>NC_080385.1:17082716-17776217 GCF_014773155.1 Arachis stenosperma
GAGGGAGAGAGAGATAGAGGGAGAAAAGGAAAGAGAGAGAGAGAGCGATAGAAAAAAGAGAGAGAGAGAGATGAGGGGGAGAAAGAGGAGAAGGAGAGAGAGAGGGGAAGAAAGAGGGGAGGAGGAGAGATAGAGAGAGGAGGGAGAGAAAAAAAGGGGGAGAGAGAGGAAGAGAGAGAAGAAGGAAGGGGGAGGGAGAGGGGGAGAGAGAGAAAGAGATAGGAGGGGGAGAGAGGGGGAATGGAGGGAGAGGGAGAAAGAGGAGGGGAAAAGAGAGAGAAGAAAAGAGGGGAGGGGAGAGAGAGAGGAGGGAGAGAAGAGAGAGAGAGGGGAAGCAAGGGAGAGGGAGAGGGAAAAGGAGAGAGAGAGAGAGAGAGAAGGGAGAGAGAGGAAAAAGAGAGAGAGAAAAAAAGGGAGACAAATAGGAGGGGGAGAGAGAAAGAGAGAGAGATAGAGAAAGGAGAGAAGAAAGAAAGGGAAGAGAGAGAGAGAGAGAGAGAGAGAGAGAGAGAGAGAGAGAGAGAGAGAAGGGAGAGAGTAGGGGGAGAAAGAGGAGAAGAAGAGAGAGAGAGGAAGAAAGAGGGGAGGGAGAGAGAGAAAAGAGGGAGAGGAGAGAGAAAAAAAGGGGAGAGAGAGAGAGGAAGAGAGAGGGGAGGAGAGAGAAGAAGGAAGGGGAAGGTAGAGGGGGGGAGGAGAGAGAGAGAGAGGAAAAAGAGGGAGACGGAGAAAGAGGAAGGGGGTGAGAGAGAGAGAGAGAGAGGAGAGAGAGAGAGAGAGAGAGAGAGGGGAGGAAGAGAAAGAGAGGAGGGAGAGGAGAGAGAGGAAGAAAGAGGGGAAGGAAGGGAGAGGAGAGAGAGAGAGGAAGAAAGAGGGGAAGGAAGGGAGAGGGAGAGAGAGAAAGGAGAGAGGGAGAGAGAGAGAGAGAGAGAGAGAGAGAGAAAGGGGAGAGAGAGAGTGAAGGGAGAAAGAGTATGTAAAATTAATTTTGGAGTTTAAATAAAACCAGTTTTAATTTGGTTTAAAACTAAACTGAACCATAAAAACTGGTTTTTCATAAAAATTATGGTTTCAGTTCAGTTTTTTATTTAAAAAAACTGGTTTATTTAAAACAGTTTCAGTTCAGTTTCAATTCAGTTCAGTGAAACCAGTTTTTTTGCACACCCCTATGCGTCGCTGTTGCTCAAAGTTTCATCGCCGCCTTTGCCTGTGCTCTGTGCGACGCCTCAACAACAACTCTGCTCCAACGCCTCTTCAACACGATGCCTATACTCCACGACGCCTCTGGCCCTCTGCTCCATGACGATGCCTCAAATTTGCGACGTCAACAACAACTATTCTCCAACATCACATCTGCTTAGCGAAGACGATGACGACTCTGCTCTATAACTGATTTCTGCTGATTGATGAAATTGGTTTTAATAAATATTTTGATTTTTTATTAATGAAATTAGGTTTAGGGTTTGATTTATGGGTTTAGGATTATGATTTTGATTCTGTTAATTGATAAATTTGAGTTCAGAGTTAGATTCTATTGTTGTAAAATTTGATTTAGGGTTTAGATTTGTAAAATTGGGACAGATACTGAGTTTATTTTGATTGTTCATTGAAGAAATTAGGTTTATGGTTTGATTTATGGGTTTAGGATTAGCGTTTTGATTCTGTTAGTTGATGAATTTAAGTTCAAAATTAGATTTTATTGTTGTAAAATTTGATTTAGGGTTTGAATTTGTAAAATTGGGACATATATTGAGATTATTTTGAACTATTTTTAAAATTTTTATTTGTTCTGTTTGTTTTTCTTGAAATCCGTGGATATTCGCGGATATCCGAATATCCGGTGGGTATTAGGTCTCTGTTATCTGTCACGAAAATGAGAAGTATTTTTGGAAGCGGAGACGGGGCGGGAGGTATGTCCCCGCCCCCAAAAAAACTCGTTGCCATTCCTAATTCTATCTTTTTTTAACTCATAAAACCTCTAAATTGAATGTCAATTTTTACATGAATTTTATCTATTGGACAAAAAAAAACTAGTAAATATACCAAACTTCGTAGCTAAAAAGTTTTAACATGAGTTTATTACACGATATTTTTTAAAATAATTTATTTATATAAATTATATTAATACCAAAACTATTAAATTATTCTAAAAGTAAAATTACTATAATTTTGTCTTTTAATTTTTAATATAGATCACAAATATTTTAAAAGTCTTACAAATAAACATATAAAACTATGGAAAAACCTACTATTATTTATATGGTAAAAATAGTATGTGCTCTGTGTTAGTAAATTATGGAATTTGTGTAAGTTTTGAGTGATATACGAATGACCCACAAAAAACTCTCACGATTTCCAAAGCATTGCATGAAACTCGAGAAAGGCTCATAATTTATTTAAGATGAAAACTCAGATCCAGTGAATTTCATGTAAAGTTAATAGTTAAGAATCGTTAGATAAAAATTTAGTCAAATCAGTCAAATTATTTAACGATTTTCAATTATCAACTTTACATAAAATTGACTGCACTTGAATTTTCACTTTTATACAAAGTTGCATAAAACTTTATAAAAATTCATGATTTACTATTGAGAGAGAAGTGTGTATAAAACTACTGTGTAGTGATAAAAAACAAAATTATATGTTAATACCAAATCTTTTGTTTCACTAATATAAATTTTTTCACATGACAATGGATATTTTTTATGTTTTAAAATTATTGTCTATACAGATTTTATTTAATTTAAGTTATATTATTTAAACTGTTTATTATTTTTTAATTTCATATACTTCTTATAGAATATTTGAAAATACTATTATGCTCAATTAAAGAAACGTGTGAATATAAAATCCTCAATCTATATATAAATAAGAAAATTATATTAATCTGTTGTTAAGTTTGTTTATTATTTGAGGAATATAAATTTAATATATCTTATATGAAATATAGATAAAATATCATAAAAAGATTTTAAAATAAAATATTTTAGAAAAATTGAACAAAAATACTAATAATATTAAGTATAAATAACAGTATCTTGGATTAAAATATTGAAAGCTAAGCTCTAGTACTACTGAAATGTATTGAAAGCTCTAGTACTACTAAAATATTTTATTTTATAGAATTAAAATTAAAATTAAATATTTTAACTTTTAAAATAAGTAATAAGAGGATTCGATTTTAATTTGTAAATTTGTTTAATGTTTCATAAGCTAAACGAATGGTTCGGCCTGTGAATGATCACATGAATGTGATTATTGGAAATGCAGAAAACTAAAACAAGTTGAGAGAAGAGTTGCAGGAAGTGAAAGGAATGATGTAGAGTTGCATATATATATATATATATATATATATATATATATTATAATTAGAGAATAAAATTAGAAAAATATTAAAGAAGATTAGAAAAAAAATCAATATAATTTATTATGATATTATTCTATGGAGCGTACTCTCTTAGTTTATATATTGGTAAGAACCTTATAATTACAGATGAAAAATATGAATAATAAAAATAATACTTTTTTAAATAATTATTCATTTCTTTTTTAAACTTTTTGTATCATAGTAACATTTTTTTTTTCACAAAATTTCCACTTTTCAATGTAGAAAGGGCTTCATTTGCATATGAAAGTGAGTGAGTCATTAGAGTACTATACAACATTTTTGTCTAATTCCTCAAATTGAAACATCATATATAATACAGTACTATCCAATTCCCTACATCTTAGCTTCTTTTTTCCAGTCCTATCCCAACGGCAGCAACCCATACAATACATGATTAGGCTCGACTTTGTGGCTTCTAGTCCCCCTTTGGAACGAACTATTTTATTTTTTAACTCAATCTTGAACTTCTTGTTAGCCAGCTCCATGTCAGCTCGAAGTATATCAATCTGACGTTTCATATCTTTTTGAAACTCTTTCTGGACGCTTTCAACTGTCAGCCGGTCTAATCTCAGAATTTTATCAACCTTTTCTGTGAGTTTGTGTGAAATATTCTCTTCTGTGGTCTAGGACACAACATCAATTATGGCCTTAGAGCCGGCTTGCTTTAGGGGCACTCCTTTCCCCTTAAGCCGGCTAATTATAGCTGCACAATCTAT
This sequence comes from Arachis stenosperma, assembly GCF_014773155.1. Classification (NCBI taxonomy): domain Eukaryota; kingdom Viridiplantae; phylum Streptophyta; class Magnoliopsida; order Fabales; family Fabaceae; genus Arachis; species Arachis stenosperma. Next base: position 17,086,818 of record NC_080385.1, read on the forward strand.
ATAGACAATGCTTCCGATTGACTTTACCACTCTCTGGATAATTTATTAGGATATTATTCTATAACGAGCATACTCTTAGCGTACTCTTGGTCTATATATTGGTAAGAACTTTGTAATCACAGATAAAAAATATGAATAATAAAAATAATACTTTTTTAAATAATTCTTCGTTTCTTTCCTAAACTCTTTATACCATAATAACAATATAAAGAGCCATTATATATGCATACCTAACTGCAAACGTATATGAGAGAGATAGAAAACAATGTTAAAATCAGTTAGAAAGTTACAACAGCTAGCCAAAACATTTTTTTTCTTAACTCCTAATATCTTCCATTAAATTCAGAGGTGAACCTGAAGTGAGGACCCTTAGTTTGGGCTTTAAAAACCGAAAACTAGACTTAGGGAGAGGCTTTGTGAAGATATCTGTTACTTGGGCTGAGGAAGGGATGTGCTCACTAAACAAGAGTTTTTTCTCTACTCTTTCTCTAACAAAGTACATGTCTAGTGCAAAATGTTTGGAGTGGCCATGTAGCACTGGGTTGGCAGCAAAAAGACAGGTGCTGATATTGTCGCAGGAAATAATTGGAGGATAGGACACACAAATGTGAAGTTCTGTGAGCAGAGTCTCAACTTCGGTACTGCTGCGACTGACTTTGACTTGCTTCTTGTTGCTCCAAGATATCAAGTTGGTAACCAAGTAGGCACGAAATTCAAATGTGAATTACCTATCATCCAAACCATTAGCCCAATCAGAATTACTTCAGGCAATTAAACGTAAATCATAATTTTGAAAAAAAACCAAACCATGATAAAAAGAGCCTGCAAGATAACGCAAGATGCGTTTTATTGCAGACCAATGAGATTGCAAAGGTCTATGCATGTATTGGCTAGTTTTATTGACTGAATAAGCGATCTCAGGGCGAGTAATGGTCACATATTGAAGACCCCCAACAATGGAATGATACAAGGTTGGGTCCTCAAATTCATTATCACCCTGAGTCAAAATTTCAAGTTTGTGGGCATGGGTTTTGCGTTGAGCATCCCTGCCCGTGAGAGGAGGCCCTTAATGTATTTAGATTGAGACAAAGCAACATGAGTGTTAGTGAAAGTAATGTAAAATTTTCAAATCTTTGTGAGGAAAAATAGCATTGAGTTGAGATATAAGAAGGATAATTGTTGATGGATCAGTGCCTATAAGAAGGATATCATCAACAGAAGCTAATATGTAAGTAGTAGTAGCAGTGGTGCGAATAAAAAGTGAGTGATCCGATTTGGTGTGCTAAAAACTGTAACAACCTAATTAGCCTAAACTTTACCTCGCGTCGTAAAGCAAATATTAATCAGAGATTTCGACAGTTCTAAGCTCATACATATAATATATATAGAAAGAATAGTATAATCTAAAAACCTAATGAATGATATAACTCAAAAATAGGATTTCAAAAGCGTAAAATGTACTAACTGAGCTTCTAACTTAAGGCACAAGAAACAGGTATAATATAACAAAATATAAGTAAATAATATCATAAAAAACTAGCCACGGCTTGCGGAGTTTAAGTCGGCTAGCCATATACAGACCAAAAAGGACCAAACAGTAAAAACAGCTTATACAATTTTTGTTCTCTCAAATACAAGTCTCTAGGCAAAGAAAAACACAAAAGTTGAGAGACATATACAAAATAAATCAAAAAGACTCCAAAAGGTATCCGGATTCTCCGCTTCTGTCACCATCCAAACAACTCACCGAGGTGGGTTGTGACCTGCATCTAAAAAATACAACAGAAATATGGTATGAGAATCGGAGGTTCTCAGTATAGTAACAGTGCCCAGTGATGAAGGATATAAGACCCCGGGACGCCAGAGGCAATCCTAGACTTCATATCCATCATAAGATTCAACTTAGGCATACTAAAACAATAAAGCATATATATAAATCTTATCATGAATAAACAGGGTACTCTATCTTAAGAAATTTATATTCTAACCAAACACCACTGTCCCACAGCCTTCTCCAACCTATCCTCCATGCGATCCCATCGCCACCGCCTACCTAACCTCCTCAAAACCAGACAAACACAGATAATACAGGCAAGGAAAACACATGTAATATTCAAATATATAACAATTAATTCAAGCAGCAAGTAGGCATATTATACAATTAGGCAAACTCAAATAATCAAAGCAAACAAGCACATAAAAGATGCATATGATGAATGTCTATCTTATTGGCTTATGATATCACTTGTCGGTCTATGAATGCCAACCCGACACATCCTTTCGGATGTCGCCTTTTCTGCCACTTCCGAGGATATAGCGCCTGGCACGCTTTGTTCCAAGGATATAGTGTCTGGCACACTTGCATGCTCAATCCGAGGATATAGTGCCTGGCACACTCTTACAGCAGAGAAGGAAATCAATTTCATTCTTACCAAAATTCACAATTTCCACAATTTCTTGTAAAACACAACCAAAACCATACAAAACCATTTCAAACTCCATTTCTCATCAAGAACTACCCTTTGTGTCATTTTATACTAATTTTCCCATCACCCTTCATCATTTCCAATCTCAATTATCAACATATAACATCACAACCAATGTTACCACCAATACAATCACCAATCATCATTCTATCATCAATTTCAATATCAATTTTCCATATCCAACTATCAACATCAATGTAACCATTTATCAATCATCCCCAATAATCAATTACCATTCCAACAACCTCAACATCACATATATCATATCAAACCACTTTTCAATCCACATAATCATTCATCCTCATCATATCATTATTAATAATCATAATTGAACCAAAAAATTCCTCAACCCATGATAAATCATCATACATTAACATTCAATACCCAACAACCATTATTTACCAACATAACAATATTGATTCATCATACATCATCAATAACCACATAAATCCCAACCTATCCTATGGGGCACTAGCCTAAGTGTCTATGAATATTATATACTACATAGAGGAAACTGAAACCATATCTTGGTCGATTCCTAATATGAACCAAAACCCCAAAAGAGCACAAGTTGAGCTTCCAACCACAAGCAAGCCTCCAATATGACTCCAACAAGCACCAACAAGCTCCAAAAGCTCCCAAACTCACAACAAACAAGCTATATACATACAAATCATCATTAAATAATCTAGGGCTCAACATAATCATAAAATCACAAGGGTTTCACGAGAACTTACCTTATCCAACAGTTTTGAAAGCCAAAACCACAAGCAATCAAGTGCTAGAGTGTACCTAAAACACCCAAGACACAAGATTTCACTCAAAACCACACCCCAAAACTCGAAATTCACAAGGGCACGAAAAATGGGAAGGGAAAATCGAGAGACTTACCACAAAGCTTGGATAGAAACGACGGGCTCAGCAAGAGCTTCGCGTAGCCGCTGACGACATGCGAATTAAAGCACTATAGCTCGAGATATCACGGATTGAAGTGAGGAGTGAATAGTGTTTCTTCTCTCTTCTCCCCTCTCCTTCTTGCAGCTGGTGTGTGTGTGTTTATGGGTGTGTTGTGTTGAATGGGTTCATTAATGAACCCTTATATATGTTGGGCTTGGGCCCAACTTAGGCCCAGTCCAACCCGTTAGCATTTTTAGCTCGTTCGACCCAACTTTGGCCCAAACCTTTAACACTAACGCCCGGTTTTCTATTTCTAATATTTTTCTAAGTTTTTCGACTATTTTCACTTTTTCTCTTGCAGCACCGAGCAGACTTGAACCGGTTCAACTGATTTAACTGTCGGTTCGTAGTTTTTCACGATTTTTTTTTGCAGAAAACACATTTTCTGACTCAGAAAAGCCTACTAAATCCAAAAATCATATTTAAATTCCAAAATTCTCGTTCTAATTTTTCGGAACTTAATTTAGGCATTTAAATTATTTTATTCGTGAAAACTCCGGTTCTTACAAAAACCAAGTATGTGGTGACTGTTTAATGCCATAAAGGGCCTTGTAAAGTTTGCATACATCATTTGCGTTTGAAGAGGAAAATCCTGGTGGCTGAAACATGTAGACATCTTTATCGAGTTTATCTTTCAAAAATGCATTATTGAAGTCGCATTGTCGAATGGACCACCCTTTGAAGAGAGGAAGAGTAAGAAAAACACGAATGGTGGCCGGTTTCACAACGAGACTAAAAACTTGATCGAAGTCAAGACCTTTTTGTTGGTGGAATCTCTTTGCCACAAGGCGAGCTTTGTATTTCTTGATTGTCCCATTAGGATTCTGCTTTATTAAAAAGATCAAGCAACAACCATTGATGGTTGCATCTTGAAGAGGTTCAATGATTTTTCAAGTCTGATTCTTGAAAAGTGCATTATACTCTTCAGGCATGGCATTTTTCCACGAAGGTAGAAGCATAGCCTGTTCAACATTAGAAGGGATGGTTTGTGTAGAATCATAACTTGTGTGGAGATTGGTGTGATAAGCTTTGGGTTTGGAAATGCCCGATTTAGCACAATTTTGCATGGAATGTTGATTAAAGGGGCATGAAAGGTCAAGATCAGGAAGAGGAATGGGGACTTCAATCCTGGTTATTGGTGTTTGTGAAGAGGAGGTGGTTGATAAAGAAGATGGAATAGATGTAAGAGGTGGTGGGTATGAGATATCAATTTGAAATGGAGGTGGAGATATAGAAGGAGATAGTGGAAGAGTAGGAAAAGTGGTCACAAGGATGGTTGGACAAGAGGATATAGAATGATACGTAAATGATGAATGATGAGCAACATGATGTTCAGGGAATAAGGCATGATAAGGGAAAATATCTTCATCAAAATGAACATGGTGAGAAATGTACACTTTACCATCCGAAGCCAAACACATATTTCCTTTGTGGTTGGTAGCATAGCCAAGGAAAACACAAGGCTTAGAACAATAGTCAAGCTTATAATGATTGTAGCAGTAGAGATAGAGATAACACAAACAACCAAAGACTCGTAAAAAGGTGTAATCAAGATCTTGGTGATAAAGAAGCTCAAAAGGAGATTTATTATTCAAGGTTGGAGTTGGTAAGTGATTTATGAGATAAGTGGCACTAGTGAACGCATCTGGCCAGAATTTTAAAGGAAGAGAGGCATTGGCAAGCATAGCTAATCTGAGTCCAGTAATATGTCGTGTTTTCATTCGACCTTGCCATTTTGGGGATGAGAATAAAGACAAGTCAATCTATGAGTGATGCCAGAAGTGAGGAGCAAATCTTTGAAAGCATGAGAGGCAAATTTGCCTCCATTGTTAGTTTGAAGACATTTAATAGAATGTCCGATAAGATTTTCAACAAAGACCTTGTATTGCTTAAAGGCAATGATGGTTTGAGATTTGTTTATGAGTAAAAAGATGGATGTGAAACAGAATAAGCATCTACAAGAGAAAGGTGAAGATAAGTGTTGGGAGAGGATGGATGAGGGAGTTGATGACTTTTAGCTCTACAACAAGCATCACAAAGAGAGGGTGCAGAGGGAAAAGAGTTAAAATGTATAGATGCATGATTGAGAAATAGGACAATGGTCTTGGATGATGCATGTCCAAGGCGCTTATGCCAAAGATCAGAAGAGACCATTTTGGTGTAAAGAGCTTGAGGATTTTGCATAAAAGGTAAGCCAGAAATATCTACGTGTTGAAATTTATAAATGCCATTAGTTTCAGTTCTATATAAAAGAATAAGATTATCGTATGAAGATCAAACACAGCAGCGATGAGCATGAAACTCGAAATAGACACTGTTATCCTCAACAATATTAGGCACATGTAATAAGTTAAGAGCAAATTGAATGTTAAAGGAAGATGAAGTTAGAGTTGAGTTACCAATGTGATGGATCTTAATACCTGTGCCATCACTAATAGAGAGTTGATCAGTGCCACAATACTCTATGCTTGAGAGAAGATTTTGTTTATCGTGTGTGAGATGATTAGAAGTGGCAGAGTCGGGATACCAAGTAGTGTCTTGGACAGAAGATGGGGTGGCGATGAGAGCCTGAGGGTTATGAAAAGAAGTAGATGGTGGAGGTGGTGCAGTTCATTAGGATGAAAAAGTGGGATTGTTGAAGTTCTGATCAAAGCGAAAATAGCATTGCCATACGCCATGACCGAGACGGCTACATATTTGACACTGAATCCTATTGGAAGATTGCCAAGAACTGCATCCTCCACAGAAATAACGTCCGCTATGACCACGACGGCCACCAGTGCCGCGCCCAAAATAACAAGAAGGTGCAAAAGATGTTTAAGAATTGGGTGATGTAGAAGACAACATGGCAGATTGCGTTTGAGTGTAATTAGCTTGGACGATAGGTGCTTCTTTTTTGGTGAGTTGTTCTTCCATCTCATCTTGAGCCATGAGGAAAGCTTCTAACTCTGGAATTGCCTAGGGCTCTTTTCAACTAAGAACGAATGTGCAAAAGGCTTTGTAGTTTAAGTTGAGTCCATCAAGAATTACATCAACGTGTTTATCAATGGTAATAAGAGGGGAGTCAACAGCTACAAGAAGGTCCACAATGCATGGCCTTTTATATATGCATACATGGCCGGAAATGTAAAAGCCATAAAATTAGTAAATAATTAGTTAATAAATTCATTATTAATCAAATAAATTCAAAAATATAATTTCATAGTTTAATGAGATAGAGTTAATTAAAATAAGAATTTTGACACTAATTTTAAAGAATTTAACCTAAAATTGGGCTGAAGGGGCCAAATCAGTTGGACCGGATCTAAACCGGCTCCAAGGCCCAAAATATATAAGGACATTTCAGCTTTCTTCTTCCTCATAATCATATGAGGCATGCTAGTGGGGGCAAAAGGAAGAAAAAGAAAACCCCAAACCCTAGCTTCAATTTCATTTTCATGTAACTTTCAATCCGGAGCTCCAATTGATGAGCCATTAGTGGCCACGCGTTCATCTCAAAATTCTCTACAAAACTCATCCAACAATTTGGGGTACTCTAGAGGTGGATAATTGTTGGGTTTCACCCTAATTTCGAGTAGATAAGATTGAATTGGGTGTTTTGGAGTTAAATTGGTAGATATTGGAAGTTTGAAATTGAATCCTGGGAGCTGAAAATTCAGTTGGTGAGGAGTTGGAGTTTGAGAAACGGTGGATGATTGAGACGTTTCGAGCTTAGGGAGGAATCAGCTAAGGTATAGTTTCGGTTTCTCATAACAAAAATATAATGTGTCGTGAAAACGGAGGTTAGTTGACCGTAAGATAAGATTGGATTGTTGATGTTGTGAGGATTGATATTTGTTAGTATTTATGAGGCTTGGTGATTTTGAGGTTGATGATTATTGATATGTATGATTGGGTGTTGTATTGTTGGTGTGATATTGATTGATGATGATGTATGTTTAGAATGAGCATAATTGAAATTGTTGCATTTGAATTGGAATTATTGAATAAAGGTTGAGAAAGGGGAGTTTGAATAATGTTTAAATGTTGGAAAGGGTGGAGAGTATTTAGTATATTATGGAAATGCTTGATATTGATTTTGAAATAATTTGATACTGAAAATGATTTGAATGACTAAGAGGTATTTGGTTTGGTGGTTAGGACCTTTGAGTGGTGGCAAAGTCCAAGTTTTAAAAGAAATGATGTCGAGATTTTTTTAAAAATAGGAGGCTTCACTTGAAGTGGTTATTTAGAAATATTTGGATTTTTAAGGATTTTATAATTTGATTTTGAATTATTAAGAAAAGTTTAGTTTTGAATTTGATTTATTTAAAAAAGAATGAATTATATTTTAAGTTTGAATTATTGATGAAAAGAATGGGAAGAATTATGATGATTGAAAAAGCATGAAGAATGATGAGATTATGATTTAAAGTATGATTTTTGAATGAAACTGAATGATAATTGAGTGAGAGATTGAGTTTGAAGGATTGATATTGAAGTACGATATTTAAATGAATTGAATGATTATGGAATGTTTGTGGCCCCGGGTAGTAGGCAATGGCGATGTCCACTTACTCCGGGTATGAGATATGGAAAAAAATTATGAAAAATGAATTTAATTATGGTATTTTGAATGAATGTATGTTTGAGATTTTGGACAATAGCAAGAATTGTAGTTCATCCCGCTTGCTCCAGGTCAGTGTTTGAGATTTGATAATAATGATGATTGATTTGGAGTGAATGAATGTATGTTTGAGATCCTGGACAATAGCAAGGATTGTGGTTCATCCCCGTTGCTCCAGGTCAGTGATTATGATGCTTGGGTAGTAGTAGCAGTAGTGGTTATTCCACTTGTTCCAGGTTGAGCTTTTAAACACCCGCCTGGCAGTAGTGGTTATTCCATTGGCTCTTGGTTAAGCAGGTAATAGTAAGGGGGTTGTAGCTCAAACCCACTTGCTCCACAATGGGAGTTTCTATCCATGGTTAGCTACCAGGACGTGTCGGATTGGCTATATAACCAACAGATGATATCATCAGTCACAGGACAGGCATGCATCATATGCATTTGTGTGTCTTGTTTGATTTTGCATTAATTGAACTTGCCTATGTGATTAGTATGCCTACTCGCTAAACTTGCTACCTGGTATAATTGTATTTGCTTTGTCTATATTAAGAAGACGAATGATGTTGTCAACCTTGACCTCTCTTCACTCACCTAAGGTAGTATTACTTGGTACGACCCGATGCACTTGCCGGTTAGTTTGTGGTTATAAATTCCGCACCACGTGCCGATAGGAATCTATATACTACTCGACCAACCTCTTTCGAACCAATTGCCTCCGTGTTGCTTAAAATGACATTCTTAAATATATCTAGAGAATCAACACAAAAAATATACAACATCACAGTTGAATTGCACTCAAATATTATTCCCTTATCACCGTTTCTAACTATCCCATTGTGATAAACTACTATATAATATAACTTACTAGCTAATTTTTTGGAAAAGAAGTAAGGAAAGAATAGATTAAAAAAAAGTGGAATTTGGTGTGAGCAATGCAGGCCAAAGAGTTACTTATATAGATATTTTTTGTTATGTATCTAGAATATAGAGATCCTGTTTATTTATACACATATTCCGGATACAGTGGAAGAAAATTTATTATGCCTTTATCCCGGATACAGTGTATCCAATTTGTGCACGTTTTCTTTTATTGTTTATATCTAAGGTACTGTATACTCGGAATATAAGCAATTATAAATAAAGGTAAATACTCTACATTTTACACATGTTTATAATTATTATATTTAATTAATTTAAATAAAAAATTTTCCGAAAAATCGATTTGTTTATCTTTCAAGCAATGCATCAATTACAGAATCCAAACTCCTAGGATAGTTGTCATGAATTTCTTCCAAAAGAGTTCATTAAAAAAATCAATACCTTTAAATAGGAGCAATGTCTACCTTATATGAAAAAAATTTCGTTATCCCATAGCAATGTTCCATACTTGCGAATCGATTGATTTTTGCGGTTGTCCTTCCAATGGTGCTGGACTGCTGGTGGAGATTGGATTGTGTCGAAATTAATTTCATGGGCATTGCTTGCACTAACTTACTTAAGAGAACAACCAAATTTAAGAAAACATTTATTCCTCATTTTCAGAAACTATATATTGATAGAGACGTAAAGCAAAATGAAGAGAAAATGTTTTCCTTGATGTCAAAGACAAGGTCATCAATTTTGATTTCAAGTTCTTGTGATGATGACAAGGATGCTGGCTGGAACCGCTATTTTATAGAAAAGTGTAAAAAAGTCTATCATTATTCTATTTTTATAGTTAAGGAAAAAGTATAAAAATAAAAAGTGTCTATTGAGTGTATTGGTATATTAATATGATAACAGATCATTAACTAAGAAATTATCACTCACACTTTTTTAGTGTCATGTAATACGGATAGACATAACTGATAAGTTCTTGTTACCATAAAATATAATATTCACAACTTTTATTTGACCTTACAACTTTTATTGAAGCATTGTCCTTTTTGATACCTTGTACTAAATACGTAAGAGCTTCTTTTGCAGCTTTTCACTGGTTTATTGTAGGGATTTTTTTCGATCAGCCCTTAAAAGAAACTGAAAAGTATATTTTTATTATTCTAATAGTAGTATGAGAATAATTGACTCTAACAATACGAGGTTCTTTTAAAATAGTCACTTTAGTGGGAGTGAAAAATTATGAACGGTGAATATTCGAGAGAACCATGTAATAACTCCTATATATAATAGTTCTTGCTTCAAGTTTCTTTTCATGTAATGTTTAGTGTGAGAGCACATTATTAAAAGTTAAAACCTACCGAGGATTCAAATGTGAAAATTGTTTCATGGGGTTGTTCTGTTTCCTTCTCTTATTGTTATGTTGATGATTCTTGGTTTGTGTTCTTCTCTAAATAATAAGGCCATGTTTGGTTTTGAATTGTTTTTGCCTTTTTTGAGTGAAGACTAGCTTGAAGCAAGTGTTTGATTCTTTGTAGGTTATCTCTAGTACATTTGGATCTTCATTTGATTTTTGCACTTGTTTTGTGGCCAAACAACCCTGTACATGTCTATGTGTACATCAACAATATCCCCTGCAATGCAAAACCAGTATTTTGTTATCAGTTCATGTATATTATTTTATAGTTTGGTCTTGGCTGCATTCTAATGATTTTTAATGCTCAGTAAATTGAGAGTATATTCTCACGGTAAATTTTAGAATTTTAGATTTAATGGTGTTTTTATAATTTTTTAGAGTGTTTGAGAATGCTCTAAATGGTTTCGAAACGTTCTAGAATGTTTAGAAGATCTTGGAATATCCTAAAAAGATTCTAGAAGACTCTTAAAAGTCATAGAGTAATTTAGAAAAGTGTGGATGTATATAGAAATATGAATAATAGTATAGAATAACCTAAAAATATTTAGAGAAATATAGTAGGATAGATATTTGTAATGAATGTTCTAAATGATCAATTTAGACCGTTGATTAGATTTAATTTTAACCATTCATTGAGGAGGTAAATAGCTATAAATAGAAGTGAGAGTTAGATTTTGGAGGTGTGAATCATTTGTAACAAATACTTAAGTAATAAAGTGTTTTTTTTCACTAAAGCTTTATTTCTCTTGAGTTCTTAGCTTTTTTGCTAAATAGTGAAAATTAGGCTGACTTGATCTTAACTCAAGAGATTGAATAAATTTCAGTACTGACACAATAGTATTGGAGTGTGTTCAAGGCTGTGATAATGTGCTCTCAAACACTTTTAATACTTCCAAATAGGATTGAAGACGTTGTAAGAAGTATGTTAATAACCGGTTCTTTACAAGCTCAATTGAAAAAGGAGAGAAATGAGAAAGGAAAAGAAAGAAAAGAGTAGTTAGATGAAACAAAAATAAAATTGAATTTGCTAATTAATAAGCTATGATTCACAACAACTTCAAATATGCAACATGATATAAGTGATGGAAGTGAATCAAGTGATCTACTAATTATGTTATAAGTTATGATGATGATGACGAGGAGATTGAATATGAAGACTGGTAAATATGTAAAATTTAAATATTATATAGTTTATTTTTTTTATTGGTATATCAGCTATCTTATTTATTTTAGTATAAAGTCAATCTAGTTCGTTAATATCTCAAACTTTGAGATACTCATTAAACTTGTATATGTTAATTTCAATTTATTAACAAAATAGTTCTAATATTGTTTTACTCATTTATTTATTTGGAAGTTAATTGTTGATACATTTTTTTATATTTTAATAGGTTTATTTAGATTATTCAAATTAATGATAATGAATAAGACAATTTCCTGCAAATTAATCTACGGATAATTGCTTGCGGATTTTGTTACTAATACTATCGACAAATTTTGCCGTGAACAAAGTTTCATCAATTTTTTTCAATAAATTTGTAGATGTGGATTTTATTGCAAATTTAGTTTAGAATTTTATTTGTGAAAACATTACCCGTAGATTTTCTTGCAAATTCTATAATAGACTAGATAGGTAAATTGATCAAGATTAGTACAAGATCACTTTGCTATTTCAAGAAGTGTTCTTGACTGTAGAAAGTTAGCACTAATAACAGAATGTGGTTATTCAGTTATTTTCTGTTTCTATTACTCATCCATTAGCTGTATATATAACATCAAAGTATAAAACATGAGACAGGTTTAACTTGTAACGTTGCTCATAATTTAATACACATTTTCTCAGTTTTTTTAACTGCATTTTCCTATCATTCATATCAGTTTCCTTTCATCCTAAATATAAAACTGAAATGTTTGTGATTTATTTGTGAATTTTGCTGGTAACCAATTATTTGTGAAATTTACTGTAAAAATTATTTTTGATGTTTGTTGTTGATTTTGTTACTTGTAGATTTTGTTGTAGAAATTATCTACAATTTTTGCTACGGATATATAACTTGTGGAGTTTGTTACCACTTGTATTTGCGAATGTGGTACATGTGAAAAAACATCGTAACAAAATTTACAGCAAAGTTGTTTGATATTTCACAAAATTTGCTCAAATCTCGTGTGTTTCGCAGTAAAACTAGAAGGTAAATTATTTGCAAATTTAAAAATGCACAACAACTGTTATCCACAAGTTAATATGTTGTGAATTTGAAGTCTAGCAAAAGTCTCGGTAAAAATCAGAAGAAACAAAATTAACTGTATGTGAATTAAAAATGGATTATGTGTATTTTGTTAAATTATTTACCCGTTACTGAGGATTGAAAATCAAAGTTCTTTGTTTTGGTCATGATGATTAAGTATTTTCCCGTCTATTTCTCTTTCATTTTGTTCCATTTAGTATTACGGGATGAGTCAAAGTATGTTCAATTATCTGTGCATGTGAATTATTCGGCTTAATGTAATTGTACTTATATTTTAAATAATTTTTCAGACTTTAATTTATCAATGAATTCTCTAATTGTGTTAAAAAAATTTTGGGCCGGTTGAACTGAACAGATAATTTAAACCCTTCGCAATTTAATTTAAATTAAGAAATTAGTTATTGAAAGTCACTTTTATTTTATTTTACTAAATATATAACTACTACAACCTTGGAAAAATTATCCTTAAAAAGCCAGGAAAATAAAGACAAGTAATTTTATAATTGTAAAACTTTTAGTTTACCAAATCGAAAGTATACCAAAAAAATTACAGAAATATTATTTCTCTTTATTTTTAATTATGACTACTACACTATAAAATTAAAGACAACAACCAACTTTTATCATAAATAAATAAATAAATAAAAGAATAAAAAATAAAAGGAAGATATATCACCATAACGTTGACATATGCACGTTACTGTTAGATGATTGTTAATAACCTATTATTTATCAGTTATGTATGCATGTATGTCACGTATCGACCATAGGAAATTGGATAAGGTTCTGCTGCAAACATTTGCACAAAACCTTGAAATTAACATGTTGCTAAACTTGGAACAATTCTAATTCTAGTTTCCCTAATTTATTTTGAGTTTTATAAATATCATTGTGAGATCAGATCTCATGAATAATAATTTAAAATTAAATATAAAATTTGTCATTTTAATATTTAATTTTAATTTAACTTAAATTTTATCTTATGTTAAGTTATTTTATCAAAATAGTCATATAAGTAATTTTATATTAATTTTTTATCAATATGATATTATTTTTTTAAAATGAGATTAATTTTATTTTATTTATTAATTTTAATATAAATTTTAATTATAAATCGATTTACTTTTGATATATATATATATATATATATATATATATATATATATATATATATTAAAAATTCAACAAAATTTATTATTTTTAGTCAATAATTAGTCAATAATATTTAAAATGTGAATTAAAAATATAATATTAAATTATTAGGATAAAAAAATTAGACTAATAATTAAAAATATTGGCAAAAACAACAAATTCTGATTAAACTTTTCTCACTCCAAAAACAATCTTGGAGATGCTCTTAAATTTCAACACTTGGTTTTGGAACATTAACATAGAAACTAAATTCAAAATACATGATTTTTTTCGGGTGTACTACAAATAATACACCAATTTATGACTCCACAATGATACATACAAGGAATTCAAGAATAACTGTGACACCTAGACACAAAATGTAATGAATATGAAAAAACAACACAGAAATAATAATAATGATAATGGGAATGTGGGTGATGAAATGAGGAGGACAACACAAAATATTTTCTCAAAAGAAAATCTAGAGGGTCTGATATTATGTCTCTAGCCGCTTCCACCAAGAACACCCTTAAGCTTCTTGATCAATTCAGGGTCAAGGAAAGTAGTCTTTGCAATCAATGGAGTAGAGAAGTTGCTTGCAAACAAAGCAAAATCAAGAATCTGAAGTCCAGGATTGGGGCTACTAAAAAAAGCAAAAGCAACAGCGCCTTTCTTTCCAGCAGCTACCTGAAAATGCAGCAAGCCTTGAGGGAAAATCATAAGCTCTCCTGTCTTAACTGTGGCTATATAAACCGAGTTCGCCGAAGAGACGAACCCGGCAGTTATATGGCCACTCTTCACAATTAGTAGCTCTGTGGCGCCAGGGTGGGAGTGAAGAGGAACCACACCACCCGGACCCAGGTCTAGCCTCAAGGCCGAGAGGCCGAGGCCGTTCAGGCCTGGGAATTGGGTGACAAATGCCGGCGTGACGGCGGCGTTTATGAGGTCAATGATTTTTCCGGGGACGGAGAGGCCGGTGTAGACGAAGTCGGAGGAGGTTACATTGGCTTCGGGCTTGCAGGGGAAACCTGCAGGGGTGTCTGATGCTGTGGTTTCTGCCACACAGAAGTCTTGGACTGATGCATGGGAAGTTGTGGATAAGAGAAGTGGGATGAGGAAGAGAATGGGAAGCATCTTTGCTTGGGTGTATGTTTATTTTTTAGGTTCCGATGGAATTGTACGATTTGCTTGGCACATGATGGGGTTATATAGAACTATACAAGAGTCATGGGTGCAAGTTGGAGGGTAGAAAACCGTAGGGTGGAAAAATTTTATCTTATCTTTTACCATCAATATTCCATGGAATATAATGTCAATGTTACACGGCATCAAATATTATCACTTTTTTATGGTACTTTATTAATAATAATTTATATTTATATTTATAATAATTTTACTCGTAAAAATATATAATTTATACTTATTAAAATTTATATATATAAATTAATATAATTTGTAATAATATTTTTTAGAATTTATATATATAAATTAATAAAATAAATAATTTAATATTTATATTAATCAAATAACGATTAAAAATACTAAAAATGGTTAGTTTATAAGAGTTTCTCTCATATACAATTTTCTATTGTTAGATAACAGAGGGGGGTTAATCTATGGTAAACTCCAGGTACTGTTTAGTATTGATCTTATTTTTTTGTTATTATAACGAGTCAAATTTTTTTTTAAATTAGGATAAAAAATTCAAAATTTATATTATATATACAGTAATTTATTAATAAGTGATAAATTTTTAAATAAAGTTTAGATCTATAGTAGGTTAATACTTGGTTTAGATAATGTAAAAAAATTAAAAAAAAATGTCCACAAACATATGTTCATTTTTTCTAATAAATAAATAAAATATTTAATTTTAACTAGATAGTGAATGTATTATAACATGAATTTAATTTTGATGCAATATTAAATATTAATATAAAGTAGTTTTATACGTGTATCTAATTATAGAATATTTTTTCAATAAAAATAATTATTTTTTACAATAATTTTATAAATAATTATTTAAAAAAATAAATATAATTATATGACTGTATAAAATATTTTGTGCATTAAAATTAATCAGAATTTATTGATATCTAAATTAAAGGGTGAAAGATAAAAAGAATTTTGCGGTTAAAATGGCTGGATACTGCAAGACAAGATGATTTGAGTAAAAGTTGGTACAATAATGTAGAAACAATAGAATGAAGCCGTCTCAATATGACAAATGTTTAACGAGAGCCACCCCATCATCAAATTGACATCCTTAGAAAGTGCATTCGTGGTGGTGAGAAGGTCCCCACCTTGTAGAATCAGACAGAAATAAAAATCCCCTTTTTCCATAATCAAAGTATTTGGTGATGGGCAAAGATAGACACTAATTAACGAGTGACATTTTGGCTTATTTCATGCTAATTTATGGTGGCTAGGTGTGTTGCTAAGCTAATTCATCAAAGCGAGAATTTTACAGCAATCACTAGATTGGAGTTTTTTAATGCCAATTCATTCACACATGCAAAATTAACTACTAAATAAATAAGTATTCTGTGTTTTTATATTTTTATACATTTTATTTCATACTTCTTTTATAAAATAATCAACTATTAGAATAATTAAAATTATCCTAATCGAATAATCAAATATTTTATAATTGTACAACAATCAAACATTTTCATAAATACTATATAAATATATATTCTTATATAATAACTAATTAATAACTACATTTTGATATTCATGTAACATCGTTAATTAAGAAATAAGAGCTAAGAGCAAACGAAAATAAGTTTAAAATTTTCAAATAAGGGAATGTACTTATACATTAATGTTGGTTGGTGTTAAGGCTTTACATGCATAAATATATAGTCTTAAACTTTTTAAATTTTTTTATGCATATTTTGTTAGTCTTATACGTATGTTGTAGTGTCTATTAACGAACGAACCACGGTAGCATGAATCATATATATGAATTTTGTAACATTAGCTAATTAGTTAATTATCCAATGAAGTTTAGTTTAATAAATATAAATAAAATTATTGGTATATTTTTTAGTTGATCAAGAGAAGAAAGAATATTTTCTCTAAAGTTATGAAGTGTTTCTTTATTTTAGAACTTAAATGGTCTTTCTCGCCCCAATTACTTTAATTTGTTTAATAAAGTTTTTATGTTATATGTCATAAAATTTTTTTTAATATAAGTTTATAAAAAAATACATAAATAATTATATATTTGATATGTTTGTTTAAATAAAAATATTTCTGAATTTGTTTAAATTTTTTATATAGACTTTTTTTATTTGTCTTAAATTGTTTTTTTTACAGAGATAACAAGAATTTAACTCTAAATTTTTAATTATAAAAACTCTGATATTATGTAATAAAATTTGTTATTCGAAAAATTTAAACTGAAAGAAGAAAGAATTCGAATATCTCTAACATCATAATATTGTAATAAGTGGATCTCATAATTAAGTGAGAGATAATAAATAGTTGAAATAATGTTTTAAACATATATAAAAAATAAATATCTATGTCCATATCCATGTATATATTTGTTCCCATTGCTAAAACTTTTTTATAACTATCACTACTTAGATATGATGCCGCATTAACATTTTTTGTCCACGAAAAAAAATATTAGAAATTTGTCACTTTTATCTACTTTGTAAATTATTAGGAAACTGTTTTTATAGTGTTCATCTTTCTAGATTATTTTTCTGAATAGTTAAATATTTAGTTATATTTTTATAAAAATCAATATAGTTTAAAAGTTTTCGATTTATGAATCGAGAATCAATCTGCATCTCATCATGGTGGTGACAGTGTCATGTCAAAAGAGGTAATTATCATCAAAAACTCTGTAAAAAAAAGCAATTAGTTTCCATATTTATGGAGAAGGGAGGAGATATTTTGAAGAGTGTTAAATGAATACAAATAACAGAGAATACAAATTGACTAGAAAGGGAAAGTAATTAAGAAAGGAGCGTGGTCCAAAGTCACATGGGAAGAAGAGGAGAATGGACATAAACAGACATTTTTTGACAGCTAAAAGCTTTGCTGTTTGTTTCCATGGGAACCAAGTGTTGAATGTGTGGATGTGAGGGGAAACCCCATCCTAACAAGATATCATCATCATCATCATCCCACTTTCACCACCTTTTGCGTAGCTAATGGGTAACAAAGGACTAAGATTCCAAAATTCCATAACCGTTTTGTCCTTTTCTATTATTATATTTCTAAATTCTGGTCACCCACCCACTGTAGATGAGGTTAACGTTGTTTGGGTTGGATTAGTAATATTAAGACATGGTTGGAAAGTTAGATAAATTAAGGATGTACAACAAAAGTAAAAGAAAGTAAATGGTGATTTTTTTACTATTACATAGATGGTGTAGAATAGTAAAAATTAAAATATTTTTTAATAATAAAAACATATTACACATGGACAAGTTTGTGGGAACAAATTAAAGTCAATGTGGGAACAAGAAAAGAGTGAATAAAAATGAATATATACAAATTATAAAAGAAGTAGATACTAGATACACCAGGTGGTTTTGGTAATACGTTTGTGATTGGTAGATATTTGGTGAGTACAAAATAGCAATGTGAAGTACACAATGGGAGAACTAACACAAAAAAAACCCTCAAGAAAAGATAGTTGCTCTCTTAACTAAGTTAGGTGAAGGAAGAGGAATTAAGAGTATGAATTGACAACAACCACATGGCAAGTTGGATAAATGGGAAGAGAGATATGTAGTATGAGCTGAACTATCCGAAGAATAAAATTTTTAATATTAGGCATGTTTTCCAAAATTTGTGTGTTGAAGCAGGCTATGAATGGCTTAAGAAAATAGGAGTATAACAAAAGTTATGAATGGTGGCTATGAATGGCTTAAGAAAATAGGAGTATAACAAAAATTATGAATGGTAGTTGGAGTAAATCACTGAATGCAGGGAGTTTATTATATAACAATTTGTCATGTTTTTTTATTTGTTGATTTGTTTGAAGCCTATTAAGTATGTCTTAGTTGTTAGATTTTATGGCACTTTTGACATGATTTACAAATCAAAACTCTTCTCAAATTTGAGTAGAGTATTATCTAAAAAAACAAATTAAACTAATTCAACAAATATCAATTATGACCATACTATACTCACCATCCTTTTAACTGGTTAATTCAACAAGCACCCAAACTCAAAAATACAGATCACTCAAAAGATAAACAAAAGTCATAGGAGTAGTCTATTCTTGTTCATTTCTGACCAAATCCATGTCCAAAACAATCTAAACCACAAATCAGAATAATCTAACTCATCAATCTAATGTCCTAAGCTCACTTGAAAAAGACGGCTAATTATAGAGTATCATATTTTATAAAAGATGAGAAATTTAGAGATCTTTAAAGGTGAGCCGTTGGGGTAATTCTACATCAAAGAAACTTCATAAAAAAAATACTCAAGTTATAGAATATTATTCTTTATAAATTTCCAATCTCTGTTATTAGTTTTTCTTTTGCTAGTATTTAGTGTTTATCAAGGTAAAAAATCTCTTATTTCTTTTATCTTAATTCTTATAATAAAAAATATATTTCTCTTTTACCAAGCAATAGAATTACATATATTAAAAAAAAACATATCATATCAGATAATAGTAGTAGCTGTAGTAAATTAATCGTTAAACATGCGATAAGTGGGTTAAAATGTTAAATAATAACAGAATTAAAAGCTGCTAGCCTGCTACTACGAAACTGTGGAAACTCAAAAACAAAAGACAAGCATGGAGACGATAGAAGAATAGAGAGTAAGAGCATGTAACACAAAATCTGAATGAATCCTACACACTCATTTCAATCACTGTTCAATCTAAGATTCATATTCGCCGGCGCCACCATCGGATACTGGAGGAGACCCTTCTCAGATATTGCAAGTACTACCACTTCATACAAGCATGAGCTCATTCACCGCCTCAACACACAAACCTTGCAGGAGGCACGTGGCTTCTTCGACCAAATCCCTTACCCTCACGTGACCCTTGCCACCATCATGATTTCTGCCTACGCCTGCCACCACATGCTCCCTGAAGCGCTCGACCTCTTCCGCAAGATACCCTCTAAGGATGTGGTTTCCTGGAACTCCATCATAAAGGGTTGTATATATTGCGGCAATTTCGCCACTGCACGGAAACTGTTCGACGAAATGCCACACCGAAATGTCGTGACTTGGACCACCCTTGTTGATGGGTTGTTACGTTTGGGAAGAGTCGAGGATGCTGAGAGGTTGTTTTGGGCCATGCCAAATAGAGACGTGGCTGCCTGGAATGCTATGGTTCATGGATATTGCAGTAATGGCAGGGTGGAAGATGCCATGCGCTTGTTTTATAGAATGCCCTTGAAAGATGTGATTTCTTGGACTTCAATGATTGGTGGACTTGACCAGAATGGGAAGAGTGACGAGGCTTTGGTTCTCTTTGAGAAGATGGTGTGTTCTGGTGTTAAGCCTTCGGCTAATACCCTGGTTTGCGGGTTGGCAGCTGCTGCTAAAGCGTGGGCTTTTCACGCTGGTGTTCAGATTCATAATTGTGTGTTGAAGTTGGGTTATTGTTGTTTTGATGAATTTGTAACAGCTTCACTTGTCACGTTTTATGCAAGTTGCAAGCAAATGGAGGCTGCATGTAATGTTTTTGATGAGGTTGTTCAGAGGAATGTGGTAGTTTGGACTGCTCTTGTGACAGGGTATGGTTTGAATGATAGGCATCAAGAGGCATTAGAGGTCTTTGGGAAAATGATGAAAATGAATGTGGTTCCAAATGAATCTTCTTTCACAAGTGCTTTGAATTCATGTTGTGGGTTGGAGGATGTTGAGAGGGGGAAAGAGTTTCATGCAGCAGCAACTAAGATGGGTTTGGAAAGTAGTGTGTACGTGGGAGGTTCTCTAGTTGTCATGTATAGTAAATGTGGCTATATTGGTGATGCAATCCTTGTTTTTAAAAGGATTAGTGAGAAAAGTATTGTATCGTGGAACTCTATTATTGTCGGTTGTGCAGAGCATGGATGTGGCATGTGGGCTCTTACACTCTTTAGACAAATGCTGCATGAGATTGATCCGGATGAAATCACCTTAACTGGTTTGCTCTCTGCATGTAGCCGATGTGGGATGTTTCAAAAGGCGAAGTGTCTCTTCAGATACTTTGGCCAGAAAAGATCAATTACACTGACAGTTGAGCACTATGCATGTATGGTGGATGTACTTGGCAGGTGCGGAGAGCTGGATGAAGCAGAAGCACTGGTGACAAGCATGCCTGTGAAAGCAAATTCAATGGTTTGGCTGATCTTACTGAGTGCATGCAGGATGCATTCTAATTTACATGTAGCTGAAAGAGCGGCAAGAAAGATATTTGAAATGGAGCCCAATTGCAGTGATGCATATGTGTTGCTTTCTAACATGTATGCAGCTTCAAACCGATGGGATGAAGTAGATGAGATAAGGAGAACAATGAAAGATAACAGAGTTGTGAAACAACCCGGATCCAGTTGGCTAACCTTAAACGGACTGAGGCATGAATTTCTTTCTGCAGATAGGTCACGTCCTCTCACTGAGAAAATTTATCAAAAGCTGTACTGATTAGGAGTCAAGTTAAAGGAACTAGATTATGTTCCTGATCAACAATTTGCTTTGCATGATGTTGAAGTTGAGAGAAAGGAAGAAATACTGTCTTACCATAGTGAACGGCTTGCAATTGCATTTCGGTTGCTTGGCACCGTCGAAGGCAGTACAATAACTGTGATGAAAAATATGCGAGTGTGTGGTTCTTGTCATAATGCAATAAAGCTTATGCAAAGATCGTAGATCATAGCAAGAGATACAAGCCGACTTCCTTACTTTAAAAATGGCTTGCGCTCTTGTGGGGATCATTGGTAGAACATAAGATGATAAGATTACTCCTTTTAGAAATTGACATTCCTCCGCAACTATAAGAGGATATTTGTGCATAATCCAATTGGTTTTACCTCTTGGGGGCATTTTCCAAAGAAAAGACCAACGCTTTCTTGATCCTAACTGACTTGGGCTTCCCAATGGACTCATTAGTCCGCTATCTTCCAGTATTTATTTGGTCATTTTCGATCTCTAGGTGAAAAGAAAATGTCATACTTTAGAAGGTTTATACAATATAAAGTTGAACATTTTTTAATGAAGTTCTCATCAATTGGAATTCATAAGTCATAAACAACAAAAGCCTTTTGTATTATTTAATATATTTCTAAATTATGGTGGCCCACTGTGGATGGATGAGGTTCATGTTGTTTGGGTTGGACTTAGTAATATTAAGACATGGTTCCAAAGTTGGGTAAATTAAGACATGGTTCCAAAGTTGTGGCATTTCTCCCCCCTCCCCACCTCAAGGTCTAGGGTTCAAATCCTAGAGGATGCAATTGAGGAAAAAATATGATAAATATGTGAGGAGTGTGTGGGTGTGTTGTGTACCTAGAATTGGGGGTTGTCCAATCCATTGGGGTACCTAGGATTGGGGGTTGTCCAATCCACTGACCAAAAAAAAAAAAAGGATGTATAACAAAAGTAAAAGGAGGTGAATTGTGATTTTTTTTTTTAACTAATACATAGATGGTGTGGAGTGGTACTGGGTAGAAATCAAAATATTTTTTATAACAAGAATATATTACACATGGTCAAGTTTGTGGGAACAAATTAAAGCCATTGTGAATCCGTATTGAAAAAAGAGTGAATAAAAATGAATATATACAAATTATAAAAGTAGTAGATACACGAGCTGGTTTTGGCAGTTGTGTCATATGTAGAGTTGAATGTAATATGTTTGCGATTGGTAGTAGGCCTGACAGCATGGATCCTATCCGTGAGTATCCAACCTGATCCAATCCGGTCGGGTAGGGTTGTCAACCCGATCCGCTGCCGATAGGATTGGACGCGGAGCAGGTAGGGTCTTAAGCATGTGCAAAAAGTTCTTGGCCACTGAACTAAATTTATAAATTCATAAGCTTTACTTATTAGTTTTGTCAAAAATTTACGAAAAAGGAGAGATCAATTCAAAAACAATCTTCAGTCAAATAAACGGCGTCGTTGTATGTTTAGAGTCCAAATAAAGAAAAAACAGCCTTCAATCCTTCACTTTCTCTCTTTTCGAACCATGGAAGCCTTCGCACACTAAGCCCTAGCCCCTTTGCCGAACAGCTTCGTCTTCGTCTTATTCACCGTCGTCATCTTTGTCTGCACTCTGGGTGTTCGTCGTCTTCGCCTGTCTCTTGCTCGCCGTCGTCCTCGTCTGCCCTCTGCTCGTGCCGTCGTCTTAGTCTGGTCAACGAAGGTCAGCATTGCCTGCTCACTACTCACTGCTCTCTGTTCTACATTTTTTTAATTTTTTTCATGCACTCTGTTTCTGGCTTTCTGCTCACTGCTCTGTTCTCTCTTTTTTTAACTACTCACTGCTCTGTTCTTCATTTTGTTGTGTTTGTGATTTGTGTTTGTGCTACTTGTTATTGAACTGTGTTGTGATTTTGTGTTTGTGTTTGTGCTGATTCATCTAGTGATTCTGCTCACCGCCTCAGATCGAAGGTCAGTGCTTGCTTACTTGTTCTTCATTTTTTTAATTTTGTTAATGCTTTGTTTAGTATTCTGTTGTGCTGCTGTTTTGTGGGTGGGTTATGATTATTTTGTGTAGTGATGTGCTTCTTTGTGTTTTGTTAATGCATTTCTTTGCCAATTTCCATGGCATCTTTATCTTCGTACAAGTGATAGCTTACCATGTTGTTATGGCTGATCCAAAGTATGAAGGGAATTAGGATACTTTGTAGTTGTGATTTTCATGTTGTAAACTTAGCTATTTTTCTAATGGAAGTTAAGTTGATATAGAAAGGAACTTTTTTTTCTTTTTATTTTATTTTATATGTATGTGTGTGTAATTTGATTATGTAATTTGATTTTATTTGGACTAGTTGTAATTTGTATATCTGATTATCTGTACAAAGTGTATTTAAACACACACACACACACACACACACACACACACACACACACACACACATAAAGAATTCACTTCGAAATGTCAAGTACCAACATGGATGTAGTGGTACAAGATGTGGCTGCAGAAGAACAACAACAAGAACCCCCGGTGGAAGCAACCGCTAATTTTGTTCCAGATGAGTCCGCTTCGATTGAAAATAGCAACAAATTGAATGTGAAGAGTGTTTATTGGCAATACTTTAGTCGATTTTAAGAGGAAAAAGTCTGGAAGGCAAAATGCAACCATTACAAATCTGTTCTTTGAGCCAATCCAAGAAATGGAACTACAAGCTTGAAGAATCATGTGTTCCACTATTGTAAAATGATCAAATTAGCAAACTCTAGGCAATCAATAATTGCTGATTCATTGTCTAAACATGCAAGGAGTGCTGCGGATGCTTTTGAATTTGATCCATCTTATACAAGAAGGTATATTACTAAGGCCATATGTATGCATGAGTACCCTTTATCTTCTGTGGAACATGTTGGAATGAAGGAAATATATGCATCAATGCAACCAACTTTTAAGGTGCCTAGTCGAAACACAATCAAGAAGGACATTTTTGAAATGTATGAGTTGGAGAAGCTTAACATGACTAAGCTAATGGATGGAAATGATAGTCGAGTTGCAGTTACAACCGACATGTGGACTTCCAACCAAAAAAAAGGATACATAGTTGTCACGGCACACTACATTGATAGTCCATGGATTTTGCAAAGGCACGTATTAAGGTAATCTTCTATATTATACTTCAAGTAATTGATATTACTTTTAATATTTTTTTACTTGAAATTAATTTATCTTTTAGATAATAATTGAAATATGTTTTTGAACGATTTTCAGTTTTACTTATGTTCCCGCTCCTCATACGAGTGAAGTACTCTCGAATGCATTAATGAAAGTTTTGTTAAAGTAGAACATAGATAGAAAATTGTCAACTATTATATTGGATAATTGCTCTACTAATGATGCTATGATTGATGAGTTGTTGGGGCACTTAGATTCAAAATATTCGTTGTTGAAGGCTTCCATGTTGCATATGCATTGTTGTGCTCATATCTTGAACCTAATTGTGAAAAATGGTATAAATTTGGTTAAGAAGAGTGTGAAAAAAGATTGTGGCAGTGTGGTGTATTGGATTTCAACCCCTAAAAGGCATGAAACCTTTGTGAGTTGGTGTAGTAAGTCAAATATTCAATTTACAAAAAAATTAGCTGTTGATTGTCCAACTAGATGGAACTCCACTTATGTGATGCTAGAGACTGCATAGTTGTATCGAAATGTGTTTCCTCGATTAAGACAAAAGGATCCTAATTACAAAAGTTTGCTAAGCAATGAGGAGTGGGACCTTGCTAAAGAAATTTGTGGTAAATTAAAGTGGTTTTACGATGTGACACAATTATTTTCTAGTACTCAAGTTCCAACAGCCAACATTTATTTTAACAAAGTATGTGATATAAATGTTACCTTGAAAAAATGGTCTGCTTCTCCAAATCCACTGATTAGTAATATGGCATGTAGTATGAGGGTAAAATTTGATAAGTATTGGGAAAAAATTCATGGCATGATGGGTGTTGCTGTCATTCTAGATCCTAGGTATAAGCTTGCTAGGCTTGAGTATAAATTCTCAATATTATGTCAAAATCAAGATGAGTGCTCAAGTAAGATTGAGAGGATCAAACAGATATGTTATGACTTGTTTCATGAGTACCAACAGAATCTGTCTAATTCAAGTAATGCATTTGAGTATTCTACACAAGAGCTACGGATGAATGCAGAACAAGATGATGATGCTGCTTACCAATTGTATATTAGACAAAAGAAGAGGAAAAATGGTTCATTTGTGAAGATTGAATTTGATCATTACATAGAGGAAGATGTTCATCCTTTGAGTACCGACTTTGATATTTTAGCTTGGTGAAAAGTGAATGGGGCTAGATTTCTAACACTTCAAAGAATTGTGAGAGATATTTTTTTTTTCTGTGTCTACTGTTGCTTCTGAGTCTTCTTTTAGCACAAGTGGTTGAGTAATTCATCGTCGTAGTATTTATAAAGATACTGTGGAAGCTCTTATGTGTAATCAAAACTGGTTATGGGCAGCATATCGTCAAAGAGGTTATTTATGATTTAACTTTTCTATTTGTTTATGGTAATGTTAAATTTATATATAAATTGATTAGTAAATAAATTTATTATCTTTGATTTTTAGGTGAAAAACCTGATTATCAAACTACAAATGATGATGATGATGATGATGATGATGTATCTAAAGTCATAGACTAGTGATGGTGTTGTTGCAACAAATGGAATGCTCATGGAGACATGAAATTAAATAATTTTATTTATGTTTATGTTATTTACTTAGACAAAGACTTTTATGTGTAATTTAATATTTAATGGTTATGTTGTGTATGAGATACTTGTATTATTTGTGGGATAATTTGTATTGTTTGAATACTTGTGTTATTTGAATGCTCATGGGATAACTTGTGTTATTTGATGGTTATATTGTGTATGAGATACTTGTGTTATTTATGAGATACTTGTGTGATTATAATGTTTTTTTTTTTGCCAACCCGCGGGTAGGGTTGAATACCCACGGGTTGAGTGCGGGTAGGTTTAGGGTTGGGTATTTCTCAACTCGCAGGTAGGGTAGGGTTGAGTGTTGGTTAAAAACTCAACATGCAGGTGGGGTTAGGGTTGGGTTCAAATCCTACCATACCCTACCCATTGCCACCCCTAATTGGTAGATATTTGGAGTGTACAAAATGACAATGTGAAGTACACTATGGGAGAACTAACACAAATAAACTCAAGAAAAAATAAATGCTCTCTTAACTAGGTTATAAGTTGCTGTCTGAATTACTTTTGAAGACGTAGGGGTGAAGAAAGAGGAATTAAGAGTATGCATTGACAACAACCACATGAAAAGTTGGATAAATGGGAAGAGAGACATGTCGTGTGAGCTGAAATCTTTAAAGAATAAAATCTTTAATATTAGGCATGTTTTCAAAAACTTTCGTATTGAATGCAGGCTACGAATGGCTTAAATAAATGGGAGCATAACAAAAACTATAAATGGTGCAACAAGTTGAAGTAAATCACTGAAGAGAGTTTTATTATATAACAATTTGTCATGTCTTTTTTGTTGATTTTATTTGAAGCCTATTTGGTATGTCTTGGCTTGGCACAGAAGTCTCAGATGTTTGGATTATTTAATGGTCATATAACAAAATATGTTTTTTAAATTTTTTAATAATTGTTAAATAGTCTTTATTTAATTTTAATTATAAATTAATTTTTTATATATATATTATTTAATTATAAAATTTATCCTCTATTTTATAAATTATTATTTTATCATTCATCTATCATGTTTATTAACCATTAAAAATAAAAACAATAACGAATAAATATTTCATTAATCGTCATAAATATTTTGGCAATCCAAATTAATTAGTTTTTTATCCTTGATCCGTTACATCTGTAAATACTAATGAAATCGTGTTTCTTGGTAATTCAATCGATTGAATGTTAGACGAAAATATGGTTTTTTTCATAATTCAATCGATTGAATTTTATATGACAATATGGGCTCTCAAAATTCAATTGATTGAAATTATTACATAATGGATTGAATTGCGGTTAGAATGTGAGTTTTTTTTCCTTATTCAATCGATTGTTCGTTACCAATCGAATGAAGTCTTCAAAGCAACATGCGTTTTCACAATTCAATCGACTTGGTTGTGTTACCCAATCAATTAAATTGTGCACTGCTATATGTTAAGCCATTTTAAATTTTTCTCATTGTGTTTACAAATTATTATTTTATTATTCATGTATCTTATCTTTAAAATTTTATCTTCAATTTTTAAATTCTTATTTTGATTTGATACTTTTATCTTATCTTTTTTAATATTAAGATTATAAATTGGTGAATAATATATCATCAATTTATTTTCAATTACTCAATCTTATAATTGGAATCATTTATCAATTTTCTTTATTATCAATTTCTTATTGTTTTGGACGATTAATGGAAGATCTATTTCATTATTGTTTTTGTTTTTAATGGTTAATAAATGTGATAAATGAATGATAAAATAAGAATTTATAAAATAAAAGATAAATTTTATAATTAAATAATATATATAAAAGATTAATTTATTATTAAAATTAAATAAAAATTATTTAACGGTTATTAAAAAACTTAAAAAATATGTTTTTTTATGAAATCATTCTAGAACCATCGAATTCTGTGCCGTACGACTTAGTTGTTAAATTTTATGGTACTTTTGGCATGATTTACAAATCAAAACTCTTCTCCCCAACTTTTGGTAGAGTATTAATCGGATTTTTTATTTTATAATTAGGGAAGAGATGGTGTTTTTCGCTAAAATAGAGAAAAATGGGGTTATACTGGAGACTGGGAGCGCCGTCCTGACGGATCTGCAATATGCCCTGTTTGTAATGTACCCATAATCCGCCCCACTTGCATTGACGGCATGCATGACACGTGTTTATGCCCCCCTTCAACGTGTGAATCTCATAATTCTCCTTGGTCCCTCTTCATACCCACGTTCTCTATCTTCCTCTCACTTTCAAATCTCGTTGTCTCTCTTGAACACCACACTCAAACAATTCTTTCTTCTTCCTTCTATAACTCAAAACAACCCCTTCCCTCATACTAGAGCTTCATCTTCAGATTTATTATTTTCAATTATATCTTTATCAACATCACCAAGTAAGTACATTTTTTAGTAATAATATTTTTAGTGAGTATGATTATTTTAATTACTGTAAATAAAAAATAAATTAGATTAGTTTTTAGAAATTAATTTGGGTTAATTAATTCATTGTTAGTAATAATAGTGTTTGATTATTTTAGTGTGTTTGATTATTTTAATTACTGTAAATACAAAATAAATTAGATTAGTTTTTAGAAATTAATTTGGATTAAATAATTCATTGTTAGTAATAAAAGTGTTGAACCTAGTATTAGTTAGGGTCACAATTTTAGTTAGATTAAGATAGTACTAAAATATATTTTTAACTTGTAAACAAAAACAGTACTGAATATATATTATTAAGATACTTTAAACATACTTTATATATTATATATTTTTGTAGAAGAATTTAAATACTTAAAAATATACTACAATACATACACACGAACATATGTTAAAATTTAAATATATATTTTATATATTTAACAATAAGTTAAACATATTTAATATAATATATTAATATATATTGTTTACATATATTATTTACAAAAATATAAAATATAAGATTTGATGCCATATATTGTTTAAATGTTCAGAATATATTTTATTTAATGTATTATTAAATTTATATTGAATAAATGTTAAAGTGAGTATGTTATTTATTTCAAACAGAATCGAAAAAATTATATATAAAATTAATTTAATATGCTTTTATTTATTTATTATAATGTTAGAGAAATATTGGATATATGTTAGATATAGTTTATATAATATAATAGTTTTTTGTTTCAAAAAGAATACAAATAGAAGATGGTTCGTGACATTACGCGTCCTGAAGATTACATTGTTGAATACCTTGAACGTCCACCATATGTAATTATTTTTATGTTTGTATATTTGTTATTATTGTTGTTGTTATTATGTAGTTAGTATTATTGTTAATATTGTTGTTATTATTATTATTATTATTATTATTATTATTATTATTATTATTATTATTATTATTATTATGTTGTTGTTGTTGTTGTTGTTTATTTTTTTTGTTTCTATTGTGAATTATAATTTTTTATTTGTTTCAGAGTTTAAGAAATTTCGAATCAAGACATCTGAATCAAGATTCATATGATTCCCGAGTTGAGATCGAGTTACGAGATAGTGGATTCTATCACATATCTTAAATTGGGAGACTTGTTTTGCACAATGTACTTATAAATGCCTTCATCGAGCGATGGCGTCCAGAGACTCATACGTTTCATCTTCCACATGGTGAATGCACGATAACCTTAGAGGATGTCGTAATGATATTTGGACTCCCGATAGATGGTATGCCGGTGTCAGGATTTACGGATAGCAGCACTAATAGCCTCGAAAATGAATTCATGACACAATTTGGTATTGTACCTACTGTCGCTGATCACACGTTGTTGGTTCGCACAACACGCAAAGACATGACAACAAGAAATTCGATATGTATGAAACTCACCACAATCACAATGCCATTGACGGAGATTCACCGCATACTCTAAACCGCTGGGCATCTCGCGCATCTCAAAGACCTCGTTCTGCCTATCAAACAAGTTAACTTGGATGTTTCCCGCTGCCTGCTGATTTGATTGAAGTTTGTTGATTGCATATTCAGAGAATACATGACCCGCATTCAGTCGAGCCTCAGCCTCAGCCCTCTTCCTAGTGAACAACTCATTTAGCCTGTAAAAAATTGCCTTGACAAGTGATGTAATTGGAAGATTTCGCGCCCCCTTTAATACCCCATTGATGCACTCGACTAGGTTTGTGGTCATATGACCCTAGCGATGTCCATTATCGAACGCCAAAGCACATTGCTGACGTGGGATCCGATCGAGCCACTAAGTGTAAGCCTCACCATGCTCACGTAATCTTGCATACTACACATTAAATTCATGCACAGTCATACAATAACCTGTAAAAAAAACAAGAAAAAAATAAGTATCACCACATAACACTAACACCAGTATTTCACTATAATTTACGTACCCATATTTACAATCAACTTCTGTAAATACGGTGCCTTGAAATTCCTTAAGAAGTTGGATGCTATGTGCCTAACACAAAACACACGGATAGCTCTCGGAGGCTCCCATGATCCGTTACTACGTGCTATTGCTGAGGTAATAGAGTCGTGTCGATCAGAGATAAGCCCAATACCATCCCGCGTCACCACATGTGTGCGCAAATGAGTAAGAAAGAAGTGTCATGCATCAGAAGTCTTACTCTCAACAACGGCAAATGCAAGAGGCACAATATTGCCATTACCATCCTGAGAAACTGCAACTAAGAGAGCTCCTTTGTATTTGCCATATAGATGTGTGCCATCTATTTGGACGATTGGTTTGCAGTTCGTAAATGCTCTAATGCAAGGGTAAAAGCTCCAAAACACTAGTGTCAGTATCCTAATATCCTGGACCACCTCATCCCCTTGGTAAGCTGATGCAGTTTCGATCTCGACTACAGCTGATGGATCTTTTTGTACCATTGCTTCAAACCACGACGGCAAATCTTCATAAGAAGCTTCCCAACCACCAAAAATATTCACAATTGTCTTTTGGTTAGCCATCCATGCTTTGTGGTAACTTATCGTATAATTGAATTTCGATTACACTTCAGCAATCACAGATTTCACCTTCAAAGATGGATCAACTTCAACCAATGGCTTTATAACCTCTGCAATCATGTCTAAGTTTATCTTGGCATGATCTTAAGAGATTGTTGTCCTGGAGCATGTGTGACTACCATTGTACCGCCTTATAACCCAACAAAACTTTCTCTTAATAAGACTAGCCATAATAAGCCAATCGCAATTTGTTCCATATTGTACACACTTAGCATAAAATGTGGTTGGCTCAGATTTACACACTCGATAATCCACACCCCGACGAATAGTATAATCTTTAATTGCTACAATCACAGTTTCTCTAGAACTAAACTCCATACCGATGACAAATTCACCATCCATAACAACAACAGGGTCTACACCAACCATAACAAGAAATAATTCTTACTATTACTTATGATGATAACAATAATAATAAATTAATAATAATAATAACAACAACAAATAATCGTAATAACAAATAATAACAATAATAGTAATGCGTATTATAATAAAGGCTAATAATAATTATTATAATACTAATCACAATAAAAAAAGAAGACTACTTACCTGCATTGACAAACTCAGGAAATTCTGGTGCATTTATAGCATCTAGATCCAAAGCATGCATAAAAGAAGGCTCTCTAGATAGATGTTGGCTCGTTAGTGCATTTGTTACATCTGCAATGTGGTGCACGAAATTGCAATAACACTTTTGCAATCCCGCACAACTAACCAGCAAGTGCACTGGGTCGTCCAAGTAATACCTTGCGTGAGCAAGGGTCGATCCCACGGAGATTGTCGGCTTGAAGCAAGCTATGGTTATCTTGTAAATCTTAGTCAGGATATCAGAAATTATCAGGATTGATTGTAAAAAGCAAAAGAACATGTAATGGTTACTTGTATTGCAGTAATGGAGAATGGGTTGAGGTTTGGAGATGCTCCATCTTCTGAATCTCTGCTTTCCTACCGTCTTCTTCATCAAACACGCAAGTCTCCTTCCATGGCAAGCTCGTGTAGGGTTTCACCGTTGTCAATGGCTACCTCCCATCCTCGCAGTGAAAGCTAATGCACGCACTCTGTCACAGTACTGCCAATCACCGGTTTGGTTCCCTCCCCTACCGGAATAGAATCCCTCTTTTGCGTCTGTCACTAACGCCCAGTAGGTTACAGGTTTGAAGCACGTCACAGTCATTCAATCATTGAATCCTACTCAGAATACCACAGACAAGGTTTAGACCTTCCGGATTCTCTTGAATGCTGCCATCAGGTCCTGCCTATACCACGAAGATTCCGATTAAAGAACCCAAGAGATAACTACTCAATCTAAGATAGAACAGAGGTGGTTGCCAGGCACGTGTTCATGGTTGAGAATGATGATGATTGTCACGGATCATCACATTCATCCGGATTAGGAACAAGTGTTATCTTGGAATCGAAGCAAGCATGATTGAATAAGAAACAGTAGTAATTGCATTAATCCATCAAGACACAGCAGAGCTCCTCACCCCCAACCATGGGGTTTAGAGGCTCATACTGTGGAAAGAAACGTGTACAAAATGTTATGAGGTCATAAGGTCCGGAGACAATGTCAAAAGATCCTATAAGTAGTAAAAGCTAGTATCCTAAGGTTTACAGAAATGAGTAAATGACAGAAAAATCCACTTCCGGGCCCACTTGGTGTGTGCTTGGGCTGAGAAATGAAGAAATTTCGTGTAGAGACCTTTTCTGGAGTTAAACGCCAGCTTTCATGCCAGTTTGGGCGTTTAACTCCAAATTTTATGCCAGTTCCGGCGTTTAACGCTGGAATTTCTGTAGGTGACTTTGAGCGCCGGTTTGGGCCATCAAATCTTGGGCAAAGTATGGACTATTACATATTGCTGGAAAGCCCAGGATGTCTACTTTCCAATGCCGTTGAGAGCGCGCCAATTGGGCTTCTGTAGCTCCAGAAAATCCACTTCGAGTGCAGGGAGGTCAGAATCCAACAGCATCTGCAGTCCTTTTCAGTCTCTGGATCAGATTTTTGCTCAGGACCCTCAATTTCAGTCAGAAAATACCTGAGATCACAGAAAAACACACAAACTCATAGTAAAGTCCAGAAAAGTGAATTTTAATTAAAAACTAATAGAAATATACTAAAAACTAACTAAAAGATACTAAAAACATACTAAAAACAATGCCAAAAAGCATACAAATTATCCGCTCATCACAACACCAAACTTAAATTGTTGCTTGTCCTCAAGCAACTGAAAATCAAAATAGGATAAAAAGAAGAGAATATACTATAGACTCCAAAATATCAAAGAAACATAGCTCCAATTAGATGAGCGGGACTAGTTGCTTTTTGCCTCCGAACAGTTTTGGCATCTCACCCTATCCTTTGAAGTTCAGAATGATTGGCATCTATAAGAATTCAGAACTCAGATAGTGTTATTGATTCTCCTAGTTAAGTATATTGATTCTTGAACATAGCTAGTATATGAGTCTTGGCTGTGGCCCAAAGCACTCTGTCTTCCAGTATTACCACCGGATAGATACATGCCACAGACACATAATTGGGTGAACCTTCTTAGATTGTGACTCAGCTTTGCTAAAGTCCCCAATTAGAGGTGTCCAGGGTTCTTAAGCACACTCTTGTTGCCTTGGATCACAACTTTATTTCCTTCTCTTTTTTTTTTCTTTTCTTTTTCTTTTTCTTTCTTTTTTTTCGAATTTTTTTTTTCACTGCTTTTCTTGCTTCAAGAATCAATTTGATGATTTTTCAGATCCTCAATAACAGTTCTCTTTCTCCTCATTCTTTCAAGAGCCAACAATTTTAACATTCTTAAAACAACAAATTCAAAAGACATATGCACTGTTCAAGCATTCATTCAGAAAACAAAAAGTATTGTCACCACATCAAACTAATTCAACTAGTTTCAGAGATAAATTTTGAAACCCTGTACTTCTTGTTCTTTTGTGATTAAAGCATTTTTCTTTTAAGAGAGGTGATGGATTCATAGGACATTCCTAGCTTTAAGGCATAAACTTTATTAATTTTATTAATTAAGAACAAGACTCAAATATAGATATAAGATGAGATTAAAAATAATAAATAAAAAAAACGAAAAATAATAGGCTCCTAATGATAGAGGTTTTCACAGAGTTAGAACTCAACAACCTTGATTTTGAGAAGTGGATGCTCCCTTAGCTTGAGAGGAGAGCTTTTGACGTTTCATCTCTTGAATTTCACGCCCCTGCTTCTCTTGTTCCTTCAGCAATTTGCAGAGCATGCAGTTCTGATTCTGCTGTTCTTCCTTCAGTTGCTCCATAGTCTCTTGCAACTTGTTAATAGATGCTTCTAGGTTGGACCAGTAGTCAATTCTTGGGAATTCAGGGAGGAATTCCTGCGCCCTCCTCTTGATGGAGTTGTCTTGCACTTGTCCTTCCATTGACTTCTTGGTGATTGGATGTTCAATGGGTATGAATTCATCTACTCCCATCTTCACCCCAGCCTCTTTACAGAGCAAGGAGATCAAGCTTGGGTAGGCCAATTTGGCTTCAGTGGAATTCTTATTTGCAATTGTGTAGATCTCACAAGCAATCACATGATGCACCTCCACTGCTTTTCCAAGCATAATACAGTGAATCATCACTGCTCTCTTGATGGTAACCTCAGAACGGTTGCTAGTGGGCAATATGGAACGCCCAATGAAGTCTAGCCACCCTCTTGCAATTGGTTTGAGGTCTCCTCTCTTGAGTTGGTTTGGGACACCTTTAGAATTGGTTATCCACTTAGTTCCAGGGAGGCATATGTCCTCTAGAACTTGATCCAACCCTTTATCTACTCTCACCATCCTCCTATTAAAGGAGTCAGGATCATCTTGCAATTGAGGCAACTTGAAGATTTCTCTTATTTTGTCCAGATGGAAGTATATAACTTTCCCTCTGACCATGGTTCTATAGGTATGGTAAGCGGTTCCAGTCATTCTCTGCTTATCTGTTAGCCACAGATTTGAGTAGAATTCCTGAACCATGTTCCTTCCAACCTTTGTTTCAGGATTGGTTAGAACTTCCCATCCTCTGTTTCGAATTTGCTCTTGGATCCCCGGATATTCATCTTCTTTCAGATCAAATTTAACTTCCGGGATCACTGACCTCAGACCCATTATTTTATGATAATGGTCTTCATGTTCTTTGGTTAAGAACTTCTCTTCATTCCAAAGATTATTTGGATTATTCTCTTTCTTGCCTCTTAAATTGGTTTGTTTTCCCTTAGGAGCCATGATATTGATGAACTTTGGCTTAGTGATCACGGAAAAGCACACCAAACTTAGGGGTTTGCTTGTCCTCAAGCAAAAGAGAAGAGAGAAGAGAGGGGGAGGAAGAGAAAATTTGAATGGTGTGGTTGGAAGAGGGGAACAAACGTGTATTTATAAGGTGGGGAGGGGAGTTTTCGAAAAAAAAAAGGAATTTTGAAAGGAGATTTGAGAAGATATGAAAAGAAATTGAGAAAATGGTGAAATTTTTGAACAATGTTTGTAATTGATTTGAAATAAATTTGAAAAAAAAGTTTTGATTTTTGAAGATTTGAAGGTGAATGATGAATGATTGAAGTGTGATTTTGTAGAAAAGTATGGGTGAGAAAAGGAAAGTTTGAAAAAATCTGATTTGAAAACAAAATTGTGGTCCCCCCACCAAGCTGGCGTTAAACGCCCAGAATGGCACCCATTCTGGCGTTTAACGCCCATCTGTTGCCCCACTTGGGCGTTTAACGCCCAGCCAGGTACCCTGGCTGGCGTTAAACGCCAGAAATTCTTCCTCACTGGGCGTTTTTCCAAAACGCCCAGGATGCTGCACACCTGGCGTTAAACGCCCAGAATGGTGCCCATTCTGGCGTTTAACGCCCAAAATGCCCCTTACTGGCGTTTTTTCGCCAGTAAGCTCATTTTCTCTGCTTTTTGAGCTGAATCCTTCTGTAACTCTGTGAATTCCTTCATTTTTGATACTTGCCTCTGTAAGAACTAATCATACACCTTCCTAATGACTGGGTTGCCTCCCAGCAAGCGCTTCTTTACTGTCTTTAGCTGGACTTTCACTGAGAATCACTCAAGTCTCAGTTTTGAGCATTCCTGCTCAAAATTTCCTTCAAGATAGTGCTTGATCCTCTGTCCATTAACAATGAACT
This sequence comes from Arachis stenosperma, assembly GCF_014773155.1. Lineage (NCBI taxonomy): Eukaryota > Viridiplantae > Streptophyta > Magnoliopsida > Fabales > Fabaceae > Arachis > Arachis stenosperma. Next base: position 17,123,096 of record NC_080385.1, read on the forward strand.
TCTTGTCAGAATCAATATCCTGAAGCTCAACATATCCATATGGTGATACTCCTGTAATCACATACGGACCCCTCCACCGGGATTTGAGTTTTTCTGGAAACAATTTGAGCCTGGAGTTGAAGAGCAGAACTTTTTGTCCTGGCTCAAAGACTCTGGTTGACAATCTCTTGTCATGCCACTTCTTTGCCTTTTCCTTATAAATTTTTGCATTTTCAAAGGCATTGAGTCTGAACTCCTCTAGCTCATTTAGCTGGAGCAGTCTTTTCTCACCAGCTAACTGTGCATCCATGTTTAGGAATCTGGTTGCCCAGTAGGCTTTATGTTCCAGTTCCACAGGCAAATGACAGGCCTTCCCATACACTAGTTGGTATGGAGAGGTGCCTATAGGAGTCTTGAATGCTGTTCTGTATGCCCACAGAGCATCATCCAAGCTCTTTGCCCAATCCTTTCTTCGGGCCATCACAGTCCGTTCCAGGATTCTTTTTAGCTCTCTGTTAGAGACTTCAGCTTGCCCATTTGTCTGTGGATGATACGGAGTTGCCACTTTATGGCTGATTCCATATCTAACCATAGCAGAGTATAGCTGTTTATTGCAGAAATGAGTGCCCCCATCACTGATTAGCACTCTGGGGACGCCAAACCTGCTGAAAATGTTTTTCTGGAGGAATTTCAGCACGGTTTTGGTATCATTAGTGGGTGTAGCAATTGCTTCTACCCACTTAGATACATAGTCCACTGCCACCAGAATGTAGGTGTTTGAGTATGATGGTGGGAATGGCCCCATGAAGTCAATTCCCCATACATCAAACAATTCTATCTCTAATATTCCTTGTTGAGGCATGGCATATCCGTGAGGCAGGTTACCAGCTCTTTGGCAACTGTCACAGTTACGCACAAACTCTCGGGAATCTTTATAGAGAGTAGGCCAGTAGAAGCCGCACTGGAGAACTTTAGTGGCTGTTCGCTCACTTCCAAAATGCCCTCCATACTGTGATCCATGGCAGTGCCATAGGATCCTTCGTGCTTCCTCTCTGGGTATACACCTGCGGATCACTCCGTCAGCACATCTCTTAAAGAGATATGGTTCATCCCAAAGGTAGTACTTGGCATCTGAAATTAGTTTCTTTCTCTGCACATAACTGTACTCTTTGGGTATGAACCTCACAGCTTTATAGTTTGCAATATCTGCAAACCATGGAGCTTCCTGAATGGCAAAGAGTTGCTCATCTGGGAAAGTCTCAGAGATCTCAGTAGAAGGGAGGGACGCCCCAGCTACTGGTTCTATTCTGGACAGATGATCAGCTACTTGGTTCTCTGTCCCTTTTCTGTCTCTTATTTCTATATCAAACTCTTGCAGAAGCAACACCCATCTTATAAGCCTGGGTTTTGAATCCTGCTTTGTGAGTAAGTATTTAAGAGCAGCATGGTCAGTGTACACAATCACCTTTGATCCCACTAAGTAGGATCTAAACTTGTCAATGGCATAGACCACTGCAAGCAACTCTTTTTCTGTGGTTGTGTAATTCTTCTGTGCATCATTTAGAACACGGCTAGCATAATAAATGACATGCAGAAGTTTGTTATGCCTCTGTCCCAACACTGCACCAATGGCATGATCACTGGCATCACACATTAATTCAAATGGTAATGTCCAATCTGGTGCAGAGATGACTGGTGCTGTGACCAGCTTAGCTTTCAGGGTCTCAAATGCCTGCAAACACTGTTTGTCAAACACAAATGGCGTGTCAGCAGCTAGCAGGTTACTTAAAGGTTTTGCAATTTTCGAAAAGTCCTTGATAAACCTTCTATAGAATCCTGCATGCCCCAGAAAGCTTCTGATTGCCTTAACATTGGCAGGTGGTGGTAATTTTTCAATTACCTCCACCTTTGCCTTATCCACCTCTATCCCCCTGCTTGAAATTTTGTGCCCAAGGACAATTCCTTCAGTCACCATAAAGTGACATTTCTCCCAGTTTAAAACCAGGTTAGTCTCTTGGCATCTCTTCAGGACAAGTGATAGGTGGTTAAGACAGGAGCTGAATGAGTCTCCATACACTGAGAAGTCATCCATGAAGACTTCCAGAAATTTCTCTACCATATCTGAGAAGATAGAGAGCATGCACCTTTGAAAGGTTGCAGGTGCATTGCACAGACCAAAAGGCATCCTCCTGTAGGCAAACACGCCAGAAGGGCATGTGAATGCTGTTTTCTCTTGGTCTTGAGGATCTACTGCAATTTGGTTGTAGCCTGAGTAGCCATCCAAAAAGCAGTAGTAATCATGACCAGCTAGTCTTTCTAGCATTTGGTCTATGAATGGTAAAGGAAAATGATCCTTTCTGGTGGCTGTATTGAGTCTTCTGTAGTCAATACACATGCGCCACCCTGTGACTGTCCTTGTAGGAACCAGTTCATTTTTTTCATTATGAACCACTGTCATGCCTCCCTTTTTGGGAACAACTTGGACAGGGCTCACCCAGGGGCTATCAGAAATAGGATAAATAATCCCAGCCTCCAGTAATTTAGTGACCTCCTTCTGCACCACCTCCTTCATGGCAGGATTTAGCCTCCTCTGTGGTTGGACCACTGGTTTGGCATTATCCTCCAATAGGATCTTGTGCATGCATCTAGCTGGGCTAATGCCCTTAAGATCACTTATGGACCACCCAAGAGCTGTCTTGTGTGTCCTCAGCACTTTAATCAGTGCTTCCTCTTCCTGTGGATTTAAAGCAGAGCTTATAATCACTGGAAAAGTGTCACCCTCTCCCAGAAATGCATATTTCAGGGATGGTGGTAATGGTTTGAGTTCAGGCTTAGGAAGCTTATCCTCCTCCTGAGGAATTTTCGAAAATTCCTTTGCCTCCTCTGGCTCTTCCTGATCAGTTTGAGCATCTTTGAAGATGTCCTCAAGCTCTGATTCTAGGCTTTCAGCCATATTGATCTCTTCTACCAGAGAGTCAATAATGTCAGCGTCCATACAGTCCTCTGGTGTGTCTGGATGCTGCATAGCTTTTACAGCATTCAACTTGAACTCATCCTCATTGACTCTCAAGGTTACTTCCCCCTTTTGTACATCAATGAGAGTTCGTCCAGTTGCTAGGAAAGGTCTTCCTAGAATGAGAGTTGCACTTTTGTGCTCCTCCATTTCCAGCACCACAAAGTCAGTTGGAAAGGCAAATGGCCCAACCTTGACAATCATGTCCTCTATTATGCCTGATGGGTGTTTAATGGAGCCATCAGCAAGTTGGAGGCATATCCTGGTTGGTTTGACTTCTCCAATCAACCCAAGTTTTCTGATAGTGGATGCAGGTATTAAATTGATACTTGCTCCAAGATCACATAAGGCTATCTTGGTGTAAGTGCCTTCCAATGTGCATGGTATCAGAAAGCTTCCAGGATCTTGAAGCTTTTCTGGTAAGCTTTTTAGAATGACTGCACTGCATTCTTCAGTGAGAAACACTTTTTCAGTTTCTCTCCAGTCCTTCTTATGACTTAAGATCTCTTTCATGAACTTAGCATAAGAAGGTATTTGCTCAAGTGCCTCTGCAAAAGGAATCTTTATTTCAAGAGTCCTTAAATAGTCTGCAAAGCGGGCAAATTGCTTATCCTGTTCCGCTTTGCGGAGTTTCTGAGGATAAGGCATCTTGGCTTGATATTCTTCAACCTTAGATGCTGCAGGTTTATTCCATACAGAAGTGGTTGAAGAAGCCTTGTTAGAGGGATTACTGTCAGCACTCTCAGGTGTCTGATCCTCCCTTGGCGTTTGGACGCCAGAATTGGGTGGAAAATGGGCGTTTAACGCCAGCTTTTCCCCCTTTTCTGGCGTTTGAACGCCAGAACTGGGCAAGGAATGGGCGTTTAACGCCAGCTTTCCTTCCCTTTCTGGCGTTTGAACGCCAATATTCCTCTCTGGGCTCTCACTGTCCTCAGAGGGATTTTGAACAGTGGTTTGGTTGTCCTCTGTCAATTGTTCCTTGTTTGACTTTTTGCTCTTTTGAGCAGTGTTATTCAAGGTCTTCCCACTCCTCAATTGAACTGCTTGACACTCCTCTGTTATCTGTTTAGATATTTGCTGTTTTGCTTGATTCAACTGTAGTTCTATGCTTTTATTAGCAACTTTAGTTTCATTGAGCATCTCTTTAAATTCTGCTAACTGTTCTGTCATCAGGAGTAGTTGTTGATTAAGCTCCATTATCTGTTCTTGAGGATTAGAGTCAGTGACTACTGTCATGACTTCCTCTTCTGGAGAGAACTCATTGCTAGAGTACAGATATTGGTTTCTAGCAACAGTGTCTATAAGCTCTTGAGCTTCTTCAATTGTCTTCCTCATGTGTATAGATCCACCAGCTGAGTGGTCTAAAGACATCTGAGCTTTTTCTGTAAGCCCATAGTAGAAAATGTCTAACTGTACCCACTCTGAAAACATTTCAGAGGGACATTTTCTTAGCATACCTCTATACCTCTCCCAGGCATTATAAAGGGATTCATGATCCTCTTGTTTAAAGCCTTGGATGTCCAGCCTTAGCTGTGTCATCCTCTTTGGAGGGTAAAAATGATTCAGGAATTTGTCTGATAACTGTTTCCATGTCTTTATGCTTGCTGTAGGTTGGTTATTTAACCACCTTTTAGCTTGATCTTTTACAGCAAATGGAAACAGTAATAATCTGTAGACATCCTGATCTACCTCTTTATCATGTACTGTGTCAGCAATTTGTAAGAACTGTGCCAGAAACTCAGTAGGTTCTTCCTGTGGAAGACCGGAATACTGGCAATTTTGCTGCACTATGATAATGAGTTGAGGGTTTAGCTCAAAGCTGCTTGCTTTGATGGGAGGTATACAGATGCTACTCCCATATGCAGCTGTAATGGGGTTAGAATATGACCCCAGAGTCCTTTTGGACTGATTAATTCCACTTGAGTCCATGATGGACAAAAGGGAAATGATAATAATTGCAAAGAGATAAATTTTGTTTATTTTATTTTATTTTTTTTTTGAAATAACCGAAAAAAATAAAATAAAAAGAAATTTAAATAAAAAATTCGAAAATCAAAAGGGAAAATGAGATCAAAGTAATTTGAGAACTGAATCAATTAGCTAATTAAAAAGATTTTGAAAATAGCAATTAAAAAGATATGATTGAAAAATTTTTTTATGAAAAAGATTTGATTCTTAAAAAGAGGAAAGAGAAAAACACAAAAAGACACCAAACTTAAAATTTTAGAAAATCAAACACTAATTCTTTTGAAAATTTTAAAGGAAAAACACAAAGAGGACACCAAACTTAGAATTTTTATGAATCAAAAAAAGGACTAAGACTATGCAAAAACGAAAATTTTAAAAGAAAAATAAAAGCATGCAATTGACACCAAACTTAGAATATGAAACTAGACTCAACTTAAAAGACTCTAAACCAACAAAAATAAACAGTCCTAATCTAAGCAACAAGATAAGCCGTCAGTTGTCCAAACTCGAACAATCCCCGGCAATGGCGCAAAAAACTTGGTGCACGAAATTGCAATAACACTTTTGCAATCCCGCACAACTAACCAGCAAGTGCACTGGGTCGTCCAAGTAATACCTTGCGTGAGCAAGGGTCGATCCCACGGAGATTGTCGGCTTGAAGCAAGCTATGGTTATCTTGTAAATCTTAGTCAGGATATCAGAAATTATCAGGATTGATTGTAAAAAGCAAAAGAACATGTAATGGTTACTTGTATTGCAGTAATGGAGAATGGGTTGAGGTTTGGAGATGCTCCATCTTCTGAATCTCTGCTTTCCTACCGTCTTCTTCATCAAACACGCAAGTCTCCTTCCATGGCAAGCTCGTGTAGGGTTTCACCGTTGTCAATGGCTACCTCCCATCCTCGCAGTGAAAGCTAATGCACGCACTCTGTCACAGTACTGCCAATCACCGGTTTGGTTCCCTCCCCTACCGGAATAGAATCCCTCTTTTGCGTCTGTCACTAACGCCCAGTAGGTTACAGGTTTGAAGCACGTCACAGTCATTCAATCATTGAATCCTACTCAGAATACCACAGACAAGGTTTAGACCTTCCGGATTCTCTTGAATGCTGCCATCAGGTCCTGCCTATACCACGAAGATTCCGATTAAAGAACCCAAGAGATAACTACTCAATCTAAGATAGAACAGAGGTGGTTGTCAGGCACGTGTTCATGGTTGAGAATGATGATGATTGTCACGGATCATCACATTCATCCGGATTAGGAACAAGTGTTATCTTGGAATCGAAGCAAGCATGATTGAATAAGAAACAGTAGTAATTGCATTAATCCATCAAGACACAGCAGAGCTCCTCACCCCCAACCATGGGGTTTAGAGGCTCATACTGTGGAAAGAAACGTGTACAAAATGTTATGAGGTCATAAGGTCCGGAGACAATGTCAAAAGATCCTATAAGTAGTAAAAGCTAGTATCCTAAGGTTTACAGAAATGAGTAAATGACAGAAAAATCCACTTCCGGGCCCACTTGGTGTGTGCTTGGGCTGAGCAATGAAGAAATTTCGTGTAGAGACCTTTTCTGGAGTTAAACGCCAGCTTTCATGCCAGTTTGGGCGTTTAACTCCAAATTTTATGCCAGTTCCGGCGTTTAACGCTGGAATTTCTGTAGGTGACTTTGAGCGCCGGTTTGGGCCATCAAATCTTGAGCAAAGTATGGACTATTATATATTGCTGGAAAGCCCAGGATGTCTACTTTCCAATGCCGTTGAGAGCGCGCCAATTGGGCTTCTGTAGCTCCAGAAAATCCACTTCGAGTGCAGGGAGGTCAGAATCCAACAGCATCTGCAGTCCTTTTCAGTCTCTGGATCAGATTTTTGCTCAGGACCCTCAATTTCAGTCAGAAAATACCTGAAATCACAGAAAAACACACAAACTCATAGTAAAGTCCAGAAAAGTGAATTTTAATTAAAAACTAATAGAAATATACTAAAAACTAACTTAAAGATACTAAAAACATACTAAAAACAATGCCAAAAAGCATACAAATTATCCGCTCATCACAATGTCAGGCTCAACTATGATATCATCTTTGTCGACATCTTCAGCTGGACAAACAATATGATAAGTGCCCTCGAATTCCTCTTCACTTTCAGTGTTATAAACCGTCCAGTCGATGTTAGGTTCGGGGAAGTTAACCTCAACTAATTCTTCGAACTCAACATATAACTCGATAACTGACACGTGTGCCCGTGTTTGTTGGTAGATCAAAAACATCCCTTGCATACTTGCATCGTCAACCACATACATTATTTGAAATTGAATAAAACCCCCAAATACTAACACAGACTGTCTATAAAAAATATTTGTGACTCTCTTTAATATTTGATTATCAACACATTAACAAAGTATACTCTTAAATTCCTCATATGTTATTCCAAAAGGAATAACAAGATCATATGGATTTTCACATACAAAACCCACACCTTCATATGTTTGTCGAAAGATTTGACCATTATAATATATTTTCAAACTAACACTTTCCTCCATTTTTCTTCTCTTACTCTCTCAACGAAATAAACCACACTCACACTCAACAAATTCGTTCTTCTTTTTATAAAACTCGAGGTATATTATTTTAATCTAAGAAATAGAGTACGCCCCCTGCGTAATATCATTCCGCCCCTTGCGTTTTGGGAATACGCTATTCTTGTATTGTCAATATGCCCCCTTGTATTATATTTTTAATATTAATCTAATACAATACGCCCCCTTGTATTGTGTGTTTAATATTAAACTAATACAATCTGCCCCCTTGTATTACTTTTTAAAATTTTCAAAAAAGCAATACAACCCCCTTGTATGGTCTTTTTTTATTTTAAAAAAATATTTTGATAAAGCAATTCGCTCCCTGCGGATTGTTAGCCCTCAGAAACATGCAAAACACTACCACATCCAATAATAAAGCATTACACCAAATCCTAACCAATACTAAAAAAATGAGCCGTATTAATCAACTATCTAAAAAAATAAGTTAAACTAATTCAACAAGCATCAACTATGACCATGCTATACTCACCATCCTTTTAACCAGTTAATTCCACAAGCACCCAAACTCAAAAATACATATCACTCAAAAAATAAACAAAAGTCATATTATATGGAGTAGTCTATTCTTCTTCACTTTTAAACAAATTCATGTCCAAAACAATTTAAATCACAAATAAAAATAATCCAAATCATCAATCTAATACTCTAAACTCACTTGAAAAAGGCTCTAAATTTTGTAACAACTTATATTTTTATTTAAAAAAATTATAAACTTTTGTAACAAAATATATCCGGTGTTATAAAATGTGATTGTTTTACATTAGTATGTAATATTTGTTAAAAAAATGATAATTTGTAAAAAAATTAAATTTTTTATAACAAAATTTTGTTACAAATATAGTGCTTTTGTTATAAATATAAATCATGACTCGTATACTCAATTTTGTTAAATAATTCTAAATGAAACTGATTTTTGTATTATTAATTTAAGTTGAAAGTTATTTTAACATAAAAAAGTAAATTATATTTGCCAATTTCATGGAGAAGTAATCATAACAAAGTTTTCTATGGGTGCTCAATAACAAACAACAGGAGCATTATTTTATCTTTGACTTCTACCCAAATCAACTTTTAAGACAAGAATATAATAAATTCTCAAAATTCGTTAAAGAAGATAAAATTTGATAGAATCTATTTCCAATGAAAAAAATTGTTCCTCGAAGCCCGAAATCATACACACCCTAAGGTATATTTGAAAATACAAGAAAAACGTTGAGTATTGTCGGATTTACCGTCGGATTCATCAAATAAATTTTTCGGTAAAACGATTACCGTCAAATTTACCATCGTCCTTGGGTTGATTGTATAAACATCGCCGGAAATATATCCGACGGATTTTTCTTATTCGACGCTAATGACCGGCGGATTTTTCTTGTTCGACGCTAATGACCGGCAGATTTATCGTCGGTCTTTTTCAATAATTTGTCTAGTTTGTGTTGATGGTTACCGTTGAATATATCCGACGGTAACTTTGGTACCCCTGCTGAGGCGGCAACAGAGTAGGTGTTGCCATCGGATCCCCATCAGCAGCGTTACTGCTGGAACTCGTAGTACATCTACTAGTTGTACTCCTCCATCTGGTATCACAATCGATAAAGCTGCTCCAGCTTCTTCGTCAGGTCGGAGCTGACAGCAACGCGTACAAGAAGGTCTCGATACCTCTGCTCAGACTGCTCCGCCTATTGTTGAATCTCCTATGTTTGCTTCTGCACCTCCTCCCTCAAGTCGACAACTTGCTGGGGATCAGCAGGGCTGGTGGCAGAGGCAGACGCAGAGGAAGCTACCAAAGCGGAGGAGCGGAAGCCACTGGCAAAGAACGACCCCAACCCGAAGCGGTGATTCTTCTGGGGTTCGGAGGTGATCTCATGCTAAATTCGATCAGGATCCACCACTGAGGTCTCGGAGTCGGCTTCATCGGCCCCACTAGGTGGCTAAGATTGCTAGGTCGCAGCCTCCAACCTCTGCATGTACTCCTCCTGCGTCATACACGTTAGTTGTGATTAGGATAATAGTTAAATAATTGACTTTAAACCAAATAAAGTTGAAACTTAGGATTAATTTAAACTCACATGGGCTACAGATCGCTCATCAACAAATCTCTCATGTGTTTACTTGAAGGTCACCGCTAGTGTCACCTCATGATCCAACGACTTAGACTACAAATTAATATATCAACCAAGCAATAAAATAAACGAACAAATTAAATAATGACAGACAAATAAATATGAACCAAATTATAAGAAATCTTAATTCTAATTTCAAAAATATAATTCTAATTATTTTTATTTCATTGAAAATCTTAAAAAATTTTGACAGAGTCTCCCCTAAAATTTAGATTTAGCACCCTTGGAGGTTCCATCCAAACCAAATAACCATCAAACCTTCTCAACTTTTTAATTTATTCAATCATTATTAAGGTTACATACAAACAAGTCAATCATTATTGATATAGTTAAGCATTATCTAAATAATCTCAACAGCAAGAATCAGTAAACAACTTAATAATCTAACATTTTCCAGCAATCTCATACCCTAATCTAACATATTCTAACCACTTAAATCCACTAAATCAGAAAATTATACTAACTAATTAATTAACTTGATAATAAAAAAGGAAGTTAAACCAACGAAGCAGTTTTATATCAACTCAGTTCAGTTCTTACGAGTTTGCTCATCGTCTTCATGAAGATCGCCGACCCCCCGTGTACCTCGACGACTTGGGCGAAGCCCTGTTAGCAACGTTCATCAGACGGTGATGCTTGAACCCATCATTATCTCTTAAATAGGCCTCCAGCTCACGCTTGATGTTTGGACGGATCCATCTCATCAAGTGGTCTTTCCCCTGATGCACATCACTCATCATCTACTAAAATTGTTTGCCTGTCTGGTGGTTATAGATCTTCCTAATCACGACATTGTGTTCTGCATCCCATATGAACTTCAACTACACAAAGTGGTTCACCAAGATTTGTTAGACGGAATAAAATACAATTCAAATACAATTAATTAATTCAAATACAGTTCAAGATTAGTTACTTAATTACCGTCCACTTCTGAAATCAACGCTCTCTGGTCTCAGCCAGGATCTGCGTGTAGGTCGGCCACGGGTGGTCATACATGTACTTAATCACTTCGGATATCTCCTGTGTGCAAGCATTGGGATTTAGTACAAACTTGTTAGAGAAAAAACCTCACATAAACAAACATAAAATATAAACAAACTTAAGATAAATAAACTTAACATAAAGAAACTTAACATTAACAAACTTAACATAACCAAACTTAAGATAAGAAAACTTAATATAAAAAAAATTGAGCTTACAATTGCATGCCATCGGGCCAAATCCTCATCCGAATGACGGGTGGTGGTGGAAGGCCATCCTGCTCGGGGGTATTGGAGGAATCACCAACTACGGGCTCCGTCGACGTTGTCGCTGCATCTGCAGGGGCATAGCAGAAGGAGGCACCCAGTTTAGGTTTGGGACCATGATGAATTGCTGGGCTGATGGACCCAACTGTGGAGTCACAAGGTTCGACGAGGTAGCCGAGGTCGAGGCCGATGGCTGGGCAGCCCTGGGGGATTCGGTGGAAGCTTGTCCTCGACCACAACCATGTGACCCACTCGACCTACCTCTGCTACCTGTCGTCATGTCTGTACAGCGAATTTATTAATGACATATGAATAACATAACAAACACCAATAAATAATAACATAAGAAAAAACTCAATAAATAATAAATGTTTCTGAAAACATTTAGTTTAGTAAATAAAAAAAGGAAATTACAGTGTGTTTTAGCTACAAAATAATTAAATTAGAATGGATAAGTAACTTGGCTCGTTAGCAAACTAACAAGTGCCTATAGAGCAATAAACATGTAATTGTAAAGGAAAAAATTTTCTTTCATAAGAACCAAAATGAATATATACATATATAGTTATCTTGTAAATGCCATACATATTTATCATAACACCAAATTAACAAAATCAAGAGCATAAACTAATTTCAAAATAATTATTCACATTAACAATTGAATAAAAATATAGCAACCCAACAAATAATTATAACAATTTCGAAAACATAATTTTAATTTTTTCGATTTCACTGAAAATCTTATAAAAATTTTGACAGAGTTTTCCCGAAAATTTGAATTTAGACACCCTTGAAGGGTTCCATCCAAAATAAATAACCATCAAACCTTCTCAACTTATTAATTTATTCAATCATTATTAAGATAACATACAGACAAGTCAATCAATATTAATACAGTCAAACATTTTTCAAACAAAATCACCAGCAGGAATAAGCAAACAGATCAATAATTCAATATTTTTCACCAATCTCAAAGCTTAATCTAACCTATTCTAACATATCCTAACCATCTAAATCCACTGAAACAGAAAATTAAACTAACTAAACTCTACGAACTAATTAATTAACTTGATATAACAGAATTTAAAATAAACAGAATTCAGATATTAAAACCTTGAATGCAGAACAAGAGAAAATGGAGAAGGGGTGGAGATGTAGTGGCGGCAGAAGCAAAAAAGGAATGGGTAGCAATGGCAGTAGGGAGGTCCCACAACAAAGGCAGTGGGGTTCGACAACGGCGGCAGCGTCAAAGGTAGCAGTGGCAGCATCAGAGGCAGCGGCGGAGGAGGTTGACGGAAAGGAGAGATGAGAAGGTTAAAGAGAGAGCGGGAGGGTGCGAGGTTAGAGAGAGAGAGAGAGAGAGTGTGTGTGTGTGTGTGAGGGGAAGGTGAGAAGTTAGAGAGAGGGAGACTGAATGCGAAATGAAGGGAGGAAGGGGTTTGCGGCACCAATTTAGAGTACGATTACCGTCGGATTATTCCCACGATAAATCCAACGCTAAACTTGGCACGTATTTTATGTGGTGTCCCGCCAAAAGTTACCGGCGGTTTTATCGTCGGAAGCGACTATCTGCCGGTAATTATTTGGGTTGATGAATTCCTCATCAAATTCATCGCTAAATTCGATGGTAATTTCGACTGTAATCGTCGCCTCTATATTCGACGGTAAATTTGACGTTTATCAGCGTTTTTTGTAGTAAACACAAATATAGAAAGAACATGACACTGAAGACAAATGACACTGTGTATTTTGGCTAGTTTGATAAATTCTCTGCTGACCATGAAATTTTATAGTTTAAAATTAACATCACACTTATTAATTATTTGGTAATGCTTTTTTATACTATAAGAAAAATGCTAAGTAATGTCAAATTTTTCGTCGAACAAAAAAAAAACAAAATCTGACGATAACTTGGTTACCGTTACTGTTGGATTTACTGTCGAAAGGAATCAAACGGTATAAATTTCGCCGGTAAATGTTTACCGTCAGCCTTTTTTCGTCCGACGGTAAATTACCGTCGGATTCTGCGACTGATTACCTGCTGGAAAAATAATTTGGTTACCGGCAGATTTTTTCAATGGTAATGTTGGCGCCACAATTATTTTTTCCCACACTATTACCGTCGGATTATTCCCTTGGTAAATTTGACGGTAATGTCATTTTTAAAAAAAATTGTGAACTAAACGGTCAATTTTAGTTTTCATTTAAATTTATTTTTCACACAACTAATGGTCAATTGATAAATAAAAGAAACCTATTATTTAAAATAAATTATCAAATGTTCAAATAAATTAAAAGTCAAGTAAATCAAATAAATACAACGAAATAATAAAACGAAGCACTAAATACTAAAGATCCCTCGTCGTTCCAATGGCCCTGATGAGACGGCGTAGAAGGCAGTGATGTATGTGGGCCACCAGCAGGACCGTTGCCACCAGTAGGACCTCTGCCACCAGTAGAAGTGATGCCACTAGCAGGGATCATGCCAGCGGCGCGCATCTGAGTTTGGTACACTTTCATCTAAGTCTCCATCCGCTAAAGTCACTCTATCTGCTCCCTCAACTCCAGTTTGAGGTCATCCGTGTCCATCACGCATGTGGGGATCTCCTGATACCTCTCTTGATAATCGTTCAGCTCCTGAGCCTGTTGCTGAAGGTTGCGTTGGAGCTCTTGTACCTGCAACCTCAAATCCATGCCTTCCTCAGGCTCAACGACTCGACTGGTGGTAGAGTCTGATGACGACCTCAATGTGGAGATGTGGACGCTGCTAGCGAAGAATGACCCCAACATGTATACACAGTTTTTGTACGACACTGATGCGGTTTCGTGCCAAACAGTATTGGAATCGATGACTGAAGCAGCAGAGCCATCGGCGAGGATTGAAGCATTGGAATAGACCACTGATCAGCAATGTCTAATAATTATAGAATTGTTATATTATTAATTTTTAATTGTCATTATCTTTGCTATTAAAACTTTAGTACTTTGCTATTAAAACTTTACTACTTTTCTTAGTTATGCTCGTTATTACATGAGGATAACAATCTTTTTTTGTAAGCTCAAAATTATTAGCCAATAAGTATACTAAAAGTAATTCTTATAAAATAAAATATTGTATTAAATTTACTATGTCAATAATAAATCTATAATATTAAAAAAAACTATTAATACCATTTGCTTGTGTATACTTCTAACATGACACAAATATGCACTGTAATATTGTTATAGGGGGAAAACTCAATTTTTTCTTCATTTTCACAAGAATAGAAATAGAAATAGTACTTGTTTCAACGACCTGCTTATGAATTGGATCTCCAACATTGTTCATCAACATTTCCAACAATCAGAAAATCAGTAGAAGAAGGATGGCTTAGGAGAATGCCATAGGACACAAAAGCAATGAGCTAAGTAAAATAACATACAAGAAAAGAAAGCCATATATATAAAAGTATGTATGTGGTGCCAAATTAAACTAACTCACATTGGTTGTGGGTATGGAAAAACAAACCAATCATATCAGTTGTACAATAAATTCAGTTACTAAAGTAGAATACACGTTAAAATATAAAATATATATAAAAAATAAATTAAATTGAACATATATTTCGATATTTATACACAAATGTTTTGAAAAAAATATAACATAAAAAAAAGTCATTATGATCACCATGACTGCATGAAGTTCAATGTTGCCCAGTCTCTTTTCTCTGGCTTTAACATCTATAGCTTGCTTGAAATTTCATGAAGAAAAAATGATGGTTAACAGTGCTAATAAGATTGTTTGGATCATGCAGGAACCTTTAAAAGTTCAAAAGTTTGAGAAGGAAGATTTGTAGGGTACCTTTGATCATGAGCAACTAATTCACCGATTTCTTTAGTTTTCATACACTAAGTTTCTCACTTGTTGCATCATTAACTCGCTCAACGGCCATCTTTTTCTAAACAAAGACCTAACATTTAAGTAGCATATAGGAAAACAAAAAACAAAAGACATTTCAAACAAGGAAGAAGGAGTTGAACATTTAAATAGATAGATAACAATTTATGAGGAGCCAGTAAGTCAGAGACAATTTACAAATCAATTATAATATATTCAAGTATAAAGCAAAACATGTTTTTCATGCTAGCTGGTGAACCAATATATATGTTCTATTTTTCAATTTGGTTTTCGAAAAATTGTTTTAATCAAATTCGTTCTTCGAAAATTTTTAAGTTAGTTATATTAGTCTTTTTGATATTTTTATTATTAATAACGTCAAAATTTTTTAATATAACACGTTAAGTGACACCACAATGATCACAAGATAGTCCTAATTAGTTGCTAATATAATAAGTGCATAAAATTAAATTCAAATCAATCCTAAATTGATGAAAATTTTGAGGCATTGAAATTCTTTAATTTAAAGTTGATTTGATATAATTTCATAAATTTATCGTATTAAAAATCAGTTAGGATTACCAAGTGTGTGTTGTGGTGTTACCATATCAATAAACCGTGACATCATTAACAAAGGAAGTGACAGAAAAATTAATGTAACCAAGTTAAAATTTTAAAATATTTGAAAGATGAATTTAATTAAAAGAAATTTTCCAAAACCAATTTGAATAACAAGTGATCTTTTAAAAATAAATTTGACCATTGTTCAATTTAATTTTGATACACTGTTGGTGTAAAATAATTTATACATGCATCCAATTACATAATTTACGTAAGTAAAAATACTAACTTTTATATTAGTTATGTGAATAATCATAAAAAAATAAATATAATTATATGACTCTATAAAATATTTTACATGTTAGTGTACCAAATATATAAATTATTCTCCTAAAAAAATTTTGGTAAAATATGTTTAATCTCTCACAAGTTTTTGTTACTCTAAAAATGTTCAAGAATTAATCTCATCTCATAATTTAGACTTTTTCATAATTTTAAAGAGAATTAATTTGTATTATAATAACATTTTTTAAAATCAAGTTAGTTTATAATAATATTTATTAAAAATTTATTTGTCTAATAAATATATTAAAATTTAATTAAAAATATTGAAATGACTAATTTTTTTAGGATAAACTATACTTTTATTCTTAATATTTGTATTTTTTTAAATGTTATTAATATTAATTTTATTCAATTTTTTAAATATTTTTTATTTATCAAATTTTGTCTTTAATATTTTTTAGTTGTGTCAAATTATCTCCAAAAATTTTCTCTAACATTTTACATAAAGTTAATATTAGGAGTAATTTTGACACAAATAAAAAATATTAAAAACAAAATTAAATGGACTGAACGTTAAGTATATTTCTGGAAAAAAAATTCACTTATAGACAAAAAAGAAATATATTTTTACCCAATTTTTTGAATAGAAGGATTCTAAAACCATTAAAAATAATAAATATTTGTTAAGAATGAAAGCATTTGTGATCTAAAAATGAATTTAAAGATTGAAGTTGGGAAGTGGTGGTGAATAAGCTAGGTAGCTAGTGTGATCTGATTGGAGTCAAAAGAACACATCCCAGTCCCAGGTGATCTTTTGAAGGCTGCAGGGAGTCAGCGAGCAAAGGCAGTTCGCAAATCACAAATATGGAAAGAGAAGAGCTGAGAGCAAAATATGATTCAGGACCCAACTGAGGGTTAATGAATGAAAAAGGGTCAGTTAGGTGTGTCACAATTAAAGAGATAGAAAGAGAAAGAGAGCATGTGTTTTGGTGCAGAGGAAACAGAGTAGTGGTGAACAGTATTAACCTCAGAGTGCACTTTCCTGACAACCCTCTCTGTTCTTCCTGCCAACCCTGTTTCAGAGAAAGACAAGTGCTTTCAATTGCAACCAGACAACCCCCCTCCCTCTCTCTTTTTCTCATACAACAAAATTAATGTTGACTATAATAGTCTTTCTTTTTATCATTTTCGACACAAAAACGGAACATATTTCATTATTTCTTTTAGACATTCATAAATTCTCATATACAAGTTCGGATCAATAATATTCTAGGATATTAAATCAAAACGTCCACAGTAATTAATTAATATATTGACCCTAATTGAGTGATTAGCATGAATATTTGAGTATAGGATAATTAATCGATAAGTGGTGACTAGCAAATTGAATGATTCAACTAAATTGGATTGATCTAATTGTTAATTTATTAGTGCATTTAAATAAATGTCAAAAATTTAAATTCTACCTTAATCTATTACTTCTTTTACTTTTACGTAACAACATAGCAATTGCATAAATAAGTGAGAAGATTAAAAAAAAGATAGATATCTAAACTAGTAAAAAACAAAGATATTGATCCTCATAAAAATTATATTAAATGTTTATCTTAGTATGTTTAGAATATATATTAGTTAGTATATTAGCTAATAGAAATTAGAGAACTTCGTTTAGGTAATTTTATTAGGTATATTAGTCAGTATACTAGTAGAAATTTGAGTTTTTTTTATTTTTGGGAGTAATTTTATTAATTATATTAGTTAGAATGTTAATAAAAATTAGAATTTTTTTTTTTGGATAATTTGTTTATTATATTAGTTAGTATGTTAACGAAAATTAAACTATTATTTTTTGAAAAACATTTTATGTTAATTATTTTATTGGATAATTTTATTAATTATATTAGTTAGAATATTAATGAAAATTAAAATTAAATTTTTGGATAATACTCTTAGCATCGATCAGAAGCTCTCATCTACTACTACTATTATTACTACTTGGTAAAAACGAAGCTAAAGTTGAAAATGAAAAACAAAGAAGACGAAGAAAGAATGGTCAAATGAAGAAGGAGAACCATGTCTGAATCTCACCATACAATTTTAATTTTCTAATTTTTTAACATTTCATACAAATCAAATCAAGTGTTCTCAATGTTTCAAAATAAAAGAAGGCATCTTCTCAATTTTTTTATTTTACTTAAAAGGATAAAATATAATTTTTTATTATTAATTTTATAAGTAATATTAAAAAAAATATAAAATATTAAAAAAATTAAAAATCATACTTTACTTTTTTAATTGAAACCAAAAATTAAAAGGATCTATTTTTTTAAAATAACTCTCACACTACAAATTAAATACAAGTTCAAAAAATCCTATAAAAATTAAAAACCAACAAAATGTTGCACAAACTCCTCCAAGTAGTTTTCATTATTTTCAAGAACTTAATTCTTTTTTCTTTAAGAGAAAACTCTTCTCATATTAAAAAAAAGTATATATTAGTGTTTATAATCTAGGTTATAAAGTTATATATCACATATCAAATTATTTAGATACATATACTAAGAAATTTTTTTATTAGATAATATTTTAGAACAAATCTTAGATGTGTTGTACGCGTATATATTTTATAAACTAAATTTTATAACCTTTATATCTTAATTTAGTAGATAGTGATCATAAATTTTGTTCGAAAAAATTTAAGATAAAAATATAAAAAATTCTTAGATTTATGTGATCTAAATTAAAGCTTAATACCAAAAAAAAAGAATATTTAAAAGTCTTATATCCGTAAACATGAGTTGAGAGAGCTTAATAAAGCTTTTCAAAATACTGTCTTTGTAACACTATTTCCCATAATAAAAATTTCAACATTTATTGAAGACTAGAGTCGGTCGAACACACACACACACACACACACACACACACACACACACATATATATATATATATATATATATATATATATATATATATATATATAGTGTGATTTTCTAAAACTCTTATCATTTGTTTTTCGATATTTATATTTTACTTTCAACACTTGATAAAACATTTTCTTCAAATATGAACTTAAATCTTTCGTAAAATCAAAATACAACATTTATCTTCTGTTGTTGAAAAATCGCAAAACTTGATAAGCTTTCATTTTAAGTTTATTTCCGAGTTCATATATCCATGCATGGAGATTCAGATCCATGCACATCAGGCACCGCCATTTGAACCCAAAAAGGCAACCACCAACACCTTCAATAATCTTAGAAAAAATATCACTTTTCAATCCGGTGAAATATTAAAATAATATTTTTTTTCTATTTATAAAATATATATTCTTATTTTTTATAATTTTTTAAAAAAAATTTCTTTAATTTATTTTAAATTTTTTGTGTTAATTAATGTTAACTTTATCTACTTTTAAAAAAAATATTTTTTATAAAAATATCTTTTAACAAAAGTTTTATTTTTTTATCATTAAATTTTACTTACCAAAATACTCTTTAATAAATTTTTTTTATTAATTAAATTATATTTTTATCAAAATATTTTTAAAAAATTTAATAATTAAATTTATTTTTTCTAAGATATCCTTTAATAATTTTTTAATTATTAAATTATAATTTTATCAAAATTTTGTTAACAATTTTTTTATATTTTATTATTAATTTTCTGATATCAATATATATTATTTTAATATTAAATAAAAAATTTTAGTGGGATTATTTTTTAATATAAATATATATTAATTATTATACATATTAACAATAGCAAGATTTTTTTATTTAATGTTAAAATAATATATATTGATATCGAAAAATTAATAATAAAATATAAAAATAATTGTTAACGAAAATTTTGGTAGAATCACAATTTAATAATTAAAAAATTATTGAAAGATATTTAAAAAAAATTTAATTATTAATTTTTTAAAAAATATTTTAGTAAAAATATAATTAATTAATAAAAAAATAATTTATTAAAGAGTATCTTGCTAAGCAAAATGTAATGACAAAAAAATAAAATTTTTATTGAAGGGAATTTTTGTAAAAAATAATTTATTTTTTCTTAAAAAATGGATAAAGTTAATATTTGTTAATATAAAAAAATTTAAAATGGATTAAAGATAAAAAATTTTAAAAGTTATAAGAGAGAAAAATATACATTTTATAAATAAAAGAAAAAAAAGTGTCATTTTAACATCTCACAGAAAAAAAATAATATTTTCTCATAATCTTAATATGATAGGAAACATCATGGACCAATGTTGATTATCACGCAAGTTCATTAAAATCAGGTTCTTCAACTCTTACAACAAATTTTGAGGAAAAAGATCCAAAGCATAAATTGGTTGCATGCGAGGTTTGTGATATATGAATATTTGGATATACTATTATTTTTTTTTTTTTTGTGACTATTTGGATATACTAATTAATAAATAAAGACTCTTATTTGCTATTCTTTTTATATTCACCAATCAATTTGTATGTGAAAGAGAAGAAAAGTGGAAGAGTGAAGATGTGAAGCTCGGGGCAAGTGAATATGTGAAGCTGCGCTCCCCAGCCAGCAACGTTTTTTATGGCCAATAAACAAAAAACAAAAATAAACCTTATTTCATTATTAGCTGTACAAGCATAATGGATTTACTATATGTATTTTATGGATGAGAAAATATCAAGAGTCAACATTTTTCTATTAATAAATCCATCAACAAACAACAATTGAACGTTAAAAAGAAACGTTCAAAACTAAAAATAATCAAAATATCAAAAACTCAAGTAAAATGAACATTTAAAAAAAATTAATTTAGAATTTAAAATTTAAAATATAAAATTTAAGTTTAAAATTTAAAATTTAAGATTTAGAATTTAATATTTAAAATATAGGATTTAGAATTTACGATGGTCCAAGATGTCCGGCAACGGAGTGACCTGAGGTGGCTGGCACTAATAGCCGAAGTAGTGGGCAGTGGAAATTGTAGTGTTAGGATAAATGAGAAGTGAAAAATTAAATAAAAAGATAATTGTTTTGAAAAAAATGAATTTTTTTTGTGGGGTATCCGCCAACCCAACAGGTTAAGGATTAATTCGTCGTCGCGGATCTGAGCTTCATTTAAAGGGTTTGTTACTGGCCAATGGATTGTTACATGCACAAGACGAGGTTCGAACTCCCGACACTTACGCGGACGAGTGAGTTGATCACTCGACCAACTCAAGTTGGTTGAAAAAAATTAATTTTTATCTTTGCTTGTTTATTATATTGGCCTTTTTTTTACTAGTCCAATTGTTATTGGCTGTAAATCTGTAATGTTAGTTCTCTAACATCGTTGTTTATGAATAATATCAAGAAATGATTCATTGTGTTTGTTTGGATTGCCCTTTGTTTTTGGTAATGATTAAAATGCTAAATAATAGAACGCAACCCATTTAGTAAGTCAACGGTGGAATTGGCTTCATTTTACACACCCGTAGAGAAGACCGTTTTTGAGTGTGGTTTAAACGAAATAGTGTAGGAACCCAATTTGCAAGCAAGCATTGGGAACAAAATAGGCTATGTGCATGGGTGAGAAGCTTTTTTTAAGTGCATATTTTGAGAAATACTCAATTTTTGGCATTTATTTTAATAAAAAACCTAAAGTTGATACATGTTTGTAACAAACTAATTGTAAGAGTATAATACAAAATCCAAAAAAAAAAAAGATAAGTACAAATTGGAAAGTCTTCAAGGTTTTGCATTTGTCTTTAAAATTTAAAATTTTGAATATAATACATTTTATAACAAATGAAAATAAAAACGAAATTTATTTTCATAAATAAATTAAAACATACCATGCAACTTGAAACAAACACTTGCTTAATGTAAAAAGTATCACAAAACTTTGATACTTTTTCCCTTTTTTTTGATCATGGAAAAGGACCGAAGCCAAAATTTTGGATTTTTGGTAAAAATATTTTCTATATTTGCAAAACGCAAGAAATAATTATAAATATACCATTAATAAATGAACAACAAGAGACGGTTACCACCGTATGATAGATGGCGGTACCCAAAGCAACCTAGAATCCAAAATTGACTGTCACCAAATTATTTTTTATATTTTTCTTCTTTTTTTTTTTTTTGATAGACGCCAAATTCTATTTTCTTCCTATGAAATTGAACATTTGAATATGGGGGGAAATATTTAAAAAAGGGGTAAAGCATCAATATAATTTTCCGTACTAAAGATAAAGCAATAATATTCAAGTGGATCTATCATTCTATCTAGCTGTGGCCTCCATATCCAATCAATGAACTCATGCCACACATGCTTAATGCTAAGAGTAAACCACTGTTTTCGGGGCATACAAAATTTCCTTTGCTACAAAATGGGCTAAAGAAAAAAAGAAAAAAAAAAGGTAGAAGAAAGAAATTAATTGTGATCTTTTAATACAGAGACATGCTCTCAGAATTTTTAAGAATCCTATTATTCGACGTGATTTTTTTTTCAAACATGCTTAAATTGTTTACAACAAAAGCATATCTAATTGTTTAGAAATGAGTTTTAAAACGTTGTAGTGAATTTAAAAAGTTGTAGTAAGTTTTGGTATAGTAAAATTTTTATTTTTTGAAAGTAATTTATTTCACGTTGAGTTTTATTAAAAATTTATGTGTGTGGCTATTAGAAATTTTTGTGTTCGGGATAATTATTTGTGTTTAATATTCTGTTATAGATTTTGTATCAGAATGAGATTGATGAACAATATGTAAACGTTAGAATATTTTTCAATACACTTGAATCGTTGAATGATGTAATACTACACAAAAGTATTTTTTATTCAAAAATAAGAAGCTCAAACGGAAAGAAAAATAATATCAAACTCATTATAACAGAGAAGAGAAGGAGACAAGAAGTCCAATGTATCACCGACAAAAGAATCTACTTAAGAATTTTTTGTTGGAATTTTTGTGTTTGTCGAGCAGAATTTTCTGTATTCTGACATTACTAAATTATGTTTTAAACTTGTGTTTTACATTTTGTTTATGAGGTTGATAAGTAGTACTTGTTAAAGGTTTGCTTTTCAAAATATTGAAGCATAATTTTGCGTTCAGTTAGAAACTAATATTATATGGAGTTTGTATTTATTGTAGTTTTCTTAATTTGTTAAATTTACTTAAGGATTTTTTTTTTAGAATTTTTGAGTTTGGCAAGTAGGAAATTATATGTTCTGGTATTACTTATTTATGTCTTTTATACTCCAACAATTCTTGTATGAGGCTAAAGAGACAGATTTTTCTATTAAGACTTAAAAAAAAATCAAATAAGAAAGAGAAAAAAAATCAACTTATTCCATGTAATATATATAAAAGGAACAAGAAATCTAATTTATCACCAGTCCTTTTATGACGAAGGTTTCTCTGTAACAACAACAAACAATAACAATAAAGTTTTATCTAATTAGGTAGAGTCAGTTATATGAATCAAATGACGTTATTGTGCTCTGTCATGTATCATATCTACAAAGAGACCGTTTACATGTAGATCTCATTTGACCACCTCATAGATGGTTTTCTTAGGTCTTCCTTTGCCTTTTGCCCCTTGTCCATCTTCCATCTTATCCACCCTTCTAATTGGGTATTCTATCGGTCTTCTTCTTATATGTTAAAACCACCTGAAATGCGATTCAATCATCTTTTTTACAATAGGTGCTACTCCAACTCTCTCCCTTATATCTTGTTCCTTATTTTATCCAATCGCGTATGACCACTCATCCATCTCAACATCTTCATCTCTGCCACACTCAGCTTATGTTTGTGCTCCCCTTTGGCCGCCCAATACTCTTTATCATAAAGCATAGCCGGTCTTATAGCAATGCGATAGAATTTACCTTTAAGTTTTAAAGGAACTTTTTTGTCGCATATAAAACCAGATGCACTCCACCATTTTGACCAATCTGCTTTGATCCTATGATTTACATCCTGTTCAATCTCTCCATTATCATGTATGATGCACTCAAGATACTTAAAACTTTTAACTTTTCATAGAATGTTTTCTCCAATCTTCACCTCTATATTAGGGTTTTCCTTTCTCAGACTGAAGTTGCATTCCATATATTCCGTCTTGCTACAACTTATGCGCAGACCATACAATTCTAGAGCTTCTCTCCATAAGTCCAACTTCTTATTTAGGTCTTCCCTTGACTCTCCCAAAAGGACGATATCATTGGCAAAAAGCATACACCATGGCACAAGCTCTTGGATGTGCTCTGTGAGTACTTCCAAGACTAATGTGAAAAGGTATGGACTTAAGGATGATCCCTGGTGTAATCCTATATCAATAGAAAATTACTCTGTTACACCACCCTAAGTCTTCACACTAGTTGTGACCCCATCATACATATCTTTAATTGCACGAATATATGCGATCCTTACTTTCCTCTTTCCTAAAACCTTCCATAAGACCTCCATTGGCACCATATCATATGCTTTTTCCAAACCAATAAACACCATATGTAGATCCCTTTTATTACTACGATACCTCTCCATCATCCTTCTTAATAAGTATATCGCTTTCGTAGTAGATCTGCCTGGCATAAATCCAAATTGGTTTTCTGTTACTTGTGTCTCTTTTCTCAACCTCCGTTCTATCACCCTTTCCCATAACTTCATGGTATGACTCATGAGCTTGATCCCTCTATAGTTTTTGCAACTTTGTATATCCC
Organism: Arachis stenosperma; assembly: GCF_014773155.1. Lineage (NCBI taxonomy): Eukaryota > Viridiplantae > Streptophyta > Magnoliopsida > Fabales > Fabaceae > Arachis > Arachis stenosperma. Next base: position 17,147,444 of record NC_080385.1, read on the forward strand.
CCTTATTCTTGTAAATAGGTACCAATGTGCTCTTTCTCCACTCATCAGGCATCTTTTTGACTTTAAAATCTCATTAAAAAGTTTGGTTAACCAGTTGATGTCTTTTTCTCCAAGGTCATTCCAAACCTCAATCGGGATATTATCAGGTCCTACTGCCCTGCTATTTTTCATCTGCTTTAGAGCCTCTTTTACCTCAAAGTCTCGAATCCTTTGATAGTAGTCAAAGTTTTGATCTTCTTCCCTTATGCATAACCGATCAAGGCTCAAAGGAGTCTTTTGTTCCTCATTAAATAACTCGTAGAAGTAGCTCTTCCACCTTTCATTAATCTTCTTCTTTTGAGCCAACACCTCTCCATCCTTATCCTTTATGCACTTAACCTGATCCAAATCTCTCATTCTTCTTTAACGGCTCTTTGTGATTCTATATATACCTTTTTCTCTTTCTTTCGTGTCCAAAGACTGGTAGAGACCCTCATATGCTCTTGTTCTTGCTTCACTTACAGCCACTTTTGTCTCTTTCTTAGCCGCCTTATATTTTTTTCAATTATCTGCGTTGCGGCATAAAGACCACTCTTTAAAGCACTCCCTTTTTATCTTTATCTTTTCTTGTACACTCGCATTCCACCACCAGGACTCCTTGTCTCTTGGTCCTATTCCTTTAGATTCACCAAAGCTTTCTTTTGCTGTTTTTCTAATAACTTCTGCCATCTCCCTCCACATCTCTTTCGCGCTTCATTCCCATCCCACTTTGCCTCTTCTCCACATCTCTCCTGGAATAATTTTACAATTATTGCAAAATTTTCGGTCGACTCTCTTCAACAAGAAGAAGTCGATTTGAGAGCTTGTCATGCCACTCTTATAGGTTATAAGATGTTCGTCTCTTTTTTTTAAAACATGTATTTGCGATGAGAAGATCAAAGATTGAGGAAAAATTCAAAATAGTTTTACCATCGGCATTGATCACCACGAAACCATGGCCTCCGTGAATACTCCCATACCCAGTCACTTCTCTCCCAACATGGCCATTTAAATCTCCTCCTAAGAAAATCTTATCTCGTGAAGGTATGTCTTGAACCAAACTCTGTAGATCCCAAAACCTTATCTTGTGTTGTTCGTCCGAACCCACTTGTTATGCATAGGTGCTAATCACATGAAAAGCACCTCCCTCCACCACAAGTTTGATAGAGATGATCCGATCTCCCACCCTCTTAACATCCACTATGTCCTTTTTCCACTGTATATCCACAATAATTCCAACCCCATTCCCATTCTTCACATTTTCTGTATACCAACATTTGAAACCAGAAGTATCCAACTCCCTAACCTTCACACCAACCCATTTTGTTTCTTGTAGGTACATAATGTTAATCTTCCTCCTTGTCATGGTGTCCACCACCTCCATGGACTTTCCTGTTAGGGTGCCTGTGTTCCATGTCCCAAATCTCAACCTTCTGTCGCTCCGACCTTTACCTATTATTTTGTGAACTAGCTTATTTACCCTTATCTGTTCACAAAAACGCTAGAACCCTTACTCATTTAACACTATATCCGGGCACCGATGCAGCGGCTCTTGCTCATTTGATACCGTACTCGAGCCATACAACACGTTGCTTCTGGGCAACGACCTAACTTTAGCGCAATAATATCTTTGATTCATGTCATGAGAATTTGACTATGTTTTTATGTTGGTTGTCGAAGATCTAGCTTTCAGACAACGACTTAACTTTAGTGCCTATGAACAAACTGTAACATTAAGAATAATTGAAAGGATTGTTTATGCATTGAAATTTTTAAAAGTAAGAAATCAAAAGATTGAAAGAATAAGAAATAAAAACTTTTAGACAATAAACTATAACTCAAATGGTATAATTTTTCTATTTTTAATATATTTTATATTTTTTTATAAAATATTTTTAATTAATAAATTTTACATGTAAAGCACATGTAATTAAACCTCAAAGAAAATAAAAAATGCTAGAGTAATGAGTGAATTAGCATTTTAAATTTCTCTCTACGTTATTACAAAGTTATCTAAAAAAAGATGTAAATTGGTTACGTAAATATGATGAGTATTCTTTGTTAAAAATTTTAGGTTAATAAAATTAGAATTTAGTGAACATGTATTTTAAGAATATTTTAAGATTATTATTAATAAATTTTTCAATTTTTTATTTTAATAAATATGCAAAAAACTAAATTTTAATTTTTTAATAAAGAAATTCGATGGATAGTTTAAAAATATATCTTTAATCTATATCTTAGCTATACCCTATGTGTAGAGCAAGTTAAATACTACACTACAACAAACTTAGTCACATAAGAAGAAAGCGACCATGTAGGAGGACTCTAGCTGAATACCTCACTATTGTTCAGAACATCAGATAAATGCTTACACTACACATTTTATGAGACACAAAACATAATAAATTTTAATTTTTTTATAAATTTTATTAGGTAAATAATAATTTTTGTGAATAATATAAATAATAAATTTTAAAATTGGCCTAATAAAATAAAAAATATTATATTTTCAAATTATATACTTAAATTTTAATATTAGGATAACTATCTACATATTTAGTAAATTGAACATTTAATATATCTATTATTCACATTATTTAATATTTTTATTGTTTATTTATACTTTTTTTATTAAGTAAATTTAATTAAATTAATTTAACAAAATAAAAATTAATTATAAATAATATTATTCTAAATTTTATTATTTAATTTAATTGAATTTAATTTGTAAAAAAAATTAAATTTATAATATTATTCCTATAAATAAATTGGCACAGTTTTCAAGGAGTGATGTGGAGGCACCAAAACCAAAGGTGCATGGACTATCAACAATTCAACATGCATTTGAATTTCATTTTCCTTTCTTTTCTTTCGTTGCATTTCTCCTTTTCTTTTTTTTCGTATATGAATTTCTGCAAAGATGTCAGAGACAAGGGCAGCAACAAAGGCAGCTGCAGAGAAAAAAACAGAACCAACAGAGGTGCAGTCATTATAAGACCAGACTCATCCAACACATAACATAATAGAGTTAGATAGAGAAAAAAGAGAGAGAGAGAGAGAAAGAGGTGGTGTTGGCAGAGAGCCAGAAGCATCATCAGAGAGAGCCATTAGTATTATCCACGCACAGGAGAAGAATCTGAAAAAAAAAAAATAGAAAGAAAGAAAATTAAAAAACATTGGCCCCTCCACAAAACATGTCCTTGAAAGACCATCATCCCAGTTAGACGAAATAACAAAAAAAAAAAAAAAAGAAAGAAAAAGAAAAAGACTCTATTTTTTGCTTACCCTTTTGAAATCTTTTGATGCTGTTGCTCTTCTTCATCAATAGTGTGTTTTAAACTCACAGCACTTTCTTTTTGTGTCTCCCAACAAAAAAGGAATGATGAGTGCAAGTTTAAGTGGTAGTGCAAGGAACAGTAGTAGGTCTCCTTTCACCCCAAATCAGTGGCAAGAACTTGAACAACAAGCTCTTGTTTTTAAATACATGGTTACAGGTACCCCAATCCCACCAGATCTCATATTCTCAATTAAAAGAAGCCTAGACTCCTCAATATCTTCAAGACTTTTCCCACACCATCCAAGTAAGTAACTTGTTAATAGTTATAATTTATTAAAGAATAAAAAATACAATAGGCTTTTTTGTTTTTGGTGTAGGTGGTGCAGTTGGGTATGCATATTTTCAAATGGGGTTTGGCAGAAAAGTAGACCCGGAGCCAGGAAGGTGCAGAAGAACAGATGGCAAGAAATGGAGGTGCTCAAAGGAAGCATATCCAGATTCTAAGTACTGTGAAAGGCACATGCATAGAGGCAGGAACCGTTCAAGAAAGCCTGTGGAAATTTCTTCATCATCAACCACAAACACAAACACAAACACAAACAACAACACTTCCTCTTCCCAAGTCATGAATCATCATCATCAATCTTCTTATACTGTTAACTGCAGCAATGATAGCAATAATAATAATAACATGGCTTCTTCAACAGCTTGTTCTTTCAGTTTCAACCCATCTGAGTCACAGCAGCAGCATCAATACTTCTCCCAATCTTACCAAAACCCCTTCTTTTACACCCAATCAACGTCTTCTTCTTCTTCTTCTAAACACCATGATGCTGATTTTCCTCCTCATGATGCCACCACACACCACTTATTCATGGACTCCGGCTCTTATTCTCATGACCAAAAGGACTATAGGTTGGTATCAAGAAATTAAAATAAAAGTTTTGTTAGTGTTTTGTGTTGTACTTTTGATTGTTATTGGTAATAACAGGCATATTCATGGAATGAGGGAGGATGTGGATGAAAGAGCTTTCTTTCCAGAAGCTTCTGGTTCAGCCAGGAGCTACCTTCATGACTCATATCAGCACCATCACCAACAACAACAACAACAGCAGCATCTATCAATGGGTTCCTACAAGAACTACTCATCAAATTCCCATTTCCAAATCATGAACAACAATAATAATAACGACGATCCAAGAAACCAAGAGCAACATTGCTTTGTGTTGGGGACAGACTTCAAATCAACGAGCAAAGAGAAAGACAACACTGAGAAAACAACATCAACAACACAGCAAAGACCCCTTCACCACTTCTTTGGTGAGTGGCCACCAAAGAACACTGATTCATGGCTTGATCTTGCTTCCAACTCTAGAATACCCTCCTCAGGTATATATATATATATTTATTTAATGATGATTATGAAAATTTAATAATGTTCTTGTTTCCTCATATTCTCATTTAGTACTACATTGCCAATCACATTTATTTTACAAATAGTAACCTATTATTGCTTAATTTAGTTAAAATGTATATAAGTGTAACGGTTTCGGTGACTAATTTTTTATTTGCTGATAGTAATTTTTGGTTTTCAAGCAAGATGTAAAGACCATTTTAACCTGTTAAAACATATCTTGATTAAGTAGAATTTATTTAATTAATAAAAAGAATAGTAACAGTCGGTTTTGTTTTATATATTCTCGGCAGATGAATGACGTTGGTGATTATGTATGAATGTGTCTGGTCTCTGAAGATGGATACAGCCAAAGAAGGTGGGGGAAACTTATTGATAAAGATCAATGTTATTGTGTGGCTGGGGTGGTTCTCTTTTGCAAAAGGTGCTGTAGTCTTTATTTGTGTTATGTAAGGAAAAAGGGTGGATGGGACCACATTAGCATGTATGTCTATGCTTTTTTTCTTCTTCTTCATATTTATAATTATTATTATTATTATTTTATATTTATATGCTCTTTTTTATTTCTTTCTTTGCCTTGAAGAAAAGTGGGAAATGTGTCTCAGATTTGCATACTATTTTGTTTCACTGGAAAGTATATTATTATATTATTGAGTTGAGTTTGGTCTTGTTGAGTGATAGTAATAGTACGTAGTGTGTGTGGGGTTTTAATGGTGGTGGGTGCATGGTGGTAACTGGTGTGAGCAAAGGACAATTTAAATTTAGTTGCAATAATGCTGCTTGTGCTTCTTCTGAAATCTGAATTGAACTAACTTGTGATTATGAGCATGGAGTCATGGACCCACCAAGATAACATTTCTATTGTATTGTGTAATACTGTAATCAATACTTTGCATATTGCACGTTGCTACAATGCTATGCTATGCTACTAGTATCACTAGGAACCAGGAAGAACTAGATAAAAAAAATTAAATATTTAAATTTATACAGAAAAAGAAAAATAAATGTTTCACAACGATGGTTTCACACTGCTCTGGTCATTGAATATGTAGGACAGTTTGATTTGTGAAATTAAATAGTTATATTATTATTCATAATAAAAGTCAACAAATAAAAAACTTATACATTTAAATAATGTCTAAAAAACCTAAAAATGTTCAAATGTTGTCTACTTGCTATTCACCATAAATAAAAGGTATAGCTCAAATATATCACGTCATTAAAATTAATAATGTTATTAACAGAATATTAATTAAAGTATTTGCTGTCTCAGATATTTTATAAATATCAATTTTATTCTAAATCTTTTCTTCTTTTTTTTTTTCAGTTTTTGTTACCAAAATTTTCAGGCATACCAACGTTAATTCTACCTAAATTGATTAATGAAGCTCATCATCTAACCGCGCATGTGCCAGTGCTGTCACAATTTTTCCTCCTACTAGGTCAAACCCTACTAAAGAAAAATATATAAAGAAAATACCCGAGGGGAAAAACGAATTAATTTAATAATATTTTTTATTAAAAAATTATAGTAAGTTTCACATATATTTGTTAGTAAATTATGTAAATTTTTTTTAATGTATCACTTTTATTATATAAAAAAAGATCCTTTTTTAAAAAACTATTTATAATTTACTAACAAATATATAATTATAAAAACCAACTAAGTATTATATAATATATTCTTATTTTACATTACTATAAAAATAATCACCAAAAATATTACTATAAAAATATAGCAAGGGTCTTAAATAAATACTAACTCTTTGTTGAATAATAAGTACTATAAATAACATTTCGTCAGATCTGTGGTTGAAGATGGTATTCCTACAAATTTGTAGTAATGGTAATCAGATGAACAGGTCTCAGTCGGTGGATATAGTGGCAGCGGTGAACAAATAGAATTTGTATCAAAAGACCAAATGCCTCTAACCGTAGCACCATTACATCTTGAAGATTACTCCAATAAATACATCATCATATAAAGATGATATTGTGAAGTGTTGATAGTTTAATAAATTTAACTAAATTATCTAACAATTTATAATACTATCTTTACATAAATATGTCTTCGTTAAGCGAAAGAAGTTTTTTTTTTTGGGTATAAATGAAAGGAAGAAGTGACCACATCAGTTTGGCAACAAAATACCCTAAAACATTACACAATGGTGAAAATTTGATTTAAAAACAAGCCCAAATCCAACTTGGTGCCTTATAAAAAAAAGTTGACAACAAATTTTGCAAAACGTACTTCATACAATGAATGTCTTCTAATTCTATCCCAAGTACTACCAAATTATGTTTATACCATCTCTTCTTGAACTTTCAGATTGTCTAATTTTGACCATATATTTATAGCACAATTATGGTGGCCAAGTAGAACATGAAAGGCATGAAATTAATATAGACCTAACCCCGAATGTTAACATCAACGACCACACTTCTATTTTAAGTCATTCGACAACAAATTTGACTCTCATGAATGAACAAACTCACAACCTAACTAGCCACTATAATCCCAAGAATAACAAAATATTTGAGTAGCCTTCATTTCTTTCTCTTTTTTCTTTTTTTTTTCGCCGGTTACATGAATTAGCCTTTGCTAGCTCAAAACCAACGGAAATTTCCAGCAATTCAAAAAATCCCCCAATTTCTCTTCCTTTATCATAAAACGGAAACTATGTTTCATGAGCAAACTAATAATCATTAAGTGTATATGTAATTTTTCACACAGAGCTGGTTTGAAAACCTATGAATTAGAATTTACACAAAAATTGGAATTATTTTTCTTACTTTAGAACAAATAAAAAATAACTTAAATTCTTCTGAGAATTTCAATTTTTACTTTTCTCTCATTTACAAGTCAGACCAAAAAGAGTCCAATTTTAAAATCAATTATCACAGCAAACAAATTCAATATATCAAAAGTAAAAAATATTCCTATTTATATATTTTAATAATAAATAGATGTTTAATAAAATAATTTTGCTAAGGATAAAATTATAAAAAAAAAATTCAACTCATATAAGAATTATTCCAAACTAAAGAATTACATTATTTTATTAATATGATAAAATCATTTTAAACCATAGAATTGAATCTCAAATAAAAATAAATACTACTCTTAAAGAAAATAGAATTCTTTTTTCACCTTCATAGTTTCCAACCAAATCCATAGAATTTATGTATTAAAGTTCTCATTCCGGGTATAACTCCTAACCAACAAACTCTAGACATGTAATTTTATCAAAAGTAACATCATAAGCTAGGTACTAGGTAGCAATCATGCAGCCGAAAAAAGAACCAAATACATCTAAGATACTTCAGCACAGAGACTAACAAAAGGGAAAAACCTGTGTAATGATGAAGCGTAAAAGCGTTCTTTACAAAAGTTATTCATATGTTTACAACTTATCAAATGATACATGCATGAACGAAGATAGCAATAAATTAATTGATCTCCAATTACAAGCTACGAAATGTGCTGACACTTTAAGTAACACAAGCAACTAGCAATCCTGTTGGGTCTCATGGTTTCATTGATTTTAAGATTAATGATAATTGATGAGGCTAACAAATAATCTCACATAGAAGTACTTCAGATAAGGCAGGTTAATCATATATATATCGAAACATCAAAGGAACAGAACACAGCTAAATTCCTATTCCTAAACTACACATCTGAAACATTCAATAGAGTTTTAATTGCACATAATCAATCAATATTCAATATAAGTGACAGATAACTTTCCATCAAAAGAATACCATCTAGAAATAGATAACTATATATTTATAGCAATCTTAACAAGTACAAACAAGCTCAATTCAAAGTGCAAATTTGCCAATAACCTTGACACATAAATAAATAACACTATTTCCACTACACTTTAAGATTGAACTATTCCTATTTATGGGAAGATATCCCTCTCTATAGATTGTAATAAAACCAAAACAAAAGGTGGTTGCTTTGGAGTGACCATAACGTTATCAAACATCAATTTGAAGCTACAACAGGATTACTGATTATCACAGCATTCATAACATCAAATCAAACACTTCAAACCACAAGCTACAAAGGACAAACTTGACATCAAAACTGAGAGAAACAAAGAATATCAAAGCTTTGTCATTGTTAATCCTTCAAAGGTTCCTAACACTATTGTACATTGAGCATGTTAGAGAAAATATTTAAAAAAAAAAAAAGAAACTACATAGTAAAAAGGAGTGAAACTTTAAAACATAAAAAAAAAGGAAGCCCCATCAAACTAACATTACCACTATACAGAGTAACACCTAGGGGCCGCCAATGAGAGAATCATCAATGCACAAATTTTTTCCCATTTTTTTAAATCTTCCCAAATATCATTCCTCAGATTCATACTTTGAATTCAAGCCACCCATGCTTTTTCTCTTTCCAAAATCTGATGCACTTGTTAATCTCAATCCCAACCCCAAATTTATAATGCAGCCACTAAAGAATTTAAAGCCTCAAAACCCACCAAATTAAAACGAATCGATGATTGATGATATGGAAAAAACAAAATCTTTTTGTTTCAAGAATAATTCTCATATCTGTCATTGCCCTTAAGAAGCTGGTTTCTCTGGAACACCAAGAAACTAACCATGGCAATCTGCATAACCGCCACAATTCCTACAAACAAGAGCCCAACTTTCTTCCCTGTGTTCATTCCGCTTTGCTGTCCAGACGGAGGCGGCGGAGGGATCCAGTAGCGGTGATAATCGCGCGGCGGAGATCCCAGCTCGCTCGCTTGCGCATCGGACGGTGTTGGCGGCGATTCGGGGGGCGGAGGAGGGGACCTATGGGCCGAATGACGTGGCGGCGGTGAACGACGGTGGCGAGGTGGCGGAGGTGGGGGTGGCGATTCGGGAGGCGGAGGCGGTGGTGGTGGAGGTGGAGGTGGTGGTGGCGGTGGCGCCGGAGATGCTAATCTATCAATGTGCACAACTGTTATCTCTGATTGAACAAGAAAGGCATAGAAAGAAAGTGTAACAGCAAAGATCAAAAAACCCAAGGTTGAAAACGTCGAATCCATGGAACAAAGATCAAAGGGTTCTTCAAATTTTCGATTAGGGTTTCTTCCAGTTCCAAAGAGGGTTTTTTCCGCATCTAACCCTCTTTTTTTATTTGTATCTCTTCCTTTCCCTTTGAATCTGCGACCGCCTAATCGAATTGGGTCGGTCTCAAAATCGTTCCTTTCTTTGTTGTTCAGCTTGGCATGAAGTTGGTAACCCCATATCTAGGGTTTTCGATGTTTGTTGAGCCGCCCCCAAGAAAGAAATTATTAAAACGAATAAATGTGGGTCCTTTTTTGGAGTAACTGGTGTGGAGGAATGTGAGGAAAGGAATCAATAATAGATTTTGGACCCCTTTGGATTGAGAAATCCGTTTGGGTTCTCTCTCTTTCGCACCTTCTAAGAAAATGGGTAGGAAGAAATTGCAGATGCAGAGAGAGAGAGAGAGAGAGAGAGAGTAACGCGGGTCTCAACGGTTGGCCTAATTTGGAGTAGTGATGAGGTTGGAAGATGGAATCTTCGGACCTGTCATGAGTCACAAAGACGCGCAGCGGTGTCAAGAGAGAGAAACAGACATGGAGGGAGAGATTTGGGACGTGGCAAAAATGGTGGGCCATTTGAATGGGTGACGGTCTGAGGGACTTGTTTGATTGTGTGGGACAGAATTTGGTGTTGTGCTCACTTGCTCGTATGGCTGATGGATTTTTTTTAAATAAAAAATAAATAAATATTTTTTTGAATACAATTTTTTTTTTTTAACATTTAGGACAACTTCACCACATCTCCAACAAATTTTAGATTGAGTTTTTAAAATAAAAGCATGACTGCGGAAGAACTCAGAATCACAATTTCATTCTCCACTTTTATTTTCATTCTTGACATTTTTTTCTCTACAATATCAATGAATCTATTGTTATCCATTCATTATAATGGTAAAATAGTGTATGATGAATAAGGTTCTACCGTTTTTAGTTCCGGGCAACCGATAATTATCTATATGACACCGGAAGTCAACAGTCTAACCGCGTTAAAAAGATCTAATATTGCATTTCGTTGGGCAGCAACAGACGAAAAGGATAAAAAAAATTTACTACAGATATCCGACCGAAGTAGATGACAGTTTGTTTTATAAAAGGTATATCACAGTTGTCTTGGCTCTGTTGTTAGTATATTTATTAGACCATAGTTGTGAGAAATATTTTTGTTATTTTGAATTAGGTATCAGTTACGTGACGACGAGGACGTACGTCTTATAAGGTCGTGGCACAACCAATGGACAAATGTTCATCTGTTGAAATTATTTGTGTTCCTCGTTGAGTTGGGTGGACGAGGATCATCCGCAGATACTGTCGATGATAGTCCGTCTGTTAGACGAAATATTAGAAGGACGATGGACAATCTAAATATGCCACCTGAAGGTGGTCAAGAGGGGTCTAATGTTGAAGTTCGTAATGCTGACATGATGAAAGATGATGTTAAAAGTCATGAGGGTTCTGCTATCAGGGATCCGATGATGGATCAGTATGAAGTTAACCCCGATGTCAGAGACAATGCTGATAATGAACCAACAGAAATTCCTGATAATGGTGACGAGAAAGAAGAGATGCACTACTACAATGACACACAAATCGTTTTGACACAGCCTGCCATTTCTCGACCATATGACTGTCTGGATCACTTCTCCAAGTTGAATCTCGATGCAATGAGTTCGGATTGGTCATTTACCCATGGAGGCCCCGAAGAGGATTCAAACAATGAGTTTGAGGTTGGAGAACAATTTCAGAACAAGGAAGAAGTCATGTTGGCAGTTAAGAGGTACATCATCAGGAGGGGTACAGAGTATAAAATAGTAGAGAATGACCAATTGAAGTATAATGTACAGTGTATCCAGTTCGGGCCCCGTTGTTCTTGGAGCATACTCATATCATATTGCTGAAAACAAGAAAAATGGGAGGTTAGGAGATACACTAGTCCTCATACTTGCAAGCTGTAAAACCCGGTTAATTAACGGCTAATTAACCCATAAATGAGAATTTATTCTAGAAAGCCTAAAATGTGATTTTTATGGCTAAATGTGATAGAGGAGATTGAGACGAGAATTTTGGTACCAATTTTGTAGAATTCGGACCAAGATTGGACCGAACGGGCCAAACCGGGCCAACCGGACCCAAAGTGGGCCCTTGGCCCAACATAACTTAACCAAAACCCTAGTTTTCAGCACTCTCTCTCCTCATTTGTTACACACACAAGCTGAAATGGTGGAGAGGAAGGGAAGAACATTCTCTCAACTTCTCTCTCTCACTTGATCTTCAAATCACCATAACTTTTGATCTAGAGCTCCGATTGCCGCCCCGTTTGCGGCCACGCGTTCACCGCGGAGAGCTCTACGAAACCCATATAATCAATCTTGAGGTAAGCCACACCTTGCTGTTCGAAAACTCAGTCCCTATTTTCGAGTTTCATGGGTTAAATGTTGAGATTTTGGGTTCTTTGATGTTATAGGACCCAACTCTCTTGAAGGAGAAGGTTAATCTTGTCTCCTTGGACCTTGGGTGTGGTAAGATTCTCAACTCTAGTGTATTTTGTTGTTTTATGATGTTTGGGTTTTGAGATGTTGTGTATGGGTATGATGGTTGTGGCTTAGGTTGTGTGTGTGTGGATTTTGGAGCTTGATTGGTGACTTTGAAAAGCTTGGAAAGGGTTTGGTGGTGAAAAATCTGTTCTTGGAGGTGTTGAGGCCTTGAGAGCTTGTGGATAAGTGGTTTGGAAGTGCTCCGGTGGAGCTTGGGAAAATCGGCTAAGGTATGGTTTCGGTTTCCCGTATCTAATATGTAATGTGGTAGGAAATACTTAGGCTAGAGGCCCTAAGATAGGCATTGAATGGTTGATGTTGTTGAATGATTGAGATATATGATGTGGTCATATATGTGATGATGATTATTGATGCCTTGGTGGTATGATGTATGAGAAATATGCATGTTGTGATATATGCTTGATGATTGGTTATGGTTGCATTGTGGGTTGAACCATGTTGGAGGTGAGTATGATGTTGATTGTGTACATTAATGGTTTATTGGAATTGGTGTTGTTGAAAATTGGCATGAGGAATAGTATATGAGATGTCAATATGTTTGAGTTTGAGCCACTTGGGTGAAGTGGGATATAATGGTGAAATAGTGATTTTGGTAAATTGTGGTAATGTGTCAATGTGTGAGTTGAGGAGGCTTGATGTTGAGTTTGATACATTTTGATTGATTTCAAAGAAAAGGGATGAAATTGGCATGTTTTGATTGACTTTGAAAGGAGTTGAAAATGGTTTGTTTTGAAAATGGCTATTGTGGTTTTGTATGAAAATATGGTTTTTGGGCATACTTTGACGGGACATAACTTGGACTACGGATCTCCGTTTTGTACCAAATCTGTTTAGAAATGAAATTGGATCCGGGATGTCCATGCCGTTCGAAGAACGGGTGAAAAACGATTTAAAATGAGTAAGTTATGTCCGTTGGAAGATTGGGGTTTAAATCTGTGAAATTCTGCAGCTTTTAACTTAGAAAATTTTTAGCAGAATGACCCCTTGCGCGTGGGCGCACCTGGCGCGTACGCGCCGATTGTGCTGCACCCAATGCCCAGCCATTTTCCCGAGAGTTATGCCAGAACTGTGCCGGTGTTGTGCCTGGGGCACGAGAACACCCGCGCGTACGCGTGGTTGACGCGTGCGCGTCGATGGGCAAGTTTGGAATCCACGCGTTAGCGTGCACGACGCTTGCGCGCCGATGAGTTTTTGAGGCCATCCACGCGTGCGCGTGGAGTGCGCGTACGCGAGGCCCTGTTTTCATCCCAAAGTTGATTTTTGAGTTTTAAAAGCCAAATCTCATACTTCTAAGCCTCCGATCTCACCATTCATGTCTTAAATCATCATAAAATGCCTAGCTATTAGAAAGGGGCTAGTGAATGTGATAACTTGCGAGTGAAGCAAGGGAAAAATGTATGATCAATAAGGATCAAGATGATTATGTGAGATGCGGAGGATGGTGGTGGAAGTGTTTGTTATGCCATGGGCCGAAAGGCTGTAATTGTTTATGAAATGGCTGGTTATGGATTTAACCATGAGCCGGAATAGCTGTGTATGCTATGAATATTGGCTGGTTCTGGATTGAACCGTGAGCCGGAATGGCTGGTATGGATGTTGATCCGTGGATGAGAATTCATGCATGTTGATGCTGAATTATTGATAATTGTGAAATTGCACTTCCACTATCTGAGTACGAGTTTCCTTGGGTAGTAGCAGTGGCTAGCCACCACGTGCTCCAGGTTGAGACTCGAAGCTCTGTTAACCCTATGTTGTAAGTGTGGCCGGGCACTGTGAAAGGCCCGGATGAGCTCGAACCCCCGTAAATATTCACCAGTGAGGGTGAAGGATATGGATCATGTTTATGATCACGTTTATAACGAGTATAACTCGAGTTTGGGGATGCACGACAGGGGGACAGTCCAATGGTTAGCGACCAGGACTTGTCGGGTTGGCTATATAACCGACAAGATGATATCATCGGCCACTAGGGACAGGCATTCATCATATGCATACTATGTGAATTGTTTGAGATTGCCTATTTGACTGCATATTACTTGCTAAATGTCTAAATGTCTTAACTGCTACTATTTGTATATTCTTTGTTTGATATATCTGTGTTTGCTATAATATACTCCTGCTGGTGGTTGGGAGGTTTGAAGGAATTGGAAAGGGAAGTATTAGTTAGACTGAAGAATCTTTAGTCAGATACCCTTATATGGTTTAGCTTGTTTATAAGCTTTGATATTATTTGGAGGAAGTTCTAGGATTGCCTTCGGCTTTCCTCCAGTATTATGTATTATATATGTGGAAGCTGTTACCATGCTGGGGACCTCTGGTTCTCACCCATGCGGATTTTGTGGTTTTCAGATGCAGGACGTGAGGTGTCCCGCTGATGCATGCTGGAGACTTCTATATTGCGAAGATCCTTTGTTCTCGGGGCTATGTTTTGGTTTATATGTTTTGCTTAGATACTTTTATCTCCGTTAAATAATACAAACTGTGATGACTCCTCTTATGGGAGATTTTGGAGAATAGGTTTTATGTTTTGTGTCCCTTTGGGTTCCCTTTGGGGTTTTCCTTATTTTATCATATGTATATACTGTTATGCTCGGACCGGTCATCTTCGCAGCCGGATTTTGAGCCTTGATATTCCTGTTTTTGACACTCTTTTGTATATATATAATCTCGCGTTGGTTTATCCTTGTTCGTTACGTTATCGATCGGAGTGTTGCGCTTTTGAGTTGCGGTTTTTGTTTACCCTTTTTCTACAAAGGCTCCTAGTTATAATCAATCATTCATACTACTATATGTACTAAATTTTTATTTTAGAGGTCGTAATACCTTGCCATCTCTGAATTATGGCTTAAGCATAAGACTCTGTATGGTAGGGTGTTACATTATGGTATCAGAGCAGTTCGTTCCTGTAGAGCCTGAGGGATGGACTGACTATGCTTCTGTGCATTCTCTGTGTGTGTGTTATGTGCTATTAGTATATCTGCTTGATATAATTGGCATAAACGTTCATGAGCATGCATTTGGGACTTTGAAGCACTAGACTTCCGATATTGAGACTGATCAACTTAATATCGATTGTTGGTGTGTATAGGAACCAAATGGCGCCTCGTGGACGCGGTAGAGGTAGTGTGAGAGGTCGTACGAATGCTCGTGCGCTGGAGAATAGCTCGAATAACCCAGTAGACCTTGTGGCGGCATTGGGGAACATGGCTGCGGCTATGTGGGCCACTGCAGAGGCTCTTGGACAACAGATGAGCAACCATGGCAACGACGGAAATGGAGCTCAGGGACCAATAGAGATCAGAACTTCCGTTGTGTCGGTGAACAAGTGTGGGGTTGCTGAAGAGTACGTGAAGAAGGCAGCTGCTGAGAGAGGGAGTCACAAGGGATCATTCCCACAGAATCGAGAGAAGAGCTTTGCACCTAGAGGTCCGCCTTTCAGGAGGAGAGGTTCCTTTAGGAGGTCCAGCAACAATAACTTCCAAGGGAAAAGGTTTGGGAAGCAACCTCAGAATGATCAAGTTTGTACTAGGTGTGGAAGTCACCATCCGAGAAAACCATGCAAGGCCGGATGGGGTTTGTGCTACAATTGTGGAAAGGCAGGACATAAGCTTCCATGGTGCCCGGAGCGGCAGAAGCAAGGTGCTGGGAAAGCACAACAAACTGGTCGGGTGTTCACCACCTCAGCTGTGGGTGCAGAGGGATCCGAGACACTCATTCGAGGTAACTGTGAAATGGCTAGTCAAACTTTGAATGCTTTATTTGATTCGGGAGCATCACATTCATTCGTTGCATTTGAGAAAGCTCATGAGTTAGGATTAAAGATTGTAACCTTAGGTTATGACCTAAAGGTATATAATGCTACCCATGAAGCCATGGTAACTAGGCTAGGATGTCCGGAAGTTTCCCTTAGATTCAAGCAGCGTGATTTTGTTCATGATTTAATCTGCTTGCCGATGATTGGTCTTGATCTTATCTTGGGGTTGGACTGGTTATCTAAGAACCATGTTTTACTAGATTGTTCTACAAAGTCGGTGTACTTTATGCCGGAAGATACAGAAGGGCCGGTCGTGGTGAATAACTATTACTTGAATTCGATGATGGTGAATTGTTCCGGAACCGAATGTCAGGGTATCTTGTTGTTAGCCGCGGGTGTTTCGGGTGATGATCAAAGGTTGGAGCAGATTCCGGTTGTGTGTGAGTTTCCGGAAGTGTTTCCCGATGATATTGATGAGTTCCCACCTAACCGAGAGGTTGAGTTTGCTATTGAGTTGGTGCCCGGGGCGGGACCAATCTCAAGTGCTCCTTATAGGATGTCACCGATGGAGATGAACGAGCTAAAGTCTCAGTTAGAGGATTTGTTGGGAAAGAATTTTATACGACCAAGTGTTTCTCCATGGGGTGCTCCAGTGTTATTGGTGAAGAAGAAAGATGGGAGTATGCGGCTCTGTGTGGATTACAGGCAGTTGAACAAGGTTACAATAAAGAATAAGTACCCATTGCCGAGAATTGATGATCTCATGGATCAGTTACAAGGAGCTGGAGTTTTCTCCAAGATTGACTTGCGATCCGGTTATCACCAGATAAGGGTGAGGGGCGAGGATATCCCTAAGACCGCTTTCAGGACTCGTTATGGTCATTACGAGTACACTGTGATGTCCTTTGGGTTGACGAACGCTCCTGCGATATTAATGGATTACATGAATCGAGTTTTCCGTCAGTTTTTGGATAAATTCGTTGTTGTCTTCATTGATGACATACTGATTTATTCCAAGACTGAGGACGAGCATGTGGAACACTTGAGGACCGTATTGCAGATTCTAAAGGAGAAGAAACTTTATGCAAAACTGTCTAAGTGTGAGTTTTGGAAGAGTGGGGTGAAGTTTTTGGGCCATGTGGTGAGTAAGAAGGGAATAGCAGTAGATCCAACTAAGGTGGAGGCGGTGATGGATTGGAAACAACCAACCACTGTAACAGAGATAAGGAGTTTTCTGGGTTTAGCTGGCTATTACCGAAGGTTTATCAAGGGCTTTTCACAGATAGCTTTGCCAATGACGAAGTTAACCCGAAAAGACACTCCGTTTGTT
Organism: Arachis stenosperma; assembly: GCF_014773155.1. NCBI lineage: Eukaryota > Viridiplantae > Streptophyta > Magnoliopsida > Fabales > Fabaceae > Arachis > Arachis stenosperma. Next base: position 17,164,867 of record NC_080385.1, read on the forward strand.
TGGACTCCTGAATGCGAGGAGAGCTTTCAGACATTGAAGAAAAAGTTGACTACTGCACCTGTGTTAGTGTTACCCGAGCCGAACGAGCCTTTTGAGGTGTATTGTGATGCCTCATTGAAGGGTTTAGGGTGCGTGCTGATGCAGCATCGTAATGTGGTGGCGTATGCCTCACGACAGTTGAGACCTCATGAGGTTAGTTACCCTACGCACGATTTGGAACTCGCTGCGGTCGTGTTTGCCTTGAAGGTGTGGAGGCATTATCTCTATGGGGTTAAGTTCCAAGTTTTCTCTGATCATAAGAGCTTGAAGTATCTCTTTGATCAGAAAGAGCTCAATATGAGGCAGAGGAGGTGGATGGAATTGTTGAAGGACTACGACTTTGAGTTGAATTACCATCCGGGAAAAGCGAACGTAGTGGCGGATGCGTTAAGTCAGAAGTCGTTATATGCGGCTTGGATGATGCTTCAAGAGGAGAAGTTGCTCAAGGGATTCGAGAGTCTGAATATTGGTGCTCGAGAAGTATCCGGAACCTTGTGTTTGAGCCGATTAGAAATCTCAAGTGATTTTAAGTCCGAACTCCTAAAGGCTCATCAAAATGATGAAGCATTATGGAAAGTGTTACCGGCCATTGAGCAAGGGAAACAGTGGAGAGTGTCGGAAGAAAAAGATGGGTTATGGAGATTCAAGGGTAGAATCATTGTGCCGGATGTTGGCACTTTGAGGCAAGATATTTTAAAGGAGGCACACAAAAGCGGATTCTCCATTCACCCGGGAAGTACTAAGATGTACCATGATTTGAAGGCGATGTTTTGGTGGCCGGGTATGAAGAACGATGTGGCGGAATATGTATCAAAGTGCTTAACTTGTCAAAAGGTAAAGATTGAACATCAAAGACCTTCCGGGATGTTGCAACCTTTAGAGATTCCACAATGGAAGTGGGAGAGTATTGCAATGGACTTTGTGTCGGGATTGCCAAGGACTAGAGCTGGTTTTGATGCTATTTGGGTGATTGTGGACCGATTGACGAAGTCAGCTCACTTTTTACCCATTCGGATGACTTACACCCTTGAAGAGCTAGCACGGTTATACATAAAGGAGATTGTGAGACTTCATGGTGCACCTGCTACTATAATCTCTGATAGAGATCCTCGTTTCACTTCAAGGTTTTGGGGTGCATTTCAGAAAGCTTTTGGAACCCGATTAAGCTTGAGCACGACTTACCATCCTCAAACAGATGGTCAATCTGAGAGGACGATCCAAACACTAGAGGATATGTTGAGAGCTTGTGTTTTGGACCAACCGGTGAGTTGGGATCGATATATGCCATTAGTGGAGTTTGCGTTATCATGCGAGTATCGGAATGGCTCCGTATGAGGCCTTGTATGGGAGGAAATGTCAATCTCCGCTATGTTGGTATGAAGCTGGAGAGAAAAGCTTGTTGGGGCCAGAAATGATAGCTGAGACTACTGAACAAGTCAAGAAAATCCGTGATAGGATGCTTACGGCGCAGAGTCGTCAAAAGAGTTACGCCGATCAGAGGCGAAAGCCCTTAGAATTTGAGGAAGGAGACCATGTTTTCCTTAAGGTTACTCCGACTACTGGAGTAGGTAGGGCGATTAAGGCAAAGAAGTTGAATCCTCGATACATTGGTCCATTTCAAATCCTGGAGAGGATTGGACCGGTGGCGTATCGGATGGCTCTACCACCTCATCTTTCGAACCTGCACGACGTGTTTCACGTGTCGCAGCTTCGGAAGTACACCCCTGATGCTAGCCATGTATTGGAACCTGAATCAGTTCAGTTAAGGGAAGATTTGACGCTTCCAGTGGCTCCGGTCAGAATTGATGATACTAGTATCAAACGGTTGCGTGGAAAAGATGTTTCACTAGTCAAAGTGGCATGGAGTCGAGGCGGTGTTGAGGAACACACTTGGGAACTTGAGTCAGAGATGCGATCGGATTATCCGCATTTATTCTCAGGTAATTGCATTTGAATTTTGTGGGCAAAATTCCCAATTAGGTGGGTAGAATGTAAAACCCGGTTAATTAACGGCTAATTAACCCATAAATGAGAATTTATTCTAGAAAGCCTAAAATGTGATTTTTATGGCTAAATGTGATAGAGGAGATTGAGACGAGAATTTTGGTACCAATTTTGTAGAATTCGGACCAAGATTGGACCGAACGGGCCAAACCGGGCCAACCGGACCCAAAGTGGGCCCTTGGCCCAACATAACTTAACCAAAACCCTAGTTTTCAGCACTCTCTCTCCTCATTTGTTACACACACAAGCTGAAATGGTGGAGAGGAAGGGAAGAACATTCTCTCAACTTCTCTCTCTCACTTGATCTTCAAATCACCATAACTTTTGATCTAGAGCTCCGATTGCCGCCCCGTTTGCGGCCACGCGTTCACCGCGGAGAGCTCTACGAAATCCATATAATCAATCTTGAGGTAAGCCACACCTTGCTGTTCGAAAACTCAGTCCCTATTTTCGAGTTTCATGGGTTAAATGTTGAGATTTTGGGTTCTTTGATGTTATAGGACCCAACTCTCTTGAAGGAGAAGGTTAATCTTGTCTCCTTGGACCTTGGGTGTGGTAAGATTCTCAACCCTAGTGTATTTTGTTGTTTTATGATGTTTGGGTTTTGAGATGTTGTGTATGGGTATGATGGTTGTGGCTTAGGTTGTGTGTGTGTGGATTTTGGAGCTTGATTGGTGACTTTGAAAAGCTTGGAAAGGGTTTGGTGGTGAAAAATCTGTTCTTGGAGGTGTTGAGGCCTTGAGAGCTTGTGGATAAGTGGTTTGGAAGTGCTCCGGTGGAGCTTGGGAAAATCGGCTAAGGTATGGTTTCGGTTTCCCGTATCTAATATGTAATGTGGTAGGAAATACTTAGGCTAGAGGCCCTAAGATAGGCATTGAATGGTTGATGTTGTTGAATGATTGAGATATATGATGTGGTCATATATGTGATGATGATTATTGATGCCTTGGTGGTATGATGTATGAGAAATATGCATGTTGTGATATATGCTTGATGATTGGTTATGGTTGCATTGTGGGTTGAACCATGTTGGAGGTGAGTATGATGTTGATTGTGTACATTAATGGTTTATTGGAATTGGTGTTGTTGAAAATTGGCATGAGGAATAGTATATGAGATGTCAATATGTTTGAGTTTGAGCCACTTGGGTGAAGTGGGATATAATGGTGAAATAGTGATTTTGGTAAATTGTGGTAATGTGTCAATGTGTGAGTTGAGGAGGCTTGATGTTGAGTTTGATACATTTTGATTGATTTCAAAGAAAAGGGATGAAATTGGCATGTTTTGATTGACTTTGAAAGGAGTTGAAAATGGTTTGTTTTGAAAATGGCTATTGTGGTTTTGTATGAAAATATGGTTTTTGGGCATACTTTGACGGGACATAACTTGGACTACGGATCTCCGTTTTGTACCAAATCTGTTTAGAAATGAAATTGGATCCGGGATGTCCATGCCGTTCGAAGAACGGGTGAAAAACGATTTAAAATGAGTAAGTTATGTCCGTTGGAAGATTGGGGTTTAAATCTGTGAAATTCTGCAGCTTTTAACTTAGAAAATTTTTAGCAGAATGACCCCTTGCGCGTGGGCGCACCTGGCGCGTACGCGCCGATTGTGCTGCACCCAATGCCCAGCCATTTTCCCGAGAGTTATGCCAGAACTGTGCCGGTGTTGTGCCTGGGGCACGAGAACACCCGCGCGTACGCGTGGTTGACGCGTGCGCGTCGATGGGCAAGTTTGGAATCCACGCGTTAGCGTGCACGACGCTTGCGCGCCGATGAGTTTTTGAGGCCATCCACGCGTGCGCGTGGAGTGCGCGTACGCGAGGCCCTGTTTTCATCCCAAAGTTGATTTTTGAGTTTTAAAAGCCAAATCTCATACTTCTAAGCCTCCGATCTCACCATTCATGTCTTAAATCATCATAAAATGCCTAGCTATTAGAAAGGGGCTAGTGAATGTGATAACTTGCGAGTGAAGCAAGGGAAAAATGTATGATCAATAAGGATCAAGATGATTATGTGAGATGCGGAGGATGGTGGTGGAAGTGTTTGTTATGCCATGGGCCGAAAGGCTGTAATTGTTTATGAAATGGCTGGTTATGGATTTAACCATGAGCCGGAATAGCTGTGTATGCTATGAATATTGGCTGGTTCTGGATTGAACCGTGAGCCGGAATGGCTGGTATGGATGTTGATCCGTGGATGAGAATTCATGCATGTTGATGCTGAATTATTGATAATTGTGAAATTGCACTTCCACTATCTGAGTACGAGTTTCCTTGGGTAGTAGCAGTGGCTAGCCACCACGTGCTCCAGGTTGAGACTCGAAGCTCTGTTAACCCTATGTTGTAAGTGTGGCCGGGCACTGTGAAAGGCCCGGATGAGCTCGAACCCCCGTAAATATTCACCAGTGAGGGTGAAGGATATGGATCATGTTTATGATCACGTTTATAACGAGTATAACTCGAGTTTGGGGATGCACGACAGAGGGACAGTCCAATGGTTAGCGACCAGGACTTGTCGGGTTGGCTATATAACCGACAAGATGATATCATCGGCCACTAGGGACAGGCATTCATCATATGCATACTATGTGAATTGTTTGAGATTGCCTATTTGACTGCATATTACTTGCTAAATGTCTAAATGTCTTAACTGCTACTATTTGTATATTCTTTGTTTGATATATCTGTGTTTGCTATAATACTCCTGCTGGTGGTTGGGAGGTTTGAAGGAATTGGAAAGGGAAGTATTAGTTAGACTGAAGAATCTTTAGTCAGATACCCTTATATGGTTTAGCTTGTTTATAAGCTTTGATATTATTTGGAGGAAGTTCTAGGATTGCCTTCGGCTTTCCTCCAGTATTATGTATTATATATGTGGAAGCTGTTACCATGCTGGGACCTCTGGTTCTCACCCATGCGGATTTTGTGGTTTTCAGATGCAGGACGTGAGGTGTCCCGCTGATGCATGCTGGAGACTTCTATATTGCGAAGATCCTTTGTTCTCGGGGCTATGTTTTGGTTTATATGTTTTGCTTAGATACTTTTATCTCCGTTAAATAATACAAACTGTGATGACTCCTCTTATGGGAGATTTTGGAGAATAGGTTTTATGTTTTGTGTCCCTTTGGGTTCCCTTTGGGGTTTTCCTTATTTTATCATATGTATATACTGTTATGCTCGGACCGGTCATCTTCGCAGCCGGATTTTGAGCCTTGATATTCCTGTTTTTGACACTCTTTTGTATATATATAATCTCGCGTTGGTTTATCCTTGTTCGTTACGTTATCGATCGGAGTGTTGCGCTTTTGAGTTGCGGTTTTTGTTTACCCCTTTTTCTACAAAGGCTCCTAGTTATAATCAATCATTCATACTACTATATGTACTAAATTTTTATTTTAGAGGTCGTAATACCTTGCCATCTCTGAATTATGGCTTAAGCATAAGACTCTGTATGGTAGGGTGTTACATTATGGTATCAGAGCAGTTCGTTCCTGTAGAGCCTGAGGGATGGACTGACTATGCTTCTGTGCATTCTCTGTGTGTGTGTTATGTGCTATTAGTATATCTGCTTGATATAATTGGCATAAACGTTCATGAGCATGCATTTGGGACTTTGAAGCACTAGACTTCCGATATTGAGACTGATCAACTTAATATCGATTGTTGGTGTGTATAGGAACCAAATGGCGCCTCGTGGACGCGGTAGAGGTAGTGTGAGAGGTCGTACGAATGCTCGTGCGCTGGAGAATAGCTCGAATAACCCAGTAGACCTTGTGGCGGCATTGGGGAACATGGCTGCGGCTATGTGGGCCACTGCAGAGGCTCTTGGACAACAGATGAGCAACCATGGCAACGACGGAAATGGAGCTCAGGGACCAATAGAGATCAGAACTTCCGTTGTGTCGGTGAACAAGTGTGGGGTTGCTGAAGAGTACGTGAAGAAGGCAGCTGCTGAGAGAGGGAGTCACAAGGGATCATTCCCACAGAATCGAGAGAAGAGCTTTGCACCTAGAGGTCCGCCTTTCAGGAGGAGAGGTTCCTTTAGGAGGTCCAGCAACAATAACTTCCAAGGGAAAAGGTTTGGGAAGCAACCTCAGAATGATCAAGTTTGTACTAGGTGTGGAAGTCACCATCCGAGAAAACCATGCAAGGCCGGATGGGGTTTGTGCTACAATTGTGGAAAGGCAGGACATAAGCTTCCATGGTGCCCGGAGCGGCAGAAGCAAGGTGCTGGGAAAGCACAACAAACTGGTCGGGTGTTCACCACCTCAGCTGTGGGTGCAGAGGGATCCGAGACACTCATTCGAGGTAACTGTGAAATGGCTAGTCAAACTTTGAATGCTTTATTTGATTCGGGAGCATCACATTCATTCGTTGCATTTGAGAAAGCTCATGAGTTAGGATTAAAGATTGTAACCTTAGGTTATGACCTAAAGGTATATAATGCTACCCATGAAGCCATGGTAACTAGGCTAGGATGTCCGGAAGTTTCCCTTAGATTCAAGCAGCGTGATTTTGTTCATGATTTAATCTGCTTGCCGATGATTGGTCTTGATCTTATCTTGGGGTTGGACTGGTTATCTAAGAACCATGTTTTACTAGATTGTTCTACAAAGTCGGTGTACTTTATGCCGGAAGATACAGAAGGGCCGGTCGTGGTGAATAACTATTACTTGAATTCGATGATGGTGAATTGTTCCGGAACCGAATGTCAGGGTATCTTGTTGTTAGCCGCGGGTGTTTCGGGTGATGATCAAAGGTTGGAGCAGATTCCGGTTGTGTGTGAGTTTCCGGAAGTGTTTCCCGATGATATTGATGAGTTCCCACCTAACCGAGAGGTTGAGTTTGCTATTGAGTTGGTGCCCGGGCGGGACCAATCTCAAGTGCTCCTTATAGGATGTCACCGATGGAGATGAACGAGCTAAAGTCTCAGTTAGAGGATTTGTTGGGAAAGAATTTTATACGACCAAGTGTTTCTCCATGGGGTGCTCCAGTGTTATTGGTGAAGAAGAAAGATGGGAGTATGCGGCTCTGTGTGGATTACAGGCAGTTGAACAAGGTTACAATAAAGAATAAGTACCCATTGCCGAGAATTGATGATCTCATGGATCAGTTACAAGGAGCTGGAGTTTTCTCCAAGATTGACTTGCGATCCGGTTATCACCAGATAAGGGTGAGGGGCGAGGATATCCCTAAGACCGCTTTCAGGACTCGTTATGGTCATTACGAGTACACTGTGATGTCCTTTGGGTTGACGAACGCTCCTGCGATATTAATGGATTACATGAATCGAGTTTTCCGTCAGTTTTTGGATAAATTCGTTGTTGTCTTCATTGATGACATACTGATTTATTCCAAGACTGAGGACGAGCATGCGGAACACTTGAGGACCGTATTGCAGATTCTAAAGGAGAAGAAACTTTATGCAAAACTGTCTAAGTGTGAGTTTTGGAAGAGTGGGGTGAAGTTTTGGGCCATGTGGTGAGTAAGAAGGGAATAGCAGTAGATCCAACTAAGGTGGAGGCGGTGATGGATTGGAAACAACCAACCACTGTAACAGAGATAAGGAGTTTTCTGGGTTTAGCTGGCTATTACCGAAGGTTTATCAAGGGCTTTTCACAGATAGCTTTGCCAATGACGAAGTTAACCCGAAAAGACACTCCGTTTGTTTGGACTCCTGAATGCGAGGAGAGCTTTCAGACATTGAAGAAAAAGTTGACTACTGCACCTGTGTTAGTGTTACCCGAGCCGAACGAGCCTTTTGAGGTGTATTGTGATGCCTCATTGAAGGGTTTAGGGTGCGTGCTGATGCAGCATCGTAATGTGGTGGCGTATGCCTCACGACAGTTGAGACCTCATGAGGTTAGTTACCCTACGCACGATTTGGAACTCGCTGCGGTGTGTTTGCCTTGAAGGTGTGGAGGCATTATCTCTATGGGGTTAAGTTCCAAGTTTTCTCTGATCATAAGAGCTTGAAGTATCTCTTTGATCAGAAAGAGCTCAATATGAGGCAGAGGAGGTGGATGGAATTGTTGAAGGACTACGACTTTGAGTTGAATTACCATCCGGGAAAAGCGAACGTAGTGGCGGATGCGTTAAGTCAGAAGTCGTTATATGCGGCTTGGATGATGCTTCAAGAGGAGAAGTTGCTCAAGGGATTCGAGAGTCTGAATATTGGTGCTCGAGAAGTATCCGGAACCTTGTGTTTGAGCCGATTAGAAATCTCAAGTGATTTTAAGTCCGAACTCCTAAAGGCTCATCAAAATGATGAAGCATTATGGAAAGTGTTACCGGCCATTGAGCAAGGGAAACAGTGGAGAGTGTCGGAAGAAAAAGATGGGTTATGGAGATTCAAGGGTAGAATCATTGTGCCGGATGTTGGCACTTTGAGGCAAGATATTTTAAAGGAGGCACACAAAAGCGGATTCTCCATTCACCCGGGAAGTACTAAGATGTACCATGATTTGAAGGCGATGTTTTGGTGGCCGGGTATGAAGAACGATGTGGCGGAATATGTATCAAAGTGCTTAACTTGTCAAAAGGTAAAGATTGAACATCAAAGACCTTCCGGGATGTTGCAACCTTTAGAGATTCCACAATGGAAGTGGGAGAGTATTGCAATGGACTTTGTGTCGGGATTGCCAAGGACTAGAGCTGGTTTTGATGCTATTTGGGTGATTGTGGACCGATTGACGAAGTCAGCTCACTTTTTACCCATTCGGATGACTTACACCCTTGAAGAGCTAGCACGGTTATACATAAAGGAGATTGTGAGACTTCATGGTGCACCTGCTACTATAATCTCTGATAGAGATCCTCGTTTCACTTCAAGGTTTTGGGGTGCATTTCAGAAAGCTTTTGGAACCCGATTAAGCTTGAGCACGACTTACCATCCTCAAACAGATGGTCAATCTGAGAGGACGATCCAAACACTAGAGGATATGTTGAGAGCTTGTGTTTTGGACCAACCGGTGAGTTGGGATCGATATATGCCATTAGTGGAGTTTGCGTTATCATGCGAGTATCGGAATGGCTCCGTATGAGGCCTTGTATGGGAGGAAATGTCAATCTCCGCTATGTTGGTATGAAGCTGGAGAGAAAAGCTTGTTGGGGCCAGAAATGATAGCTGAGACTACTGAACAAGTCAAGAAAATCCGTGATAGGATGCTTACGGCGCAGAGTCGTCAAAAGAGTTACGCCGATCAGAGGCGAAAGCCCTTAGAATTTGAGGAAGGAGACCATGTTTCCTTAAGGTTACTCCGACTACTGGAGTAGGTAGGGCGATTAAGGCAAAGAAGTTGAATCCTCGATACATTGGTCCATTTCAAATCCTGGAGAGGATTGGACCGGTGGCGTATCGGATGGCTCTACCACCTCATCTTTCGAACCTGCACGACGTGTTTCACGTGTCGCAGCTTCGGAAGTACACCCCTGATGCTAGCCATGTATTGGAACCTGAATCAGTTCAGTTAAGGGAAGATTTGACGCTTCCAGTGGCTCCGGTCAGAATTGATGATACTAGTATCAAACGGTTGCGTGGAAAAGATGTTTCACTAGTCAAAGTGGCATGGAGTCGAGGCGGTGTTGAGGAACACACTTGGGAACTTGAGTCAGAGATGCGATCGGATTATCCGCATTTATTCTCAGGTAATTGCATTTGAATTTTGTGGGCAAAATTCCCAATTAGGTGGGTAGAATGTAAAACCCGGTTAATTAACGGCTAATTAACCCATAAATGAGAATTTATTCTAGAAAGCCTAAAATGTGATTTTTATGGCTAAATGTGATAGAGGAGATTGAGACGAGAATTTTGGTACCAATTTTGTAGAATTCGGACCAAGATTGGACCGAACGGGCCAAACCGGGCCAACCGGACCCAAAGTGGGCCCTTGGCCCAACATAACTTAACCAAAACCCTAGTTTTCAGCACTCTCTCTCCTCATTTGTTACACACACAAGCTGAAATGGTGGAGAGGAAGGGAAGAACATTCTCTCAACTTCTCTCTCTCACTTGATCTTCAAATCACCATAACTTTTGATCTAGAGCTCCGATTGCCGCCCCGTTTGCGGCCACGCGTTCACCGCGGAGAGCTCTACGAAACCCATATAATCAATCTTGAGGTAAGCCACACCTTGCTGTTCGAAAACTCAGTCCCTATTTTCGAGTTTCATGGGTTAAATGTTGAGATTTTGGGTTCTTTGATGTTATAGGACCCAACTCTCTTGAAGGAGAAGGTTAATCTTGTCTCCTTGGACCTTGGGTGTGGTAAGATTCTCAACCCTAGTGTATTTTGTTGTTTTATGATGTTTGGGTTTTGAGATGTTGTGTATGGGTATGATGGTTGTGGCTTAGGTTGTGTGTGTGGATTTTGGAGCTTGATTGGTGACTTTGAAAAGCTTGGAAAGGGTTTGGTGGTGAAAAATCTGTTCTTGGAGGTGTTGAGGCCTTGAGAGCTTGTGGATAAGTGGTTTGGAAGTGCTCCGGTGGAGCTTGGGAAAATCGGCTAAGGTATGGTTTCGGTTTCCCGTATCTAATATGTAATGTGGTAGGAAATACTTAGGCTAGAGGCCCTAAGATAGGCATTGAATGGTTGATGTTGTTGAATGATTGAGATATATGATGTGGTCATATATGTGATGATGATTATTGATGCCTTGGTGGTATGATGTATGAGAAATATGCATGTTGTGATATATGCTTGATGATTGGTTATGGTTGCATTGTGGGTTGAACCATGTTGGAGGTGAGTATGATGTTGATTGTGTACATTAATGGTTTATTGGAATTGGTGTTGTTGAAAATTGGCATGAGGAATAGTATGAGATGTCAATATGTTTGAGTTTGAGCCACTTGGGTGAAGTGGGATATAATGGTGAAATAGTGATTTTGGTAAATTGTGGTAATGTGTCAATGTGTGAGTTGAGGAGGCTTGATGTTGAGTTTGATACATTTGATTGATTTCAAAGAAAAGGGATGAAATTGGCATGTTTTGATTGACTTTGAAAGGAGTTGAAAATGGTTGTTTTGAAAATGGCTATTGTGGTTTTGTATGAAAATATGGTTTTTGGGCATACTTTGACGGGACATAACTTGGACTACGGATCTCCGTTTTGTACCAAATCTGTTTAGAAATGAAATTGGATCCGGGATGTCCATGCCGTTCGAAGAACGGGTGAAAAACGATTTAAAATGAGTAAGTTATGTCCGTTGGAAGATTGGGGTTTAAATCTGTGAAATTCTGCAGCTTTTAACTTAGAAAATTTTTAGCAGAATGACCCCTTGCGCGTGGGCGCACCTGGCGCGTACGCGCCGATCTTCCGAAAGGCGCCATCCACGCGTACGCGTGATGTGCGCGGGCGCGCCGATTGTGCTGCACCCAATGCCCAGCCATTTTCCCGAGAGTTATGCCAGAACTGTGCCGGTGTTGTGCCTGGGGCACGAGAACACCCGCGCGTACGCGTGGTTGACGCGTGCGCGTCGATGGGCAAGTTTGGAATCCACGCGTTAGCGTGCACGACGCTTGCGCGCCGATGAGTTTTTGAGGCCATCCACGCGTGCGCGTGGAGTGCGCGTACGCGAGGCCCTGTTTTCATCCCAAAGTTGATTTTTGAGTTTTAAAAGCCAAATCTCATACTTCTAAGCCTCCGATCTCACCATTCATGTCTTAAATCATCATAAAATGCCTAGCTATTAGAAAGGGGCTAGTGAATGTGATAACTTGCGAGTGAAGCAAGGGAAAAATGTATGATCAATAAGGATCAAGATGATTATGTGAGATGCGGAGGATGGTGGTGGAAGTGTTTGTTATGCCATGGGCCGAAAGGCTGTAATTGTTTATGAAATGGCTGGTTATGGATTTAACCATGAGCCGGAATAGCTGTGTATGCTATGAATATTGGCTGGTTCTGGATTGAACCGTGAGCCGGAATGGCTGGTATGGATGTTGATCCGTGGATGAGAATTCATGCATGTTGATGCTGAATTATTGATAATTGTGAAATTGCACTTCCACTATCTGAGTACGAGTTTCCTTGGGTAGTAGCAGTGGCTAGCCACCACGTGCTCCAGGTTGAGACTCGAAGCTCTGTTAACCCTATGTTGTAAGTGTGGCCGGGCACTGTGAAAGGCCCGGATGAGCTCGAACCCCCGTAAATATTCACCAGTGAGGGTGAAGGATATGGATCATGTTTATGATCACGTTTTATAACGAGTATAACTCGAGTTTGGGGATGCACGACAGAGGGACAGTCCAATGGTTAGCGACCAGGACTTGTCGGGTTGGCTATATAACCGACAAGATGATATCATCGGCCACTAGGGACAGGCATTCATCATATGCATACTATGTGAATTGTTTGAGATTGCCTATTTGACTGCATATTACTTGCTAAATGTCTAAATGTCTTAACTGCTACTATTTGTATATTCTTTGTTTGATATATCTGTGTTTGCTATAATATACTCCTGCTGGTGGTTGGGAGGTTTGAAGGAATTGGAAAGGGAAGTATTAGTTAGACTGAAGAATCTTTAGTCAGATACCCTTATATGGTTTAGCTTGTTTATAAGCTTTGATATTATTTGGAGGAAGTTCTAGGATTGCCTTCGGCTTTCCTCCAGTATTATGTATTATATATGTGGAAGCTGTTACCATGCTGGGGACCTCTGGTTCTCACCCATGCGGATTTTGTGGTTTTCAGATGCAGGACGTGAGGTGTCCCGCTGATGCATGCTGGAGACTTCTATATTGCGAAGATCCTTTGTTCTCGGGGCTATGTTTTGGTTTATATGTTTTGCTTAGATACTTTATCTCCGTTAAATAATACAAACTGTGATGACTCCTCTTATGGGAGATTTTGGAGAATAGGTTTTATGTTTTGTGTCCCTTTGGGTTCCCTTTGGGGTTTTCCTTATTTATCATATGTATATACTGTTATGCTCGGACCGGTCATCTTCGCAGCCGGATTTTGAGCCTTGATATTCCGTTTTTGACACTCTTTTGTATATATAATCTCGCGTTGGTTTATCCTTGTTCGTTACGTTATCGATCGGAGTGTTGCGCTTTTGAGTTGCGGTTTTTGTTTACCCCTTTTTCTACAAAGGCTCCTAGTTATAATCAATCATTCATACTACTATATGTACTAAATTTTTATTTTAGAGGTCGTAATACCTTGCCATCTCTGAATTATGGCTTAAGCATAAGACTCTGTATGGTAGGGTGTTACACAAGCAAATATCGATGGGACAAGACCATCATAGGTTGGATTCAGACGTGATTGATCAACATATTTTTACAATGATCAAAGCAGATCCAACAATCAACATCAGGATTCTACAATGAGGTGTGGAGAATCACTTCGGTTATAAAGTGTCCTACAAAAATGTTTGGCTTTCAAAACAGAAAGTCATTGCTAGAATATATGGCGATTGGGAGAAGTCATACAACGAGCTTCTTCGTTGGTTATTTGCTATACAGATGTACTTGCCCGCTAAGATTCATTTCATTGTGGTTATTCACTATACAAAAACTGCTACAATCTATATGTGCAAACTGTTGATGGGTCTGTAGGTACTTGGGTACAACTTGTGACACAGCCTTAGTCTGGTTCAGTCGATACTATCACGTTTTATCTAATTTTTTGGACGTTTCCACCGTGTGTTGAGGGTTTCAAGCATTGCAAGCCACTTATTTCATCGATGGCACCCACTTATATGGTAAATACGGTGGGACGTTGCTGATGACTATTGCTTAAGATGGTAATGCAAATATTTTGCATATTGCATTTGCCGTTGTTGAGGGTTAAATAAAGGAGACTTGATCGTTCTTTCTTTCGTATCTGCGACAGCATGTGATACCACAACCCGGCGTCTTAGTGATTTCAGATATACACAAATCAATTGATGGTGCGCTGAACACCGAGAAAAGTTTATGGAAACCACCTCATGCCTTCCAGACATTTTGTATAAGACACATTGCTGTCAACTTCATGACTCACTTCAAAAACAAGGACTTGAAGAAGATTCTAATTAATGCAGTGTATTCGAAGTTGCGTCGTGAGTTCCTCATTATTTTGGCCTCCTGAGGGGCAAAAATGTAGCAATCACAAATTGGCTTGAAGAAATGCCTCAGTCATAGTGGATGCAGTATGTAAATGAGGGTCGTCAATTTGGTCACATGACGACAAATATCTCCGAGTGCATTAATGTTGTCATGAATGGTTCTTATAATTTGCCAATCACAGCTCTTGTTAAGTCAAGTTATTTTTGTTTGTGTGAACTTTTTGCTAGGAAGGGTTCAGAGGTCCTTGTCCAACTTTAAGTCGGTGCTGAATTTTCGCAGGTGTTGATGAAGGTCATAAAATTCAACTTGAAGCATGTCAACACTATGAATGTTTACCAGTTTGATCGGTCGAGAATGAACTTCATGGTTGAAGAGTTAGCGACAGTGCCTGGGTCCAGATAACAGAATTATCAGGTGCTACTTGATGAGGATAAGTATGATTGTGGGTATTTTCAGACTCTTCATCTTTCTTGCCATCTCATCCTTGCAGCTTGCTCTTACGCAAGACTTGATTGGAAGCAGTATGTACATCCTGTGTATTGCATGGAGTCGGTCTTTAATGTTTATAGATCAGAGTTTCGACCTATAGGTCACGATGATGATTGGTCATCCTATGATGAGCCTTGTATTCAGTCCAACCCTAGGATGATGAGAGTGAAGAGAGGTCGTCCCGTCAGCTCCAGGATTCGTAACAATATGGATGACTTTGAGCATAACAGGGAGAAGAGGTGCGGATCGTGTTGTCAAGTCGATCACACGCGTAGGACTTATACCGTTCTTGACGGTGGAGGGGCATCATCGAGTCAACGTTAGTTATCAGTGTTGTTTTAGGATACCTATATGATTGTAAGCGTTTTTCCATGTAATTTACTTCGTTAGAAAAGTTGTTTATGGAACACTTATTTGAACTTTAAAGTTAACACAATGATATTAAACATAATAAACGTCAATGGTTTTCATCACTTACTGTATATACATTACAAGTTCATAACAAAAGTGACCTTTTTTTTTTCTCACAAACTAACTATTTGTACATCACAAATTCATAACAACGATCATAATTGATCACAAAACCTACTAGCCATGCCCTTGTCTACAACCACGTGGACTAGTTCACACATGTGTGCGAGTTAACGTTCTATGTCAGCAGACATCGTTAGTAACTAATGGATCAAATTCGAGAAAGACTATATTGTCTAATAAAGGTAAATAATGGGGTTGTTTTGTGTATTCTAAAACATGGAGTTTAAAATTAAATGAAGATTTAGTTCAAAATTTTAATATTTAGAATATAGTGTTTAGAGTTTAGGGTTTAAGATTTAGAATTTAAAATTGAATGAGCGCTGCACTCCTTAAAAATTATATGAAAAAAGAAAATTATTTAATAACACTTAACCACATCACTTAAAAAATATAGAGTAGTTCCTTTAATAAATGAAGAACTAAATTTTGTTTAATTAAAAATGAGGGCAACACCCATTACTTAATAAAGAGTGTTTAAAGATGAGTCTTTATTTTCTTTATAAAATAACAACTTTTATTCATATACATTGCTAAACGACACTAATAAATTGTAAAAGGAGTATTAGATCTACATCTAAATTAGAAGATAAATTTCTTATATATTGAATTATAAGTTGAGATGAGGCATAATAGTTGATTACAAAGAATCCTAATAAGTTAAAACAAAGACAAAACTGATTCATTCTGTTTCTAAATCTATGCAACACACTAGGATGCCTTTTTCTTTTCTCGAAATGATGACTTCTCAGATTTACACATGGATATCAAACTTTTTTCAAATTATCTTGTTGCCAAATCAAAATAGGTACTACAAAAATCATAATACCGTAAAAGAAAAACATAACACCATAAAAAGGATCTATTAAGTCAAAAAAAATAAAAAAAATACCAGAAGGTTATTGATATTTAAATTTTGAAAGAAACCAAAAGAAAAATCAAGAAACAATAAATCAAAAATAAAACAAAAAAAGTGGGGAGAACAAAATATAGTAAGAAAAGGAGAGAAAAGAAAAAAAAGAAGTAATGCCCTAGATTTAAAGCTTTGTTTGGATATAAGAAAGAAAATAAAAGGAAAGAAAATAAGAGAAAAAAGAATGAAAAGAGAAAAAATAGAAGAAAAAATAGAATTATTTGTGTATTATTTAGATGAAGAAAAAATGGATGGAAAGAAAATAGAAAAAAATAAATTTTGTTTGGATGGAAAGAAAATTGAAAAGAAAAAAATCATAATGGTATAAAATTACATTAATACCTTTATAATAAAATAAAATATAAATATTTTTATTTATTTATGTTTTGTTACATTTTATAAATATTATAAAATATTATAATTTTATATATTTAATTTAAATTATTTATTTGATACATATATCATGTTTAAATATAAATTTTTATTATAATAATATATTAAAACTATTAAAAGTAAGAGGATAAATCTGAGATTTAAATTATGCTTGTCCTTTTTCACTAATTTTCTTCGCAACATTGAGAAGAAAAGATTTACATGAGCCCTATATCTTTTTTTTTTGGTTTTTCATTCAATTTTTTTTTTTGTGGTTCAAACAATAAAAAATTGATTTTTTCATCTAATTTTTTCTCTTATATTTTTTTTTAAATTCTTCTAATCCAAACACAATGTAAAATAAAAATAAAAAATAGAAGAAAATTAATGAAAAAAAGAGATCGAAAGACTGAGCGACAAGTCGACAATGACATCCTTAAATACCACTATACCTCTTTTCATGATTTATTTTAATTTTATGTAAAAAATATATAATGAAATGAAATAAATGAAACAAGTTATATATTAGAAAAGAGAAATTTTACTATAAAGATACTTTTACATTAAAAAAATACTTACAAGTCTAACAAGTTGTGTAATTTATTTTTAATATTCGTCCTATACCACATAACAAATAGTATGCCACAATGATTTATTTGGTTTTGTAGTGAATATTTTTAATTGTAATACTAATAATACTTTAATCAATTTCATTAAAAAAATATACACTACACCAAATTAATCATATAGCTACACTTGATTTATGACCCTTATTTTAAGGGTCTCTATTCATTAATATAGTGACATTTATATATGTAATTTTTTAACTGTCACTAATCTAATCACTAATCACAATCTCACCCTTTTTTTTATCCTATTTTTTCAAAAAGCATATTCGCACTTTCACCGTGAGAAAGAGAAGAGAAACTAACAACCATCACCGTGCTACAGTTCCCGTTTGCCATCGCGATTCAAGTTCGCCATTCGCCATTCACCGTCGCAGTTCGAGTTTGCCGTTCACCCTTCACCGTCGCGGTTCGAGTTCGCCATTCGTTGTTCACCGGCGCGGTTCGAGTTCGCCATTCGCCGTTCACCTTCGCGGTTCGAGTTTGCTGTTCGCCGTTCACCATCGCGGTTCGCGTTCGCCATTCACTATTCTCCATCGCGGTTTGAGTTCGTCGTCCCGGTCCCCCACGCTGTTGTTTCTCTTTCCCTGTTTCGCGAGTGCAAACCTTAATTCCCTCCTGTCGGCGACCATTTTTCTCTTCCAACCACAATATTGAACACCAGTAGTTAGTATTTGATTATTCTTCTACTATATTTATTTCTCCTACAATTTTTTTGTTGTTCATCTGATAGTGAATAATCTATACATGATTGTTATTCTTTGGTCCTGTTACTTGTGATTTCAATTGTTCATTGATTCTTCATCTAAGAGATGCTTTATATATATTATATGGAGGATTGTTTTGTTGGAAGCTTTAAATTTTGTTTGTCTTAAAATTCATTTTGATTTTACTTGCACACAACCTACTCGATGAAATGTTTCAACTAAACACTTTGATCTCTCTCTGATATTCTATTTGACTATGGTTTCTGGCAAAATGTTGGCATTGATCTGAAAAGTGTGTTGTTGGTAGTTGTAATGAGGTGAAGATTTTCAAGTTCTGGTATTTAATATCTGTTTTTTGGTTTTTGACGCAATAATGGAAGCTCAGGTAGACAGATCTGTGAGCTGTGGGAGGAAAGGAAAGCGCTTGAATTGTGAAACTGAAAAGCATCGATCAAGATAGCGGGTTTATCTTGTTTCTTTTTGTGTCCTTGGTTGAGAGCTTAACACCTGTCACGGAAGCCCACCCAACATTGTTCAAAGTAATGACACTCTCGAACCCCTCTTTTTTTTAATCATTTTATTTTCAGCATTTCATGGATAGCGCTTTTATTAATTAATGAACAGTGACAATCAATACTTTTTGCAAAGCAGCTAGCTACTACTAAGCCCTAACTAACAATTTGCATAATGTGTATGTGTTAGGGAGAAAGAAGAGAAAGCTACAAGTACAGGGAGAAGGAGAAGGTAAAAGGGAGGGGTGGCTGAGATCGAAGACGCTTAAAACAAAGCAGAAAGAGTTAGATTGAAGGTACACATTAGATAGAATAGATAACACTGTAGGGGCCATATATCTTTTCACATGTAGGTTTAGTTTTGATGATATTGAAGATGCATGTAATATATCTCTGTTTCAAGGTTTCAAGCTCTCTCTTCGACAAGTAGCACTCCTCCACTGTAATAATATCCCCTTTTAGAGTGATTTTAATTTCATTTCTGATGTGTTTCGCAGGGGATTACAAGATTCTTACTCTAATTCCTCACTTCAATTAGGTATGTGTGCTTTATCCTTATGGAGTTATGGTAAGCTTCAATAATTTCTTTCTTTGCTTTTTTAAATAGAAAATGTTGATTTGTAAGATAAATCAGCCTCAAGTCCTGTCTCTATGCATTTTATGTTAATTTTGCCAATCCAATCAGGAGCGGGAACTAGAATTATTCTGAATAAAAGATGAGGGCAATTCATTTCATATGTTTCTCCATGATTCAAAAGCTTCAATTGCCGTTTAGCATGTATTTGAGCTTCAATTGATGTTCCTGCATATTTGTTACAATTGTGATGAATCTATGTGACTTAATTAATATTTTTAATTTGTTAAGAACTTAGTAAAACTAGTGAATAATGCCAAAGTTATGACCAAATTCAGGCATTGTGAGTTCCTAGTAAACTTCATTGTTTGCTTGAAATTATCAAATTCATAGCACTTGATTAAAAAGCTGAGAGAACTAATTGTCTAACAAATGTTAAAAATCTTGACATTTTGACATGGATAGATTTAATTTCCCTGTTTTGACATGTTAATTGCTGATTTTGATTTTGATTTTGATTTTAATCAGCCAAAAAATGCACAGAGTCTGCTAAACTTGAGAAAAACAAGCAGTGCCCTTTTAATAGAGTCTAGAAAGTCGTTTTGTGATTTTTCATGAGCTTGTGGTTCAGATTCATGTGATTGTGCAGAAGATATTGCATTTATCAAGTATGTTTTGTCAATTTTATGATGAGTTGTAGATCCTCCTTCAATGCCTTTATAATGGAGCTTTGAAATGTTGTGCTGCAAACATGTCTTCATACTCTGCTCTTTTGTGACATTCCTATTACTGAGACAATTAATAATAGATAGTTGTTTCAACTGTAGTGCACTAGTAGTAGTCACATATATATGACATCTTGTGCAACTTCCATTGTAATAATGATATTATCATTTAAACTTTCTATGACAAAACAATTGTTAAAAGGTTAAAATTATAAGCATATTTTTATCCCACATCATATTGCAAGCAGTGCTTAACTATAATTAAAAACCTACTTACATTAATAACCGGATTTTGTTTTAACAAAAAATTAATTCCATGTTTACACTTAGTTTTGAATCAGATTGGATTAAAAAATTAATTTAAATAGATATGATGCAAATTAAATCGTTTGAATCAAATTGTATAAGATTAACACATAAAATAAATTTGATATAATGAAAAATAATTAAAACAAATTAGGCTGGTTTTACCTTTTAAACCGATTTATTTTTTTTTTTTAGTTGTCAAATGACGTAAATTCAGTTGTCATGAAAAATAAAATAAATATATACATATTTTATTTATAGTGTAAATATTTTATTTGTGTGTTATTTAACTTGTTTATAATTGTCATTTGCCTTATAATTGCATTGTTTCTATTTCATTTACATACCCCCAAATTAATCAAATCTTGAAATTTGTCTTGTTCAGTATTAATACACATGCATGGAAGACCTTGTTTTTTATTTAACGTTTAGATTAATGCGAGTTTTTTTTTTCTCTTCTTTTTTAATAGGTTAATGCAAGTGGTTCAGTTCAGAACAAAGGTTGGACTCTTGAAACTGTCGACCATAAGGATTCCAAGGAGCCTGAGGTATTGAGAATCAGGGGTTTTAAATTTAACAAAGTTGATCAGCTAGAAGCAAAATACACCGAGCCTGGCAAGTTTACCCTCAAGCCTTGAACCTGCATCTGCTCTTAAGAAATTTTAGCCTCTCATCTGTAAGTGTTGTTATGAACTGGGTTTGTAAGTCTTTAGTATTTTTTTAGTTTAATATTTTTTGGATGACTGGTTGTAAGTCTTTAGTATTTTTTGGACTTCGGACTTGATTTCAAGTGGCAGAAGCACATTTCAATTTTATATTTGTTTTATATAATAGGAGAAATGCTATTTATTTTTTAAATTTTCAGTTTTTAGTCAATTTTTTTTATTTAAATAATATTATTTAATTAATTTGAATATATATTTTTATAAGAAGTTACTTATTTTTTATGAAAAGTTACTTATTTTTTAATTTTTTTTAAGACTAAATGATAGATCATTTTAAAAAAAATTCTTATTGTACTATTTTAATAATGTATATCTAATATGATTGACGTAGATATGTGGTCTTGCCTTGTGCACATCATGGTTTGACTTGTATTTGCTTGCTTTCGTTGATAATAATCTCTGGCCCACGTAGAATTTTCTATATGAATGCAGAGAGAAGATTCATATAAGTATTGTTGGAAGTGAGAGAGTTAGAAGGTGGAGCTTCCTTGCGGCATCGCCACATTCAGTTAGTTTTTTCTTAATTTATATTTATTTTTACTACTGCACCAAACTATATTTTTATTGCATGGTACTTTTCATAGTTTAGTATTTATTGCATTGTAGATAGAATTAAGGATATACTCTTGTTTGAAATTTGAAGGAATATTCTTATATTGGTTCAATGGATAAGTCATGGATCACAAAGCCACGAAACTCAATAGAGTATGAGCGAGGGGTTAGGAGGTTATTGATTTTGCCTTCGAAAATAGTTTAGCTGAAGCAACTGTATGCCCTTGTTTGAAGTGCGGTTTAGAAAAAGTGACAAAGGGTGAGATGTACGATCACTTGATATGTACCCAATTCCCGAAAGAATATACACTTTGGTTTTATCACGGAGAGACTGAGGTAGGGGATCCCAGTAGTAACGTCTCAAATAGTGATGCTTCAAATGCTTTTGATGATTTTAATCAAGATTCTATTCATGACATGCTTGGAGATGCTTTTGGAACTGATATGCACTGGGCAAATGAAGTCTCATTAGAGTCAGATGAAGACATTGATGGAGTTGAAAGAGTGATGCCAGATGTAGCTGATGCAGCGGAGTTTGAAGAATTAGCAAGTCATGCAGAGGATCCACGAAATATACGTTTGGCATTAGCTACTGATGGTATTAATCCCTATCGTAGTATGAATGCAAATTCTAGTACCTGGCCAGTTATTCTCATTCCTTACAACACTCCTCCTTGGATTTGTATGAAGCGGACGTCTTTTATTCTTTCAATGATAATTCCTGGAAAAAAAATGCCAGAAAACAATATAGATGTCTACTTACAACCATTGATCAAAGAGCTAAAAGAGTTATGGAATGAGGGCGTGGATGCATATGATTCTTTTGAGAAAAAGGCGTTCAAATTGCATGCGGCGTTGATGTGGACTATAAGTGACTTTCCTGGGTTAGGAATTCTCTCCGGGTGGAACACGTACACTGGACTTGCTTGTCCATCTTGTAACTTCGACTCTATTCCTTTTCAACTTCCTCATAGTAGAAAATCATGTTTCATAGGACATCGTCGTTTTCTTAATCAAAGGCATCGGTTTAGATTGAATAGGGTTCGATTTAATGGAGAGCAAGAATTCCGCAATCCACCGAAGAGGTTATCTGGTCTTGATATACTTGAGCAAGTCAAGGACATCAATGTCACATTTGGTAGAAAAGAAGAGGCAAAAGTTAGGGGGAAAAGAAGACGTGGTGAGCGTGCTGCAGAAGGTGCTAAGCAGTGGAGGAAGAAAAGCATTTTTTTTGAACTTCCCTATTGGAAGTATAACCTATTGCGTCACAATCTTGATGTGATGCATATAGAAAAAAATGTATGTGATAATGTGATATACACGCTGCTAAATGACAGCACCAAGTCAAAAGACCACCTCAATGCTCGAAAAGATCTTAAAGCTTTAGGCTGTAAACAAGATCTTTGGCCAGATGAGAATGGAAAGTACGCTCCAGCTATCTTTACACTGACTAATAAAGGCAAGAAGGCTTTTCTGTCAACTTTAAAAAATATTAGTGTGCCAGACGGGTATTCAAGTAACATATCTAGGTGCATTGATGTTGACAACCTTAAGATCAATGGGATGCTAAAAAGCCATGATAATCACATATTAATGCAACAATTGCTACCATTAGCCATGCGAACGAGTTTGCCTAGTGAAGTTTCAGCAATCTTGATTGAATTGTGCTCGTTCTTTAGGAAGTTATGTGAAAAAAGATTGATTATTAAGGATTTAGACAAGTTGCAAGATCAAATTGTGCTCACTCTATGCCATATGGAGATGTTATTTCCTCCATCCTTTTTTACAGTTATGATTCATTTGGTGGTTCACCTTGTTGAAGAAGTTAAGCTTGGAGGTCCTGTACACTACCGGTGGATGTATCCGATAGAAAGGTAACAAAGAATAAATTTCTTTACCTTGATTTTAAAATAGTGTATAAGTTTCCTATTAATATTAAGAGTTTTGGCTTAATTAATAGGTACTTGGGACAACTAAAATCTTATGTGCGTAATAAAGCACAACCAGAGGGCTCTATTGCTGAAGGTTATCTTATGCAAGAGATCCTTACATTTTGTTCAAGATACCTGGACAATATTGAGACAATATGGAATCGACGTAAGTGTGTTGGTAATGAGCCTACCCAGATAGATCCCAATTCATGAATATCTAAGCTGTTTCCTCAAGTTGGAGAATCAAATACTGGTTTCACATATTTTACTTTATCACCAATTGAGAAGAGGCAGGCTCATAGGCATGTTTTGACAAATTGTCGTGCAGTTGATAACTATCTTAGGGATTATAGAGATATTGTGAAGAAAAGATTAAGAAGCCGAACAAGGGATACTACTGAGATAGACAAAAAGGTTCATAGAGAATTTGTTGATTGGTTCTCTAATCATGTAAGAGAAATTTCACTTATTTCATTTTCTATTTTTGCAATATGTCTATGACTAACACAAACATGTTAATGTGCATTTAGATTTGTACTAATCTCAACAAACTTCCTGATGTGGATAAAGACATTCTTATCAGTCTTTCTCAAGGACCATATGACCAAGCAAGAAAGTTCTCTTCATATGATGTTAACGGATATAGATTTCGAACTTTAGCAAGGGATAATGGATTAAAAACTCAGAATAGCGGAGTCTTTGGTACATTTGGAACAAGAAGTTACTCAAGTAGTAAAGATACCCGAATGAACTTTGGTGCGGTACCTTATTATGGAAAGTTGGTAGACATCATTGAGCTTTTCTACAATGGCTTTACAGTTCTCTTGTTTAAATGTCAATGGGCAAACACAACTAGTCCTAGAGGAATCAAAAAAGACAATTTGGGTTTTTTATCTGTGAACTTTACAAGACTCATACATACTGGTGAACATGAAGATGACGAGCCATATATTAAAGCTTCTGAAGCCCAGATGGTATATTATGTGGATGATGAGAAAGAAAAAGGATGGTGCATACCAATTCACTTGAAGCCAAGAGATTTGTATAACATGGGTGGAGATAATATGGGTGAAGATGACGAAATTACAGTATCCAATGATAATTATCCACCACAAGACTTAGAGTCTCTTTTTTCAGATGAAAATACAAATATAAAATTGGCGAGAATAGTTGTAGATGATGATCTTCCAATAATCAATGAAAACTATGATGAGAATGAGGATATGCTTGTGTAAAAGGCATTGAGCTTACAAGACTAAAAAAGAAGTGCTAAGGAGGTTGAGGCAGCTGAGGCTGCAAAAAGAAGTGCTAGAGCTGCAGTTGCTTCATTGCTTCCTTCCAAGTTGTTTGGGAATAAGGATACTGATTCAGAGGCTAAATGATGCAAATGCTTCTGAGCCAGAGTTGGTAGAGAGAATAACTGAAACTGAGGGTTCAGTTAATGGAGAGACTAAAAAAGAGGTAACCGCTTGAAGTTGTAACTTCATTAATCTTGATATGCTTAGATCAGGAAATTTAATGCATGTGTTTCTTCTTTATCAAAAATAGTTTTGAATAATAAACTTATGTTACCAAATTTTTTATTAATTTTATATGTAATTAAATTGTTGGGGAAAGGATTATGCAGTTATTGAGTTGATCAATTTCACATTGAAACTTCCTTTTCCTTTTCCCCTCTAGTGCTGCAGCTACAAGATTATGGCTCTTGGATTGTGACTTGTTTTATGACTAGAAATGAGAGTAATATTTATCTGGAAATTATACTGAACTTTCTTAAATGAGAGTAATGTTTCCTCCCATACTGATGATCTATTTGTTTTTCTGTGGGGTAGGAGTCTCAATTGAAATCAGGGGGCAGGCAGGATTCTTATGAAGGTTTGGCATAAATTACTCCTTGCTGTTGCCTGTTCTATCTTATGTCCATTCTTGTAAAACTTGGTAGTTTTGTTTGGTGCACCTATAAACTTGATGTGAGCTTAATGATTAATTTAATGTTAATTCATAATTCTGCGGTTCTTTATTACTTTTCCTTTGTTAATTTTTCATAGTTTAGTTGTTGATGAAGTCCTCAAATATTTTAATCTTTTGCTTATAACTACTACTTCTTGCTCTTGGATTATTTCATAGTTTATTCTTGTGTTTTCAAGCTCGGATTTGAAGTGACTGAAGATTGATCATTCACCATAAGGCTTTTGGACTGAACCGGAATAATGTTGTCAACTGCAGAAGAAGCTATTGAACTTACAGCGGAGGGACTGGATACCATTGAAGCAATTGATTGTGTTTTAGGATCATCTTGGAGTTTCCTTTTGGGAACTTGATTCCAAGTATACTGGGTTAGTATGATGCAATCAAATACTTCAATGTTTCCTTTTGAATTGAGAGGTGAAAAGGTTTGATTAAGGCCTGTCTGTGAAATCTTTGTCATGTTTGGATCAGGAATTGTTATTAGTAGCTAGTGCTCTTCTTTGTTCTGTTTTATTAAGCTCTGACACAGTGAAATCATAATTAAGCATTTATGGTTGAGTAGAGACGGGTTCTAAACATCATTGTCCACTTGATTTGCAGATATTTGGAGCCAAATTGTCTGAAGGTGTTTTTGTTGGCTCATTTCTCTCCATGTCATCAATAGCAGTGGTATGTTTTCCCTGTTTCTCCAAACCAAAAATTACTGTATATAACCCCCCTTCATACTAAATCAGTTAATGGTTCCATCCCCACACCTTTATCCCAAATCCTAAACCTGAAAACCTTATAAGTTCATTTAATTGTAAATTTTTATGAGCTTGGGGTTATGCCATGTATTTCAAACAAATTCAAATGCGCATTAGTCTTGGTGGTAATCTTTATTTGGATATTTCTAATTTCCTATATTTCATGTTTCATTGCAAGTCCCTTTATTCGTGAATGCATTCTAATCATTGCATTCTCTCATTTGTAGAAGACAAGAGTTACTTGTGAAGTAATTGTTGAAGTTTGATACTATTGAGGTTGAATGTGAAGTGAAGTTGAGGAGAAAAGTTGAGGATTAAGTTACAAGTACAATTGTTAGCTTTATATGTTTCGATTAAGTTAGGAATTTTTGAATTTACATTTTATGGATTATGACTATGTAAATTTGTAGAATTCAACTTTTGAAATATATTGTTTCTATTTTTGTAAAACTTGTGAGATTGAGTTTAAATTTGTTGAAATATAATGCCATTTATTTTGTTGATAGACAAATAAATTATTATTTATAATAGAAATAATTTTTTTAATAATTAATAAAACAAAACATTGATGTTGGAGAGATTATGACAGTTTAAAACAGTCACTAAATACTGGAAAAAACTGTCATAGGAATTAGTAACTTAGTGACGGTTTTAAATCAAAAAATCGTCACTAAAAATATTGTGATGGTTTAAATTGTCACTAAATATACCTAAAAACTGTCATAAGAACTAGTAACTTAGTGACGGTTTAAAATAGTCATGAAATATAAAGAAAAACTGTCACAGAAATTAGTAATTTAACGACAGTTTTAAAACGTCGCGAAATGCAGCCTAAAAAGCAACTTTACAAGTGTTACAGATTAGTGACGGTTTTATACTTCAAAAACCGTCACAAACAATTTAGCGACACTTCTTACCAACGGTGGTCCAAAACCGTCACTATGTCAGCTGGCGACGCTCAAATCTGTGACGCTTTTTTTTACCGTCGCAAAACCATTTAGTGACGGCTAAAACCGTCGCCAAGCATTAAAAAAAACCGTCGCCAAAATGCTGTTTTGTTGTAGTGATATTTTCTTATTTTATTAGACTAGTCTTTGAATACAAATTTAGATCCAATGGATAGCATAAAACACAGAAAAAAATTATTGAAATTTGTAAACAAAATACATATCTAAATGTAGATTTCCAAACTACTGTGGGAGTCTGCACTGCCTTTCAAACAAAAATATGAAAAATCCTTCATGATATTTAGATGGTCTAAGAATTGGAATTGAAAAAGATAGTTCTTGAAATTGACTCCAAAGCAGTTTTAAAAATAATATCTTATTGAAAATAATGCAATAATCATTCAGATCCAATAGTTAGAACTTAGAACCCAAAAGCATAGCTAAAGTTATGGAAAGAAATTAGAGGCGCTGACCTACTGATAAAAGAGAACTTCGTTTGTTAACCAGAATTTCACTTCCTAGATCTTCCTTCTCCAAAGTTGAGATAGATTATTTATGATGACTCTAGAAGAGTTCTTTTATCCAGAATAATTAGATTATTGTAATTTTTTTCTTAGACTTTTAGCCCCGTTAATTCAACAAGTAACTAGACTGATTTGTTAATAAGACAAAAAAACTGAAAACATATAGTAATAACCAAAATATTTACATCACCCTTTTCGACAATTTTTTTTATCCATTAAAAATTTATTTTTCATAACACATCTAGGAGTAATTATTTATTAAATGCCTTCTAACATAGTTAGTAGTACTATAATGTGAATTTTTTTATTTTAATATTGAAGAGTAAATTATGTTCTACCAATATATTACTAAAAAAGTGTTTTACATAATTTTAGAAATATCGTTCTATATTGTGCTGACAATACGCAAGGTACGTATTGCGTGCATGCACAACACGTATTCAATCTCTGCAGGCCCGTAAATACCGTGCAACACTCATTTTCTCTCAATAAGTAAAGGTAAATATGTCCTCTCTCTTATTTCACACATTCAAACTTTCATTCAACTTTCACATTCAATCTAACTCTCCCTCTCTGATTTATCAAGTTTTTTTTTTATTTTTTTTATTCAGTTAGCAGTACCAACCTTACTACTCAACTACCTTTTCTTTTTTTTTTCTCTCAGTCTATTTAATAAATAAGTTATTTAATGATAATAATATAACTAATAGATTAATTATGTATTTTTTTATTTTTAAATCTGTAGCAGAATAATAATATATAATTAAAAAATATACTTATATTGTATGTTTAGATATATGATGTTGTCATTAATTAGAAATTAGTATTAATATATATATATATATATATATATATATATATATATATATATGAAATTAATTTTGTTAAGGAGACAATGAAAAATTTGAATAATGTGAATAATGAGTTGTAAATTTGACCCAATATAACTCTCCAAATTACCTAAATAAAAAAAATTTACACAGTTATTTCGAATAATTAATCATTTCAAACCCTAACTTACCAAAAAATTTTACCCAAACACCCTCTTCTCTCCAAACTATCTGCCATCATCTCACTCATCGGACACCAATCTCATGGCATCTGGAAAATTTGAGATAGATCCAAATCCAACAAACAACTATCCAAATAGTTGTTAAAATAACCATTTACCTACCTAATGAAATAAATATCCAGCATTTGTTAATTATATATACTTAAACTAACCATCCTCGTAAGAATTATAATAATTATCCGCCAACCTATTGAAATAAACAGCTATCAATGGGCACGTGAGGGGAAGGCATGGGTGCAGTTGTAGCTATGGGTGATGTCGGCACGGCTGACGAAGGGGGTGCATCAGCAAAGGGGATTTATAGAGAGAGAGACCTTGAGTGCCTTATAGAAGGCAAATCCAAGAAGATTGATGGCCATGGACTTCATTCCTGGATTCAAGATTGTGTATAAGTTGTCCACCATGCCAAGATCAACGTGATCATGATCATGAAAGCCAAAAAAGATGGTGGTGATTGAATGCGAGCTTTTTCATCTCAACCAGAAACTCAGAGGATCTGCCATTACTGCTCAACTCATGGAGAGTCTCGACGAAAATATCTTCTATGAGACCAATATACGTGGACAAGACATTATGGCCAGTTATTGGAGCAGTGGTTAGACTGTGAAAACGTTTGTGCTGGAGTCTGGGCAGCGTTAGACTAGAGAGCAGGAAGGTGAAGCGGCGGATGGGCTGGCAGCGACGAGTTTTGGGTTGCTATTCACGTTACGACTTCAGAGACTGCAGATGGATAACGGCTTGCGGCCAGGCAACGGCAGAATGGCGTGTGGGTGCGGCAGTGTCGGTACAGTCTCCGGAGCCTGGGAGGCAGCGACAAGTTGTGGAGATGAAACAGAGGTTGGGAGATTATGATAAAATTGGATGTAATCGTACGTAATATAAACGTGTGTAATTGCTAAACTTAATTTTTTAAATTTAAATTTTAAAATTGAATAATTAATTAAGAATTTAATTTTTAATTTTAATTTTTTTAAATTTATTATTCACATTATTCGCATACATAATTGTTTCTCCATACTTTCTCATATGAAATTAATGTAAATAATTTAGATTCTTTAGGTTATTGTTTTTGAAATTAGTTTGTGTTAGTCAGCTAATTTTAGTAGAACCGGTATTAAGCTTAGTAGGTATTAGTTAGTTAGTGTTAGATGAAATTATTATTTAGCTATATTTTTGTTTTATGAATAATAAATATATCTAAATATACTTTTTAAAATATATTAAATATACTTTTTAAAATATATTAAATATATTTTATATAATATATTATTTAAAAATATTTAAATATTTAAAAAAGGATATATGTTTAAATTTAAATATATTTTGAATTTAAATATTAAATTTCTTTTGAATTTAAATATACATTTAAATTTGAATTTAAATATATATTAAATTTAAATATATTTTTAATTTTCATATATTTAAATCTGAAATTAATTTAAATCATTTAGGTTTAGATTATTGTTTTTAAAATTAGTTTGTGTTAGTTACCTAATTGTTAGTAGCACCGGTATTAAGCTTAGTACATATTAGTTAGTGTTAGATGAAATATATATATATATATATATATTATTTTAAAAAATTTTCAAATAATTTAAAATATTATATATGTTTTTAAAAACTGAATACCGAATATCGAATACATGTTTTATATTTATTTATTATTAATTTAAATATATTTAAATACTTAAACATATATAAATATATATCAAATAATTAGCGATAATAGTGTTTTAAAACTATTAGTGGTAAAATATAAAATTTGAAATTATATATTATTTAAATATATTAATTATATTATTTTAACATATTATAATTTTTTTATTTTTTAAATATATATTTTAATATATTTAAATAGATCATTTATATAACATTAAATATAATTAAACGTATATTGTTTAAATATATTTAAAATATGTAATATATTCAAATAATTTGTAAGTACATGGTAGGAGTTAGAGAAATAATTTGTAATATATTTAAATAATATTATTTAAATATAGCTTAATATATATATATTTAATGTTAGAGAAGAAATATATATTATATTACATATCCATTAGATATTACATATAGGTTATATAATACAACAATAAAACAACAACAAAGTCTTGTCCTACTAGGTGGGGTCGGCTACATGAATCAAACGACGCCATTGAGTTCTGTCATGTATCATGTCTACAGAGAGACCGTTTACATGTATATTTTGTTTGACCACCTCATGGATAGTCTTCTTAGGTATTTCTCTGCCTTTCATCCCTTGTCCATCTTCCATCTCATCCACCCTCCTGATTAGGTGTTCTGTCGGTCTTCTTCTCACATGTCCAAACCATCTGAGACGCGATTCTATCATCTTTTTCATAATGGGTGCTACTCCAACTCTCTCCCTTATATCTTCGTTCATTATTTTATCCAATCGCGTATGACCATTCATCCATTTCAACATCCTCATCTCTGACACACTTAGCTTATGTTCGTGCTCTCCTTTGGCCGCCCAACACTCCGTATCATAAAGCATAGCCGGTCTTATAGCAGTGCGATAGAATTTACTTTTAAGTTTTAAAGGCACTTTTTTGTCGCATATAAAACCAGATGCACTCCGCCATTTTGACCAACCTGCTTGGATCCTATGTTTTACATCCTGTTCAATCTCTCTATTATCCTGTGTGATGCACCCAAGATACTTAAAATTTTTAACTTTTTAACTTTTCATAGGATGCTTTCTTCAATCTTCACCTCTATATTAGGGTTTTCCCTTCTCAGACCAAACTTGCATTCCATATATTTTGTCTTGCTACGGCTGATGCGCAGATCATACACTTCTAGAGCTTCTATCCATAAGTCCAACTTCTTATTTAGGTCTTCCCTTGACTCTCCCATAAGGATGATATCATCGGTTAAAAGCATGCACCATGACACAGGTTCTTGGATGTGCTCTGTGAGTACTTCCAATACTAATGTGAAAAGGTATGGACTTAAGGATGATCCCTGTGTAATCCAATGCCAATAGAAAATTCGTTTGTTACACTACCTTGAGCCTTCACACTAGTTGTGGCCCCATCATACATGTCTTTAATTGCACGAATATATGCGATCCTTACTCTCTTCTTTTCTAAGACCTTCCATAAGACCTCCCTTGGCACCCTATCGTACGCTTTTTCCAAATCAATAAACATCATATGTAGACCTCTTTTATTACTATGGTACCTCTCCATCATCCTTCTTAACAGGTATATCACTTCGGTGGTGGATCTTCCTGGCATAAATCCAAATTGGTTCTCTGTTACCTGTGTCTCTTTTTTCAACCTCCGTTCTATCACCCTTTTTCCATAACTTCATGGTATGGCTCATGAGCTTGATCCCTCTATAGTTTCCACAACTTTGTATATCCCCCTTATTCTTGTAGATAGGTACCAAGGTGCTCTTTCTCCATTCATCACACATCTTCTTTGACCTTAAAATCTCATTAAAAAGCTTGGTTAACCAGTTGATGCCTTTTTCTCCAAGGCTCTTCCAAACCTCAATCGCAATATTATCAGGTCCTATTGCCATGCTATTTTTCATCTGCTTTAGAGCTTCTTTTACCTCGAAGTCTCGAATCCTTTGATAGTAGTCAAAGTTTTGATCTTCTTCCCTTGTGCATAACCGACCAAGGCTCAAAAGAGTCTTATGTCCTTCATTAAATAACTCGTAGAAGTAGCTCTTCCACCTTTCGTTAATCTTCTCCTCTTGAGCCAGCACCTCTCCATCCTTATCCTTTATGCACTTAACCTGATCCAAATCTCTCGTTCTTCTTTTATGGCTCTTTGTGATTCTATATATACCTTTTTCTCCTTCTTTCGTGCCCAAAGACTGGTAGAGACTTTCGTATGCTCTTGTTCTTACTTCACTTACAGCCACTTTTGTCTCTTTCTTAGTCGCCTTATATAATAATATAATTAATTTTATTTTTAGAAAGAATAGAAGCAGAAGATGGTCCGTGACATTACGTGTCTTTAAGATTATATTGTTGAATAATTTGAGCGTCCACCATATGTAATTATTTTTTATATTTGTTCATTTATTATTATTATTGTTGTTATTATTATTATTTATTATATTTTTCACTTTGTTTCAGAGTTCAAGAAATTTGGAATCAAGACATCTCCACCAAGATGCATGTGAGTTCATGTTGAAATTGAATTACGGAATAGTAGATTCTATAACATATCTCAAATTAAAAAATTTATTTTATACAACGCACTTTCGAATGTCTTTATTGAGCAGTGGCGTCCAAAAATCCATACGTTTTTCCTTTGACCCAGTAAATGCACGATTATCTTGGAAGATGTTGCAATGATATTTGAACTCTTGATAGTTGGTATGCTGGTGTTAGAATTTAAAGATAGTAGCACTACTGGCCTCGAAAATGAATTCACAATACAATTTGGTATTGTACCTACTGCAGCTGATCACAAAGGAAGTGGTGTCAAACTTGCTTGGCTCCGCACCCTAAAGCAGCACATGCAGTTGGATACCGCACTCGGAAAACAAATGTACGTAAAGATTTATATATTTTTATTGTTTGGGACAAATTTATTTTGTGACAAGTCAGAAACGACAATCCGCTGGAAGTTCTTGCCTCTATTCCGAAATTTTGATGAGATTAGAGGCTTTAGTTGGGGTTCCGCTTGGGTGGCACATTTGTATAGGATATTATGTCGGACATCACCTTATGATTGCAAGGAAGTGGATGACTCAATATGCTCTTTTGTATATAGGCTTGGAAACAGTTACCGTTCCTAGCACCGGTGCCATTGCAGCCAAGCTTTCTACTTCCATGCAGGTAAAATTACTTAAAGTAATATGTTAATATATATTATTTAATATGCATTGTTTAAATATATAATTTAAATATATCAGTTTAAAATAATAGGGTTTCACTTTATGTCAGCCTGAATTGATTAGTGTTTGCAATTTTACAGATACAAAAAATGGACCATCTCTCATACCAAGTGACAAACCCCGTTTTGACGGTTTATCTTGTATTGATTTTAGGGGATTTTATAACCTTTTACCCACATTTATCCATTGAAATAGCATGGTTTTATAACTTCTCCTTTAATTGTGCTTAAGAGTGAAAACATGCTTTTTAGGTCTTAAAGTAGCTAAATCTAATTCTCCTTGATTCCATTAGATGCCTTGATATGTTTGTTAAGTGATTTAAGGTTTAGGAGGCAAAGATTGGATCAAGGAAATGAAGAAAGAAGCATGAAAAGTTGGAGAACTCATGAAGAAATGAAAGAACCGGAAAGCTGTCAAGCCGACCTCTTCGCACTTAAACGACCATAACTTGAGCTACAGAGGTCCAAATGATGCGGTTCCAGTTGGGTTAGAAAGCTAACATCCGGGGCTTCGAAACGATATAAGATTTGCCATAGTTGCATCGCGCATAGGGGCGCGCACGCGCACGGTACGCGGATGCGCCGATGGTGGCACATGACCCACTTAATGCAACACGTGGCCAGCAATTTTAGAAGCCTTGTGGGCCCAATCCAACTCATTTCTGATGCTATTTAACCCAAGGAGTGAAGAGGGAAACACATGTTAGTTACCATTAGTTTAGTTTAGTAGTTAGAGTTAGTTTCTAGAGAGAGAAGCTCTCACTTCTCTCTAGAATTAGGATTAGAATTAGGTTTAGTTCTTAGATTTAGATTTAGATTCATCTTCTTCTACTTCTATCTTCTCAATTCCTTGTTGTTACATTCATTCTTCTCCTATTCTTTTGGTGTAATCTCCTTTATGTTGTTCTTGTATTTTGTTATAAATCTAGTATTGTTTCTTTTACCCTCTTCCAATTCAATAAAGGTAAATCATAATAATTGTGTTCCTTTTGATTTGTGTTGTTAATTCCTTTCAATAATTGTTGTTAGATTTCATTCTTGTTGTTGATTTACTATGTTTTCCTTTTATGCCTTCCAAGTGTTTGATGAAATGCTTGGTTGGATTTTAGTGTAGGTTTTGTTCCTCTTGGCCTAGGTAGAGTAATTAGTGACTCTTGAGTTATCTAATTCCTTTGTTGATTGATAATTAGAAGTTGCTAATTGATTTGAATGCCTCTAAAGCTAGTCATTCCTTTAGGAGTTGATAGGGACTTGAGGAATCAAATTGATTCATCCACTTGACTTTCCTCCATGGTTAGAGGTTAACTAAGTGGGAGCAATACACAATTCTCATCACAATTGAGAAGGATAACTAGGATAGGACTTCTAGTTCTCATATCTTGCCAAGAGTTTTATTAGTTGTTAGTTTATTTTCTTTGCCATTTATATTTCTTGTCTAAAATCTCAAAAACCCCAAAACAACTCACAACCAATAACAAGACACTTTATTGTAAATCCTAGGGAGAACGACCCGAGGTCCAATACTTCGGTTTATAAATTTAGGGGTTTGTACTAGTGACAAACAACTTTTTGTACGAAAGGATTATTGTTTGGTTTAGAAACTATACTTTACAACGAGATTTTATTTGAGAAATTTTAAACCGTCAAAAATCCAAATCGTCACCAAGCGATTACTAAAGGATATTCTTACATATGAGGAGGTACTGAGATAGCCTTGAATGGACTTGAAGTATGACCAAAGTATATTAGGTCCATTTTTTCAAAATTTGTTATATATATATATATATATATATATATATATTGATATTGTAAGCTTCCAATAATAATGTTTATTGATTTTTTTTTCTAGAAGTGATATCTTAGTTCGGTTATATTCCTATTTGGTATAAGAGCTGGTTACTAATTTATTTTTCTTCGTTAATTTCTTTTCTTTTTCTTTTCTTTGTCTTCTTGTTCATTCAAGAACCTATCTTTTGTTTATTATTTTTCACAATTTTTCATTCTACTCCAGTGTACTACTGCTTTTTTGCTATGGCACTTATTCTTGCTGACACCTTCTCGAATAAAATTGCTCTTATTCATTTCTCTGAGAAGCTTGAAAACAATAATTTCTCTACATGACAACACCAGACTCTGCTCACTATTAAGAGTATTGGCATGCTTAATCATATTGATGCCACCAAAGTCCTTCCAATATTTTCCACAAATGTTGAACGTGCTGCAAGAACCGTTTCTAAAAATTTAAAGAATAGAATCAACAAGATTTAGCAACCTTACTTGGTTAAATGCATTAGTGTCATCATCATCCAAAACAAAATTGATGAAATTCAAATAATTTCATGCAGCATGGTCATTCACTCAAACGTTTTTCACTTCAACCTCTAAAACAAGAATCCAAAGTCTCAAATATCAATTAAGAGTTGTTCAAAAAATAGGTACAGTTTTAGAAGTTCTTACCAAAATCCAAAAAATTGTAGATTCTCTTAATGCTATCAGTTATCCTCTTCAACCTGATGATCATATTCAAGCCATTCTTGATGGCTTACTAGAGGAATATTCAGGATACATATCATATGTAATGTCCAAAATTTCTAACTACATAGTCACTTAAGCTGAGGCTTTCTTGATCTCTTATAAAGAGATGCTAGAAAGATTCAAGAAACCACAAAAAATTTTTGCAATTGTCTTTTGCTTAGCCAACCATCTTTTCGATAACTTATCGTATAATTGAATTTTGACTACACTTCAGCAGTCACAAAATTTCACCTTTAAAGATGGACCAGCTTCAACTAATGACTTTATCACCTCTTCAATCATGTTTGAGTTTAGCTAGGCATGATCTTGAGAAATTGTAGTTCTAGTGCATATGTGACTACCGTATCGCCTTATAACCCAACAACAATTTTTTTTAATAAGACTAACCCTGATAAGCCAATTGCAATTTGTTCTGTATTATACACACTTAGCATAAAATGTGGTTGGCTCAGATTCACACACCCGATAATCTACACCCTTAACAAATGGTATAATATTTAATTACTGTAATCACAATCTCTCTAGAACTGAACTCCATGCCGATGACAAAGTCAATGTTCGTAACAACAACAAGGTCTACACTAATAATAACAAAAAATAATTCTGACTATTACTATATTATTCAACAACAACAACAACAACAACAACAAAAACTAATAATTATTATTATAATACTAATAATAATAAAAAGACTACTTACCTGAATTGACATACTCAAAAAATTCTTGTGCATTCATAACATCTAGATCCAAAGCGTGCATGAAAAAAAGCTCTCCAAATAGATGTTGATTCGCTAGTGCGTTTATCACATCTGCAACGTCAGGATCAACTATAATATCATTTTCGTCCACATCTTCAGTTGGACTAACAATATGATAAATGCCTTTAAATTTGTCTTCGCTTTCAGTATTATAAACTGTCTAGTCGATGTTAGACTCCAATAAATCAACCTCAACTAATTCTTCAAACTCAACATATAACTTGATAACTGATACTTGTGCTTATATTTGCTGGTAGAACGAAAACATCCTTTGCATACTTATTTGATCAACCACATACATTATTTAAAACTGAACGAAACCACCAAATACTAACACATGATGTTTATAAGAATATTTGTGACTCTCTTTAATACTTGATTATCAACACATTACAAAGTATACTCTTAAATTCCTCATATGTCATTGCAAAATGAATAACATCATCACTTAAATTTTCACATATAAAACTCACGCCCTTAAATGTTTAGAAAAATATTTGACTGTTATAATATATTTTCAAATTAACACTTCTCTCTATTTTTATATTCTTACTCAAGGAAATAAAATACTCACACAAACATTTACACTCAATCTAATAAATTTGTTCTTCCTTTTATAACAATTCAATTATATTTTCTTAATCTAAAAAATACAATAAGCCTCCATATATTGTCAATTTGCGTCTTGTATATTGTCAACACATTTTTCATGTATTGTGACTTTAATATTAAATTAATACAATATATTTCTCACATATTGCTACAAATAAATTTTAAAAAAATAGCTACAGCAATTTGTCCCCTATAAATTATTAGCCCCCAAATTTTTATAAAACACCATAACATCTAATATTGAAGCATTACACGAGAACTTACCCAAAATTCAAAAAAATTAGCCCTGTGATGTAGGATTCTACTAATACGACATAACAAATATACATAACCTTTTTCTTTCCTTTTTTATCTATTCATATGTTTAATCTTATTAAATTAATTTAACATTATATATATATATATATATATATATATATATATTACTTGTATAATTATCGTGGCTCCTGAAGTCACGTGTCAGTCTCTCAATTTCTCAAATTAAAAAAATTGAAAAGGTGAGTAATGTAAACATGTTACATTCTCCTTCTATTATCTATCTTTTGCTTTAGGTCGTCTCCTCGACTCACTCTCTCTCTCGCTTGAAATCCCTAAATCCCATCTTCTCTTTCGTTCTCTCCTCGATAACCCACACCACAGTTGTTTTTATCCCGTTTGGCCATTAAGGAACTTTTTATTCGTCTCACGCAGTATCAAACCCACATTTCATTAACCCCATGTGTGAACCCTAACCCACCAAAACCCACATTTCCTTAAGCCCCATGTGCAAACCCTAACTCATCGAGATAAGCGGGTTTTTCGTCTGAGAGAAAAATCATGGGGATGGCACCGGTTTGTTTCAGCGGATAAGATTAGGGCGATGATGAGCGACTACAGTCTCTGTTGCAGGCTTCAGGCACGAACGAACGTCAATAAACTTGGTGAGAGATGCGCGATCGAAATCTCAGGAAGCGCTCTCCTCGTGCAAGGATTTTCACGATCTGATACTTTGTTTAGTACTGGATCTTTAATCTCTTTGATTTAGTGCTTCCTCTGTGTTTTGGGGTCTTTGATTTGATGTTTGGTGTGTGACAGAAGAGAATGAATGCCTTAATCTATGGTTGTCTTCGTCTCTATCGCGGTTTCTCCCAAACCCTATGGATTCAACTCTGATTTTCATAATATGGTTCGTATATTGTTTGCAGTCGTCGTTTTTTCTTCTTCGTTATTTTTGTTGTTTCATTAAATTTGACGCCTAGAAAATTAACCTAATTTCATTGGTAGCAGGTCATGTCCTAAAACTCGGAAATTGGAAAGGCGAGTCGAACATAGCTTATCCCGATAATAGCTCAATGTTGAATACTTATGTTTTTAATTGAATGATTGTCGCTGAACTTGATCTTCTAATTTTCTTTTTCATTCTACTTATTTTTGTGTTGATCTCCTTTGGCTTAGACATGTTTATTTCTCACAACGGCTGCAAACTGTATCATTTTATTTTAATTGCAAAATGTAGTTGCTGAATTAATCTTCAATTTTTTTCTTATTCAAAGGAGTGAAAAAAGATAAGTTAATATGTTTATAATGTGCAATTTTGGCCGCTGATTTTTTGTCTTATTTGTCTGTTTCGCAAATCTTTGGGTTATTTATTTATTTATTTATTTATTTTATGCTAAATAAAAGATCTAAGAAAGTGGTTTGGATTTTTGTCGGGTGGAACTCATACTTTCACGTTTATTTATTTGTTTTATTAAAATTTTTTATTTTGTTTTGTATCATCATGTTTTCTATGCATTATTGTGTTTACCATTATTATGAATTTTCAGTTATTTATTCTTAGGATTTTTGAATGTCTTTCAAAATTTACAGGCTTTTGTGAGATTAATTGTTTTGTTTTAAACTGCTATTTTTTATGTAAATAAATTTTCATAATTTTTGTTGTAAGTTGTATGTGATTATGACGATGTTATCCTTCACTTATGTTGATATTTGGATGCCAATTAACTTTTTTATAATGTGATTTCTTCGTGGATAAAGATGTATAAAAGAGCGATTGAGGTTGTTGTTGGTTTCGGTTCTCAAATTGCAATACAGTTTTACTGCATATGAAAATGGAGTCAGAAAATTTTCAAAAAAGTTAAGATAAATAATTTTTTCTTTGACCTATTTGTGTATAAATTGTGATAAATTGTGATATCTTTGTGTATGGAGCTTATATTTCATTTCCAAATAATCCATTGAGTTTGTTGGATGTCGGAACTTCTTTGATGAATATTTTTGGATGAAATTTACCTTTATGGTCACATTTGACCTGTAAAACGTGTATTTTTAAGATGGTATTTCACAAATAAAATTTTTAACTTTAATAGAAAATTAGATATTTATTTCTTTCACTGATGATACTAAATCATTTTTTAATCTTTGGATTACTGATCCCATATTCCTTAATTTTGACTTTTATATTTCTCAATCTTAAAAGATATAATTTATGCACTTGAATGATAAAGTTCTTTTGTTGTAAAAAGTGAAAAAACCTATAAAATTCGATATGGTTCAATTTCAACTGTTGGCTTCCTCATTTGCTTCCTCAACTGTTGTTGTTCTGGATTTTGTATGTGATTATGACAATGTTATCCTCCACTTATGTTGATATTTAGATGCCAATTAACATTTTTATAATGTGATTTCTTCGTGGATAAAGATGTATAAGAGAGTAATTGAGGTTGTTGTTGGTTTCGGTTTTCAAATTGCAATACAGTTTTACTGCATATGGAAATGGGATCAGAAAATTTTCAAGAAAGTTAAGGTAAATAATTTTTCCTTTAACCTATTTGTGTATAAACTGTGATAAATTGTGATTTTTTTGTGTATGGAGTTTATATTTCATTTCCAAATAATCCATTGAGTTTGTTGGATGTCTGAACTTCTTTGATGAATATTTTTGGATGAAATTTATTTTTATTGTCACATTTGACCTGTAAAACGTGTATTTTTAAGATGGTATCTCACAAATAAAATTTTTAACTTTAATAGAAAATCAGATATTTATTTCTTTCACTAATGATACTAAATCATTTTTTAATCTTTGGATTACTGATTCCATATTCCTTAATTTTGACTCTTATATTTCTCAATCTTAAAAGATATAATTTATGCACTTGAATGATAAAGTTCTTTTGTTGTAAAAAGTGAAAAAATCTATAAAATTCGATATGATTCAATTTCAACTGTTGCCTTCCTCATTTGCTTCCTCAACTGTTGTTGTTATGGATTTTGTATGTGATTATGATAATGTTATCCTCCACTTATGTTGATATTTGGATGCCAATTAACTTTTTTATAATGTGATTTCTTCGTGGATAAAGATGTATAAGAGAGCGATTGAGGTTGTTGTTGGTTTCGGTTCTCAAATTGCAATACAGTTTTATTGCATATGGAAATGGGGTCAGAAAATTTTCTAGAAAGTTAAGGTAAATAATTTTCCCTTTGACCTATTTGTGTATAAACTATGATAAATTGTGATCTCTTTGTGTATGGAGTTTATATTTCATTTCCAAATAATCCATTGAGTTTGTTGGATGTCTGAACTTTTTTGATGAATATTTTTGGATGAAATTTATTTTTATTGTCACATTTGTCCTGTAAAACGTGTATTTTTTAAGATGGTATATCACAAATAAAATTTTTAACTTTAATAAAAATTTAGATATTTATTTTTTTCACTGATGATACTAAATCATTTTTTAATCTTTGGATTACTGATCCCATATTCTTCAATTTTGACTCTTATATTTCTCAATCTTAAAAGATATAATTTATGCACTTGAATGATAAAGTTCTTTTGTTGTAAAAAGTGGAAAAATCTATAAATTCGATATGGTTCAATTTCAACTGTTGGCTTCCTCATTTGCTTCCTCAACTGTTGTTGTTCTGGAATTTTTTTAACCATTTGCTTCGCACTGGAACTCTTAACTCTTATTTTTCTAACTCTTAAATGATACAATTTTATGCACTTGATTTCTAAGCGTCTGTGGTAAAAACAGAAAAATTCCTATAAAATTCAATCCAATGTACTTTCTCTCTCTAAATTTTTTTAATTTCTATAACAAATAATCGTTCTAAATTTATACGGTGCAATTTCAGGTGCTGGCTTCTTTAATTTGTATTCTGAAAAGTCGTCACGTGTTTTGTAATTATTCTTTACTTTGTTCCTTTTCTGTTTTTCTTATTTTTTTATTTTTATCTTCTTGGTTATTTATTTAAGAAATACATCTTCTGTTTTCCTCTTTTTTGAAATAAAATTAGTGAGAAGCATATCCTTATTTGTATTATTATACACCACTTGAATTGAACTTGGATGTTATTTAGATTTAGTTATTTATTTTTTGTAATTTGTGGTACAATTGATTGAGTTATTTAGATTTAGCTTTTAGTTTTAGAATTATTGATGTCGTATTTATTCTTGTGTATTTAACTAGATAAAAAATTAGCTTGTGTGTATTTTCATTAGAAATATGATATATTTTTTCATTGGAAATCTAAATATATTTGAAGCCTACTAAAATAATAATATCTAAACTAAAAGGTGTGCTCATTACATGAGTTTACCATTCCTGGATCTAGGCATAGGCTTTCTTCTTATTCTGGTTCTTGCATTTCCCTTAGTGTCACCTCATGTTTTTGTTAACTTCCACTTCCCTCTCTTTTTATTCTCTTCCTATTCTCTTTCTTACTCATCTATATTGCTGCTAGCTTAGGATGTATAGAAAAGATTACTGATAGGGGCGGCTGTTTATTACATATCTCTAGTTTTATATCTATTGTTCTTAGTTTAGTATCTATAGAGAGGATTACTTATTGGGGACCGTGAATATCTTTCGCTAGATGTCTAGATATCTGAGGTCACTAATTATCTTTCAAATTTCTATGTTACTTATTTCGTCCCCCCCCCCACCCCAAAGTAAAGATTCTATGTATTTCATAATTCAAATTTCTTAATTGATATATGTTTATACATAAAGCCATAACTCATTTGTTGATTTGCAGTTTTTTCACATTTATTTGGCCTATTGTATTATTTTTTTATAGAGTTTATTTTATTAATTGAAATCTATTTTTTCTTTCACCCTTTTAAATGTATCTTTTTTTTAAGCTCAATTTTTGAACTTTATTGATGGCCACTTTGTTTTTTGGTATTTCATTACATAGATAGATAATTATCTTGTATGTATCTTCTTTAGGAATATGATATATTTTCCATTGAAAATATAATTATATAGGAAGCCTAATCAAATAATGATGTCTATATTAAAAGGTGTCGTCATCTAAGTCTAGCATTCCTAAATCTATGCATAAGTTTTCTTTTTATTTTTAGTTCTCGCTTTTCTCTAGGTGTTACCTCATGTTATCTTTGTTATCTGTCTATTCTCTCTTATCCTCTTCTCATCCCATCATCTCTTCTCCCATTAACTTATAATTTATAAAGAAGATAACTTGGGGTTAATATAGCTTACCATTTATACACTTTATTTGTGTATCAATTGTTGTTATCTTAGGTCCTATATATAGGATTATTTAGTGGAGCCCGCAAATATATTTTGATTGATATCTAAGGTGAATCAACATCAATATCTTTCAAATGTCTATCTTGCTTCTTTTTTTTCCCTCCCAAAATAAGAGTTTTATGGATTTCAAAATTCAAATTACTCAATTGATTTATGTTTATAAATAAAGGCAGAATCCATTAATCATGGCAGATTTTTCTCACATTCATGTTGCTATTATATGTGTTTTTTAGTTGCTGTTTGACTGACTAAAATCTGTTTTCTCTTTCATCCGTTTAATTGCATTTCAATATGACAACTACCATGGATATGGTTAATAAGATTAATCCTGAGAAGAAAGCATGGAACCTCAAAGTTAGGGTGATTAAGCTTTGTAATGTTCCTACTTTTACTGGTCAGCTTCTCCCAAATTCTATGGAGATGATTTTGGTTGATGACTCTGTGAGTTATAGTGGTCTAAATCTATTAAAAATTTTTGGCTGTTTGTCTTTTGTATTTAGATGTGTTTCTCCTTACCTTTTTTATA
Source organism: Arachis stenosperma (assembly GCF_014773155.1). NCBI lineage: Eukaryota > Viridiplantae > Streptophyta > Magnoliopsida > Fabales > Fabaceae > Arachis > Arachis stenosperma. The sequence continues at coordinate 17,208,049 of NC_080385.1, forward strand.
TCGAGGTCTAAAATTTTGTTTCATTTAAATTTGTTTTTCTGTTTATTCGATTTGTCATTTATCAGATTTTTAGTATAATTTATGTTGATTGGTAGGGGTGCAAGATACAAACTACTGTTTAGAAGACTATGATTTACAGGTTCAAACAACTTCTCTCCGAAGGTCGAGTATATGTAATGAAGCTCTTCTCTGTTGTGCGAAACCAAAGATCTTATAGGGCCACTAGGAATCAGATTAAGTTGATTTTTCAATTCAAGACCACTGTCAGGGATGCTATCTGCGATTTTATTCCAAAATCTGCTCTTACAATCTCTCCATTCACTGAACTTTTGGAAACCAAAGAGGATTATGATTTCTTAGTTGGTATGTTGTGCTATTTGCTCATACTTTTTTTGTCTAGAATGATTGCAATCTTATTTCTTTGTGATTTGTAGAACGTTGCTTTGTTGTCATTATTTCCTAATAGTTTTTTTAATATTTATTTCAGATGTGGTGGGTCTGTTGGTCTCTGTGTCGGAAGAGAAAGAATATGATAAAGATGGAAAGAAGATGAAGATGGCTGTGATGGAACTTGCTGAAAATGAGTTACCGTTCTTTAATTTCTACCTCTTCCTCTTATTAAGATTCTTTTTTGTTTTCGGTGTGTTTGTATAGTCAAGTTTCTAATAGTGTAGGTAATTTTGTTGGTTATTTTCAGTCATAGGATTCGGTGTGCCTTATTTGGTGAATATGTTGATGAACTTAATTGATTTCTGTCTTCTGGGTATGTTAAACAGCCAGTTGTGGTTTTACAACTTGCCAAAATTAAGATTTTTAGAGGTTTGTATCATGTAAATTTTATTTCATGTGTGTCAGTTATCTAAGTTCACTTGATTTTACCACTATATTCCTGTAACCAATGTATCTATTTTTTATTTTCAAGTAGAGTTGGACTTCAGAATGTTATGTTTGCATCAAAGCTTGGATTTAATCTTGACATCCTAGAGGTGGCAGCTTTTCAAAAAAGGTATTTTTGTACGTGTAGTTTCTGTTGTATTTTTTGTTGTTGTTGCTGTCATTGTTTACTTATTTGAGTTGGTGCTGTATTTATTAACAGTTCTATTCCACATGGAGTTAGTGCATCCCAACCCATTGGCATTGTTGAATCTGGAAAAAATATCGGAATAGAAGAAGATTTTATAAAGCTCACACCTAGGTGTACTGTGAAGTCGCTTGATAATAATAACCGGGTTGGAACCAGTTTAATTTTTTTTTATCATGTTTACTCTTGATAATTTGTGTTAATTTTTTTCTATTCGTTAGTAAATACTGCTTTATTTTGGAATGATATTAATCCTCTTGTCCTCCTTTGTACTTGAAAATACTATGCTGTTGGTATTTATTTTAGTTTTTCAGTTTTAGTTTGTATTACAACTATCTTTGGTTATAATGTCTTAACATTTATAGACCTGGTCTTATATTTTTAGGCTGAAACTTTTGTTGTACTAGCGAAGATAGCTAAAATAGTTGAGGATGGTCCTTGGTGGTACTCTGCTTCTGTGTGTGGCAGAGGTGTTCAGGCAGAAACTGGAATTTACTTTTGTCAATTTTGCAACATTCATGTTCAAATGTGACTCCTAGGTATAAATATTTTACAATGCTTCCTTTGTATTTTGTTAAATAGTGAATTATTTCTGCGTAGTTGTTAACCTTAGGCCAGTATTTTTGTGCATCTTAAAAAAATTCAGGTTTAGAGTGAAGGTGTTGGTTGAGGATTCCACTGGTATTTCTATTTTTGTCATCTTTGATCGTAAGGCAAGTTACCTACTGAATAAGACTTGTGCCCAGCTGTTTGAACAACATCTTAAGGATGTTAATGTAAGTCAATCGAATGCTATATTCTTTTTATCTACTAAGTTTATTGTTAAAGAGTTTTCTTATCCTTCGGTTTCTACCGATTCATTTTTTCTATTGTGTCTGTTTTATATTGTTCGTAGGTTGTGTTTGGCACACAGTCTTCTCCTATATTTCAAGAAATTGTTGGAAAAACTATGTTGTTCAAGGTTCTTAGTAGGCCTGTTGGGATGGATAAATTCATAAGGACTTATCCAGTAAGGCGTGATTGTGATGATGCTGCAATAGTTGGAATGTTTGAGCTCTCTGGTTTAGATTTGAGTCCTGAAAAGGTGTAAAATGGAATTCGCACCTATTATTTCATTTTAATAAATTCTTTCTTAAATTTTTCATTTTTTGGTTGTTCCACCTTTATTCATGTCTTATATTGGATGTGTTTTGTATTATCCAAGGATGGGTTTCTACCAAAAGGAGATGGATCATTTGGGGAACCCTCTAAAGTTACCAAATCACCGAATTTAGGATTGACTCCTTCCAGCTGCTCTGAGCTCTTTGCTGGTTCTTCTCAATGTACCCAAAAGGAATCAAGTGTTGTTGACTTGGAGCTAATGAAGATGCTAAGGTTCCATGCTTCCAGTTTCTTCTATTATTTTTTCTGTATTACTTTTCACCCTTTTTTGAGTTGTGCCTAAATTGAACCTAATATGTTGTGTTATTTAATAGTGTCCTCTCCTCAAGAGAAAGTCTGCTGATGCTGTGGTTGATAAGTTAAATGAAGTGGATAGTTCTGAAAATTCATGTGATAAAGTTCATGAAAGTGAAGAAGTGAGTAGTGTTGCCATTTTTTTTTTTGACAGGGCGCTTAATTTTATGATCAAGTTCCTTTGACTAGAACTCATTAAGTATCCCTCTAATTAGGTTTATATTTTTATGTAATTGTTTACACTAGGAGAATGTGGTTGGCCTTAATCAAGGCTCTCTTGATACTGAAAAAGATGTGAAGCCTTCGTTGAAGAGGTTGAGAAGATCCTTGAGACTGCAATTTGATGAAGCTGATGAGTCTCGTGGCTCGGGAAATGATGGCTCCTCTGGACATGGGGTTAATTGAGGTGGTTATCCATGGCAGTTAACTAGAGCTACTGAGTAGAACTAATCTATGGCATTAGATATTTTGGTTGTGTCCATGTAATAGCATTTGATGCATCGGATTGTAGTGGATGAGAATATGTGTGTGTTTTCATGTTTTGTATAAGTTGTTTGGATAGTTTTTTGGGCATCTTTCTCATGTAATAGATTAAGTGCTAGGGTGTAGACACAATATCATTAGCCACTAGGTAAATTAGCTATTTAGCCCTTTATGTTTGTACTTATTTTTTTGAAATTCAATAAAATGCAGTAGCTCTTTTATGCTATAAAAATCTCTCCTTCCACAATTTAGTTTATTTCTTAACTTATGTGATTTTGCCAAGTGAATGCTTTGTGGTATTTAGATGACTGAATACTCATGTGTTGTTGAATTGATTTGTATTTTATTGATATATCTATATTGAATAGGTTTGAAGTGATCTTTTGGCCATTTTTTTTGTTTTGATAGATTTTTTAGGTGCATTTTGTCTAGAATAACTAATGTAGTTTAGGTATTAAAAAAGTTCATTCTTTGTTAAAATGACGACAAGGATATATGTACACTACAAAATCAGTCATGACTTTCTATTCGACTTATTGTTTTTTTTATTAGATAAAGTAATTTCAAAAATATTTGGATCTTATTGGCTCTTTCTCATGTCAATTTGAGAGTCAAATATGCAATTCTCTAAATACACAATTTTGACATCAATGGCACAAAATTATAAATAAAAATTTTTAACAAAAAAAATTTCAGTTTTTTGTGACTCAACTCGAACAGTTTACTTATGATTAGGTGATATACTGTAGAGTAAGTTTAACTATAGATGAAACTTGGAATGATAATGAGGAGGCATCGTCATCTATGAATATTTAGGATCAGATTTAGTTGTTGCTAATGTGATTTGCCTAGAATGTTCAGTTACAATGTGTGATTTAATTTCTTTGTGTTAAAGATATGGTGTTGTAGTTTTCTTGAATTGGGTTGTTGTAAGTTGGCTGGACTTAGACATTCTGTTAATATTTTACTTGCTAAACTTCTAAATTCAGATGTTTTCTTTTATTTGAGTAACCTACAATTTCAGTTGTAACTTTATTAGTAAAGAGTGGAGTTTATGTTCTAATTAAGAATTTTTAGTATATGACTTGCGAAATTGATGCATGCATTTCTAACAGGTGGTTTGGAAGAAGCAGTTCTTCCAAAGAATTAAGGTAAATATTTTGTCCTTTTTCTTTGGTCTTATATCAACTATATCTGATCATTTGTAATTTATTAGGATTTTTTCGGATATCTTTCCTGTATATATGAATTAACTATTCTTTTTTCCTTTTTTATATCGGTATCCGAGTACACTGATTTCAAAGTGTTGTTTGCGGTGGAGTTACTGGAATTGATGGAGTTAGTTGTGTTAGGAGAATTACTTACATTTTATATCTTAGGACAATAAATTAGTGACTTGCGTATGTGTATGAAATTCTTTTTAAACTTGATATTATTTGTTTATCTTATAACTAATAACTAATATGAATTTTTTGTGTTATTATTATGTCTTACTGATAACATTTTTAATTTATTAGAAAACCAGATATTTTTTTTAAGTTTAAGTATGAAACTAAAGCAATTTTTACTTTTTTCACTTTTGACTCTTATTTATTTCAATGTTAGAAAATTTAATTTTATGTATTTGAATAATAATATACTTTTGTTGTAATACGTGGAAAAACCTATAAAATTCGATACGGTTCAATTTCAATTGCTCCCTTCCTTAAATTTTAATGCGATGAAAGAATTTTTTTTATATACATAAATTATATTGGTTTTGGTTCTTATTTATGTTTATCTTCTAAATTATGTTGTTTATATTTTTAAGTTGTATTTCTTGTTACATAATTTATGAAGTTGAACAAGATACAATGTTCTGTGAGACAGGATTTCTATAGCCAATTTTAAGATGTGCTCATCAAAATTAATATTTTGAAAAGCAACGATACTTATGCAAACAATGAAGAGTTAGAAAAAATACTTATGTGTTAAGTGGTGATAGAGTAAATAAATCTGTTACATTTAGTTAAAAATTGAATAACAAAAGTATTTTTTATTAACGTAAAAAATGACAATCTAAGAACATTAAAAAAACAAATCCAAAAAAAGGAACAGAAATTTTCAACCCGTACGCTGCACAGATCTTCTGCTAGTATATATATAATTTGGAACAAATTCAAGTTTCCACCATTTGGCACATGACACCTAGATTTTAACATCTATAATGTTTAACAAATATATCTTTTTAAGAAAGGATGATGCTACGGTGCTGAAACAATATTTTTTTAGCGCCTACTGAAATGAGGTGGTGACAAGAAAAGTAGACACGTGTTGGTATTATTATTGCAGGAGCGACACAAAGTGTGAAGTAGCAGTGGTGGCAGGAATTATGTTGGAAATATTATGTAGTTGTTAATAGTTTAATGAAGATAATTTTTTTGTTATCATTAGACCTGGACATGCTGATTTTATTTTGTAATTGGAGCAAATTATTCTAAAGATGAACCCATTGATCAAAAATTATTTTGGGCCATAATAATAATAATAATAATAATAATAATAATAATAATAATAATAATAATAATAATATTTGGATATGACATGATGTTTAGAGTATGTAGTAGTTATTTGTATAGTTTTGTACATAAAAATCAAATAGGACCACAATAATATTATCATAGTAATAATGAATTAAAATTATAAATCTCAGTAAAATAATAATAATAATAATAATAATAATAATAATAATAATAATAATAATAATAATAATAAAATCTTGAATTTCTTCTATTATTTTATCTTTTTTACAAATTCATTAAACCTTAAAACATAATTTTCTAATTAAAAAATTATCTTTATTATAAAAAATAAATCGCATAATTTAAGCATATATATAAAAGTATAAAATAAAATAAAAAAGTTAATAAAAAATAATAAATTACTTAAAAAAAAAGGTGTTTGAAAATTTATAAACCAAGCTACTAAATTCTAAATCCCTAAATTCTTGACAACAAACTCTAAACCTTAATCCGCAATAAAAAATCTCCAAATCCTAACTTAAATCTTATACCCTAAACTTTAAACTGCAAACCTAAATAAAAAACACTAAATAAATAAATTTTAATCATAAATGTTAACTCATAAATCCTGAATCATAAATCACATTTTTTATTCTATCAACAATAAATACTAATTTTTTAATCCTAAACCCTAAATAATATCATATATAGTAAAATATTAATAAAGATATTTTGTATTACTTTTTTAATTAAAAATACTAAAACTTTAATATTTATTTATACAATCATTTAAATAAAAAAATTTTCATTATAACCTAATATTTCAAAATGTCAAATCTAATATTGTAATGAGTAAACGAGTTTCTAATTCTTATGTGAGGATAATTTTGTTTCAAAAGGGTTTATTAAATAATATTAAAGTTAATCCAAAATCTTCTTCTATCCTTTAGTAGTCATAAAATCATTTGTAGATGTACACTTATAATTTTCATAAGTTGCATTCTTTTTTTATTTTGGCCATGCAAATTAAATGATGTGAATAGACTAACACACATTAACATAGAATAGACATATAACCAATTTTTATTTAGGATATATGCATAATTTAGCTTTCAATCAATTTATTAATATGAATTATCATTGTTTTTAAATCATATATATATATATATATATATATATATATATATATATATATATATATATATATATATATATATATTCTTCTTTTAGTTTTATTTTCTTAAGAATTTACTATTCTTTTAAATTTTGAATGACTTATTAATTACTTTGTATTTATTATGTTCTTTAATTTTTTTTATAAAAAAGAAAATATCAAAATCATCAAATCACAAAATACTAGCAAAAATATTTTTTTTAATTTTTAGAAATTTTTTATTTAAAAGATTGTATACAATAAATATTAAAGTTTTAGTATTTTTAATTAAAAAAGTGATATAAAATATCTTTATTAATATTTTACTAAATAGGATATTATTTAGGATTTAGAATTAAGAAATTAGTGTTTATTATTGATAGAATAGAAAGTGTGATTTATGATTTAGAATTTATGAATTAGTAATTTATGGTTAAAGGTTATTTATTTAGTGTTTTTTATTTAGGTTTGTAGTTTAGAATTTATGATATAAGAGTTGAGTTAGGATTTAGAGATTTTGGATTGGAGGTTAAGGTTTAGAATTTGTTGTTGAGAATTTAGGATTTAGAATTTAACAGCTAGGATTTATGATTTGTTAAACATATTTTTTTCAATTTGTACATTATTTTTTTATTAATTATATTTATTTTATTTTACACTTTCTTACATATGCTTAAATTATGTGATTTATTTTTTATAATGAAGATAATTTTTTAATTAAGAAATTGTGTTTTAAAGTTTAATGAATTGGTAAAAAAGATAAAATAATAGAAGAATTTATTATTATTATTATTATTATTATTATTATTATTATTATTATTTATTTTACTGGGATTTATAATTTTAAATCATTATTATTATGATAGCATTATCGTGATTCTATTGATTTTTATGTATAAAACTACAAATAACTACTACATGTTCCAAATATCATGTCATATCCAAATATTATTATTATTATTATTATGACCCAAAATAATTTTTTAGCAACGGTTCACTTTCTGAATAACTGGCCCAACTATAAAATAAAAACATCATGTCTATGTCCATGTCCATGTCCAATCACAACAAAAATCAACAAACAATGATTTCATTAAACTATTAATAATTGCTTAATATTTTTAACTAAGGTTGCGAGAACCGGACCGGTCAATAAACCGATGAAGTCACTGGTTCAATGGTTCACTGGTTCGACTGAAGTTGAACCGGGGTTCAACCGGTTTAATTAAATATTAAATAAAATTATTAAACTTAATAAAATTCAATAATTTATAACTTAATAAAATTTAATATTTCACATAATAAATTATCCATTACTTAAGATTAGAGGTTCACAAACAACTTCAAACATCAAAGTTTATAACTAAACAAAAAATAAAACGTACATAATGACAAACCCATAGTGTTCTACATTCAAAAGATACAATTACTAACTTTCTATACACAAACAAGGACTATCCCTATGGTTTCTATACACAAACAAGGAGTTTTCTAATCAGATATGGCAAATTTCCACAACAAAGAATAGAAAGATATTAGGCTATTAGCAACACCAAATTTCATCCAGAACACACACACACATAGACAGGCAGACTATTGCTGTCAAAACAATACAGATTACTTTCTTAATCGTTATTATTAAGGAACACAATTTGCCCTGCTTTGTCCAATAAATTTGCTCACTTTTATTAGGATTTACTGATTTAGCATGATTCAATCTTATCCTCCATAATATGAATATCAAACACTACAGAATATTACAAAGAAAAAATGGGCAAGGAAGATATGTAGCTTTTCAAAAGGATTAACCGATTAAGGCAATCTTAGTTATCTTCAAATTCAACTTTAGTCCAATTTAAGCAGCAAAAAATTGAAGCATAAAAAATAAACAGATATAGCATGATTCAATCTTATCCTCCATAACATGAATATCAAACACTACAGAATATTACAGAGAAAAAATGGGCAAGGAAGATATGTAGCTTTTCAAAAAGATTAAGGCAATCTTGGTTATCTTCAAATTCAACTTTAGCCCAATTTAAGCAGCAAAAAATTGAAGCATCAAAATTAAACAAATATAGGAACAGAAACATCAAAGATAAACATGAAGTCATGAACAGAAAGGAACATGAACAGAGAGCAACATGTTTTCTGTGATAGAGAAGAACATGAACAAGAACAGAACCATGAACAGAATCATGCCCGCATACATGAACCGAGGTGGAAGGCAGAGTATTACCGGCGAGCTGGGCGAGGTGGAGAGCTGGGCGACGATAGTGGAGGTGGGGAGCTGGGCGACGGTGATGGAGGAGAGGTGCGACGGTGGAGGTGGCGAGCTGGGCGACTACGATGGAGGAGCGGAGCTCCGCGACGGCGATGGAGGAGAGGTGCGACGGCGATGAGAGGCTGTGGCCTGTCGGAGGGTGAGAGGGTGAGAGAAACTGAGATACTGACTGAGGGTAGTGGCTGGTGGCAATTAGGGATTTAGGGTTCGTGGCTGAAGATAGCCCTTTTCTCTTTTTTTTTTCTTCAAAACGACGCCGTTTTGAAGTTTAATTTTCAAACCAATAAACCGTGAAAAAACCGAACAGTTCTTCCGGTTCACCGGTTAACTGTCGATTCGACCGGTTTTTTTACCAGTTTTTTGCCAGCCGGTTTTTGACCTTACCCGGACCGGTTAGGTGACCGGTTCCCGGTTTTTCCGGTTGAACCGTCCGGTCCGGATCGGTTTTCAGAACCATGCTTTTAACACAACTCTTGCCAGTCTGCTACCACTGCGCTACTCCACAGTTTGTGTCTGCTCCAGCAACAACAACGTCAACACGTGTCAAACTTTTCTTGTTACTACTTCATTTCATTAGGTGCTGAAAAAATTTTGTTTCATCACCATAGCACTCGCCTTTAAAAAAAGCAAATCTTTTAAGATATCGCACCTATTATATAAGACTTTTATCCTTTGTTTGGCTGCGCTATTGAAATATGTGATAAAATTGTGAAAGAATAGGGAAAGCAAAGAAATAATTTTTATTGATTATTGATTGATTGAATTGAACATTGTTGTAAACTATGAGGATAAAACTAAATATATATAGAGCATTGTCCTATGAAAGATAAAAGTAAAGATAAGATAAAAAGAGAAGATAACATAAAGATAAGATAAGATAAATTAATAAAGACTAAAATTAGAACTGAATTTATGTATTATGTTGGGCTGAATTTGTGGGCCACAAGACTTCTTTATTGTTGTCATGGGCTAATATAGAAGAGTAGTTTAATACGCCCCCGCAAGCTGGTAGATGGAAGATGTCAATAATCACAGCTTGGATAAGTTCCAATGAAATTGTTGAGGAAGACGCGTTTGACGTAGTGACGCGGAGGAAGATGCGTGCGGCGAAGCTTGAGCTACCGGCGGTAAAAATATAAAAGGAGATGCTGTACTTGAGCAGCGATCTTCAAAAAATGCGCGCAGCGGAGCTTGAGCTACCGGCGGCAAAAAAAATATAAAAGGAGATGCTGTACTTGAGCAGCGATCTTCAAAAAATGCGCACAGCGGAGCTTGAGCTGCCGGCGGCAAAAATATATAAAAGGAGATGCTGTACTTGAGCAGCGATCTTCAAAAAATGCGCACGTATGACGCAATAACTTCAAATGGCGCATAGAGCGCGATAAAAAAAGAGGGCGCGTGGAGCGGAATAAGAGTGCAGATGAAACTGCTAAAACATATGCAGATTAAACTGCTGAAACAGAATGCAGACGAAATTGTCGGAAGAAAGGAGGCGCAGACGGAATTGCTGGTAAAGAACCGGGGTAACCAAAACTGGGGTATGATTTTCACTTGGATGCCTTTAACAAAGATTGGTTGGATCTTGAACTGAATTGGAAGATTGATTATTCATTGTGAGAGGAGGTTGAAAAAGATGTAGGGTGATTTCTCACCGAAAGATGATAGCTTATGTATCCTCTTCAAGGAGGATACCAAGACTCTGATACCATGATAAAATTGTGAAAGAATAGGGAAAGCAAAGAAATAATTTTTATTGATTATTGATTGATTGAATTGAACATTGTTGTAAATTATGAGGGTAAAACTACATATATATAGAGCATTGTCCTATGAAAGATAAAAGTAAAGATAAGATAAAAAAAGAAGATAACATAAAGATAAGATAAGATAAACTAATAAAGACTAAAATTAGAACTGAATTTATGTATTCTGTTGGGCTGAATTTGTGGGCCACAAAACTTCTTTATTGTTGTCATGAGCTAATATAGAAGAGTAGTTTAATAATATGTATATTAAAAATGTGAAAAATAAAATATATCTCTTGTTCTTTTATACATATAGTATTTCATAATAACATATTGAAAATGTATTTCATAATCTTTCATATATATATATATATATATATATATATATATATATATATATATATATATATATATATATATATATATTATCTCTGTTTTCTTATACATATAGTATTTTTTATAAATTTTTTTACGTTTAAAACTAATATAAAAACATCACATAACAAATTTAATAAAACAAAATAAAATAAAAATATAATATTCATAATCGGGTGAGATCTATGCGATTTTTTTCAATAAAAAATTATTTTGGTATTTAATGTTATTTTAATTTATTTTTTTAAAATAATAATTATTTATTTATTAAAAAAAATCGTTATTTGGTTGTCTTGGATTTTCGTGGCTATTGGATATTCTGTGAAGTGTTTTTGTGGATGACAAAAATTATGTACAGAAAATAAAACTAGAGGGACTTGAATGTTTTGGATTTAATGTGCATGAAGCACCATTTATAGCTTTATTTATTATATTATACAATTCAAGAATTGAGAAGATCTCCCCAAAAACATGGGAGAGATGTGTTTCCCCATATAATTCGTGTCTCTAAAAACCCAATCTTCTCTTTCACTCAATCTCTCTAACCATTTTTCTCATTCACCACCACCATCACAATTTTCAACTACACAACAGAGGAAGAAGAGAAACAACACGTGACAAATCCGAAAGATTCATCTAACAATAACATTTCGTTGTCCTTTTTTACATATATCATTTAAATGTTGTAAGTTCTGAATCCTTTCTTTTATGATTTTGACATCCCCATGTAAAATATGTAGCATTTCGTTTCTATACAAGTATATCTTGTTGCTAAGCAATTATTTTTCATTCAAGTTTTTGCAGAAGTAAATTAAGACAAAAAGAGTTCTTATCATTCAGCTGTGATCAACCTAAATTTGTTTCGGGATCAAAGGTATTCCAAATCTTTATTGCGTTAATTTCTGTTTGTGTTTGTAGAGGTTCCTCAAAGAAAGTGGATTATTCATAAACAATAACATTTTCCTTTTTGTTCTACATTACTATTTATTTATTTATTTATTTGCATTGTGCTATTATCCTGTTGTTTCCATTTCAATATATCTCGAAATAGACATTTGTTATACCTATGAACAATTAACCATATATTAAACGTTTTATTTCGTTTTATTCTCGAAATAATTTACAATGTCCTATACTCTTTTGCAAGAAATATTAGAAGAAGAAAATTACTATCAAATGCTTTATATGTATAATTGTTTGATGGGTCAAATATAATTTACCGAACCCCCTCTCCCTTCCCTTAAACTATAGCTAGTGTACTTTGTCTCCTAATAATATTTCAAAATGTACAAATCAAATATTGATTTTTCTTTAGTATGAGAATAAACCACTAATACTATATATTAACTTTTCCATTTAAATGCTGATCTGTTATTGATAGTGTGTAATGAACATGACTTATCAGTGTGTAACTTTTTTTTCTTTCCCAGATTTAAGATTTAAATGTTGATTATATTTTAGTTTTGTTAGAGAAATTAACTTTCTGTTATATTGTTGGTCTTAATAATCCTCCTATATATAATTCATCATTTTCAATTAACGAATCCTATATTTGATTTAAAAAAATCTTGCATTATTAAAATATTTGTTCAAACTAAGATATAACATTTTTTAAAGAAAAAATATCCAAATTAATAATCTTCGAGAAATTTTAGATCGGATATTTTAGCTTTTAAAAAAAGTTATTTAGTATAAATTTTCAAAAATTATTTATGTTAAACAGATTGGTTCTTTTATTGTTTTGAAGGAGTCTAATTTATTTTAAAATATTTATTTTTTAAAATCTAATTGTCTTCTGATAAAATTTATTTAGGATTGATGTGTGATGTGTCTAGCATGCATATTAAAAATTTAATTAAAAATAATGGAATGACTAATCTATTGGAGACTTTTAGAGAATAAAAGTTTATTAAAGACCAAAATATATGATCTAATATTTTTTGAAGACTAATTTAAATTTCTAGTATTTTCTAAGAAAAAAAAATCTCAGTGACCAGCAGTTTTAATTAAATTTAGCCATCATTCAGCTAGTAAGTATCCTTTTATTTTAAACATCTCACAAATTTTATTTTTAATGCTCATTCTTTCTTAAATATTAATTATTTAGTGTGTGTTTGGATTATCGTTTGCAAACTGAAATTTGTATAAAATTGATTTTGTAGAATTGATTTTGATCAAAAGTGAGTTAGTATTAACGTTGTTTATGTTTGGCTATTTTTATTCAAAATGGATTATAGTAAACTAAATATTGTTTGGATTACATTATTCAAAATCACTTTTAAATGAAAAATTACAGAAAAAGACATGAATTTAAATAATTATTTTATATTATCTTATAATTTTATTTTAAATATTTAAATAAATTTTAATATTTTTTTAGTACTCTCAATATTCTTTAGTACTCTAATAAAATTAATAGAATCATAATAAAAAATATTCACATATAAAAAAAAAACAATAATAGTAAAAAAAACTCATATAAACAAAAAAACAGAAATTTTATAAAAAATAATAATATGCATAAGAGAGTATTAGAAAAAATATTATAAAAAAAACAAACATATGAATAATAAAGGACATAATTGGTACATAGAACATAATTTTTAATCCAACGTGAAAAGCTAAACGAAAAAAGTAAAACTTTCAAGAAACTCAAACGTGCTTCTCTCCTCTCCAACGTATTTGCCAAACACACCCTTTATAGCTTTTGGTAAACGTGGGTTTAAGATAAAAATCACTTCTTAGAAGATAAAAATATTGTCAAACATAAAGATGAAGCGTTCAAAAAGCTCAAACGCGCTTCTCTCTTCTCCAACGCAAATCCAAACACACCTAAAAATCTAAAAAAATTGCCGACTTCTCTAGCACCGCTGAAAAAAGTTTGCAGTATTTTTTTTAGGTAATGATAACGATGCACATGCACATAACTACTCAAACATTCGTTACTATTAAAACTCTTCCATTTATTTATGCCGAACGAGAAGAAAGACACAATGTTATAACAAAAATTCTCCTCATAAATTTTTTAATTCCGCTACATTATCAATAGTATTTTTGTCAATTTTTATTGACTCTTATTTATAATTGTATTTAATAAAAATATTTTTATGGATGTATCTAATAAAAATATTTTTTTTATAACTATATATAATAAAAATATTTTTATCAATATATTTTTTAAATGTGTCTCTTTATACATATATTTAAAATATAATAATTAATTATTGTTGACAATAAATTGACTAATAATATATTAGTACCATATATTTTTCCTATTTAAAATGAAGTAGTGTAAATTTGCAACAAGAGAGTTTTGTGAAAATATTAATATAATGTTTGTGTGGGAATGTGGAAGGTATCCTGAAAGGAAGGATTGATGATCAAATGTCAGGGCAGCGAGAAACGCTAGCCGGATTAACACTTGACGACGTCTTAGCAAAGCAGAAAGCATTTTACCACTCACAATCCAACACCAAAACCCTCCTTGATATCCTCAAAGACGACGTCTCCTTCAACAAGAACCGCAAGTAAGTTCTTAACTCTTCTTTTCAACATTTTTTCAATTAATCTACAAAGTAATCAAAAACAGATAATACTATAGTAAAAGGTGAAAAGCATTGAAGTCCTCAAAGCATTTAATTACATTCCATGATCAAATCTGTTAAGAATGAAAATTGACCTAGCTGTTTTTCACCGCAAGCTACCTAGAAATACGCTTCTTTTATATATAGTGAGATATGCAATTTGGAATTGTCATGTTTGATTTGGTTGAAGGTCTTGGAAAGCATTCAAGGACACGCTTCTGCTAAAGCGTTACGGCTCTGCTTGGACCCGAATTCCCACTTCCGACATTCCCATCTCATTCTGCCGCCGCACCTCTCTCAAACACTTTCAATCCATGGCTGACAACACCGACAACGTTGATGAAGTCCCAGCCTTACCTCCCGCTTCACTCGCACCCAAGGCCACCTTCTCCCGCCGGAGTTCCACCCGCTACAGCTCCCCGTCTGAGGTCACATTCACCGCTGGCGATCCCACGGAGCCGGCCCCTGCCGGCAGCGCGCTACTCCGGCCTCAGCTTTCGCGACGGAACTCCTCCGGCATGGTGTCGGAGCCATTCCGGAAGGGCCGCGTGGTGACGTTCCGGGACAACTTGGACGACGAGGAGCAGGACGAGGAGGACGGGTCACGTGCAGATGGCAGCAGGACACTATCAGCAAGAGAGGCGGTTGCAGCACAGGAGGCGGCGGAGGCGGCTGCTGCAGGGGAGGTTGTTGGAGATGGAGAGGAAGACGAGGCAGCGCAGCCGGTGATGATGTCACTGATGGACTTGTTGGAGGAGACTGACAGAGAGATGGGGCTTGAAGGATCGAGGTACATTCTGAGTGATGAAGAGGATTTTGACGAGGATGAGGAAGATGAGGATGGTGACGGTGATGACTTGGAATACACGTGCTCAGTGTGCATGGTGAGGCATAAGGCTAATGCTATCAGCCGCTGTGGCCACTCTTACTGCAGGATGTGCTCTAGGGAACTCATGGCTGGCAAAGGCAACTGCCCTCTCTGCAACAATTTCGTTGTTGAGATTCTTGACATCTTTTGAATCCATCTCTTCTCCATCTCTGCTTCACTTCAGAACCTATCATTTTTCTTTACTTTTGTTTTCTTCTTTTATTTTTCCATTATGTATGTATTATTATCACCTTATTAATTACATTTTTTTCTTTCTCCTTTACATGAATAGATCCATTCCATTACATTCATTCTTTTTTTTAAAAAAATCTTTCTCTTTTTCCTTTACATGAATAATATTCGAAAACTTTTGTACGGAACACAAATAATTCTAAAAAATATAAATGACAAATTAATTCTTAGAAGATTATTAATTCTGACAAAAATAACTAATCATCAATTAATTTTATTTTCATTGATAAATAATGTTAAGTTGACTAACAAAAGAAATGAGATGACGACAAATATAAAAGCTGATCACTATTATTAAAGTAGAATCAATCTCTAATCATACATCAAATTCATAGTATTAAAAAAGAAAAATAAAATAAAATTATGAACAATTCACAAAAGATAGTAAATAATTTTTTTAACATAAAAAAATTGAAAAAACTAAAAACGATTGGGGTGGATGAGGAGAGACATATTAACTCGAGACTTGGGGTGGAAAAGTAGCGAGCCGGAAATAATGGATTAAGAAGACAAAGGTGTTACATACTAAGACAGAGGAGATAACTTTTTTGGCGTAGTTGTGAGTTTAGCAAGGTGACTAGGTGAGCGGTGGTAGGTTCTTTTAGCGAGACCAAGTGTGGGAGAGAGAGAGAGAAAAAGGGAGAGGGGTTTGGAGGAAAGATTTGGTGTTTGAGGGAGGAAGGGGAGTCTGAAATTAGGGAGAAGTAGGTCACGAATGTAGTTTAGTTAGATTTTTCGTCCTAATATTTCAACGGTAATTCAAATTTGTTAATCGAAGCGTTGTGGTTAGGTTTGCATTGCATCCAATCGCTACAAGAAAATCGTTGAGTACCGTCAGATTTACTAGCAGAAAAATAAAAAAATATGACAGTATTATGTTTATCGGCAAATTTTCAGTCTGGCTAAATCCGATGGAATAAACCCCATCGATAAATATTTACCGTCAAATTTTGATGTCCGTAGATACTTGTGGTGAATTTAGCGTCGGAATATGACGGTTTATGGACTAAAAATCTGATGAATATTACCGACAAAAAAAATTCAACAGCGACATTGGCCCATAAGTTGAACCTTTATGCCACTTTACTGTCGGAAACATCCGACGGTAAATCTGATGGAAATATCATTTTTAATTTTCTAAAATAAATATGAATAGTCACTATTGTCGAGATTTTTTGTCGACAAATCCGCTGGTAGCGTAAATATTTTTTATTTTTTTTCAATCTGATCCCGATAGTTAATAATTGATAGTCAACTCTCAATTAACAAGAAATAAATTAGTATTTTATCTGAAAACTGTGATTTAAATATGATGTAAAACATCAAATATACAAAGTAAAAATGAAATGAAAGTTTGATAACGAAATACATAGAATAGAACTATATTGACATTAATTTTATTCAGATTTATCATTTTCTTCCTCTGGTTCATCATCCTCCTCTTTCAAGGTAATTTCTTGATCATCGAACTCGTCTTCTTCTTCTTCGTCTCTATCAACCCCGTCTTCTTCTTGAAGATCGTCATCGTCTAGTGGTAATGTGTCGTCATCTACCCTAAGGTCAATGATGTCATCATTCATAAGAGTCGACCTAAGGGTGATCGGAACACCCGTATTAACCACCATTTTCAAAGGAGTTGGGTAATGAATTTGGAAAGGTTCCTGACCCTCTGTCCCATCAAACTCGATATTGAAGAACCTTCGATGATAATCAAACCACGAATTCTTACCCTCATTCGTCAACCAAAATGCCTTTATATCTTCCATACAAATGTAACATGATATTCTACCCCGAGTAGATTAACCTAATAACATCTCGTACGTAGAAAAGTGGTTAATGGTCTACATCAACGCAGCATGCAATTGGAAGTTCATCTTGCTTGAAATATTATACGTTTCTACACCATTAACCCACAACAACATCAACTCATCCACCAAGGGTTGCAAAAAGACATCTATTTTGGCCTTTAGATTGCTTGGACTAGGTAGCTAGGATACAAGTTAGGAACATGTATGGATCTTTCATGCATATTTCGGGAGGTAGGTTATAAGAAGTCACGACTACAGGCCAAAAAGAGTATGCGTCACTAAAATTAGAATTTGGTTCAAATCCGTCAGAGTACAAAGATAATCTAAAGTTTCTGGGCTCACTCGCAAATGTAGGGTGGACCCTATCAAAGTGTTTCCAAGCATCTCCATATGATAGGTGCGTCATAAAACCATCATCTCTCTTGTTGTTACTATGCCAGGTGATGTGAGGGGCTACACTTACCGATGCATACAGCCGTTTTAGCCTAGGGATTAAGGGCAAGTAATACATCCGTTTATTTGGAATTCTCTTTACCAAACGTTTACCAAGCCATTCTCTCTCGACTTGAAATCTCGGTGCATCACAAAATCCTCATCAAGGTGGCTTGTGCTTGAATCCATCATTGAACATCCACCAATGCTTGGACTTCCAATAAGCTCCACCATTCTTAAAAATTAATCGCTCCAAACTTTGATGGAGTTTCGCACAAGCTAAGGGCTCCCAAAAGTGATCCTCATGTATTCCCGGATCCCATATCTTGTTTCTACACCCATCTTCAAATTGATCATCATTATTCCAATTGGGTGATAAGCAAGATGAATTCTCAATGGAGTGACCAAACATCCTTCTTGACCCACCTAATTGAGCATTAGTCCCACCTTTGTATTTAGTCCTTGAAGTGTCAACCATAGTGAGCCTTGATTTGCAACACCAACCACGAAACATCCTTCTCTTACGCTTCATCCCGCAAAGTTCTCTAAGTTGGTCATCCGTTTCAAGCAAGCCATATTCGAGTGGGATGATAAAGCTAATAGAAATGAATTTCACCAACTCAAATGTAGGAGTAGATGACAACCTAGGCAAAGAAGCTTCCAAGGGTCTTGACAAAGCGTATCCCGTCCTCCTTTTTTTATGGACCTCAACCTCCTCACAAGATCCTTTATTTTCAATCCTTTGTTCATCAATTTTATCAAACTCTTTTTCCTTACTCAAATTATAAATGGGAGGATGAGATAAATCTACCTCCACACTTCTTTCAAATTCTTCGGGAGAAGGCTCTTCAAGTTCAAAGGATTCTTCGCCACTAGGACTTGATGCTTGATCTTCATTGCCAAGGGAACTCAATTCTTGCTCTATCACATCCAAGTCTTCATATGGAATATGTCTTGGAGGTTGTGCACTTTCCTCTTCAACGTCAAATTCAATCTTCTTGGGGGGTTTTCTTCCACTCTAAGTTCCCATGGGGATTCTGCATCTCCTAAGTCTTCAACCAATTCTTCCTCTTCTTCAACAATCATAGCTTTCTCCAATTGTTCTAACACAAAGCAGTATTCTTCATTTTTCACCGAACTTTCCAATCTCTCCTTTATGCTATACTCTTTATTTGCTTCTCCACATGTGGCCATGGGAGTTTCTTGAGTACTCAAGCATTGGGAGGCTAATCGGTTTATCACTTCATTCAAGGCGGCTATGGATTCTAGTGCCTCCCTTTGCATCTCCTCTTGCCCTTGACATAGCAAAGTGAGATACTAATCCATTGGAGTTTGGGGTGGATAGAAGGGTTCATTATTTTGGAGAAAGAATTTATGATAGGAAGGTGGTTCTTTTTTATAGGGGGTGACGGTTGAAAGTAAAATTCATCTTGTGAGTGAAAATTTGCATACATTGGAGGTGGTTCCTCTTGGTCATAGTATGGAGGGGGTGGTTCTTGGAAGTGTTGAGATTGGAACGGTGGTTTCATATATGGCTCATATGGCTCAAAAGGTGGTTGGTAGTATGGATATGGATTAGGGTCATATGGAGGTGTTTGGTGAAGAGGGGCTTGTGAGTATGGTTGATGGCTATGTTGAGGATATGGCTTATAGGCATATGGTGGTGGTTCTTGATAGTCACAAGGAGATTCACCATAGCCATTTGATTGGTATGCATCATAAAATGGCTCTTGTTCATAATGCATTGGTGGGGGTTGTTACCCAGCGGATTAATCATATGCATATGGCGCCTCCCACCTTTGATTATCCCATCCTTGGTGCATATCTTCATTGTAGCTCCCATTGCCTATAACATAGTTAGAACCCAACTCATAGCCAAAGTGAGAATTCACGATAGCAAGAGAAAATAAAATCGAAAGCTAACAAGAAATAATGAAAACAAACTACTAAAACTAGCAACAACTAACAAAGAAGCATATTCACAATATTCACATATCTACAATAACCAATAACAAGCGCACATTTGCAATTTCCCGGCAACGGTGCCATTTTGATGAAGGAAAAATTGATGGTTTAGATTTTCACTTTAAAATTTCGTTGCAAGTATAGTTTCTAAATCAACAAAGAATCATTTCATACAAAAATTTGGTTGTCACAAGTAACAAACCCCAATAAAAATAACCGAAGTATTCAAACCTCGGGTCGTCTCTCAAAGGAATTACAGGAAAGTGTTCTTGTTATTGGTTATGGGACAAGTATTTTGGGGTTTTGAATAGGAGACATGAAAGATAAATTGCAAGAAAGTAAATGGAAACTCAAATGATAAGAAGGTCTTGGCAAGGAATGATGGTCAAGGATCTTTATCCTTGTCACTAACCACAACATGATAATTGCAAGGATTAATTCCATTAAATCACCCTTTAACGAATAAAGGAAAGTCAAATGAGCTACACTAATCCTAATCCATAGGTCCTAACCTTCTCACTAATTAAATTGGGGAAAGCTAGAGTCAATGGACACCAATTATCAACACTTGGACATTAGTAACTCAAGTTCACCTAAGTTACCATCCCAAGTCAAGAACACCAAAAGTCTACTCTAACATCATTCTAAGCATTTTATCAAACACTTGGAAGGCATAAAAGGAAAGCATGGTGAGTTGCAAGAATTAATAAAACCTACTACTAATCAACACAAGTAATCAACAACAACAATCAAAGAAAACAAGATCTACATAAATTACCTCAAATTGCATTAAAGGAAAATAAAAGGAACAAGAGTGCATCAACAAAAAGTAAACAAAATGAAGGAGATTGCAATAAAAGAATGAAGGAACAAGATGTAGCAACAACAAATTGAAAGGAAAAGTAGACGAAGAGAAGAATTAAATCCTAGATCTAAGAAGAAATTAACCTAAACCTAATCCTAATTCTAGAGAGAAGAAAGAGCTTCTCTCTCTAGAAACTAACTAAAGCAAGACAAAACAAAACTAAAACTAACTAGATAGATCATCCCTCTTCATTCCTTGGGTTTAATAGCATCAGAAGTGAGTTGGATTTGGGCCTGGGAAGCCCAGAAATTGCCCCCAGCAGATTCACTTTAATGATGTCACGTGCGAGCATCAACGCGTAAGCGTGGTTCACACGTACGCGTTGCTTGACAATTTGCTATCCACGCATACGCGTATGTCACACGTACGCGTCACCTTGCGACATCACATCCACGAGTGCGCGTCTGCTGCGCATGCGCGTCGATCTCAGCATCCCAAATCCTTGTTTCTTCCATGATTTCTCCACTTTGCATGCTTTTCTCTTCATTCCTTTGATCCATCCCTAATCTTTTCAACCTGAATTCACTTAACAAACACATCAAGGCATCTAGTGGAATCAAAGGTGAATTAAAGTTAACCAATTAAGGGCCTAAAAAGCATGTTTTTCCACTTAAGCACAATTTAGGAAGAAATCATGAAACCATGCTATTTCATTAAATAAATATGGGTAAAAAGGTGATAAAATCCCCTAAATTAAGCACAAGATGTACCACGAAATAGTGGTGCATCACCCCCTTGTAATACACCATACAACCATTCAACTAACAATCGATTTTTACTGAATTTAGATCCAATTTCGAAACTAAATTCTTTGCTTCGTAGTGGCTCTGGGGGGTGCCACTAGTCCCAACAGGTACTAAGTCATTGCAAAGAGTAGCCCACTTATCAAAAGACTCTTGGGTATGATTTGGCTCAAACTTAGTACTCATCATTTCAACACATGTAGACAATTTTGAATGAATAGACCCCTCTTACAAGGGTTTTGCGGTAGATTCTAATAGATGATAAAAACTCTTTGCCTCTGGGTTAGGCTTTTGTTCAATATTTTCCATATCAGCAACACCTATTGCATCAAACACCATCTCGTTGTATCTCTCTTGATTACTCTCCCAATTCATTTCTTCCATATTTGGTAACCACCCGAACCCTCGTCGATCGACCTCTAGCCATATTGAAATTTGAGGCAGATTAGTTAATTTTTTACTCATTCACTTCTCCATGCTCCATCCACATCCAATACCCATCCTTGAACCCATTACGGTAGAGGTGAAGTGTTATATCTAAAAGTCCTAACCACTTAGTCAGCCGACCCTTATAGCACGGATACATAGATACCCCTTGAGACATAAATAGTTCTATGTTAAAGACATACACAATAAGCGCGTCAATCCCCTCAAAGAATTTAGGTTTTAAATCCCCCGGTCTACTATTTTCTCTATTATACATCCACAGACGATGAATTGGAATCATCTTGTAATAAACATCCTAAAATTCATCCAACAACACAACTTATTAAAATTTTTAGAAAATTCGGCAGGGTGTTTCCTATAATTATAATCTCCAACCAAATTCGATTATCATTTTCTCACAAACCAAATATGTTTTAAACAATTTAAACAAAATTTTGGCAGAATATTTTTTAATTCAGAGACATCCACGAAATAAATTTAACAATTTTTACAGGAAAAACAGCTACAGACATAAAACAGAATAAATACGAATTTAATAACACATCAAATCCTAACCGTTCTAGTGCGCAACCCCTTATAACTTCACAATTTTTTTAACAAATAAGGGTTTCGAGAAAGGCGCATCTACGCGACCTTCTCCCACTTCCGTCCTAAAATGTTATCCTAGGAAAAGTAGGTCTGGCATAAAACTTAAACAATTGATTATATTTAGAGATAGAAAACCTACTTGGAACATGGATACACAGAATATGGAAAAAGCGAACTCCAATTGATCTCAGAGAAATAGCATCGTCCTAATAAAAAGAAAAACTTATTGATTCACAAGGTGAAACTAATTCAACAAACTAAATAAAGTCTTCCAACAGTTCGAACACTCTTAATCTCACCCTACTTAATCTACCATAACTTAATTTAATTTCTATTTTCATTGAATTAATATAAGAAATCCTAATCACAAACTTTATTATACTAGTTTAATCAGTAATTTGATAATAAAATACCTAACAAAACCATAACCTCACAAAAGTATCTGAAAAATAAAAAATTAAACCAAATCCTAATCACAAACTTCATTACACTAATTTAATCAATAATTTGATAAAATACCTAACAAAACCCAAAACTTACAAAAATATCTAAAAATAATAAAAAACTACACCAAATCCTAATCACAAACTACATAATACTAATTTAATCAATAATTTCATAAACTAATTAACAAAACTCTAAACTCACAAAATGTCACCATTATCGGCAACAGTGGCCACAAACGCAAACAGCGGCGGCATTTTTTACGGCTCCAGGCTCCAGCAGTGACCGGTAGCTCCAACAGCGACAAGGTGCAGCGACAGCGGCAGCAACAGCAAAGGATCCAACTGGTGGTGGCGACGCCAGCAGCTTCACAGAGAGAGAGAGAGAGAGAGGGAGAGAGAGAGGGAGAGAGAGAGAGAGAGAGAGTGAGTGAGTGAGCCAAAGTAGGGGGAGGGGGTTTGCGTTTGGATTTTACCCCAAATTTACTGTCGGATTTACTGGCAAAAATTTCCGATGGTAAATTACCTAAACACAGCGTTTTACTAAACCGATATACCGGTGGCCGAATCTGACGGAAGATCCGCGGATAAAGTTAGTGCTACTTAAATAAATTTTTGCGCCAATGATTATCGTTAGATTTAATGTCGGAACATAAAATTTGATGGTAACTAAATCGAAAAACTAAATCTTGCTTGTATTCAACGTAAAAAATGCTGATAAATCCGACGGTAATATTTGCGGCTAAATTCGACAGTATTTAAAGTGTTTTTTGTAATGAATCCGACGGTAAATTATTCTCCCAATTTTGTTGTTTAATGTTTTCGTCGGAAATCCAACAGCAAATTCAATAACTTTTAGCAAATTTCTAGTAATGACAACTTTTTTAGTTCACTACTAATTAGAAGGCTGTCATTTTTATTTCTTGGATTAGCCCAAATAAATTTTCAGGTTAGCATCTCCTTAATATTGGTTCTATTGGTGGAATTTTTTACTCAACATTCCAAAAACAATCTACCATACTAGACGAGCCTCTATTTCTTTTTAAGATATGACTGCAGACTCTCCAATTAATCACGTTATTCAAGAGTAGCAATACAATAGGATAACAATCTCGAAACAAAAACTTGGATCACTCATTGTCTCAAAAAAATTGATGAAAGTTATCAACTATAGAAAAATAATTTAGCAAAAAACCATCAACTAAGATGATATAATACACTAGTTAAAAGAAGTCCTATCCACCATCCTAAAAATTCAACAGTAAAAATTTTAAATTCAATTCATAATAAAATTGAAAGCAAAGAATCAAGCTCGAAGATCGAGAAAATTCTGGCATCCTAACAGATAGATCATAAAGAGAACGAGGTCAAGAATATTCTACCAACAAGTGATTGATGGAAACTCAAAACACTTCCATTCTAAAACAATTACAAAGATTTTAAAGCATTTTTACACTAAGTCAAGTCCTACTTGGATATCAGAAAAATTTTGGAATATTTATAGTATAGTTGAGATTGATTTAAAAAAAATCAATTCAATCATAAATATAAAATTTATTGATTGAATTTGTTTGATTTTATTATTAAACCTGTTCTAATTTGATCCAAACTATTATGGTTTGAAGGGTTCAATTTATTTGATTTTAAAACACAATTTTAACATCTTATTTTAAAAAATAGAAGTAACTTTTAAGTTAGTAAAATAAATTAATAAATAAGTTTTATTTTATATTTATAAAATAGTTACTAAATAATAATACATGAATAAGATAAAATATGAATAAATCAAAAAATTATATATAGAATTTAAATTTAATAATAAAATAATAATATTATATTATATTTTATAATTTAAATTGGATTTGTTCAATTTTAGAAAATAAAACTGTAATCAGATTTAATCTATGCAGTTTATCAAAAATAAAATTCAATCTAATTTAAATTAATGTGATTTAATTAATTTTTTATTTGAATTAAATTGGATGAACAATTTTGAATTTGAGCAGTTCCGACAAACTACTTGTGGAACTTCTTTAAGAAGAAGAGTCTCACTATTATTATTTAGAGCAAATCTCTACAACCAAGTAAAATACCTAACTAAATCCGACTAAATTGTTATCAAGGATTTTAAATTCACACACACACCTCTTCTTCACCTATGTTGCTGCGGCATCTTTTTTATTTTTCTCCTATGTTATTGTTGTTTCTTCTTCTTTGCCTCATCTTTTTTCTTCGTACTTCTCTTTTGTTATCATCGTCGTTGTCACCACCACCTTTACCTCCTCCTCTTTCACCCCCCTTGTTTTTCATTTAAATTTCTTTTTCTCCTTCCTTTTCCTCCTCCCTCTCTTCCATTTTCATCATCGTCGTTATCATTATCTTTATCATTATTGTATCATTGTCGTCTTCTTCTCCTCCTTTTTCCTCATCTTTCTCTTTTATTATCGTTGTCGTCACCACCACCATGTCACTACCTCTATCTCCTCCTCCTCCTCTTTCTTTTCTCGTTCGAATTTCTTCGATCTCCTCCTTCCCTCTCCTCCCCTCCTCCTCCTCCTCCTCCTCATCCTCCTCCTCCTCCTCCTCCTCCTCTGTCATTATTATTATCATCATCGTTGTCTTCTTCTTATATATATAACAGTTCAAATCCAGAATACATTAAAATTTCTTAATGATGGCAAAACATAAACAAACTCAGTTCAAAACAAGTTAGACCAAAAGTGCACCTTATTTAAATCTAGAATGCACCAAAATTATTTAATGATGACGATACACTAACAAACTCAGTCAAAACAAGCACGAACCAAGTGCATCTTATTTAAATCCAAAATACATCAAAATTACTTAATGATGACTACACACAAACGAACTCAATTCAAAACAAGCACAGTCTAAAAGTGCACCTTATTTAAATTCAGAATGCACCAAAATTTCTTAATAATAATTCAAAATTCTTCCTTCTCCTTCTTTTTCATTATCATCATCATCTTCATCTTCTTTTCTTATTCATCTTTTCCTTCTTGTTTTACTTTCTCATAATTCTTCTTATTTTACTTTCTTAACAAGAATAAAAAAAGAAAAAATTAAGTAAAGAAGAAGAAGAAGAAGAAACACAAAATGCCGTAAAATTACTAGGAAGATAATGAACCTACATTCATTCAACTAAATAAGATTGCAATACATTACAAACATGTTCATTCAAGTTTAATATGAGAAATAATACATCTAAAAGAAGAAATAAGAGCAATAGAAAAAAGAAAGAAAGAAGAAAAAAAAGAAGAGAAAAAATATAGCATTAAATTTTTTTTTTGCTTTTATAGCAAAATTTTGGTATAAAAACTAAGAAATTTATGTGTTATTATTACGAAAATTTTGGTGTTATTTATTTTGTTAAATTTTGCATAATTTAAAATTATTTCTCTTTCTTCTCTTCATCTTCTGCTAATTCTTCTTTTTCTTTTTCATCTTCTTTTTATTCATCTTCTTTTTATTTTAT
Organism: Arachis stenosperma; assembly: GCF_014773155.1. NCBI lineage: Eukaryota > Viridiplantae > Streptophyta > Magnoliopsida > Fabales > Fabaceae > Arachis > Arachis stenosperma. The sequence goes on from NC_080385.1 coordinate 17,234,617, forward strand.
TTTTTCATAATTCTTCTTGTTTTACTCTCTTAAAAGGAATAAAATAAAAAAATCAATGTTGTAAAATTACTAGAAAGAAAAGGAGGACAAGAAAAAATACAACAACAAATAAAAGAATGATGATGAGAGAAAATACGCAAAGAAGAAAAAAGAATGTGAAGAAGAAGGAAGAATGCGAAAAAGAAGAAGAAACATTTATGTTCACGCCAGTGGACGGGGAGTTGGATGTACTCTCACAAATGAAACTAATTTTTGTTAAATTTAAACCAACTTAGTTGAATTTAATTGTCAAAAAGACTTTAATATATACCAAGACCGTATTATTTAATCTCTTCTTGGAATTGGATCTCAAGTTTGTTTTCTAAAATAAAAAAACAAAAAATATTATTTTCAAAAACACGTCCTTTTAACTTTAATTTTTGAAATGCGTTTTTTTAGAATGAATTCGTCTAACTCCGACAAACTTCTGTAATTTCATAGAGTTTGCAGCATGTCGGCGAATTTCACCCAAATTCTCCCTAAAATTTTGTCTTAGAACAAAATTCAAATTTTTAAGCTATTCACAAAAATATACGGACAAGTATGTTTCTTCATTATGGTAGGCACCAATGGCAATTATTATCATCGTCCCAAAAATACACAGGTACACAAGAATAACTCATATTTAACAAAGATTTTTCTATTATAAATTAAAAAAAATCATAATTTTTCAAAAAAAAAATACGACTTATTCCTATATACTCTTATATACTTTGAAGAGGATGATAATGGTTAACTTTTTAACTTTTCTTCTCACCCAATCTAATATTTATGAAGATACGTAATGAAATTGGTCAGAATAAGACGAACTAATATAAAAATTTACGAGATCAGATAAACTCTATTAAAATAATGGAGTTTGTTGGGTGCGACAAACTTCTCTTAAAACAAAAAAAATGTATCTCATAAATTAAAATTCAAATAACTTGTTTTTGGAAATATTGTTTTTTAATTTATTTCATTTCATAAAAAATTCCTTGGATCTCATATTTTTCTTTTTTATTTATTTTTTCAATTTTCAGTCTTTTTGGCCTTTTTGGTAATTTACTCTCATATAATGAAATTATGTTCAGTTAAAAAATTAAAAAGCAAAGCAAAACTCCTATGCCCTGGTTCAAATGAGGCAGGTTTTTCTGGCTGCTTCTCCAAGCTCAACCCGTACTCCATAGGCCGCTGAGCCCCAACGGCCTGTTCCCACATCGCGCTCGCGCTTGTGCGTTTGCAAACTGCCTCTCTATCTTCGCTGTCTCCCTTGCAGGTATCGACCCTTCTCTCTCGCTCTCTCTCTGGTAAACTGCTGTTGCTATGTGGTTAGATATATGTATGATTGTTTTAGTAATTTAGGAAACCCTAAATGCATCAAATTCACCTTCAGAAAACACCCACTTCCTCTCTAACGATCCCACAAATCTCTTCTATCTCTCCCTCTCTGCTCTGGGCTGCACTACTGCCGGAAGAACCACCGGCGGCGCACCAGGCACCACCTCCGGCTCCACTTCCCCTTCTCCGTCTTCCTCTCTACTGTGCTCGCTTCCGTTCTCTCTGCCTTCCGCCGAAGCCGCTGCAAGCCACCGGATCCCTTTCTCTCTTGTTCGTCACTAATATCTGTTCCTTGTCCTTCACTCCTTCTTCCTGTTCCTTTTTTTCTTCCGCCGTTTCCCCTTCCCCCGGGTTTCAGTGTTATAAAATATAAACCTCTCTTTCTTTACAGTGTTATCAATTAAAAATATGATGAGACAATGGCTTTGGTGTTTCTTTTGAATTCTAGGTCTTATGATAATTTTATGGTGTTATGTCTTGATGTTATGTTTATCAACCATGCTACATGAACACCAAAATCTGATATTAATATAAAAAATACATGATAAAATACACATTAAAAATAAGTTAAACAAAACATAGATTTATACACAAATATATTGTGACTGATTTTGGTGACTGATCTTGGTGTGCAAATAACATTTTTGTATGTTTATTTCTTGAATGCACTACTGCATTAGTTTTTATAATTTATTACATCTACAATTTTTCTGCATGTTATTTTTGTGCATATATATGTATTCAATGGCGGATTTTTTGCTCATCGCCATGAGCCGCCATCGGCAATTAATAACCATGTATTATATTACTTTCATAATTTATATTGATATTTTTATATATTTTGGTTGAATCTTACAAGTCGTTTTATGATTATGCGTTCAGTGATTCTTAATCACCCTTCCTATTCGAAGTAAAATCCCGATTTTTGCTACCTTGGTTAGAGTTAGAGGCACTTTTCACACCCACAAATTTCCCCACCCAGTGACCATCAACCATATAGAAACTCTTAAAAGCACTTTCCATATGATTTTTGAACAAATCTTATGTGCTCATCACTGACATTGACTTTCTAACCGTACCTTTGCAGGAATTTCATAGCAAGCACACAAGACAATGGGTATCATAAGGAGTTGCTTCTCCTTCATAGCAGGGACAGTCTGTGGTGTTTATGTGGCACAGAACTATAAAGTGCCTAACGTGGCAAAGCTAGCCGACACTGCCTTGTTCATGGCCAAGGTCGTTGAAGAAACATACCGCAAACCCAGCAAGAAGGCTGATGATGATGAATAGTGTGATTAAATGAAGCAATATTATATTGGAAACAGGTTTATCTATTACATAGTCTTAATTCTTTTTCCTGGATTATATGGGATTGAATAACTTTCCAACAGAAACTCTTGGGAAACAAATTTTGTGAAGAGGTTTAGCATTTATAGCATTTGTGCCGTTTAACGGAAGCATTCTGGTTGTCCTTTCTGATTTTTGGTCATTATAATAGGACTTTATAGTCATCTAAGTTTTCTGCCTACAATAACAAACATTGTTTTAAAATTTTATCCCATAGTGGGATGATAGCTTTATTCGGATTAGAGTAAATAGACGAAAATACTCATGAAAAAGTATAGAAGGAACAAAAGAACACCTCAAACATTAGAAATAATCTGATGCATTCTGTAGATTGGTTTCGCAAGTCAAACTGTCCTTCCAATTGTATATTAATAGATTTGAAAAGAAAAGCAAACTGGAAATGGTTTCTTGAGCTCTTGCATCATGATTTGGGGATTACAAGGTGCATGGCTGCAACTTTATGTCAGACGAGTAGAAGGGTTAGATAAGGGAATGATAGTTTTGACTTGTCAAAACAATCTTTGGAGTGTATCAGGCTATTTTGGAGTGTATCTGGCTGATGTTGAGGGTTTCGAGGCTGACGAGGTTTTCAAGGTCGTCGGGGAGGGAGCAGAGGCAGTTGAGGCCGTTGTCAAGGACCTTGAGAGAGGTGAGGTGTGAGGTGGAGTGTAAGGAAGAGGAGCTTGTTGGAGTTCACTTATAGCTTCTTCAGCTTTCTCAGTTCCAAACCAATGCTTTCTGGAAGTTGCATCAGTTTATTGAAGTTGGCGTTCAGTTCCTCCAATGATCTGCAATTGTAAATGGTTTTGGGAAGGTATTCGATGAGGTTTCCGGCGACATTCAAGACCTTAAGCTTATAGAGGCAGCCAATGGAGTTCGGTAGGCTTCTAAGCTGGTTCGAGTGCACGTCCAGCACCACCACTGCAACATAGGATTTTTCCGTCAAGTTTAGTCAAGGAATATGATGGAGGGGCCCCGATGGCTCACTTTTGAGAGGGACAGGGGCCGGCGTAGGTGTATTTTCTAACAGGAGTGGCCTTGTCCTAATTTGGAATGGATAGGGACCGAGTTGGGTGTTCACTCGCTATTTTAAAATCCTTTGGGTGTATTTTTATCCTCTCTATACTCTTTCATGTGTATTTCTGTCCATAAGTTATGGAAAGCAGTGGTTTAGATTTTTTCCTTTAGCAAATATCTCCTCACTTATGCCTTTTTGATGGGTGTGTGCATATATAAAACCATAAGAATTTTGGAAACAGAATATTAGTGTTAAGCATATAGGTTCAAGAAACTATAGTAATGTTGATTATTGTTTGAAAGGGTATATGCTATCTACCTTAATTTGGTAAAAATTTTGTGGAGAGCTAGGTTTAGTAAGCCTGGGAGAGTAGAGAATGAAGACATAATTTGGTCTTTAAATTGATTTGCAATTCAATTGATCAATCAAATTTCAATTTGGTATGTATTGCTATCACTGTGTTGTTAACAAAATGTTGGTTTGGATTGGATGCCATGCTACTATGCTAGACTCATGGAAGCGACACCATTTCTGGTTCACGATAAATAAGGAAGAAAACGACCGAGAATTTGAGATGTGTAACGTCTTCCTGCTATGGCCAAATGATGTCATTGAGTTGCATAATATATGATCCCGATAATCTCAACGCCAAAACTAATGTTTATCTCAAAATTTTAGTTGATGTGTCTCTATGTGTGTGTGTTCTTTTTTTTTTTTGTCATTTCTTATTCGATTAGTTGAATGAGTTAAGATGTGTTGACTTAAGACACCTGAACAACATAGTTCTTATATCAAGATTAGTAATTTAGTATTGATGTGGAATATCAATAAATGTCCACTTTATAATGCGATGAGGAAGTTGGCACGGCCAATATTTTTTTGGGGGATACAGATATGCAGGTTTAGGAGGAGCAGATTTAAAAAGAACTCGATGAAATGATAAGAATCATAAAATTAGATAAACCGGTCACGAAATTTAAGAAAAGGACGGATATATAGTATTAAGACTTGACTTAATTGGAAAGCAACATCACTACAATCACCTATTCTACATACTTTCACACAATACTAAGGGTTTTTATCCATTACTGACTTTAGCCGAATCACTTATTGTAAAGTAAAGAATCATCATCCATAGAGTAAGGCCTTGCGTGGAATCAATCCGGTCATAATTAGGAAAATTTCATATATGCTTTCAAATACGTGTTTACTGGGTCAGCCTAATCTATGAATCCATGGTTTTGATCCATCCAAAAAGCTACATACACAGAGGATGGATTCACGAGTTGGGTTGGGTTGGGTTGATTGAAATCTACAGTGTAATTGGATTATTGGTGTAGAAAATTTTCACCTACCAATCCAACCCACTTAGGTGTCTTAATTTCTCGGAACATTGCTTCATGTTTAACTTTCAAGACAACTACAGTTCAATACAATAAGCTATTCTAGTATTGTTTAGGGTTATATAACATGATTTTTTCCTTTTCAGTTTAAAATTGAAGATCGTGTATACTTTAGAATTGCTTTTAAATTTTGTTGCGATTTTTTACGATTACTTTTATTTACTATATTATATTATATTATATATGTTGGTGTGATTTATAACATTATTGTTAATTTTCTATTTGTTAAAAAAAATTTGTATTTGAATATATGTTATTAAAGTAATGATAAGTAGTTGAAAGTTAGCAGTTAGTACATGAATATTTATGAAGTTAATTAGTAATATCCCTATAAATAGCGTGACTTTTATATCATGTAAAAACTTCAATACATATTTACCATTTCTTTTAATTCTATCTCTATTTTCTTGTTATATGTTTTGGTACATTTTAATAAAAAATATTTTTAACACATATTTTTTATATTTAAAATATTATTGTCAAATTTTAGCTTACCTTATTTACATGGACAATGATGTGCTGAAAAAGTTTATTCAACCCTACATATTGATTGAATAAGAGGGTCGAATTAACCAATTTAGATTGGTTGAGTAATCAGTTCATTTATTCGTTTAAATAAGTATCTCTATTGTATATTAATTCTTGACCTGTTAAAATAGAGAATATGATTTAAAAAAATATAGGTCGAGTCAACTTACTATTAAGTATTAATCAAACACATTCAAAACCAATTTCAGCTAAATAAACTAACAAGTAGAAGATGTACTAAATAAATTCTAACAGAATCAATAAATTTTACTTAAAATCCATTCTCTGCTACACATATAAGCAAAATCAAACAAATTACAAACTTAAAAGAAGAAAAAAGCTCAAAAAAACAGTCCAATATTCCTATGTGGCAAATATCAACAAAGTTTAAGCGAAATGACCAATATACCTATGTCTAAATGAGATAATATAGAGTGGGTCATGTAGCAAAGAGAGGGATAGAATTGGCAATGCGGTGTACAAAGATAGATGGAAGAAAAAGCAAGAAGCATGGTGGCTGGGTCTCTAGGCAGGCACCGCAGCAACGCAGTCTCTTTTAACAGAATCGGCTCAAAAGTGTCAGCCCCCAATTTGTCCTTTTGCTTCTTGCTTCCTCTCTCTCCCTCTTCATCTTTTCTTGTCCCATTAACACCTTACTATAGTAATCTACAGTACTTTTAATCTTAAACAAACTATTAAATATTTTGGTATTATAAATTAAATCTTTCAGCTATGTTTTTTATAATTTATAGACTTTAGTTAGAGAACTATTTTTTTGTCAATTTTTTAAAATTACTTTTTTATTCTAAATTTTGAATCGGAACCTCTAAATTTTTCAAAAATTGAGTTATATGAAGAAAAGTATTTTACAATAAAAAATTAACTAGTTTTAGCTAATTAAAAATTAATCCATATACTTATTCTAATTTTTTTAAAAATTTGTTTTTCACTTAACTTTAAAGAAGATAAAGCAAATAGGAAAAAAAATGTAATGAGGGGAGAGGCTATTGTTATTCAAAAGGCTGGATATAATTCCATTTAGTGTCATCTACAATTTAATAAGATTTAATTGTAGATATTATTTGTATTGATAGTAAAATTTTTTAAAAGAAACATTATTAATTTAGGAATAACAACATATATTTATTTTCTCTCAAACGCTACTAACTTTCCTAATTCCGAATTTTTTATTTTTGATATTGGAATGGTAGTGGTGTTTTTTTAAAATGTGGATTATTGGGGTGTTATATTCAAATGTGGAATTGTTTAACTAGAAAAGCAGAAATTGGACAGTCCGATTTATTAGAGGCATAGAAATCGGACCGTCCGATTTCTCGAGGTACACAAATCGGACCGTCCGATTTATGTTAAAAAAAATTAAAAAATTTAAAGTACAAAATCAGACCCTCTGATTTGTGTACTTCCACAATTTTAAAAAACACAAAAAATTACCATATTAAAATATATCACTACTTTTATTTTCATAACAAAAAAAATTAGCCCTAATTCCTTACCAACTTCTTTGCAAGAATTTAAGAAGGATTTATTTATTTAATTGGATGGATGAAACTCATGGAAGTCACATGAGGCAGTGAGCAACGTCACAGATCAACGGAAACACATCCAACACAATAAAATGAAATCTACCAAGACAATATGAAAACGACAATATCTATTCCCATAGAAGGAAAAAGGTGTTGGACAAATTTCATTTGTTAAAAACACTTTTCTTTAAATCCGGTAATTTTGACACCGATGCAGGAACAGAAAGGTGGTTTGTTGGAATTGTTGAGACACACCAAAGGTTGTGAAATAAATGACGCTAAGGGAAAAAAAAAAAGGCTGTAGTGAATGCATATAAAATTGGGGAAAAAAAAAGTAAAAGAAAAGAAAAAGCGACTTTCGTCCTATTGTGGGAAAATATCCTGGTCCCATCGTTTTATTTTAATATTTTTTGCTTTATACTTTACTATCATGAGTTTGTCTTCTCTCAATTCAAAGGAGGAAAAAAAAATTTAGTCACTTTCCGTTCAAATGTAACTTTAAAAAATAGCTTAAGGAACTAATGTAACTAATATATATAAAAAAAAGGTTAAGTGTGATTTTAGTTTTTAAGGTATAGGTCGAATTTTTTTTTGTTTTTAATTTTTTTCATACAAAATGGTATCTAAAGTTTAACTTGATTTTAAAATCGTCTTTAAGATTTAACTTGTTTTTAAATTTTTTGCGATGGAAGTGGAGATAAAGATGGATCGTGGACAACTTCTTCTTCTTCTTCCGTTCTCCTTTCGCAGGAGCAGAAATACTCTTCTTTTCTTATTTTCTTTTTTTATATTATAATTTTTTTATATAGATAATTTAGTCCAAAATTTTAAGATTTAGGTAAAAATGACGATTTTAAAATTTGGTTTTAAATTTTAGGCAATTTTGTATATAAAAAAAGTTAAAAACGAAAAAAATTTTTAACCTATATCTTAGAGACTAAAATTGTACAAAACCCTAAAAAAATTAATTTGATTAATATTTGCTACTTATAGAAATATTTTGATTCACCAAAGGCTATAAGAACGAATAACCAAAGATAAAAGACGAGGAGGAAAGTGCAAAAGGGTTTTTTTGAGTTTGAGAACACTGACGGAAGAAGTGGTGTGAATGTGTGAATGCAATAGATGCCAAAAGCTTTGGAAATTGAGGCTACATATTTGCTGAGAATGGATAAAGTTGAGCTGCTTCCTCTTACAGGAACCCCAGGTGGCCATTTGGAGCAATGGGGATCTCCCTATATATCTATGGATTACACCATATCATGATTTATGATATGAGTTTTCAAAAATAAACTATTGTTTTTGTCTATGAATATTTAAAATATTTATAAAATTATTTATAAAAAAAATAAAACTAACGTTACATAAAAAAAATTAAATTTTGATTGATAAAATTATTTAAATATTAAACTTTTATTGACTAAATTAAAAAATTATGCAAAATTTTTAAATTACTCAATTTTTCATCTTTTTGGGACCCTTTTCAAAAGTAGTCATATGAGCTCAAAATTATTCGTATTATATTTTGAGCATAAATCTCTTATTGAATTCCAAAAATTCAAAAGATATTGAGAATCTTTTATTTTGAATTTTTTTTTTGTTTTTTAAACTTTTTCTATCGATAAAATATTTGGATATCTATAAATATTAAATTATATAATTTATTTTTGATAGAAGAAAAATATGATAATTGCAGATTTTGGTTTGGCAAACCCTCTTCTTATATGCTTGATTGATTATAGTTTTTTTATTTTTAAAGAAATTAAAAGATTGGAATGAAAAAGATGATAAAAATGATAATTTAAAAATTTTAAACATATTTAAACGAAGTCAAACTCTAAATTTAATAATTAGATATTTTATGAAATGATATTTATTTTTTATAAATATAATATCAATTTAATTTATCTATAATTTATGAGGCACATAACATTTTTTTAAAGTTATTATGTTTACGTATCGGACACATTGATCATCCAATATTCATCTTATACATATGTCTTTTATATTTAACCGTATCTTAATAAAAAATATAAAATACTTCTTTAAACACTCTTATACATACCTAAATACCATCACATGTCAGTCGTGTCTAATTTTATTTTTAATCTATATTTTTAAAATGAAACTATAAATAATATATTATCATTTATTAACGCAGAAAATTATTTTAAATATTTTATATAATTAAAAATATTTAAAATATATAATTTATATTTTAATATAAATAAAATATTAAAATATTATTATAATTTATTTAAAAAATAATTTATATATATATATATATATATATATATATATATATATATATATCGTATCTTCATGTGTGTGTTTACATATTTCGTATTGTATCAGTATAAGGATACATGCTTCATAGTCTATATAATTAATTTGGTGAGCGTCCGTATAGAAATAAAATCCACATTCAATAAGCATTCAAATTTGAGGAAACACTTTGCTTTGATTTGAGATAAAATGCAAGAAAGCAGAAGAGGGCAATCTAGAATCTAGAATAGTAGAAGAAGTCAAAGTGTTTAGAAAGCTTGTGGAGATTCAAAGGGAGGACACATCAATAGGCTGTGGTTTGCACTTTGCAGAGTAGATATATATAGCCATGACATGTCTATGTCCACCCTTAAACAAACTAGTCTCACAGCCATTCAAATTATTAAAGTATTTGAATACCATATGTAGAAGAAAAGTACCCTAAATTTAGATGGAAAATTATGCCGAAACTGTCGCGCATCATATCATCCATTTAGCAGCCATTGATTCCCTCAAACGCAAGAAGTATACAACAATAATTATATGTATATAAAAATATAGTTGTTTATGGATCAGATTCAATCTGTTTATTCGCAATATTTATCCGATATAATAATTAATTTAATAGTTTATTTTGAGAGGAAAATTTTGGTTGATTTTTTTTTATATGGAAGAAATATTGGTATTTTTTTGGAAAATGGGATTATTTGGTATAATTACAGATGGGTGGATTTTGTAGGTGAAAAGTCAACACGTGGGGGGCGTGATGCAACACGTAGGGGGCGTGGTGCAACACGTGGGGGGCGTGTTGGACACGTGTCAGCATCCTGGCCAACACGTGGGGGGTGTGTTGGACACGTGGCAGCGTATTGGCCAACACGTGGGGGACGTGGTGCAACACGTGGAGGGCGTGTTGAATGAGGGCGTGTAATACACTTCAAATATCAATATTCAACCAAAACACCATCTCCATTTCCATATTAAAAATAATTTCTGAAAATTTTTTTTAAATATGAATATTTTATATTATTATTCTCTAACATGTATATATGGAGCGTTGTATCCCATGATGGTGGGTACCACTTTTTTGCACTTGACTTCTTAATATAGACCAAAAGCATTGTATGAAAATTTATGAAATTATTATTTGAAAATTACTAAATACTATCAACTTTTCTATTTTCACTTCTTTGACTAGTTTTAAGTCAACAAGTAAGGCTTCATATTTTGTCTGGTTATTAGAAGTAGGAAATTCGAATCTTAACAAAAGTTCTATCCGAATTTCTTATTCACTTTCTAAGATAACTCTTGCCCTACTGTCGACTTTGTTAGACGACCTATCTATATATAGGTTCCATGTTGTTGGGCTTTCCTGACTTTCAGTATATTCAGCAATGAAATTAGCGAGATATTGCGACTTGATTACTGTCTGAGTTTCATATTTTAGGTCGAACTTGGACAGCTCCACAACCCATTATAGCATTTGTCCTACTAAGGCTAATTTTTGTAGAATGTGTTTTATTGGTTGGTCAGTACGTACCTTGATAGTGTGAGTTTAAAAATAAGGTCAGAGATTTCGAGAGGTAAGGACAAGCGCATATGCAAATTTTTCTATTTTTTGTTAATTCAGTTCCGCTCCTTGTAAAGTTTTGCTAACAAAATAGATAGGTTGCTGTCCCTTTTCATCTTCTCGGATCAAGGATGAACCTACGACTTGACTTGCCACTACTAGGTAGAGACCAATTTCTTCTCCTACTATAGGTCGGGTAAGTATGGGGGATTATCCTAAAAAGGCTTTGAATTCTTGAAAAGCTTGCTCACCTTCTAGAGTTTACTCAAATTGCTTTTCCTTTCTAAGAATTGAGTACATGGGCAGTGATTTCAGTGCTGACCCAACTAAGAATCTGGAGAGAGCCGCTAATTTTTCATTTAGTTATTAGACTTCTTTAAGACAAGTCGGGCTTTTCAAGTCAAGTATAGCTCTACATTTGTTCGGGTTAGCTTCTATGCCTCTCCGAGTTAGCATAAAGCCTAAGAATTTTTTCGCTTCTACTGCGAAAGTACATTTTGAGGGGTTTAACTTCATCTCATACTTTCTTATTGTAGAAAATACCTCAAAGAGATCGGAAAAAAGTGCGGAATCATCCTTAGTTTTGACAAGCATATCGTCCACATATACTTCCATGAGTTTCCCTAAATGGGGAAAACACCTTATTCATCAATCTTTGGTAGGTGTCTCCGACATTCTTTAACCCAAAAGGCATTACCACGTAGCAGTAGTTAGCTTTTGGGGTTATGAATGAGGTATTTTCTTGATCCGGCTTATACATCGAGATTTGGTTATATTCCGAGTAAGTGTCATGAAGGATAGATATCGATAGTTAAAGGCTAAGTCAACCAGGGCATCAATGTTGGGTAGAGGGTATAGGTCTTTGGGACAAGCCTTCTTGAGGTTGGTGTAATCGACGTGCATTCTCCATTTTTCGTTTTGTTTCTTTACCAAAACTACGTTGGCCAGCTACAATGGATATTTTACCTCTCTTATGAACCCTACTTCTAATAGGGCTCGAACTTGTTCCTCCACAACCTGTGTTCTTTTGGGCTCGAGCTTTCGACGCTTTTGTCGGCCTAGAACCCGGGTAGACGGCTAGTTTGTGAGATATCAGGTCGTGATCTATGCCAGGCATGTCGGAGGCTTTCTAGCAAAGAGGTCGGAATTTTTTCTTAAAAGGTCAATGAGTTGCTTTTTTATACCTTCTTCCAAGTTAGCCCCTATATTTTGTTGTTTTTTCAGGATGATTCCTGATTTGTACTTCTTCTACTTTGTCTCCAGGTTGAGGGCGTAATTCTTTCCGAGTTCGATACCACCAAACTCGATAGTGTTGACCTCCTTTCATTGTAACATTTATGTGTTAGTTTTTGGTCTCCTTTCATTGTAGCAATTCCCTCAGTAGTAGAAAATTTCATACATAGATAGAGGGTAGAGACAACAGCTGCCAGTCGATTCAAGGTTGTCCGACCTATTAAGGTATTGCATGCCGAAGTAACGTCAACCATGATGTAATCAATAATCAGTGTCTTTGACTTTGTACCCTTTTCAAAAGTGGTGTATAGCGAGATGTATCCAAGAGGTCAGATCGGCGTATCCCCTAATGCGAAGAGGTTATCCAGGTATGCCTTTAGATCATTTTCTTCTAGTCCAAGTTTGTCAAAAGCGGACTTGATCAAGATGTCCGCCGAGCTGCCTTTGATCTATTGGGTTTCTATGGAGGTTTGCATTTGCGAGGATCATAATTATCACCACAAGATCATCATGACCAGGTGTTATCCCTTGAGTATCTTTTTTAGTGAAGGAGATGGTGGATAGGTAAGAAAATTTGCTATCTATCTCAACTTGGTATACCTCTTTAAGATGCTTTTTCCGTGATGACTTGGGTATTCTCCCTCCACCAGTAAACCCTCCGTTAATCACGTGTATGTGTCGCTCGAGAGTTTGAGGTGGACGTTTTTGTGGTCCTCCTTCTTCACTTCTCTTTCTCTTCCTCAGATCGTCCGCTCTATCCGCCAAGTACCTGTCTAGTCGGCCTTCTCTAGCTAACTTTTCTATGACATTCTTTAAATTATAATAATCGTTGGTAGAATGCTCATAGAGTTTGTGATACTCACAATACTCAGTCCGGCTTCCTACCTTTTTGTGTTAAATCGGACGAAAAAGTGAAAGCTTCTCGGTGTGGCATATCTCTCTGTAAACATTCACAAGAGAGACCCAGAGGGGAGTGTAGCTATAGTATTTTTGGGGTTTCTCCAGGTTGTATTCTTCCTTCTTCTTAGCTTCTTTATCTTTTTTCTGAGGTGGATAAGGTAGGCCGAGTCTCAAGAGCGGTTCTCTCAGCCATGAGTTTTCCTGCATATTGATATACTTTTTTGTCCGTTTTTGTGCTTCATACAAGGAAGACGGGTATCGCTTGAATACAGATTGAGAAAACGACCCTTCTTTAAGCCCATTAACTAATCCCATTATCACTGTCTCAGTAGGTAGGTTTTGTATTTCCAAGCATGCCTTATTGAATCTCTCCATGTAATCTCGAAGTGTCTCCCTAACCTCTTGCTTGATTCCCAGCAAGCTCGGGGCATGCTTTACCTTGTCCTTTTGAATTGAAAATCTAGCAAGAAACTTTCTTGCCAGGTCGTCAAAGCAAGTCACTGATGATGGTGTCGGGAATGCTTTACATCAGGTAGCATCAGAGGCGTCGGCTAGGTACATCCGACTTTTGAAGTTGCTGAGATGGTGCCTCGGATCGGTCGTTCCGTCGTAGAGATCCATATCGGGAGTTTTGAAATTCCTTGAAACTCTGGCCCACATGATCCCTTCTACAAACAAATCCTCGCCTCTCAGTGGGCTTTCTTCTCGATCTATACGGTTACTCCTTCTTCGGAGGTTAGCTTCTAGTTTTAAGAGCTTTTCTTCTAGCTCCTTTTGCCATTGTACCTCTCTTCACAATTCTCGTTCAGCTTTCCATTGTCGCTCAGCCTCTTGTATAAATTTTTCTAGCCGTCCACAATGGCCATGAACTAAGCCTAGTATCTCGGCTGGCTGGGGAGCTTCTTCCTCTTCCAGTGGATGGACTTCCGACTGGATCCATTTTGATTGGGGGTTTCCAGAAGTTCCTTCTCTGTGAAGAATGTGAGTTCTTTCCCGTGGAGGAGGTATCGCAAGCATGAGATCATGGTGAAACTCTGGTTCAGATTCAGATGCTGTGTGGCTGTCTTTGTAATGATCATTCGCCATCGTTAAGGGTCGATTTTTAGGTCTCCGGCAACTGCGCTAATGTTCCAAGGGTTACTGGAAATGTGGGTTTTGGACTTGAACATGAGGTCCAAACTCCTGCTAAAGTGGCATCCGACTTGTTCTTTTGTCGAGGTGCCGCCGTCCGAGTTCCTAAGGTGGTGGGATAATACTTGCAAGAGACTCCGATACTTAAGTTAGTAAGAGTTTTAGACATGTTTTTGTATATTAGAACGTAAATTATACCTAAGGAATGTAAGTGTATTTATAGTAGAGCTGGTGACTACTTTTGTTGAATTAGTTTTTATGGATGGATAATAATCATTCCATTTATCTTGAGATTTTGTTGGAGTCTACTTTTTAAAAAAAATAGAAATAGTGAAAGAAATCTGTAGAGACCGTTACTTATTTAGACAAGTGGAGTCGAATAGTACCTAACCTCTTTAAAGAAGTCGGATATGGATTTAAATCCTTCTCTTTAAATTCTTAGACCTCTTATTTTTATTAGACTTAACTTTTATCATTTTGAGTCAGAATATAAATATTATTATTTTTATTATTTATTTTAAATCAGCTTTCATACCCTGAATTGATATACGAAAATTAATTATGTAAAAATTATCTTTTGTAAATCATGTTTCATACACTGAATATTGATGAATACGATATACACCATTTTGAGCCAATTTTTAACTCTATTAAAATTTCAAATAATTCACAAATCTATTACTCCTTAATTAAATTATTATGATTTGTCATAAAATAAAACACCTATTTATATGTCTAATCATAACCAGGGACGGAGGGGAGGGGGGGGGGGGGGCGACGGGGAGCATTGGCCTCCAACCTTTTTAATAAAATTAACAATTTTAAGCCTATAAAATTATTATATATTATATAATTTAATTTAAAAAATAGAATAAATAATTATTTTATATAAATAATTAAATTATTAAATTAAAAAATAAATAATAATTTTTAAATTAAAAAATATTATTACCAATCACTTTTTAATTAAATAAATTTTTAAACTTTTAAACATTTAATTTTTTTAAATATTTTTTTCTTAATTTCTACATCTATTATCATATAAAAATAATTTAATATTTATAATAACTAAAAAAATATTTATATATTATAGTACATATATAAAAAAAATTATTTTAAAAATTTTTTTATGATATTATATTAATAACATATTAAATAAATTTATTAAAACAATTATATTTTATATATTTTATTCATAAATATATTTTAAATGCATATATTAAAACAATTTATTTATATTATTTTATAGTATATTTTTTTTATAATATAAAGCATAAAAATATAATTTACTGTCACAATAATATTTAATAAAATAAACTAATAAAAAATAAATAATTTTAATATTTTATTAAATTTAAAATAAAAAAATTATAAAAGCTAAGATAAATTTTTTTATATAACAAATATTTATTAGTATTTTTTAATAAAAAATATTAATTATGATTTTATATATATATTAATGAATATATAATATTATATTTAATTATATAATATTTTAATTTTCAACCACACCCCTCCTTTATCAAATTCATAGATCCATCCCCAATCATAATCAAGCTAAGTAATTGCTAACTCTAATAATTTTGAATGGCTAAATCCTAGTTAAGATTGAACTACTATTGAGTTTAATATTGCAATGAAATTAAACAAAATACATGTTATCTCGGCACAAGAGGCAGAATAAAAAATTTACACAATATTTTTCTCCCAACAATAACTACATTCTATGTGAATAAGTTGTAAAATATCCTATCAAATCATAGGCTAAATTATTTCATAAGTCTTTATAGATTTTTAAAATTTTTAATTAAATATCTATACCTTTTAAAAAAATTTAATTAAAATCATTCATTTCATTTTTGAAATTTATTAAAGATTAAACTCTTGATTTTTCGAATACAAAATTATGATATTATGTGATAAAATCATTCATTTTAAAAATTTATGCTAATAAAAAAATGTAACATTAATAATTATATTTTTAGAATCTTCATATAATTTAAATTTTTTAAGTATATTTTTTTTAAACATTAAAAATATTTTTATTTATCTAATATTACTAAAATATATTTCAATATATTTTGTTAAGCTAAATATTTTTAAAATAAAAAGATATAATTATAAATTTAAAATTAGTGGAAGAAATCAATTAAAATTTTTCAAAGTATAAAAATTTAATTATAAATTTAATAAAATTATAAAATAATAAAATAATTTAACATTATAAATACACGCAATAAATTCTCCAGAACCATCCTCACACTGTCACACAGCAACAGTAGAAGCTAGCTAGCAAAGTAAATAAAGAACTAGGTAGAAAGCTGATGAAGTATCGTAATAGAAGGAGGAAGCTAATTAGGCATGGATCTATATTCTATTTTATCTTTTATAGGATTGCATCATTCACACTGTAGATGTTAACAGGTTGTAGGAAGATCTAATAAGATAAGATGGGACAACAATAAATCCGATAATGTTATTTAAACAAAGATTTTTTTTGTTCTTTTTAGAAAAATTAAACAGTAAACTAGTTCTTAATAAATTTTCTAAGTAAATAAAACTGATAAGTTACTCCTTAAACATTAAAGAAAAAGATTGAAAATTAACTTTCTTTAGTTAACAATTAATCAATATTTTCCTTTATTTTATTTTTTCTTTTTCTCTCTAGTTTCTACGATAACAACTCAAACTCTCAAGTCTCAATCTTTGATCATTTAAGAAAATTTAGCTTCTAATATTGTTAACAACTGAAAAATTAATTAGTCTCTAATTTATCAAAAATAAGGAACTAATTTATAATATTTTAAAGGATTATAGTAGATTATAAAATAAAAATTGATGAAAATAAATTTAGATATTTATTCTAAATAAAATTTATTACTAGCATATATTTTTCTTTCTTTTCGAAATTTTTTTTTTAGAGTGATATTTCAAAAATTACCTGAAAAAAATCATACTGCTTTAAAAAGTGTCGCTAATAAAATTACACAAAAAATATATTGCCTATCATACCCTAATTTTTTTTAACAAAACTATCTAAATAGATATTTTCATGGATACACCATTGAATATTGTCACTTTTATTTTGATATTATCATTCTTTATTAATGATACTCTTACATAATTACTTAACATATGTTTTATAAATGTTTTTCAATTTATTATCTTATTATATGAATTACTTTGTTAGTAATACAATTTATTGTAGGTGAAAATTCATGTGCAGTTGACTTCATATAAAGTTAATACTTAAAGACTAATAATTTGAGGTGAAGTTGACTGCATTTGAATTTTTATTTTTATTGTGAATAATTATAGTATTTTAATTTGTTACTCTGTTTATAAAACCCATATTCTGTGATAAATGTTCAATTTAATTTCTTTGAAAGAGAGACACAATTATTAATGGTTGAAATGAATAAGGTTGCTCCTAACATAAATCTAGGGTGTGTAATGATGGAGAAATGTCTGTGGATGTTTAAGCATCTAGTGTTGTGTCCTTTTCTAAGTCACCTTTTGGGCCTCTTGGCCCTCTCTATCTGCCACACAAACACACATACATATGCATTATATGTTCCTCTTTTCCCTTCCCCTTTTCAATTCCCCCCTTCCTTCTGCACAGAATCTCTCTCTAAATTTTCTATCTCTGCAACTGCAACAACAATCCCTCATAGGGGCCCCCCTATGAATCCGTACATCTTCTTGCAGTCTTCATTTTTCTTTACTTTGTGTTTTTTTTTCTTCCTTTGTCTTTCGTGCAACCTATGGTTAATAAATCGGCCATGTTATTAACGTAGGATCTAATTAATAGATGGCAGTGTCTTAGGCTATAGTACCTTTTGCTAACTAACAATAAAAGTCGAAGAATTTGTAGCTGAATTGACTTGACTTTGGTTTCTTCTTTTTCTTTTATCTTTCTTTTTTTACCCTTAATAAATTACATTTTTACCAAGTTAATATCGAAATTGACCCCTAAAAGTATTTAGAATTTAAGTTTTGAATAGGAAAGTAATAATTGATACAATACATGAATATGGGTGGCAAGAGTAATGTCCTTGGATATGGCCACGCATCAAAAATTAAAATTTTATATAATCAGATATAATATTATATATATAATTATGATTAATATTTTTTATTAAAAAATGTTATTAAGTGTTTGTTAAATAAAAAAATTTAAAATTTATATTTTATTTTGATTTTAGATTTAATAAAATATAAAAATAATATATTTTTAAATTGTTTGTTAATTAACTTGTTTTTATTAACCATTGATATGATAGTAAGTTATATTTGTATACTATATAAGTATATATTATTAAAAATATAATATAAATTAATTGTGTTAATAGTTTTGTTATATAAATTTAAAATATATCCATGAATAAAATACGTAAAATATATTTATTTTAATATATTTACTTAATATTTTATTATTTTAATATCATAGAAAAATAAATAAATTTTAAATTAATTTACTTTCATTTTCTATCATATATTGATTATTTATCATCTAATTAGATATTAATGTTATTATAAATATTAAAGTATGTTATATAATAATAGATTTAAAAAGTAAGAGCAAAGATAATAAAAAGAAAAGAAACAACAAAAAAAATAATATTATTATAAATATTAAAGTATTTTTATATAATAATAAATGTAAAAGTTAATTGAAAAAAATGTAAGTAAAAAAAGGAACTCTAAATCAAATAAAAAAAGGCAAATAATGTAAATATATGAGTAGAGGTTTGGACTCAAATATATAGACATATATAACAATCCTTTTTACTACTATTATACTATAGGCTTTACTCTAATTATTATTTAGATTATGATATGTGTATATTAAAATTAACTATTAAAATTAAGAGAAAGTATAGGGAGCCAATGTCCTAAGCGTACAATGTGTACAATGAAAGTTTAGAAAGTATTAGAGATATGATTATTAATGTTACATTATCCTATCAGGTTACGCTTTTAGGATGAGTGGTTTCAAGACATGATATTAGAGTTCCAGATCTAGAAGGTCAAAAGTTTGAACCTTGGTGAACCCAAAATTAGCTTTTTATAACATGGTTATTCTGGATAGTATAGGTGATATTCATCTTATTCATAAACCAAAGATTTAACCCATTGTACACATTATACGTTTAGGCCATTGATTCCCTAACACTACTCTAAAATTAATTATTAATATAAAATATATGTTAAAATATAAATATACATAAAAATAAATTAAACTATTAATTAAAGACAAGTTCCTCGCTTCCTTATCTGGAGGCGGAGATGGTGTCCAATTAGTCGGCCATCATTCAACGGCTGCTGAGATATGCTTCTCGCAAATCTTTACTGTAGATTCGAGATGCTTCATAAAAAAAAGAAAAACACTCATTTATTGCAAGGCGCATATATTAAAAATTTTAACAATTAGCTAATTCCATAAAATAAAATAATGAAATCTGGTATTTATTTGTCTATTCGGATATATGGGTAAACTATTTAAAAATTACGTATTTACGTCTAGTCGCAAATTAATTTTAATATGGAACTTTTGATGGCGTAATCTGTCAATATTGTAATATAATAGAATAATACATTACGTCAAGTAATAATCTTCAATTATGCTTACTGAATTTGCTCTTACTTAAAAAAATCGTTAATAACGATTCTTAAATGCTGGAATATGCGACTAGAATTGAGAGAGATTGACAAAAAACGACTTTGATTTGTTGCATTATGCATGGATCACGCTTCTCAATCAACGACCACGATCGATCCAGCCCCTATAATAATAGAGGTGTTAATAAATCGGATATGATCCGTATATCTGTGGTATTTATCTAAATTCAATCTGAAAATTGCGAATATAAATCCGATTTGCAAAACTTTCGGATCGAATCTGCACACTAATGGAATTGGATTGCGAATTTTGTGTTGATATTCACATATCTGCGTATCTGCAAAAATAAAGAAATAAATAAGTAAATATTCTTTTTATATTTTATTTCAACTAATAATTATCATAAATATTATATTATTTTAATTTATTATTCAAAAAAGTATATTTAATATTATTTTAAAATAATATTATTTTAAAATTAAACATATTTAAAAAAATAAAAAAAAATAAATTTTATTGATATTTTTTAATAAAAATAAGCTTTTAAAAATATTTTTGTGTTTTGTGAATATATCTGATATCCGATCCAACTTTAAAATTGTGGATATTGGATCCGATAATTTTAGTGCGAATCGGATAAAAATTTTGGCCATATCCAATCCGATTCGATCCGCGTTCACCCCTAAATGATTAGGAGGTGTTTGAAAATCGCTAGTACCTCTAGTATTATAAAAAAAATTCATTATAAACATTAATATAATTTAAAAAATAATAATTCCTAAAGAAATTGGATAAGACCTAATTAAAAATAAAGTAAATTATTAATTAAAACCTTTAAGAGGTTCTAATAGTTTGAACTACTTGAGTAAACTTAAAAAAGACATACAACCTTAGCTTGACAATATCCCTTATATTTATATATTAAGTTGATACTTGATACATTTATTTTCTGTCATTTTTATTTTTTAGATGAAATGTAAAACTCACTTGCTCCAAAAATTGTAAATAAAATAAGTGAAAACAATTTTATACTTTATTACGCATAAATAATACACCTCGGACGTACATATGTCATCAAATTTGACCACTATACTAAAGTGGTGAACTAACATTATTATCCATTATTTTTTAAAAAAAATTTACTAACTTTTACTAAGCACATAACAAGAAAAGTTAGTCAAATTTTTGCGAATCGTTCGCCACGAATACATTTTTTAAAATTTTTGAAATTTCTATAGTAAGAAATCGTTCATAATAATTTGTTTTTTAGAGATTCTTCACTCTAAAAATTGTGATTTTTGTTCTTTTAAAATCGTCATTTACAATTCTAATAAAAGCATTTTTTAATTTGTTGTTCTGTATTTTTTTTTGTGTCTAAACAAAAAAAGAAACAAAACAAAAACTATCATAAATTCGAACGGATGATTTGTTAGAGATCAACACAAGACTCAAACCAAATAACATGATTAAAGTTATTTTTAATACTATTTGTTGTCCTGTATAAAATTATTACTTACGATTTTTATTTATACCAATTATCTCTCATATTAACATATTACACAAAAACACGATAATATTAACGTGAATCACACTTAAAATTTCAATACTAAAAAAAAAAAAAAATCAACCACGTGTAGTAGAGCATTTCATTGTCACCTCATGAGATTTTGTTTTCTAGATGAATTTATGTTTCTTAAAAAATTACTCAGAATAAGTTTATTTTATTTTATTTTTCAAATAGAAACCAAAGAAAAAAAAGAAGAATGTTACTCTGTTGAACCAACTAAAAGATATATTAAAATCAGAGAACACAAAATATATAGATAAAAAATTCCAACTAAATAAGATAACCTTAGAGTAATTTAAACCTTTTCCTATATTTTGTTATTTAAATAAAAATTCTGTTTGAGAATCAATTAAGAATAAAGTCGACTCTAACTAATTATTAAAAAATAAATCTATTATAAAAAAATAATACTATATATTCAAATATTTTTTGTTAATTAAATCTAATTAAATGAGTCACTAAAAAAAATTAAATCTAATTAAATTAATCTAAAATAACAAAAATCAGTTATAATTAATATTATTTTAAATTTTATTATTTAGTTTAGTTAAATTTAATTTATAAAATATCTTAAATATATAACATTATTCTAAAAAAATATTTTTTTACTATACTAATTTTTTGAATTTTAAAATCAAAATTAAAAAATTGACTTAGTTAAATTATATTGTAAATAATCTCTTAGATTTTTTGTTTAAATAATTATTCTAAAAATAATAATAAAGGAATTCCAAGCCAGAAAATGAGCGGAATAAAGTGAAGAAGGGCACACAAATTAAGGCACCTCCCATACCGGCATACCCCATTCATTTTCGCACATATCCGTCACTCCAGTCAAAACTTGACTTTTTGTTGGTGCATTTTAGTGGGTATCCAATCTTTACATTTTATCATCAAATCAAACTTAATTTTTAATCAAATCATATTTATATGTATAAGCTCGTCTATATTATACTTGTGTTACATAGTCAATCTCAAGTTAAGATAAAAAAGATAGGTTGTGTTAGATCTTTGACAATTAATATAAAAATTTAGTCGAATTTTCATGACATGGATCAAAGACCTTATTATGCTAAGACTAGGTTGCTGTCCGAAAATAACGTGTTGTATGGCTCGCGTATAGTGTCAAATGAGCAAGAGCCGCTGCATCGATATCCGGATATAGTATTAAATGAGCAAGAGTTTCTGTGTTTTCGCAAATTTTGGTATACGTGAAAGGTGAATAATAGGAATGTGGTAGGTATTATCGTGGATAAGCAATGAATGTCAAGAGGGTGGGAGATCAGGTCATCTTTATCAAATTTGTGGTGGAATGAGGTACTTTTCATGTGATTAGTGCCTATGCACCGCAAGTGGGTTCGGAAGAGCAACACAAGATAAGGTTTTGGGAGGATCTCGAGAGTTTGGTCCAAGACATACCTTCGGGAGATAAGATTTTCTTAGGAAGAGATTTGAATGGCCATGTTGGAAGAGAAGCGACTGGGTATGGAAGTATTTACGGAGGCCATAGTTTTGGGTGGTCAATACAGAGGGTAAAATTATTTTGGATTTTTTTCTCAACTTTTGTCTCCTCATCGCAAATATATGCTTTAAAAAGAGAGACGAACATCTTATAACCTATAAGAGTGGAATAACGAGCTCTCAAATCGACTTCTTCTTGTTGAGGAGAGTCGACCGAAAATTTGCATTAATTGTAAAATTATTACAGGAGAGAGTTTAACAACACAACATAGGATGCTTGTCATGGGTTTTCGAGTTGAACAAAACTTGAGAAAAAGACATCATACAAAGAACCCAAGGACGAGGTGGTGGTGGATGAAAGGCGAAGAATAAAGAAACTTTCTAAGACGGGTAGAAGAAGAAGCAAAGTCGGATGGAAGTAGAAGCGTAGAGATGATGGGGAGAGAGATGGCAAAAGTTATTAGAAGAACAGTAAAAAAAAAGTTTTGGTGAATCTAGAGAGATAGGACCAAGAGACAAGGAGTCCTGATGGTGGAATGCGAGGGTACAAGAAAAGATAAAGACAAAAAGGTGTACTTTAAAGAGTGATTTTTGTGTCGCAATGCAGATAATTGTAAAAAATATAAGGCGGCTAAGAAAGAAACAAAAGTAGCTATCTGCAAAGCAAGAACAAGAGCATATGCGGGTCTTTACCAGTCCTTAGGCACGAAAAAAGGAGAAAAAAGGTATATATAGAATCGTAAGTAGTCGTGAAAGAAGAACGTGAGACTTAGATTAGGTTAAGTGCATAAAGGATAAATAAGGGGATGTGTTGGCTCAAGAGGAGAAGGTCAATGAAAGGTGGAAGAGCTACTTCTACGAGTTATTTAATGAAGGACAAAAGACTCTTTCGAGCCTTGGTCGGTTATGTACGAGGGAAGAAGATCAAAACTTCGACTATTATCGAAGGATTCGAGACTTCGAAGTAAAAGAGACTCTAAAGCGGATGAAAAATGGCAGGGCAGTAAGACCCGATAATATCCCGATTGAATAAAGGGGATATACAAAGTTGCGAGAACTATAGATGGAACAAGCTCATGAGCCATACTATGAAGTTATGGGAAAGTGTGATAGAACGGAGGTTGAGACAAGAGACAAGTAAGAGAAAACCAATTTGGTTTTATGCCAGGTAGATCCACTACTAAAGTGATATACCTGTTAAGAAGGATGATGGAGATGTATCGTAGTAATAAAAAGGATCTACATATGGTGTTTATTGATTTAGAAAAAGCATACGATAAGGTGTCAAGGGAAGTCTTATGGAAGGTTTTAGAAATGAAGAGAATAAGGATTGCATATATTCGTGTAATTAAAGACATGTTTGATGGAGTTACAACTAGTGTGAAAACTCAAGGTGGTGTGATAGAGAAATTTTTTATTGGTATAGGATTACACCAGGGATCATCTTTAAGTCCATACCATTTCACATTAGTCTTGGAAGTACTCACAGAGTATATCAAAGAGCCTGTACCATGGTGCATATTTTTTGCCGATGATATCGTCCTTATTTGAGAGTCAAGGAAAGATCTAAATAAGAAGTTGGAGTTATGGAGAGAAGCTCTAGAAGTGTATGGTCTGCGCATAAGCCGTAGCAAAACGGAATATATGAAATGTAAGTTCGGCCTGCAAAGGAAAAACCTTAATATAGAGGTGAAGATTGGAGATAACATCCTACGAAAAATTAAGAGTTTTAAGTATCTTGGGTGCATCATACAGGATAATGGAGAGATTGAATATGATATAAATCATAGGATCCAAGCAGGGTGGTCAAAATGGCAGAGGGCGTCTGATTTTATATGTGAAAAAAAGTGCCTTTAAAACTTAAAAGTAAATTCTATCGCACTACTATCAGACCGGCTATGCTTTATGGTATAGAGTGTTGGACAGCCAAAGGGGAGCATGAACATAAGCTAAATGTGGCAGAGATGAAGATGTTGAGATGGATGTTATGCGATTGAATAAAATAAGGAATGAAGATATAAGAGAGAGAGAGAGAGAGAGAGAGTTGGAGTAGCATCTATTGTGGAAAAAATGGTAGAATCGCGTCTCAGGTGGTTCGGACATATGAGAAGAAGACCAACAGAACACCTAGTCAGGAGGGTGGATGAGATGGAAGATGGACAAGGGGTGAAAGACAGAGAAAGACCTAAGAAGACCATTCATGAGGTAGTCAAACAAGATCTACATGTAAACGGCCTCTTTATAAACATGATAGTATTCAATAACATCGTTTGATTCATGTAACCGACCCCACCTAATGGGTCAAGACTTTGTTGTTGTTGTATGTTTATATTTATAATTAAAACTTAAAAGGATACACTAGTGGCCAGGTTTTAACATTTATGAAAAATAAAATTATTTTACTGTAAAAGTTAATTATTTTAATAATTAATTATTCTACTAAAAAATAATATATAATACATATAATGACTTTTTTTTACTGTTGTGTTTAATTTACAGAGGAATTTTGTTATAATTATTATATTTTATAGTTTTATTTTTTGTGATGTAAACCCTTAATGTTTTATTTTAATACGGTCAAGCAGGAAAAATACTAAAGGATATTTATAAATTTTATATTTATTTATATTAATTTTATTAATAATTAATATTAATATTTAAGTGAACGGTTAAATAATTTTAACCGGTTTTGAGTTAATTAATTATTAACCGGTCATATATGTATGTATGTAATGGTTAGTGTGTGAAATAATACATTGTGTCTATTCACACAATAACACAGAGTCACAACCATTTAACATGGTACGTGACTTTTGGTAATTCATGCAACATATTATATATATATATATATATATATATATATATCCCTTTTACTCAAAATAAATAGAATAAAAATTGTTTGTCAAGCCTTATTTTTTTCTTCTTTTAAAGTTTAAGAGAGTTCAAGAGAGTTAAAAATTTCTTATTATTACTAATTAAAAAATTCATTGGTTTCATTGTATTTTAGGAGAGTATTGTCATAAACCCTATAGCAACTAAGTGTGGGGACAAATATCTCTCTAAAGAAAGCGATCTAATCGTGCCTTGAAATCATAACACAATATAGATTTTGTCATCTTACTATCTTTATATACCCAACATTTTTAGAGAGATATGACTTGAAAATGGCACAAGATCAAAATACCACGTTCAAGGTCATGAATCAAGAGTTTGTCAAATTATATCATTTTGATGGAACAAACTTCAACTGTTGGAAGGACAAGATGATGTTCCTTCTTTCGATTCTCAATCTTGCATATGTGATTGACCCAAAGACTACACCAATTGTCGATGCCACTGAAAATGTCACACCAGAAGAGAAAGAAAAGATTGGTCAATTGAAGAAGAAACATGATGAAGATACTTTCGCATGTCGAGGTCATATTCTCAATACTTTATCCGACCAACTTTATGATCTCTACATGTCAATTCAATCACCATTGGAGATTTGGAAGTCTTTGAAAGAAAAGTGATGAGCGGATGATTTGTATACTTTTTGGCATTGTTTTTAGTATGTTTTTGATATGATCTAGTTAGTTTTTAGTATATTTTTATTAGTTTTTAGTTAAAATTCACTCTTCTGATCTTTGGAACCTTTTTCTTTAGATCTTTTGATCACTTTGAGAGGCTGGCCATTCGGCCATGCCTAGACCTTGTTCTTATGTATTTTCAACGGTGGAGTTTCTACACACCATAGATTAAGGTGTGGAGCTCTGCTGTACCTCGAGTATTAATGCAATTACTATTGTTCTTCTATTCAATTCCGCTTGTTCTTTGTCCAAGATATCACTTGTTCTTCAACTTGATGAATGTGATGATCCGTGACACTCATCATCATTCTCACCTATGAACGTGTGACTGACAACCACCTCCGTTCTACCTTAGATTGGGTGAATATCTCTTTGATTCCTGATACACGATGCATGGTTGATCGCCTGACAACCGAGTGCTCGCCTGACAAACGAGCCAGCCATTCCGTGAGATCAGAGTCTTCGTGGTATAGGCAAGAACTGATGGCGGCATTCAAGAGAATCCGGAAGGTCTAACCTTGTCTGTGGTATTCTGAGTAGGATTCAATGATTGAATGACTGTGACGTGCTTCAAACCTGTAACCTACTGGGCGTTAGTGACAGACGCAAAAGAGTTATTCTATTCCGGTAGGGGAGGGAACCAAACCGGTGATTGGCAGCACTGTGACAAGTGTGCATTAGCTTTCACTGCGCGGATGGAGGTAGCTGCTGACAACAGTGAAACCTTACACGAGCTTGCCATGGAAAGGAGTAAGAAGGGCTGGATGAAGGCAGTAGAAAGCAGAGAGACGGAAGGGAAGGCATCTTCATGCGCTTATCTGAAGTTTCTACCAATGAATTACATAAGTATCTCTATCCTTATCTTTTATGTTATTTTCGTTCATCACCATATACATCTGAGTTTGCCTGACTAAGATTTACAAGATGACCATAGCTTGCTTCAATACTAACAATCTCCGTGGGATCGACCCTTACTCACGTAAGGTTTATTACTTGGACGACCCAGTGCACTTGCTGGTTAGTTATGCGAAGTTGTGTAATGCCATGGTATTGAGCCACCAAGTTCTTGGAGCCATTACCGGGGATTATTTGAGTTGTGAAAAAGTATTGTTCACAATTTCGCGCACCAAGTTTTTGGCGCCGTTGCCGGGGATTATTTGAGTTGTGAAAAAGTATTGTTCACAATTTCGCGCACCAAGTTTTTGGCGCTGTTGCCGGGGATTGTTCAAGTTTTGAGCAAGCTTTTGGTAACATCAGTGCCAAGATCCGGCAACAACATCAAGTTTTTGGTGTTATTGCCCGGGATTGTTTAGGCTGGACAACTGACGGTTCATCTTGTTGCTTAGATTAGGTATTATTTTTTTCGAAATTCTTGAAGATGAATTCTAGAGTTTCATGATGATTTGTTGAAATCTGGCTGGCTGAGAAGCCATGTCTAATCTCATTGGACCGAGGTTTCAACTTATCACCACAAGAACTTGTTGATTTCTTATCAATCTTGCTTTTGGAGCAGTGATTTGCTAAGGCTTGGCTGGCCTCTGGCCATGTCTAGTGTTTTGGACCGAAGCTTTCTTTGAAAGCTTGGCTGGCTGTGAAGCCATGTCTAATTCCTGGACCGGAGTCTTAGACTAGCATTGCACTGATTCCTAGAATTCTCATTAAGAATTTTGATACCTTTTCCCATTTAATTTTCGAAAAACACAAAAAAAAAAATTTACAAAATCATAAAAAGACCAAAAATATTTGATGTTTCTTGCGTAAGTTTAGTGTTTCATCCTAAGTTTGGTGTCAAATGCATGTTTTTGTTATAATTTTCGAATCCATGCATATATTTCTTTGTTTTGATCTTTGAATTCTATTGACTTGAAGCATTTTGTGTGTCTCATATGCATTCTCATTGTTAGTGTCAGTAGTATACAAACTGCTAAGTTTGGTGTCTTGCATGCATTGTTAATTGATTCCTTTTGCATTTTGATTTTAAAAATCCAAAAATTTTTTAATTTGTGTCTTTTCAAGTCAATGATACAAAGAATTGAAGATTCAGAACATACTGCAGAGGATTACACAGAAAAAGCTGAGCATTCAAAAATGCCCAGTGAAGAAGGCAGACTGGCGTTTAAACCAGCCAGGGCACCTGGTTGGGCGTTTAACGCCCAAAGAGGTAGCATTTTGGGCGTTAAACGCCAGAATGTATACCATTCTGGGCGTTTAACGCCAGGATGGTGCTAGGGGGAAGATTTTGTTTTCAAATCAATTTTTTTTAGTTTTTCAAAATCAAATCTTTTTCAAATCAAATCTTTTCAATCAAATATTTTCAAAATCAATTTCTTTCCTTTTTTAAAAGATACTTACTAACAATTAATGATTTGATTGAACATCTCAAAATTGTTGCCTTTTCTGTTGAGAAAGGTTTTATGTTTGAATCATATCTTTTCTTGTTAGGCAAGTTATTAATTTTAAAAAAATCAAATCTTTTTCAAATTGTTTTCAAATTATATCTTTTAAAATTGTTTTCAAACCATATCTTCTCAATCACATCTCTTTGACCATAACTTTTCAATCATATCTTCTTAACCACATCTTTTTCAAAATAGTTTTCAATCAAATCTTTTTGATGTCTAATTTCAAAATCTTTTTTTCGAAAATCACTTAACTTCTTTCCCACTTTTGTTTTCGAAAATCAATTAGTGTTCTTCAAAAATGTTTTCAAAAATTTTATAATTAATTTTCAAAAATTATCCCCCCCTTCTTCTTCACATCCTTCTATTTATGGAGTATCACTCATTCTTAATGCACAATTCGAACTATATCTGATCAAGTTCGAATTCTCCTTCTTCTTTCTTCTATTTTTCTTTTCCTCTGACACCTAAAGGAATCTCTAAACTGTGACATAGAGGATTCCACATTTTCTTGTTCCCTTCTCTTTCTTATGAGCAGGAGCAAAGATAAAGGCATTCTTGTTGAGGCTGATCCTGAACCTGAAAGGACCTTGAAGAGAAAGCTAAGAGAAGCCAAAGCACAACTCTCTTTAGAGCACCTGACCGAATTCTTCAAGGAAGAAGAACAAATGGCAGCCGAAAACAACAACAATGCCAACAATGCAAGGAAGGTGCTTGGTGACTTTACTGCACCTACTCCTGATTTCTATGGGAGAAGCATCTCTATCCCTGCCATTGAAGCAAACAACTTTGAGCTTAAGCCTCAATTAGTTTCTCTAATGCAACAGAATTGCAAGTTTCATGGACTTCCAATAGAAGATCCTCATCAGTTTTTAGCTGAGTTCTTGCAAATCTGTGACACAGTCAAGACTAATGGGGTTAACCCTGAGGTCTGATGGAGAATCCCTCTATGAAGCTTGGGAAAGATACAAACAGTTAATCAGAAAATGTCCCTCTGACATGCTTTCTGAATGGAGCATCATA
Source organism: Arachis stenosperma (assembly GCF_014773155.1). NCBI lineage: Eukaryota > Viridiplantae > Streptophyta > Magnoliopsida > Fabales > Fabaceae > Arachis > Arachis stenosperma. The sequence continues at coordinate 17,264,557 of NC_080385.1, forward strand.
GGTATTTTCTATGATGGTCTCTCTGAACTATCCAAGATATCTTTGGATAGCTCTGCTGGAGGATCTCTTCATCTGAAGAAGACGCCTACTGAAGCTCAAGAACTGATTGAAATGGTTGCAAATAACCAATTCATGTACACTTCTGAAAGGAATCCTGTGAACAATGGGCTAGTCAGAAGAAAGGAGTTCTTGAAATTGACACTCTGAATGCCATTTTGGCTCAGAATAAAATATTGACTCAACAAGTCATCTGATTTCTCAAAGTCTGTCTGGAATGCAAAATGCACCAAACAGTACTAAGGATGCTTCATCTGAGGAAGAAGCTTATGATCCTGAGAACCCTTCAATGGAAGAAGTAAATTACCTGGAGAACCCTATGGTAACACCTATAATTCTTCATGGAGAAATCACCCAATCTCTCATGGAAGAATCAAGAGAGACCTCAACAAGGTTTCATAATAATATGGTGGAAGAAACAGGTTTAACAATGGTAAACCTTTTCCATCATTCTCAGCACAGACAGAGAGCTCTAAGCAGAATACCTCTGACTCAGCAACCATGGTCTCTTCTAATCAAAACCACTCAAAGTTTCATGACTGAAACTAGATCCTCCATTAGGAATTGGAAGGACAAGTGGGTCAGCTGAGCAAGAAAATTACTGAACTTCCCCCAAGCACTCTCCCAAGTAACACTGAGAAAATCCAAAAGGAGAGTGCAAAGCCATAAATATGCCGAATTCTGGAGGAAGAAGAGGCAGTGAACGCCACTGAGAAGGCCTCACTGGACGTCCACTGGCCTCCAATGAGTTCCCCATTGAGGAACCTTGGGAATCTGAGGCTCAAACTGAGACCATAGAGATTCCCTTGGACTTACTACTGCCTTTCATGAGCTCTGATGAGTATTCTTCCTCTGAAGAAGAGGAGTATGTCACTGAGGAGCAAGTTGCTAAATACCTTGGAGCAATCATGAAGCTGAATGACAAGTTATTTGGAAATAAGACTTGGGAGGATGAACCTCCCTTGCTCACCAAAGAACTGGATGACTTGTCTAGGCAGAAACTGCCTCAAAAGAGGCAAGATCCTGGGAAGTTTTCTATACCTTGTACCATAGGCACCATGACCTTCAAGAAGGCCTTGTGTGACTTGGGGTCAAGTGTAAACCTCATGCCCCTCTCTGTAATGGAGAAATTAGGGATCTTTGAGGTGCAAGCTGCAAAAATCACTAGAGATGGCAGACAACTCAAGAAAACAAGCCTATGGACTTGTAGAGGATGTTCTGGTTAAGGTTGAAGACCATTACATTCCTACTGATTTCATAGTCCTAGAGACTGGGAAGTGCATGGATGAATCAATCATCCTTGGCAGACCCTTCCTAGCCACAGCAAAGGCTGTGATTGATTGATAGAGGAGAGTGATCATTCAAGTGAATGAAGAATCCTTGGTGTTTAAGGCCCAAGGATATCCCTCTGTCATCATGGAGAAGAAGCATGACGAGCTTCTCTCAAAACAGAGCCAAACAGAGCCCCCACAGTCAGACTCTAAGTTTGGTGTTGGGAGGCCACAATCAAACTCTAAGTTTGGTGTTGGGAAGTTCCAACACGGTTCTGAGCATCTCTGAGGCTCCATGAGAGTCCTCTGTCAAGCTAATGACAGTAAAGAAGCGCTTGTTGGGAGGCAACCCAATGTTTTATAATTAATTATTTTCTTTTGTTATTTTATCTTTTTTGTAGGTTGATGATCATAAGAAGTCACAAAACAATGAAAAAAGCAAAAACAAATGAAAACAGGAAGAAAAACAGCACACCCTGGAGGAAGATGCTGCTGGCGTTCAAACGCCAGTCAGCCTAGCAGTTGGGCGTTAACGCCCAGTCTGGCACCCTTCTGGGTGTTTAACGCCAAAAGGGGCACCAGACTGGCGTTAAACGCCAGTAAAGGCAAAAACCTGGCATTAAACGCCAGGAATGGGCACCAGCCCGGCGTTTAACGCCAGAAAAGGCTCAAAACGTGGATTTTGATGCCATTTGGTGCAAGGATGCCTTTTCCTTGACACTACAGGATCTGTGGACCCCACAGGACCCTACCATCACTCTCTCTCTTCTTCCCCCATTCACCAATCACCTCAACACCTCTTCCCCAAAAACCCCTCACCTATCAAATCCCATCTTTCTCTTCACCACTCACATCCATCATTCATAAAACCCCACCAACCTCACCCTTCAAATTCAAACCACTTTAACTCCCAAACACACCCTCAAATGGCCGAACCCTCATCCCCCTCTTTCCTATATAAACCCCTCTTTACCCCTTCATTTTCACACTACCTAAACACCACTTCTCCCCCTCCTTGGCCGAATACACCACCATCTCCCTCTTCCTCATTTCTTCTTCTTCTACTCTCTTCTTTCTTCTTTTGCTCGAGGACGAGCAAACATTTTAAGTTTGGTGTGGTGAAAGCGTTGCTTTCTCGTTTTTCCATAACCATTTATGGCATCCAAGGCCGGAGAAACCTCTAGAAAGAGGAAAGGGAAGGCAAAGGCTTCCACCTCCGAGTCATGGGAGATGGATAGATTCCTCTCAAGGGTGCATCAAGACCACTTCTATGAAGTTGTGGCCTTGAAGAAGGTGATCCCCGAAGTCCCCTTTTCACTCAAAAAGGGTGAATATCCGGAGATCCGCCATGAGATCCGAAGAAGAGGTTGGGAAGTACTTACCAACCCCATTCAACAAGTCGGAATCTTGATGGTTCAAGAGTTCTATGCCAATGCATGGATCACCAAGAACCATGACCAAAGTGTGAACCCGGATCCAAAAATTATCTTACTATGGTTCGGGGGAAATACTTGGATTTTAGTCCGGAAAGTGTGAGGGTGGCGTTCAACTTGCCTATGATGCAAGGAGATGAGCATCCTTACACTAGAAGGGTCAACTTTGATCAAAGGTTGGACCAGTCCTCACAGTCATATGTGAAGAGGGCGCACAATGGAAGCAAGATTCAGAGGAAAGCCGGTCCAATTGAGAAGGCATGACCTCAAACCCGTGGCTAGAGGATGTTAGAGTTCATACAACGCTCAATCATTCCCACTAGCAACCGGTCCGAAGTTACCATAGACGGGCTATCATGATCCATAGCATCATGATTGGAGAAGAATAGAGGTTCATGAGGTTATAGCCCAAGAACTCTATAGGGTGGCGGACAAGACCTCTACCTTGGCAAGGTTAGACTTTCCTCACCTCATTTGTCACCTCTGTTATTCAGTGGGAGTTGACATAGAGGGAGACATCACCATTGATGAGGACAAGCCCATCACTAAGAAAGGATGGAGTACACAGAGATCCCACTCATCATGAGATCCCTGAGATTCCTCAAGGGATGAATTTTCCTCCACAAGACTATTGGGGGCAACTAAACACCTCCCTAGGAGAGTTGAGTTCCAATATGGGACAACTAAGGGTGGAGCACCAAGAACACTCCATTCTCCTCCATGAATTAGAGAAGAACAAAGAATCATGAGAGAGGAGCAACAAAGGCAAGGAAGAGACATTGAGGAGCTCAAGCACTCCATAGGACCTTCAAAAGCAAGGAAGAGCCGCCATCATTGAGGTGGACCCATTCCTTGATTTCCTTGTTCTTTATTCCTTTGTTTTTCGAATTTTAGTGCTTTATGTTATCCATGCTTGTGTCTTATGATCATTAGTGTCTTAGTGTCTATGCTTAAAGTATGAATGTCCTATGAATCCATCACCTTTCTTGAATAAAAATGTGCTTAATTGAAAAGGAAGAATGCATGAATTTTGAATTTATAATAGTTAATTATTTTGATGTGGTGGCAATATTTTTGTTCTCTGAATGTATGCTTAAACAGTGCATATGTATCTTGAATTTGTGGTTCATGAATGTTGGCTCTTGAAAGAATGATGAAAAGGAGACATGTTATTGAGAATCTGAAAATCAATAAAATGATTCTTGAAGCAAGAAAAAGCATTGCTATTAAAAAAAAAAAAAGAGAAAACGAAAAAAAATAATAATAGAGTTGTGATCCAAGGCAATAAGAGTGTGCTTAAGAACCCTGGACACCTCTAATTGGGGACTTTAGCAAAGCTGAGTCACAATCTGAAAAGGTTCACCCAATTATGTGTCTGTGGCATGTATGTATCCGGTGGTAATACTGGAAAGACAGAGTGCTTTGGGCCACAGCCAAGACTCAATAAATAGCTATGTTCAAGAATCATCATACTTTACTAGGAGAATCATTAACACTATCTGGATTCTAAGTTCCTAAAGAAGCCAACCATTCTGAATTTCAAAGGATAGATTGAGATGCCAAAACTGTTCAGAGGCAAAAAGTTAAAAGCCCCGCTCATCTAATTAATACTGATCTTCACAGATGTTTTTGGAATTCATTGCATATTCTCTTCCTTTTATCTTATTTGATTTTCAGTTGCTTGGGGACAAGCAACAATTTAAGTTTGGTGTTGTGATGAGCGGATGATTTGTATACTTTTTGGCATTGTTTTTAGTATGTTTTTGATATGATCTAGTTAGTTTTTAGTATATTTTTATTAGTTTTTAGTTAAAATTCACTCTTCTGATCTTTGGAACCTTTTTCTTTAGATCTTTTGATCACTTTGAGAGGCTGGCCATTCGGCCATGTCTAGACCTTGTTCTTATGTATTTTCAACGGTGGAGTTTCTACACACCATAGATTAAGGTGTGGAGCTCTGCTGTACCTCGAGTATTAATGCAATTACTATTGTTCTTCTATTCAATTCCGCTTGTTCTTTGTCCAAGATATCACTTGTTCTTCAACTTGATGAATGTGATGATCCGTGACACTCATCATCATTCTCACCTATGAACGTGTGACTGACAACCACCTCCGTTCTACCTTAGATTGGGTGAATATCTCTTTGATTCCTGATACACGATGCATGGTTGATCGCCTGACAACCGAGTGCTCGCCTGACAAACGAGCCAGCCATTCCGTGAGATCAGAGTCTTCGTGGTATAGGCAAGAACTGATGGCGGCATTCAAGAGAATCCGGAAGGTCTAACCTTGTCTGTGGTATTCTGAGTAGGATTCAATGATTGAATGACTGTGACGTGCTTCAAACCTGTAACCTACTGGGCGTTAGTGACAGACGCAAAAGAGTTATTCTATTCCGGTAGGGGAGGGAACCAAACCGGTGATTGGCAGCACTGTGACAGAGTGTGTGCATTAGCTTTCACTGCGCGGATGGGAGGTAGCTGCTGACAACAGTGAAACCTTACACGAGCTTGCCATGGAAAGGAGTAAGAAGGGCTGGATGAAGGCAGTAGGAAAGCAGAGAGACGGAAGGGAAGGCATCTTCATGCGCTTATCTGAAGTTTCTACCAATGAATTACATAAGTATCTCTATCCTTATCTTTTATGTTATTTTCGTTCATCACCATATACATCTGAGTTTGCCTGACTAAGATTTACAAGATGACCATAGCTTGCTTCAATACTAACAATCTCCGTGGGATCGACCCTTACTCACGTAAGGTTTATTACTTGGACGACCCAGTGCACTTGCTGGTTAGTTGTGCGAAGTTGTGTAATGCCATGGTATTGAGCCACCAAGTTCTTGGAGCCATTACCGGGGATTATTTGAGTTGTGAAAAAGTATTGTTCACAATTTTGCGCACCAAAAAGTACAATACTGAACGACAAGGAACAAATAAGTTTATTATGATGAAATATTTTGAATTTATTATGAATGATACTATGCCTGTCATGGATCAAATTTATGAATTACAAATCCTTGTAAGTAGACTTCGTGATCTACAAATGGTGATCCTTGAATCATTACAAGTTAGAACAATTATTTCAAAATTGTCTTCATCTTAAAATGATTATAGGAAGAAACTTTTACATCTTGGTGAGGAATTCACAATTGAGAAATTACTAAGGCGTATACGCATAGAGGAGGAAACTCGTAAATGTGATGTTGTGTATCTTTCTCAAAGTTCTAAAGTGAATCATATTGGTGAAAACAACACCAATAAGAAGAAAAGAAAATTCTCTAAAGATTCAAAGCAAGATAAGAAGAGATAAAGAGAGTGTTATCATTGTCACAAGAAATGACACTATATCAAAGAATGGAGACTTCTGAAAAAGGAAGCACCAGAGACCAACTTAGTGGAAGAGAAGGATCTGATTGCTATGGTTGTATAAAAAGTACAAAATATGCATATTGGCATGGTTACAGAAGTCAACATAGCAACACAAAGAAAATCACTTGAGTGGTGGTTAGATTCAGGAGCTACTGTTCACGTTTGCAATGATTGCAACCAATTTAAAACATATGAAGAAGTGAACAATAGAGAGGTCTTGATGGGCAATAACAACTCAGCCAAAGTTTGTGGTCAAGGAACTGTGAAATTGAATTTTACATTTGGAAAGAAATTAAGTTTAATAAAGTGAATATTTTTTTGTATGTTGTTGATTCTTGTGATTTATGGCATAGTAGATTAGCACCTTAAATTACAAATCAATTGAATATATGCAAAAGAATAACTATATTGATCTTAGTAACAAGGATTTTAATAAGAAATGTGATATTTGCATACAATCCAAAATTACTAAGCAACTTTTTCCTAAAGTTGAAAGAAATACACATTTATTAGAATTGATTCATAATGATATTTGTGAACTAAATGGCAATATTACTAGAGGAGGAAAAAGATATTTTATAACCTTTATTTATGATTGTTCTAGATTTGCTTATGTGTATTTGCTTAGAAATAAAGATGAAGCTTTTGAAATATTTAAGAAATATAAAATGGAAGTAGAAAATACGCACAATAAGAAAATAAAATTTCTTCATAGTGATTGAGGTGGAGAATATTTTTCTGATAAATTTGATAACTTTTGTGAATTACATGGTATTGTGTATGAATCTTCCGCTCCATATACTCCGCAACAAAATAGTTTGGCAGAAAGGAAAAACCGTACCTTAGTGGATATGGTTAATTCAATGTTACTAAATGTAAAATTGCCTTACAATTTATGGGGTGAAGCATTATTGACATCATGTCATATCAACAATAGGATACTATCAAGACCAAGGTTTTGAAAACCAGACTGGACCGGTCGGTCCGACCGGTCTAACCGTGAACCGGCAACAATTACGGTTCGGTTAGTATCTGAAAACCGCTAATTTAAAAACCGTTAATAAATCACTGAACCGGCTGGGAATCGTCCGGTCGGACCGAACCGGGACCCGGCCGGTTTTCACTTTTCAACAAAAAAATAAATAAATAAAAGACGCCTGCCTCCCTGACCCTGACTCCCTCTCTGTCTCTCTCACTCACCGTATCTGCTTCCTTCTCTCAACAAAACCTAGCCTCTAATTCCACTTTCTTCTTCAAGCTGTGTCACCGCCACTGCACTACCGCCACCATCGCAATCTGCGCCGCCGCCGTCCGCATTGCACCCATGGTCGTCGAAACGCGTCTGCTCGCCTCGCTTTCCCGTTAGTTTTGAGCTTCTGCGTCTGTTCTGAGCTTTCGCCGCCTCTGTATCGCCATGCTTCCACCACGGTGCTCCCTCTTCGTCGCTTGGTCGAGCTTACCTAAGCCCTTGTTTTTGCTCCAGCCTGCTGTTATCACCACGCTTCGGCTTCTGTTTTGGCTGAGCTTACGGCAGTGCTCAGTCCTGATCTGAGCTCCCTCTCCTTCATCTGATATGCTGAATCTCTGCTGTTCATAGTTTTTTTTAAGTAATTTCTTGCTTATCTGTTTTGAGTTTTCTTAGGTTTTTTGCTTATCTGTTTTTAGTTTTCTTAGGTTTTTTTCTTAGTAATAATTTTCTTAGGTTTTTCTGTTATGAGCAATTTAGATTATTTTATTTTACAGTAATTATGGAACTTTTTTGTTGTTCAGATGTATTTTTTATTTAATTGTTCAATGTTGTGTTTATTGTTGTTGTTGATTGTTGCTGTTTGTTGTTGATGGTTTTGATTGGTGATGTTTGTTCACTGCTATATTTATTCTTATTGTTCTTGATTGTTGCTATTTTTTTCTTGTGCTATTTATTTTCTGAGTTGCTGTTTTTCATGTTTTTTTTAATGACTATTTGGTTTCTAGTATCTCTGAAGATGTTGATTGCTGGCATTCTGAAATCTTTAAGCAAGAAGTAATGTTTCCAGAACCTGATAGTTATTTGCCAACCATAGAAGGAGCTTTACTAACAAATAATATTTGTTCAATTTTTATTAATGGAACCTGCAAACTTGAGTCTATGGATATCTCTGATTTAGCAGAAATCATATCTTTTCTTTTCACATGCCAGAACTCTATTGGAAACAACAATAATCATATTGTACCCTTAAAAATTGCTATTACAATTTGTTGATTGCTTACATGAAGTATCTGTCTTTGGTTGCACATTTACTTTGTGCTTGGGTCTTGTTCAAAATACCTCGTGTTCAAGAAATGAGTTCAAACAATTGGTAGCTCAGATGCTAATGGTCATATCTGACTTGGTGCGAGAAAACAATGTTTATTTAATTTAGTGTCATCACTGCCTTGCTAATGCTAATGCTAATGCTTGGTTACTGGATGCTCTATTTTGAACTTTTGATATGTTGTATAATGTACTGATTTTGTTGTTTTAGTGTTTAATTTAGTGTCATCACTTCCTTGCTAATGGTCTGATTAGTTTAGTGTCATCACTGCCTTGCTATTGCTAATGCTTAGTAACTGAATGCTCTATTTTGAACCTTTGATATGTTGTATAATGTACTGATTTTGCTGTTTAGTGTTTAATTTAGTGTCATCACTCATCACTGCCTTGGTAATGCTCTGTTTAATTTAGTGTCATCACTTCCTTGCTAATGCTAATGCTTGGTTACTGAATGCTTTGTTTTGAACTTTTGATATGTAGTATAATGTACTGATTTTGCTGTTTTTAGTTTTTAGTTTAGTGTCATCATTGCCTTGCTGAATGATGTTGCTAATGTACTGGTGTTGCTATTTTAGTGTTTTGATAATGTACTGGTGTTGCTGTTTTAGTATTTTATAATGTGTTGCTATTTCATTGTTGCTGTTTGATAATATACTGGTGTTGTTATTTTAGGGTTGCTGATGTACTTTTTGATCTTTTCAGATTTATATTATACTATAATTATATTTTAGGGTGTTTAATTATAACTTATTTATTATTTTATTCTAAAACGATTTTTTCGGTTGAACCATCGGTTAGACCGGTTGGACCAGTGAACCAGTGATTAGAGCGGTTTGATAACCGGTCCGGTTCTTAGAACCTTGATCAAGACATATAAAAGTTTCTCCTTATGAAATTTGGAAATAAAGGAAACTTAATTTAAATTATCTTAGAGTGTGAGGGTGTTTAGTCCTTTATCGAGTTCTTGATCAAAGGAGAACTAAATTGGGGCCAAGAGCCATAAAAGGCACCTTTATAGGATATGCTCAAAATTCTAAAGCATATAGAATATTAGACTTAGCGTCTACGGTAGTTGTTGAATCAAGAGATGTAGAATTTATTGAAAATAGATTTATCAATGATTCAACTTCTAATTCAGAATATTCCCAAAATGATACTAATATTTCATAAGAAATAAATAATCAAAATAATAAATGTCTAAGCAACAAAGAATTGATTGAACCAAGAAAGAGCTTAAGAGTAAGAAAAGAAAAGGACTTGGGTCCAGATTTTATTTCTTCTCAAGCTATCACCTTTTAGGTAGAAGAAACTAGGAATTCTGTAACAAACAAGATTCCTATTATGATGAACATAGAGGGTGATCCTCAAACGTTCAAAGAGGCTATGGCTTCAAGGGATTCTACTTTTTGGAAAGAAGCAATAAATAATAAAATGGACTCAATATTATCTAACAATACTTAGGTCTTGGTTGATTTGCCTCTAGGATCAAAGCTTATAGGATGTAAGTGGGTATTTAGAAGAAAGTATAACACTGATGGTTTATTACAAACCTTTAAAGTAAGGTTAGTGGCCAAGGGGTTTAGACAACAAGGTCTAGACTATTTCGATACCTACGCACCTGTGGCAAGAATGACTTCTATTAGGACTCTTATATCATTGGCATCCATTCACAAGTTTCATATACATCAAATGGATGTTAAAACAACTTTTATAAATGGAGATCTTAATGAAAAAATTTATATGGAGTAATCGGAAAGCTATGTACTACCCGAAAATGAAAAGAAAGTTTGCAAATTAATTAAGTCTTTGTATGGGCTAAAACAAGCGCCTAAATAATGGCATGAGAAGTTTGATTCAGTGGTGTTATCAAATGGCTTTTCACATAATAGTGCAAATAAATGTATTTACTCAAAATTTACTAAAGATTATAGAGTAATCATTTGTTTATATGTTGATGATATGTTAATTATCATCGGAACAAATTTAGAAGGAATTCGTATAACGAAGGAGTATCAAACTTCTAAATTCATGATGAAAGATTTGAATGAAGTTGATTTTACTTTAAGTTAATCTCATTATATCAAAAAGGTATTGGAAAAGTTTGATCATCTCACAATTAAAGAATCCAATACGCCTTATGATCCTAATATTAAATTAGAAGGAAACATAAGAAGACCTATAGTAAAATTAGAATATGCTAGTGCTATAGGAAGTTTAATGTATGCAAAGCATTGTACTAGACCTGATATAGCATTTGCAGTGTGTAAATTATTAAGGTTTATAGGAAAGCCTAGCAATCAACATTGAAAAGCTGTAACAAGAGTTCTTGGTTATCTCAAGAAAACCATAAACTTGGAATTACATTATACTGATTATTCCGTAGTTTTAGAAGGTTATTCCGACGCAAGTTGGATTACAAATCTTAGTGATGACAAATCTACTTCAGGATGGATTTTTACCATAGGTGGTGGAGCAATAAGTTGGGCCTCAAAGAAACAAACATGTATTACACATTCTACTATGGAAGCTGAGTTTGTAGCTTTATCAGCCGCAGCCCGCAGGTAAAGAAGCGGAATGGTTAAGAAATTTGTTATATTATATAAAGCTGTAGCCACAGCAGACAATAGCCATTTCAATCTTCTGTGATAATAAATCAACCATGTCTCGAGCATATAATAAGGTTTATAATAGAAAGTCTAGATATATAAGTTTGAGACATGAGTTTGTGAGGCAACTAATAAATGATGGTGTAATTACCATCACCTATGTAAGATCTCAAGGAAATTTAGCAGACCCTTTGACTAAAGGTTTGTCAAGGGATAAAATCAAAGAAACTACTCCTAAAATGGGATTAAAACCTATTATTGCTAAATGATGGGAACCCAACCTTATTCTAGTAGACCACTAATTTTAAGGTTTAATGCGGTCATGGCAAGCAGAAAAAATACTAAAGGATATTTACAAATTTTATATTTATTAATATTAATTTTATTAATAATTAATATTAATATTTAAGTGAACGGTTAAACAATCTGAACCGATTTTGAGTTAGTTAATTATGAACCGGTCATATATGTACGTATGTGATGATTAGTATGTGAAATGATACATTGTGTCTGTTTACATAATAACAATTAAAGATAGAACAAGAAATTATTTGTCAAGCCTTATTTTCTCTTTCTTTTAAAGTTTAAGAGAGTTGAGAATTTTTTATTATTGCTAATTAAGAAATTTATTAGTTTCATTATATCCTGGGAGAGTATTATCATCAACCTTATAACAACTAAATATGGGGACAAATATTTCTCTAAAAAACGATCTAATATTGCCTTAAAACCATAACACAATATAAATTTTGTCATCTTACCATCTTTATATACCCAACAAATACCTCGTCTTCTTTGTCTCTTCTGTTTGCCTTGGTAGCACAAGACACAGTTCCTGTTTTCTTTTCTTTGTGTCCTTCCATTGATTTATTGTCATCATCGTTAATGTGCATGACAAACTTAGGCAATTTTTGATGAAGATACACATGATAATAGAGCAAATCACCCATATAAACCAAGTTGGGAAAAAATTTACGTGATTCAACTAAACTAATAATCGTTACAGGGTTCAACCAAGAGAACATTTCTATGTAATTCGAATTAGTCTAATTCGAATTACACAATCACAGTAATTCGAATCACACTTATTCGAATTACACACATGCACACACAAGCACTAATTCGAATCAGCCTGATTCGAATTACACACATGCTGCACATAGTAATTCAAATTGGCTAGATTTGAAATACTTATGATTTAATTATGTCCATTCTTTTATTAAAAAATTAATAGTTTATTAAAAAAATTTATTGAAAAATTTAATAATTTAAAAATAAAAAAATATATATTTTATTTCATACATTAAAAAAAAGCTAACAAAACATTTAATTACGAGACTTCTTTAAAATATTAATGAGCTATCAATTCGAATTTCATACAATACTCTTTTGCCCATTTTTAATAGTTCATGAATATTTTCTAATAAATTTATTTAAATTATACCATAAAAAATATTTTATTCTATACAAAATAATAAAAAATATTTTCTTTAATTTAAAAAATATTTTATTAAAAATATTTTATTCTACACAAAAAAATACTCTACATAGTCAATAATAATTTAAAAATTAAAGAAAATATATTTTTTAATTATTTTATATGGAATAAAATATTTTTAATTTCTAAATTATTATTGACTATGTAGAATATTTTATTTAAAATTTGAGTACATGCATGTATTTACTTAAGTCATTAGAATATTACAAATTTTTATAATACTTTTTATATTTTTAAGCCATTTTTTAAAAAATATTTTGTATAGAAAATGGCTTAAAATGGCTTAAAATGCCCTTTATTCTATGCAAAATAATTTTTTAAAAAAAGGGCTTAAAAAATGTTAGGAGTACTATAAAAATTTGTAATGTTCTAATGACTTAAGTAAATACATGCATATACTCAAATTTTAAATAAAATACTCTACATAGTCAATAATAATTTAGAAACTAAAGAAAATATTTTATTCCATACAAAACAATTAAAAAATATGTTTTCTTTAATTTCTAAATTATTATTGACTATGTAGAGTATTTTTTTAATGTCCTAAGTTATTAGGACATTACAAATTTTTATAATACTCCTAACATCTTTTAAGTCATTTTTTAAATTATTTTGTATAGAGTAAAATATTTTTTGTGGTATAATTTAAATAAATTTATTAAAAATTTATTAAAAAATATTCATGAGCTATTAAAAATGGACAAAAGAGTATTGTATGAAATTCGAATAGATAACTCATTAATATTTTAAAGAAGTCTCGTAATTAAATATTTTGTTAGCTTTTTTTTTAATGCATGAAATAAAATATATATTTTTTAATTTTTAAATTATTAATTTTTTAATAAAAGAATAGGCAGAATTAAATCATGAATAGTTCAAATCTGGCCAATTCAAATTACTATGTGCAGCATGTATGTAATTCGAATTAGGCTGATTTGAATTAGTGCTTGTGTGTGCGTCTGTGTAATTTGATTTAGACTGATTCGAATTACATAGAAATGTCCTCTTAGTTGAACCTGTAACAATTATTGGTTTGGTTGAATCACGTAAATTTTTTCCAACTTAGTTTATATGGGTGATTTGTCCTATTTTTTTATTATTATATTACTAAAAACAAATTTTATTATTCATTTATTACAAGTTTAGTTATTTTACTATCATAGAATTAATTATTCTCATAAATGATTATTTAATTGAAAACTATAAGATACTTATTTGTAAATATTTGTAAATACATAATGACTGAGTTAAGAATTTACTTTTTTTTAGATATATAACATGACTAGGGATTAAAAAAATACTAGTTGTACATTAAATTTAACCACTAAAATCAGTCACCAATGTATTTGTATATAAATATATATGTAATTTAATTTATTTTTAATGTATATTTGTATTCTAACATGTATTTTATACTAGTAACTAATTTCAGTAACTGATTTTAATATACACATAACATAATCACTAAGAATCATGGCCTTTTACATCTGAGTATTATGAAATTCAACTATTTCATCTGAGAGAGATAAAAAGAGCAAAGTTCCATAGCAGAGAGGGTTTCTATGAGAACCTTCTCGTTGAAATGAAAAAGGTGAATCCTACAAATGAACTTCACTTGTAAGAATATATAACATAATTACATGAGTGAATCTCAACCACACAATTACAATTAAATATCTCACTGTAATAAGACTCAATCAACTAGATAACTAACTTCAACTAATTCTGCTGACTAGGAATAACTGATTTAACCAAAAACTGACTTAACTTGTGACACAAGGCATATTTGAGATTTTATCACATTACAAAACCTATGACTGATTTAAGCTGATTTTCCTCTTTGCCGATACAAGATAATCTTTGTCATGTTAGCATGCATACAAATAGTCAAATACAATACTCAATAGCAACTAATCAACATTGTAATTCTGACACTCCCTTCCTTGAGAATAGAACAAAGTTAAGTTACCATTACAAAAACTACAATAATAATAATAATAATAATAATAATAATAATTCAATAATTCTTCCTTCTAATCATAGTTTTGTTTTCTTTTTCTTTTTTCTATGCTAAAATTCTTTTCCACGCTCCCAAACTTCCCCCTCATTCATTCCACAAAGCAAACATAGGAACTTGATTAACCAAACCCAAATTCCCAATCCTGTGTTCATTTTCATTGTTTCCATCATCATATTTTGGTGGTCCATGCAGAGTGAAATATCCATGTCCATAATCTGTTCCACTGACCCCAAATTCATTGGGGCTTTGCGGCGGGTTCGCCTCGTTCTTGTTGCTTGGCGAAACCTGCTGCGATGGACTGGTGACATTACCGTTGATGGTTCCGCTCTCATTCTGCGGTTGCTCGTCGCTGTTGCCATTCCACACCATGTTGGACAACTCATCAGAGTGTTGTTCACCATCAGTTATTGCCAGTGCAGTTGGCTGAGAAGGTGTGGCGGCCGAACCGGATGAATTGAAGTCCTCGGCGGTGGCCAGAGCTGAGTCTTTAGGAGACCGTTTCGCAAGGTCTCCGGCGATTAGGGTTGAACTCGAGCAAATCCTCTTCACGTCATACCTGCTTATGTCGAAATTGGTCACGGCACTTGTTCCCCTGAACTTGATTGCTGCAATATCATATGCTTCTGCAGCTTCTTCTTGTGTACCTATAGAATTATTAAAACTAATTAAATATTCAAACATAAAATCACTTTTATTTTTTTATAAAAAAAATCTTTTCTTAGAAATTCACCCAATCAAATCTTATATCTCACTACCATACATTAGCTTAAAGAAACAAAAAAGATAATACTATGATGCAACAACATAAAATTGGTGCATCATGCACCAACAATTTAGTAGTACGGATTCTCTACCAAAAATAGTAGTTAGCATTTCAGTATAACTTTATATTCAAAATTTCTATTAGATCCACACCATTATTATAATTAGTTATCTTTGTATTATGCACCTTCGCATTTAATTACTCTAACCGGAGAAATTAGTGCTTATTGGAATTAAAAAGTAAAAGGTTGAAAAGATAAAATATGTTCACATTATTATTAGAAATAATATAAATTTTTTACATGGCATATATACATTGTTTATATCAATATCATAGTAGTGATCTAAATTAACTTCTTACATCCTGTACTATATATGATAATCTATGAGTGTGGACTTTATTAAAATTTCAAACACAATGCATTTAGTCGTTTCAAGAAATTAATTACTAAATATAAAGTGGGAAAATAAGGAAGCTTAGAATAGAGAGGCAATAGAGGGAGGTTGGTGGCAGAACTTACTAAATGTACCAAGATACAAGTCCTTGTTGCCTGCAACCCTTCCTATACGAGCTTGCCACCTTCCATGTTGATGGTGCCTATAACAATAAAATAATAATACTAAAAAAGTGCAATGCTACGGCCAACAATAATTTACACCAATATTTATAAGAATTTTACACACAAAAAAGTATATAATTTTACATATGAATTAGTAAAATTTATTTGTTAAAAATAATTTAATATTTGTGCTGATTAAATGATGACAAAAATTACTAAAAATGACTGATCTGAGAGTTTTTCAATAATAAATAATACAAGGAGAGAAAAAGGGGGGATGTTTGCAATAATTGCTGGTGTTAATGAAAAAGCTGAAATTGCAGTAAATAATTTAATTGTGAACTTTATTATTAATGATATTATAAAAGCACATCACTTTTGGCCATACCTTGTCACGCCTCTATACACAGATGCCCCTCTTGAAAATCCACTGCTCTTCCTGCACATAATAATAATAATAATAATAATAATAATAATAATAATAATGAATTTTGAATAATGTGGAATTAATAATTAAGAAAAAAAGAAAAATTAAATAGTTACTAAATAAAAATCACATGGATAGAAATTTAATGGTACCTTCTCAAATTGGCGACAAATTCTTGTCTGTTCATGTGCTTCATCTCTTCAAGTTCCTTCTCATAAGTGCTTAACTGAGCATTTAAGAAGCAATAGACATATGTAGAGTCACTACTACAGTCTACATGTACCAAACATATATATTGGTTTCAAGCTACATAAATTAAATACTCCACTTATATATCACAGGTACCATATAATGCTTCATATAGCTTCTACATTAGTTAAATACACACAAAAGCTTTTAGTTTTTTTTATAGAATTTAATTTTGATACATTGAGAATGTAAAAAATTTTATATGATTTTTTTTTCCAAAGTCAAGAGTGAGGCTTGAACTCGAGATCTTTAGGTGAGAAGGGGAGTCTATGCCATTTAAACTATAGTTCATTCGCTAAATAATTTTATATGATTATTCAATCAGATTTATACAATTAGATGACTTTTTAAATAATTGATTTTAAAAATTAGTTAATTTTACTGATATGACTACAAACAATTAGTTGTCTGTATAAAATTTTTTAAACTAACAATGCATGAAAATTATAGGAAATTATCTATCACTTTGGCTATATTGAGAGCTCTAAAATCAAGAATAATCTAAATGGGAAGTTTTTAGAAGTAACATCTTATATGAAAAATGGAAAATAAAAATTACATTGAATTTCTACTTTAACGGTATAACAGACAATTCACAATAAATTTTACATAAAAAGATGGAGGTGACAAATGTTGTGAGACAAAACGAAAATGAAATTTCATAATATTTTAATCAGTTTTCTAAATAACAGCTTTAATTTAATTAATTGTTATGATCAAATAATTAGCATAAGAATAATTACAAATATTTAGTCATTTAGAAATAAACCGCGGATAAATTAAAATGGAAGACTTTAATTTTCCAAAGGAGAAAAGAAACTGTAGAAGCAGAAACCTTACAGGGAAATTTATGTGAGTTGTTGGACCCCAATACTTGAGTGCAGCTAAGTCATAAGCTCTTGCTGCTTTTTCTTCTTTGTCATAACCACCTAATAATAAATTAATAATAGTTGCCAATAGAAACCAATTATATATGTGCAGAAATTAAAAGAAGCACAGCTACCAATGCAGAACAACAATAAAAATAATTAATACTAATATATTCAGTAGCGTATCTAACCACTTAACGTGCTACGCTGAACAGTAAGATTCACAAACATGGTAAAGAAGCAAACAGCTATATTGCAATATGCATGTGAGAATGTAACTACTCACTTACCAAGGTAAACTGTGAACATTTGAACAACCCATCCATGATTTCAAATGAGAGAAGAATCCAACCAGTGCATCAAATTAAAAGCAGACCGTTAGTATATTCTCTTTCAAAATAAGACAAATAATATATATATATATATATATATATATATATATATATATATATATATATAGTGTAATTCTTGAAATTTAATTAATTGCTTTTTTTTTGTTTACTCATTATATTTTTTAACCTCACACCTAAAAGACTAATTTGCTGCAAATTTTAGTTTTATTTAAGCATTTGACATTCACTTAGTAAAGTTTGTTTTGAGATACTAGGATGGAAACTAAGAGATTGGGATTCAGTATCATTAGGCCAGAGACTAATACTAAAATTTCTGTCTTTGTTTTCAAAATTTTAGTATTTCAGTACCTCCAAAATTAAAAGTGGAGACACGAAACTGAAATTTTTGAGAACAAAAACTGAAACTTTAATAATATCTTATATTTAAAATACTCTTATTTCAATGAATTAATTTTAACTTTATCCTTTTTTACAAATTAAATTAAAGTTTCATTTTTAACTGTCTCCCACTTTATACCAAACACAATACTGAAATTTATTTCAGTTTCTGTCTTTCAATCTCTGTCTCTCAATCTTAGTCTCAGTCTCTCGATCTTTATCTCGGTCTCTTTTTTTCAAACGCTACCTTAAGTGCATGCACAAGATAGAATTCGAATTTTGACATTTATTTGTTTAAACAAGTGAACTAGCTACTAAATTAAGTAATTAACTCAAGTTGTTTATTAATTGCAAAATGTTAAAAAGGACTTGTCTTATTTTGCTTATTGAAAGGAAAAAAAAAGTTCCCACAAGTTGCTTCATTTAAGGTGCAGCAACTATTTGTTTTGTAAATAAGAAAGAATTGCTACTTTCATATAAGAAAATAATGTGCATTATTTTCACTTTGTCAACCAAAGGGGCCTTGCCACTGGACCTTGGTCAATGACCGACCGTAAATAAATAATTAAATAAATAAGTAAACGTTTTTCTCACCTTGCCTTCCTTTTCTTGTTTGTCCTTCCTTTCTGCAACTATTATCCCACAAATGGGCCTCATATCTACCCGTCCATCTATGCCTAATAACAAAATGCATCAAAAGGTAAGAACAATTCAGCAACATGTGTATTCATGAATCCTATATTATATATTTTTTTATAATTTTGTTACCTACTGCTTTTTAACTACAGCATTTGTAAACAGTTTAAAAGAAAAAAAGTTTTCTTAAAGAACAATTTTAAACATTTTAATACATTCAAAACAACAGATTTTTTTTCCCTTCTTACGGAAAAATAAAATTTTTAAATAAACCTTTTTACAAACCTTTTTAAATATGGTAGAAAAGGAAATAAATATGATTGTTATTAAAGTATATATTAAATGTGGTATAATTAAGTAGGTTCAAATATTTCTCATTAGCCTTATGAGATTTTAGGAAAAATAAAACCACATTATTAAGTAAAAAAAACATTATTATTATTATTATTGAAAAATACACATTTTCACTCTTATTTTTGATAATATTATTTTTCTTATATAAAATTATGCATGTAAAAAAATATGTATAAAATGACATTATATAAAAAAAAAAAAATTTGAGTTGGCTTATACTATAGTTGGTCGGCATAGTTTCTCTGATTATTAATATTATTCTAGACATTACCTTGTAACACCACGGTATTGAGAAGTTCTCTGGCCAAAAGTGTCAATAGACTTTCGAGGCACCGGTTCTCTCCCTTGAGATTTAGCAATGGATCTTTTACGAGTGTCATCATCAACCTGATTATGTTGATTATGAAGCACTACTTGGTGGTTCATTCCACTCACCACCACCACCCCACCATTTTGTTCTTGTTGTTGAACACTGCTCGGACTCATAGTCAGTGACAGAGATTGGAAATTGCACCCACCATTATTATTATTATTATTACTACTACTATTTTGATTTGCCTCCGCTGAAGATGAAGACGAGCAACAAGTTTGTGCCAACCATGATGACTTGTAAACCCCGTTGCCCGCTATGAGAGCATGATGATGATGATGGTTGTGGTTGCTTCTGCTATCATTGTAGGGATTGAATGATTGGAACAGTGACGATGATGTTTCAACATTCATATTGATCTTTGAGAAGTTGTTTTGTTGGTTTTGGTTTCGGTTTTGCTGACAAAATGCTTTGGTTTCCGCAAGTGGTGATGGATTTGAGTAGCATCCTAAGAAGTCTTCAAGCTTTGGACCTTCTTCATTTGAATTTCCACTTCCCATTGCATTCTCATATCTCCATTCTAAAACATAAATAAAACAACTCATTAACATATGCTTTGTTTTCACTGGACCCAAAACAAGCGAAATTGATCATTGTAACAGAAGAAAGAAAGTAAAAATTTCAGAAGAATTTATCAACATGCAAAAACGTTGTTGAAGAAGGCATGCAATGAATGAATTAATACCATGAGGTGCAGCAGAGCGAGAGAAGGAGTCAGCAACACAGAGAGAGCCATCAGAGCGCAAAGGCATCACAGAAGGAGGATAAGATCCTCCATTTCCACGCTCTTCATTTTGTCTCTCAAATTCTTCATCAATCCTCAGGTGTGGAGTCAGAGAAAACCCCAACCAGTTGCTCATGTTTTTCACTAACAAACACAAATAAAAACTCTTCCTTTTCTCAAGAAAAATATATAAACTCCTAAACCCACCAAAACAGAGAATACAGAATAATGTTGGACTTTGAGCAAGCTCAAACTTCAAAGCTGGTGGTGATGGATGCTATTGGGATGGGGTTCAAATCTTCAAGTACTAGTATACCCCCTTTTTTTCTTTTTCTTTTGATAAGATGGTATGAACTTTAATTTTGATATATATCTTGTGGGTTGAGTGGGTCTCCTTAAGCTATAGCTAGAAGTCTACAAGTGTGAAGTTTTCTTTTTCTTTTGGTTGTTTGGGATTGGGTTGGGTTGGTTTTAGATGATGTTGGTGGGTGCAAGTGCAAGTGCAAGTGAATAAAGAGGTGAGAGTTTTAGACAAAGCTTTTCTCGTCTTATATTCTAAGCCGTGTCTGTGTTTTCTAATGAAAGTATTGGGTTTTGTGCCAGCTCTTTCATTTCTTTCTCAGATTTGTTCAGAGGTGGCCATGGCGTAGCAGTGTCTTGCAAACAAATTAAATAATTCATAAATAATTAAAATAAGTATTTTATTAACAATTATTCTATTTACCAAAAATAAAAGTTATCAATTTCTATCTGTTTTTAAGTAAGTGTCTATTTTCAAATTATCAATGGAATGAAAAACGATCGAAATACGTTGAAATTTTCTTAATTAAAAGCAAATTTATAAAATTACTATTTATACTAAGAAAATAATAGTTCTCTCTTAAATTATTTGATCCATTTATTTTTTTATACTAAGTGAATATTTCTAGGTGTTTTAATAATTTTGTTAAGATAATTAATGTAAAAATATAATTTTAGTAAAATAATTCAAAACTTTTCTACCAATAATAAGCTTAAATATAAATTATACTTCTTGTTAACAAAATTTTAAAACACGTGTTACGATTATTATTTTTTATTTTTAAAAATTGTATTTGTTACTAATATATGAAATACTAAAAATTTAATTTTGTTTTTATAATAATCATTTTCCACTAAACATTTTCATAAGGATAATAGACTCTTTCTAGAAGATCCTAATAATAGTAAATAGCAACTTTAATATAAAATGTTGCGAACATCTTATATTTTTTAAATTTATATTTTTATAATTTTGGTAACTTTAAGTACTATTCAACATAGCTATCGAAACGATAATCGAACTAGTAAAACTATTAAAATAAAAAATTACTGATTTAATTAATAAGTCATGTATATTTGAACTGATTGACTTGTTTGACAATTAAATAACTAGATGAAATGTCACTATTATTTTTACAATAAATATCTTTTTTTAATTTTATTTTTATACTAAAATAATCATTATTTTATTTTTTAATAATTTATTAATTAATTTATACTTATTATATTATTATATAATATAAATATTAACTGAAAAGATATATTATAATTAATAAAAAATTTGTTTTTAATTTATAAATATTTAATAAAATTTATATTTATATTAATATTTGTACACAACTAAAATATAATAACTTTTAAAAAGGTTTAATTATTTATCCATCTTTATAATTTTATTGAATTTTTAATTAAGTCATTATACTATTTTTTTAATTAAGTTCTTATACTATTTTTAAATTTCTATCGTGACAAAGAATTAGAAATAATGGAATATATGTTGTTAATTCGAACGTATATATCACTGTACAGACTTAATTACAAAACTTTATATAGTGTAAAGAAACTCAATTGAAAAAAAAATATAAAAACTTAATTAAAAATTTAATAAAATTAGAAAAACCGACATAATAATTAAACCTTTTAAGAATGAGTGATAAAATTAAATTAAATTGATATAATTTATTGTCTAATCTATTTATGAGTAATACATATATTAATTATAATCGCAAATTAAGTTATTTCACATTAAAAGACTTTATATAACGGTGATCACATTTATTGTCGTAAATGCTGAATTGGATAAGTCATTATTACTTTTGATTTGAAATTAAATGAGAATAAACTAGATATCCTATGTTATTTAGGTTTTAGAGTTTAATAAGTGCCACATTCAAATATAAATAGTGACTTTAAGATTTCAGTTCTCATTGTATCAAAGTCGCATTCGTAGCTTTTTTTTTCTCATGAGAGAGAGAGAGAGAGAGAGAGAGAGAGAGAGAGTATATTCTAGAAGCCTGATAAAAGATTAAAGCTCAAAGTCGCATAATGCGAAATTACATACGTGAAGCGTTTGCACACGGTAACTAAACGCATTTGGCACGAAAGGATACAAAACATAATATATACAACCATGCAATAAAGCTCATTAAATACAAGGTATTAATTAATAGATCAACAAGGTAAATAGAATTATATACTATACAAAAGAAGACTAGTCACTGCCTGCGGAGTTTAGGCCGACTAGTCCAACCGGAAAGATACAGAGTCTTTGAGAATAAAACAGTTTATACAACTTATCTCTCATGTAAGCCTCTAAGGCCATAAGTCTAAAACAAAAAGGGTGAGAGAAAGTACTACAACAAAATAAAACAGAAATAAACTAGGAAGAAACCATACTCTGCTCTGCCACCATGTCCGCAATTTCACCGAGGTGAATTACAACCTGAATCTGAAAAACAACAACAAAGTATGGAATGAGAACCGGAGGTTCTCAGTATGGCTACAATGCCCAATAATGTAAGATGTAAGGCTCGGGACGCCGAAGGCAATCCTAGAACTTTACATCGCATACGGGTATTCAAGCTTAACGAATTAAAATAAATAAAGAACATAAACCATAAACCGGGTTATCTAAAATGAGGAGAATTCTAACTAATACTAACCACATCGCTGTATCCCACAGCCTTCGTCAACTCAACCTCCGTGCGATCCAATCGCCATCGCCTACCTAACCTCCTCAGCAGCAGACAATCACAATTAATGCAAACAAGAAAAGCACAGGTAGTATTTATATATATATTTAGCAAGTAATTCAAGAAGCAAGTAGACATGTTATACAATTAGGCAAACTCAAGTAGTCAAAGCAAACAAACACATAAGAGATGTATATGATGAATGCCTGTCCTATTGGCTCGTGATATCACTTGTCGGTCTATGAATGCCAACCCAACACACCCTTTCGGATGTCACCTTTTCTGCCACGTCCGAGAATATAGCGCCTAGCACGCTTTTGTTCTGAGGATATAGTGCCTGGCACACTATCGTTCCGAGGATATAGTGCCTAGCATACTTGTATGCTCATTCCGAGGATATAGTGCCTGGCACACTCTTGCGGCAGAGAAGGAAAACAACAACAAACTCTATTTCATCATAAATCATTCCAAGGATATAGTGCCTGGCACACTCTTTTTCAAACACTATTGGTCCAAGGATATAGTGTCTGGTACACTATCTTTCAAACACTGTCAGTCCAAGGATATAGTGCCTGGCACACTCAACATTCATCAAGATCATCATTCCTTTCCGAGTCCTCAACTCATCACAACCATTATCAATTCATAATTTCCATTCCGAACACATCAGTTCATCAGTTTCTCAACGCATATATCTTTCTTCCTTCTCACTCCACCAAATCCATCCTCAGTACACCAGAATTCTAAGCTTCTGTTCTCTAACTTTTTAAAGAAAAACCCAATTTAAACTCCCCTAGAACCTTTCCCATATTCTGATACTTGAAAACAAGCCGAAGAGTCTCAAATAGGTGTCACAGAAGTATACAAACTTGTTGGGAAGGTGAAATAGTTGAAAACAAGGTTTAAATTTGAGAAACAGGGCGTGTGAGTACGCACAGGGCTGTGCGTGCGCAAGCCCAAAGAAATTTTCAAAATGTGTGCGTACGCATAGGGGTGTGCGTACGCACAGGTACCAAATGTTATAATTCTGTTCACTCGCACAAGGCGTGCTAGCGCCCCAACAAACTGACTTTTCCAACGTGTGCGTGCGCACAGGGCTATGCGTCCGCACATGTTTAAAAATTTACAGGGTTATGCGTGCGCACCAGGCTGTGCATGTGTAACACCCTAACTAGCAAAGCTCACGCTTCCGGCTGCGCTACTCTGATAGCTCGGACATTACGACGACACTTATACTATTTAATACTAAAATATGAGCCTGTTTAAAACTTTAAACCGCAATACCGCTCCCAAAATTACTTTCGTTCGATAATGTACATCCATAGATACCATACAACTTACAAAAATCCACAAAGAATACATCCATATATATATATATATATATATATATATATATATATATATATATATATATATATATATATATATTACAATTATTAATCAATACAATTCCTATCCCTCTTACAGAATATATCAAGATAAAGGCGAGGGTGCAATATATAATAAGCTAAAGCAATACAGAGCGTTTCAACAACAACTAAATAAACTCTTTAGTCACAAAAAAAAAAAAACTAAATAAACTCTTTGTAACTTCTGCTCCCATATCTTGAAAGGGGAAAATGTAAGGGGTTGAGAACGTCATCCTCGAAAGGGTTCTTAGTAGAGGGTTTTTGGGAATTACTGTAATAGGATACGTGAAGATAAACCGTACCAGTGATTAATAACCGTCTTATGCCTCTTTTCAAAAATAACGGTTTACAATAAAAGTAAAGTCGAAAATCTTTTCTGAAAGAGGAAACTGTTCGTTTAAAACAATATTCAAAAGTCTTTCAAAAGGTTTATCTATGCTGAACCAAATTAACATTTCATACATTTCCAAACCAGAACCACAAAATCGAACCAACCATCGGTCCAGCTCATTTCAACCACGGCCCTAGGCCCAAATAATCCAACAGCAACCAATCCACCACAATCCAACAGGGTTTCAGTCGCAAACACAAGTAGGAAGGTTCAAGCACAAACAAACAGTTACAGCAGGTAGAACAATTAGCAGTTAATCACAAGTAATCACAAAGGTAAACCAAGTACAATATGCACACCCAAACAATGTCACATAGATGCATATGATGCATGCCTGTCCTAGTGGTTGATGATATAATCTGTCGGTTAAAGAGCCAACCCGACAAGTCCTGGTAGCTAACTATTGGACTGTTCCTCTGTCCTGCATCCCTAACTCGAGTTATACTCATCATAAACTTGATCATAATCATGATCCATATCCAACACCCTCACTGGTGTATATTCACGGGGGCGAGCTTATCCGGGGCTTTCACAGTGCCCGGCCACCTTTACGACATAGGGTCAACAGAGTCTCGAGTCTCCACCTAGAGCACGTGGTGGCTAGCCACTGCTTTCTTCTAGGAAACTCGTGTCTCAGATAGTGGAAGTGCAAAATCACAATTATCAATATCTCAGCATATATGCATTCATTCTCAGCCATGGATCAACATCCATCTCAGCCATCCGGCTTAAGTTTATAATTCATAGTCAGCCAACCGGCTCATAACATATTTCGCAATCAGCCATGATTCATTATCATACACAGCCATTCTGGCTCATCACAAAATAGCACTTCCACCATTCCACATCATCAAATTCATAAAATCGGCATTTAAGCCATAAATCACTTTTTCTCAATTCATTTCACTTTGAAATCAAATTTCAACCCTTTTCAACCTTGGCTTTAAAGATCTCATTTCTCAAATCATCTCAGGCTCATAAGCCAAATTTACTCAAAGTGAGTTCTCTTTTTAAAACAAAGCCGCTCTTGGCATTCTCTTTCCAAAACTTCCAAAACCATGGAAAGTTAAAGATTCATTATGGAAACATTCAAAATCATCTATCCCACAATGGGATTTTATAACAAAAGTTTCTCGGTAGAGTCCCAAGTCTTTAGGGGAGAATAACATAACTCATTTTGCCAAATTCACTTAAAATCATTAAAAACTTTGGCTTCCTGATTTGAGTACTAAAATAGGATCTAAGCCAATCCGAGTCATGTAATCAATTACTCCTTTCAAATCCATTTCCTTTACTTAAACAAAACTGGCTTCAATTCCATGATTAAATCTGAAGAATTTCAAACTGCTAAGAGAATCATTTTTGTTGTGTTAAACTAGAGTTCAAAGGATACTCTGAATCTTATTTAAAACATCAAAATAATGAGGTTCATCAATCGAAATCTAATTTCTTTTAAAATCACGAAAACTCTTCCAAGGGACAATCTTTATATTTAATAGAGAAAAACATAAGCCCGTTTTACCTTTTAAAACAGCCTCAAAGAAAAATTCTCTTTCGAATGACTTGTACCCAAAGACATACTAATCTTCTTGGAAAATAAGGAGAAATCATGATTCTCTTTTCAATAATTCTTTCAAAGCGTAGCTTCATCACTTTCATAATTGTTCTAAGTAAAGATAATAAAAGAAGCCCTAAATTCACAATCATCCAAGTAAATAGGAAAGGCATTAAACTCAAAATTTTCCAAATAACATTTCAAATAAAGACTCAGATTTTATAGAAATTTTGGCAGTATCTCCCCTAAAACTTGGACTTTGCCACCCGGTTCGGGTCCCAACTAAACCGTTCCTCAATCCCTTTCAACAGTCCGAAATCCAAAATCAATTCAAAATCAAGTTAAATCCAACAGTCGCCTCATTGGCATATCTCAAGGAAACCGTTTTAAGATCAAATCGTTATCAACCGATTACACTCATTTCCAAAGTTTTAAAGAAATGGTTCAGCAACAAATCATTTAGCAAAACCAAGTCAATTAAAGTAAACCAGGCTGAATCCAAAAGTGCATTCGACTTTTCACATTATCAAAACAATTAACTCAATTCAAATCAATTCTCAACGAATTAAACTCGATCTCAAATCTTTAAAAGAGTCAACTTGAAAATATTCTGTTTCACAAAACTGCACAACAATCCAACCAACAAACGTTCATAATCAATCGAGGCAAATCAAGTCATACATAAGACCGATACAATCAACAAATACACATTTTCTCACATCAGTATCCATATGTAATAAATCTAATATAAAAAAATATTATTTTCGGAAAGCGCCGCTTCCTCAAAACACAAATCCATAACCCAAACGTCTCATAGAGTCCTTTCCGCCTCAACCCGAAATGACGGCAACCAACAACTCGACTCCACTTGCTTACTCCACAATCTTAACAACTCTAATCGCAACATACAACAACCCAAACTCAATCTTATGGCAATTAACGCCACAAACCTTAGCATATGATAACAGAACAGTAACCAAAAGGGATTTCATGTCGAAAATGCTTACCAAAACTAAGAAAGAACGGCCAAATCAAGCAACGGTAGTCTCGGCAGTGGTTTTGGCAACAACCGTGCTATACCCGATGACCAGAATGGCAACAATCAGAATTCGAACTTATGTTACCAAGACTCAGAGTCTTTAACCAAGCATAATAGAATACTAACTAAAAGGGCTTTCTAAAATAAACATGCTTACCGCAACTAGGGAAGAACTACACCGAGTAGCGGTAGCCCCGATGGTGGTTCCAGCAACACCCGCGTCACTCCCGGTGAGTAGAACGGTGGAAACAGCGATGCAGCTGCTCCGAATGGCATGCACGGTGACGGACAACACCAGCAGTGGTGAATGGCAGTAGCTCCGGTGGCGGCAACTCGCAAAACTTCTAGCACAAATAGCCTCAGTACAACTCTCATAGCAGAGGTAAATTTTAACGGATAAGGAAACTGAAGATGGTTTAGTGCTTACCAGACGACAGATGCGATGGGAAGCACTGGGGTTCAGTGAGTAGATTTGGCGGCGGGAGGAGGCACGAACGACGGTGGCGACAGTAGCACCTCCCTCTACCCCACACGTGTGCTCTCTGTTCATGAGCCGCCAAGGACGGCGACGAAAGGGACCCTGGCAGCTACAACGACGCGGCTCCAAGGTGGCGGTAGGAACCTCGAAGGTGTTCGGTCTTCACCGTAATGGCAAGCTCGTGGCGTGCGCGGCGGTGGCTTCTCCTTCCCAGTCCTGGCTCGCGCTCGTCACCCTCTCTCATGGCTCATTTCGATCTCTCTCTTTCTCAGCCTGGTTCGGTGACATCAGCAACGGAACGGACTTGACGGAAAGCAGCACGGACGGCGAAGCTGATCGCAGAAGACGCGACAGCGACTGCGACGGTGACTGCGACGGCGACTGCGACGGCGACTGCGACGGCGGTGAGCCCTGGCTGTGGTGCCATCCTTGCCTCTCTGATTCCCCATCCTCTTCTCTGATGTTTCCCTCCATGCGTGTGTGTGTTGCTATGCTGAGGGAGGATGCGGGTGCTGCTTGATTTGGGGGAAAGGCTCCGCAGCTGCTGGGTTATGGGGAAACCGGGCCGGGTTAGGGTTTTTCAGGGTTAGTGTTTCATTTTTTTGAAACTTAGGGTTAGAGGCAATTTGGTACTTTCAAACAAAAATGGGAATAATATATTAATTGAAACTCAAATTAAATCCAATGCTAATTATATATAGAAAATACTATTTGTTCATCAATTTCACAAATTATTTTTAATAAAATATTCAAATCCAATATTTGAAAATAATATAACTAAATCCTTTATTTTTCCAAAACACCATTATTAATATTTTAAAATATTAATTATTTAGTCCAAATCATATAAAAATCCTTATTATTTCACAACTACCAACTTTATGATTTAAATATAGAAAATAATCTAATAATTATAAAATTAGATAATAATCATAACTTATCTCAAATTCAATAAATTAAAACTTGCCTTAATTATCTTTAATAAAATAATTTCTGAAATTAAGGCTATAAGTAACTATATGATTTGAGACTTGATCATAATAAGACTTTTCAAAAGTTCTGGGTCTTACATTCTACCCACCTTACAAAAATTTTCATCCCCGAAGATTGATACAAAACGAAAGAAATTTCATAACAGTTTACCCTTGAACACATTTAAGAAAGAAGCAAAAATATCTCAACATATAAACATATATACGGTTTTCAAATACTTGGATGGTCGTATGCATAAAGATACAAAGGTAGGAGTGTGATTGCAAAGCAAATGTTACAAGATAGGCTCAATGCACAAGGTCATATGATATCAAGGCTATACAAAAACTTGAGGTAACAAAATAGGGTGCAAACCAAGATAGGCGTTCACAAAACGAGGCAGTAATCAATGTGACATAAAGGCTACCAAAACAGGTTGGTAATAAAACAACGGCTACAACGTTCGCCGACAAATCTCGTTCCCACTTCAGAACCTCAACTTCCCAACTTCACCAATTACTTTACAACCTCATAGCCGATCATGAGCCTAACACCCGCAAGCTCGTTTGCAAGGGACAAAACACCCACAACTCATCATAACCCTACATACCTACCGCTTCACCTTCCATATAGACATATCACGTCTTAAAGAACTAACGCATCACGCTATCACATCTACAGTTTGCACGTGACATCAACACAATTCTCGAGTCTACTCAGAAGGATACAAGATTTAGAAAGGAGAGACAATGTCAAGGATAATACTCATAGATCTGAGAAGATGTATCCAAATTCAGGTAAACAAAGATGCTCAAGCAATAACATTTGCTAAAAGCCATTCAATTGACAACTTCAAAATAACCCTTGGATCAAGGAAATTCAATAGGATCAATAAGAAGAAAATCAGTGCATTAGTTTGAACAAATTCAAGCTGAGTCGAAGAAGTATGAGGTTTACAGAAAAGAATATCTCAAACCCAAGGCAAGGCTCACAGAACTCAAGAGCATAATTAAAATACTTCTGAATTCATTATTCATAAAGGAATAGAAAACTTGCAGGAAAAATCACTTCGTAGTCTAAAAGAAAAGTTAAGCAACAAACATTCTTCAAGAGAGTGATAAAAACATAAACGTGATCTCTCTTTAATACAATTTCACGTTGAAGTAGATTACGTAGAGTTTTAAAAACAAAGTGTACATGGGTTTGGCTAAGGGCTCAAGTATTCCCTCAAATATTTCAGAAGGGTAGTTAGGTGCACAACTTAACCAAAAGTAGTTCATAAAACTCGGAAGAAAATCAATTGCCTGTTCAAAGATTCTCAAAGTTCATATTCAAACAAGCATTTATAACATTATAGCAAGGATGAAAGAGAGAGTTAAACTCTATTTAGGAAAGAAAATCCGAGATAAACGTGATGAGCGGATATTTTATACGCTTTTTGGTAGTGTTTTCATATAGTTTTTAGCATGTTTTATTCACTTTTTGTTATATTTTTATTAATTTTTATTTAAAAATCACATTTCTACACTTCACTATGGGTTTGTGTGTTTTTCTATAATTTCAGGTATTTTCTGGCAGAAATTGAGGGACCTGAGCAAAAATCTTATTCAGAGGCTGAGAAAGGACTGCAGATGCTGTTGGATTCTGACTCTCCTGCACTCGAAATGAATTTTCTGGAGCTAAAGAAGGCCAATTGGCGCGATATCAATTGCGTTGGAAAGTAGACATCTTGGGCTTTTCAGAAATGTATAATAGTTCATACTTTGCCCAAGATATGATGGCCCAATGTGGCATTAAACGCCAGCCAGAAACCCTTTTCTGGCGTAAAACGCCAGAACTGGCACCAAAACTGGAGTTAAACGCCCAAACTGGCACCAAAACTGGCGTTTAACTCCAAGAGTGGCCTATGCACGTGAAAGCTTCAAAGCTCAGCCCAAACACTCACCAACTGGACGCTGCAAGTGGATTTCTGCACTATCTGCATGTAGTTACTCATTTTTCTGTAAACCTAGGTTACTAGTTTAGTATAAAAACTACTTTTAGACTTTTATTTAGGAATTTATGACGTTTTTACATTTTATATTGTATCTTTGACGGAATGAGTCTCTAAATCCCATAGGTGGGGGTGAGGAGCTCTGTTGTGTTTCAACGAATTAATGCAATTACTACTGTTTTCCATCCAATTACGTTTGCTTCTATTCTAAGATATTCACTCGTACTTCAATGTGATGAATGTGATGATTCATGACACTCATCATCATTCTCAAATCCATGAACGCGTGCTTGACAACCACTTCCGTTCTATCTGAGCTCAACGTAGTCATTGGGCGACAGCTTGAGTGCGTATCTCTTGGGCTCCTGATCCACGAGTTTGACTGCTTCTCCTGACAAAGGCTGGAAACAATTGGCAGTATTTCTGAGATCCGGAAAGTATAAACCTTGTCTGTGGTATTCCGAGTAGGATCTGGGAAGGGATGACTGTGACGAGCTTCAAACTCGTGAATGTTGGGCGCAGTGACAATGTGCAAAAGGATAAATGTATCCTATTCCGACACAAGTAAGAATCGATAGATGATTAGTTCTACGGTGAGAACCGTAGCTGGACCATTTTCACTGAGTGGACGGATGGTAGCCATTGACAACGGTGATCCACCAACACATAGGTTGCCATAGAAGGAGCCATGCGTATTTGGAGAAGAAGACAGTAGGAAAGCAGACATTTAGAGGGTAGAGCATCTCTGAAACCCCAACTTGTTCTCCATTACTGAATAACAAGTATCACCTGTTTGATGTTTGATGAGCGGATAATTTATACGCTTTTTGGCATAGTTTTTATATAGTTTTTAGTAAGTTTGAGCTACTTTTAGGGATGTTTTCCTTAGTTTTTATGTTAAATTTACATTTCTGGACTTTACTATGAGTTTGTGTGTTTTTCTGTGATTTCAGGTAAATTCTGACTGAAATTGAGGGATTTGAGCAAAACTCTGAAAAAGGCTGACAAAAGGACTGCTGATGCTGTTGGATTCTGACCTCCCTGCACTCGAAATGGATTTTCTGGAGCTACAGAACTCCAAATGGCGCGCTCTCAACGACGTTGGAAAGTAGACATCCAGGGCTTTCCAGAAATATATAATAGTTCATACTTTATTCGAAGAATGACGACGTAACTTGGCGTTAAACGCCAAGTTCATGCTGCTGTCTGGAGTAAAACGCCAGAAAAACGTCATGATTCGGAGTCAAACGCCCAAAACACGTCATAACCTGAAGTTTGACGCCAAGAAATGCCTCTACACGTGGATTGATCAAGCTCAGCCCAAACACACACCAAGTGGGCCCCGGAAGTGGATTTATGCATCAATTACTTACTCATGTAAACCCTAGTAGCTAGTCTAGTATATATAGGACCTTTTACTATTGTATTAGACATCCTGGATTGTATTTTCTATCCTGTGATCACGTTTGGGGGGGCTGGCCATTCGGCCATGCCTGGACCTCTTGCTTATGTATTTTTAACGGTGGAGTTTCTGCACACCATAGATTAAGGGTGTGGAGCTCTGCTGTACCTCAAAGATTAATGAAGTTCTATTTTCTTTTATTCAATTCCTCTTTTATTCTTATTCCAAGATATTCATTCGTATCCAAGAACATGATGAATGTGATGAGTTAATAACCCTCATCATTATTCTCACTTATGAACGCGCGTGATTGACAACCACTTCCGTTCTACATGCAAAGAAGCTTGAATGTGTATCTCTTAGATTCCCCAACAGAATCTTCGTGGTATAAGCTAGATGGATGGCGGCATTTATCTGGATCCGGAAAGTCCAACCTTGTCTGTGGTGTTCCGAGTAGGATCTTGGGAATCCGGAAAGTCTCACCTTGTCTGTGGTATTCCGAGTAGGATTCCGTTCATGAATGACTGTGACGTGCTTCAAACTTTAACCTGCTGGGCGTTAGTGACAAACGCAAAAGAGGGATTCTATTCCAGTAGGAGCGGGAACCAACCGGTGATTGGCCGTACTGTGACAGAGTGCGTGCATTAGCTTTCACTGCGAGGATGGGATGTAGCTATCAACCATGGGTGATGCCTCCAGACTGGTTAGCTGTGCGAGTGACAGCCGCACAGGTTATTTCCCCGAGAGGAATGAAAGTAGCCACAGCTGATAGTGAACCCCTATACAAAGCTTGCCATGGAAAGGAGTAAGAAGGATTGAGTAGAAGGAATAGGAAGGCAGGCGTCCGAGAGCTCTACAGCACCTCCATTCCACTTATCTGAAATTCCTACCAATGAATCTGCATAAGTATTTCTATCCCTTTTATTATTCCTTTTTATTTAATGATAATCACAATGACTTTTTAATCTGCCTAACTGAGATTTGCAAGGTGACCATAGCTTGCTTCATACCAACAATCTCTGTGGATTCGACCCTTACTCACGTAAGGTTATTACTTGGACGACCCAGTACACTTGCTGGTTAGTTGAACGGAGTTGTGAATTCCAATAAAGAAAACCTCACACAGGTGCTGCCCCTTAGAAGCCTTCATCTCAAAATAAACAGTGTCCTAAGGGTATATTCATACTAAAGCTCAAAAGATAGATTCCATACAAACTTAAGGATGTTGAATCACAATTTCGTCCACCAAGTTTTTGGCGCCGTTGCCGGGGATTGTTCGAGTATGGACAACTGACGGTTCATCTTGTTGCTCAGATTAGGTAATTTTCTTTTCAAAAATATTTTTCAAAATTTTTCTTTTTATTTTTCGTTTTTCAAAACATTATTTTCGAAAAATATTAATAAAAATACAAAAAAATCATAAAATCATAAAAATCAAAAATATTTTGTGTTTCTTGTTTGAGTCTTGAGTCAATTTTTAAGTTTGGTGTCAATTGCATGCTTTAAAAATTTTTCTTGCATTTTTCGAAAATTCATGCATTCATAGTGTTCTTCATGATCTTCAAGTTGTTCTTGATAAGTCCTCTTGTTTGATCTTGATGATTTCTTGTTTTGTGTTGTTTCTTGTTTTTCATGTGCATCTTTGCATTCATATTTTCCAAGCATTAAAAATTTCTAAGTTTGGTGTCTTGCATGTTTTCTTTGCATCAAAAATTTTTTCAAAATTATGTTCTTGATGTTCATCATGATCTTCAAAGTGTTCTTGGTGTTCATCTTGGCATTCATAGCATTCTTGCATGCATTCATGGTTTTGATCTAAAATTTCATGCATTGAGTATTTTTGTTGTTTTTCTCTTTCATAATTAAAAATTCAAAAATAAAAAAAATATCTTTTCCTTATTTCTCTCCAAATTTTCGAAATTTTGGGTTGACTTGGTCAAAAATTTTCAAAATTAGTTGTTTCTTACAAGTCAAGTCAAAATTTCAAATTTTAAAAATCTTATCTTTTCAAAATCTTTTTCTTATCTTTACATGTAATTTTCGAAAATTCACTAATAATTAATGTGATTGGTTCAAAAATTTGAAGTTTGTTACTTTCTTGTTAAGAAAGGTTCAATCTTTAAATTCTAGAATCTTATCTTGTAGTTTCTTGTTAGTTAAGAAATTTTTAAAATTAAATCTTTTTCAAATATCTTTTTCAATTATATCTTTTTATCTTTTATCTTATCTTTTTCAAAATTTTGATTTCAAAATATCTTATCTAACTTCTTATCTTCTTATCTTTTTCAATTTTGATTTCAAATCTTTTTCAATTAATTAACTAACTTGTTGTTTGTTTCTTATCTTTTTCAAAACCACCTAACTACTTTTCCCTCTCTAATTTTCGAAAATATCTCCCTCCTTTTTCAAAAACTCTTTTTAATTAATTAATTGTTTCGTGTTTAAATTTTAAATTATAATTTTCGAAAACTACTAACTTCTTTTTCAAATCTATTTCCGAATTCTTCCTTCTCTTCTCCTCTTCTATTTAATTAATTAATTACTAACACTTCTCTTCACCTCTCTTCTTCTAAAAACCGAACCTCCTTCTTCATTCTTCTACCTCTTTCTTTTTCAACTAACATAAAGGAATCTCTATACTGTGACATAGAGGATTCCTCTTTCTTTTCTTGTTTTCTTCTCTTTCATATGAGCAGGAACAAGGATAAAGGCACTCTTGTTGACATTGATCCAGAACCTGAAAGGACTCTGAAGAGAAAATTAAGAGAAGCAAAATTACAACAATCCAGAAACAACCTTTCAGAAACATTAGCACAAGAGGTGATGGCCGAAAATAATAATAATAATGCAAGGAGAATGCTTGGTGACTTCACAAAGCCAACATCCAAGTTTGATGGAAGAAGCATCTCCATTCCTGCCATTGGAGCCAATAACTTTGAGCTTAAGCCTCAACTAGTTGCTTTAATGCAACAAAACTGCAAGTTTTATGGACTTCCATCTGAAGATCCTTACCAGTTTTTAACTGAGTTCTTGCAGATCTGTGACACTGTAAAGACAAATGGAGTTAATCCTGAAGTCTACAGACTCTTGCTTTTCCCTTTTGCTGTAAGAGACAGAGCTAGAGTATGGTTGGATTCTCAACCCAAGGATAGCCTGGACTCATGGGATAAGCTTGTCACTGCATTCTTAGATAAATTCTTTCCTCCTCAAAAGCTGAGCAAGCTGAGAGTGGATGTTCAAACCTTCAAACAAAAAGATGGTGAATCCCTCTATGAAGCTTGGGAAAGATACAAGCAGCTGACCAAGAGATGTCCATCTGACATGTTTTCTGAATGGACCATATTAGATATATTCTATTATGGTCTCTCTGAATTTTCGAAAATGTCATTGGATCATTCTGCAGGTGGATCTATTCACCTGAAGAAAACGCCTGAAGAGGCTCAAGAACTCATTGACATGGTTGCAAACAACCAGTTTATGTATACCTCTGAGAGGAATTCCGTGAATAATGGGGTACCTCAGAAGAAAGGAGTTCTTGAAATTGATGCTCTGAATGCCATATTGGCTCAGAACAAAGTGTTGACTCAACAGGTCAACATGATCTCTCAAAATCTGAATGGATTGCAACATGCATCCAATAGTACTAGAGAGGCAGCTTCTGAAGAAGCTTATGATCCTGAAAACCCTGCAATGGCAGAGGTTAATTACTTAGGTGAACCTTATGGAAACACCTATAACTCATCATGGAGAAATCATCCAAATTTCTCATGGAAGGATCAACAAAAACCTCAACAAGGTTTTAACAATGGTGGACGCAACAGGCTGAATAATAGTAAGCCATATCCATCATCTTCTCAGCAACAGATAAAGAACTCTGAACAAAACACTGCTAATTTAGCCAATATAGTCTCTGATCTGTCAAAAGCCACTTTCAGTTTCATGAATGAAACAAGATCCTCTATCAGAAATCTGGAGGCACAAGTGGGCCAGCTGAGTAAGAAAGTCATTGACACTCCTCCCAGTACTCTCCCAAGCAATACAGAAGAAAATCCAAAAGGAGAGTGCAAGGCCATTGATTTAATCAAAGTGGCCGAATGCACCAAGGAGGAAGAGGACGAAAATCCTAGTGAGGAAGACCTCCTGGGACGTTCTTCAAGCAAGAAGGAGTTTCCTATTAAGGATCCAGAGGAATCTGAGGCTCATCTAGAGGCCATAGAGATTCCTTTAATTCTCCTTCTGCCATTCATGAGCTCTGAAGAATATTCATCCTCTGAAGAGAATGAAAATGTGACTAGAGAGCAAGTTGCTCAGTATTTAGGAGCTATCATGAAACTGAATGCCAAGTTATTTGGTAATGAGACTTGGGAAAGTGAACCTCCCTTGCTCATTAGAGAACTGGATACTTGGATTCAGAGAACTCTACCTCAAAAGAAACAAGATCCTGGCAAGTTCTTAATACCTTGCACCATTGGCACCATGAGCTTTGAAAAAGTTCTATGTGATCTTGGATCAGGAATAAATCTTATGCCACTCTCTGTAATGGAGAAGCTGGGAATCATTGAGGTACAACCTGCCTTGTTCTCATTACAACTGGCAGATAAGTCAGTGAGGCAAGCATATGGATTAGTAGAGGATGTACTAGTGAAGGTTGAAGGCCTTTACATCCCTACTGATTTCATAATCCTAGACACTAGAAAGAAAGATGATGAATGCATCATCCTAGGAAGACCTTTCCTAGCCACAGCAGGAGCTGTGATAGATGTCAACAGAGGTGAGTTAGTCCTTCAATTGAATGGGGACTACCTTGTGTTTCAGGCACATGGCCATCCCTCTGTGACAAAAGAGAGTAAGCATGAAGAGCTTCTCTCAGTTCAGAGTCAAGAAGAGCCCACACAGTCAAACTCTAAGTTTGGTGTTGTGAGGCCACAACCAAACTCTAAGTTTGGTGTTCAAACCCCATATCCAAACTCTAAGTTTGGTGTTGGGACTACACTAACATTGACCTGATCACCTTGCAGAGCACTGTCAAGCTAATGACATTAAAGAAGCGCTTGTTGGGAGGCAACCCAATTTTATTTATCTAATTTTATTTTATTTTATTTTGGTGTTATTTTTGTGTTGAATTAGGTACATGATCATGAGGAGTCACGAAAAAATCAAAAAAATTAAAAACAGAGTCAAAAACAGAAAAAAAAATTTTTCACCCTGGAGGACGCACAGGCTGGCGTTCAGCGCCCAGAAGGAGCATCTGGCTGGCGTTCAACGCCAGAACAGAGCATCTTCCTGGCGCTGAACGCCCAAAACAAGCTACATTCTGGCGTTTAACGCCAGAATGCGCACACAGAGGACAACCTGGCGCTGAACGCCAGAAACAAGCTTGAAACTGGCGTTCAACGCCAGAAACAAGCATCACATGGGCGTTTAACGCCTAGAACATGCACCAATGGGCGTTTAAACGCCAGAATGATGCATGAAGGCATGTTACATGCCTATATGGTGAAGGAATGGTATTTATTTTCACCTCAGGACCTGTGGACCCCACAGGATTCCTACCTCAGGATCTGTGGACCCCACAGGATCCCCACCTACCTTTTCTTTTAATCCTATTCACACTCTCCTAATCCAAATCTCATTCCCAATGTCACCCTTCCCAAAAACCTTCACCAATCACCTCCACTCCTCTTCCCAATTACCCCATTCACCATTCACATCAATCTCCTCTTCCCC
Source organism: Arachis stenosperma (assembly GCF_014773155.1). NCBI lineage: Eukaryota > Viridiplantae > Streptophyta > Magnoliopsida > Fabales > Fabaceae > Arachis > Arachis stenosperma. The sequence continues at coordinate 17,302,750 of NC_080385.1, forward strand.
ATAAACCCCACCTACCCTCATAAAATTCAAATTCAATTCCCACCCTTCCCCCACCTTATATGCCATCTATGTTACTCAGCTAGAGTTATCATAGAAGGAGATGCCTCCATTGAAGAAGACAAGCCCATTACCAAGAAAAAGATGGAGCAAACAAGGGAAGCTCCTCACGGCCTCCAAGAAGAACATGAGGAAGTGCATCATCAACAAATGCCTCAAGGAATGCACTTTCCTCCTAACAACTATTGGGAGCAACTCAACACCTCCTTAGAGGATTTGAGCCATAATGTTGAACAACTAAGGGTGGAACATCATGAACACGCCCTCACTCTCCAAGAAATAAGAGAAGATCAAAGAGCAATGAGGGAGGAGCAACAAAGACAAGGAAGGGACATAGAAGAGTTGAAGAACATCATTGGTCCTTCAAGAAGAAGACGCCACTAAGGTGGATTCATTCCTTGTTCTTTATTTCTTTCTGTTTTCGGTTTTTAATGCTATGTTTATTTATGTTTTTGTGTCTCTACTTCATGATCATTAGTATGTAAACCATGCCTTAAAGCTATGAATAAAATCCATTAGTCCTTCACCTCTCTTAAAAGAAAAATGTTTTAATTCAAAAGAACAAGAAGTACATAATTTTCGAAATTATTAGTGAATTTAGTTTAATTATATTGATGTGATGGCAATAATTTTTGTTTTCTGAATGAATGATTGAACAGTGCATATGTCTTTTGATCTTGTTGTTTATGAGTGTTTAAAATTGTTGGTTCTTGAAAGAATGAGGAACAAAGAGAAATGTTATTGATGATCTGAAAAATATCATGAAATTGATTCTTGAAGCAAGAAAAAGCAGTGAAAAAAAAAAAGAGGCGAAAATTCCAAAGCAAGGATCCAAGGCTTTGAGCATCAATGGATAGGAGGGCCCAAGGAAATTTAATCCGGGCCTAAGCGGCTAAATCAAGCTGTCCCTAACCATGTGCTTGTGTCATGAAGGTCCAAGTGAAAAGCTTGAGACTAAGTGGTTAAAGTCGTGATCCAAAGCAAAGAGTGTGCTTAAGAGCTCTGGACACCACTAATTGGGGACTTTAGCAAAGCTAAGTCACAATCTGAAAAGGTTCACCCAGTTATGTGTCTGTGGCATTTGTGTATCTGGTGGTAATACTGGAAGACAAAATGCTTAGGGCCACAGCCAAGACTCATGAGTAGCTGTGTTCAAGAATCAACATGCTTCACTAAGAAAGTCAATAACACTATCCCAAATTCTAAATTCCCCCAGAGACGCCAATACCTCTAAACTACAAAGGAAAAAGTGAGATGCCAAAGCTGTTCAGAAGCAAAAAGCTACAAGCCCCGCTCATATAATTAAATTAATATTCATTGATATTTTGGACTTTATAGTATATTCTCTTCTTTTTATCCTATTTGATTTTCAGTTGCTTGGGGACAAGCAACAATTTAAGTTTGGTGTTGTGATGAGCGGATAATTTATACGCTTTTTGGCATAGTTTTTATATAGTTTTTAGTAAGTTTGAGCTACTTTTAGGGATGTTTTCCTTAGTTTTTATGTTAAATTCACATTTCTGGACTTTACTATGAGTTTGTGTGTTTTTCTGTGATTTCAGGTAAATTCTGACTGAAATTGAGGGATTTGAGCAAAACTCTGAAAAAGGCTGACAAAAGGACTGCTGATGCTGTTGGATTCTGACCTCCCTGCACTCGAAATGGATTTTCTGGAGCTACAGAACTCCAAATGGCGCGCTCTCAACGACGTTGGAAAGTAGACATCCAGGGCTTTCCAGCAATATATAATAGTCCATACTTTATTCGAAGAATGACGACGTAACTTGGCGTTAAACGCCAAGTTCATGCTGCTGTCTGGAGTAAAACGCCAGAAAAACGTCATGATTCGGAGTCAAACGCCCAAAACACGTCATAACCTGAAGTTTGACGCCAAGAAATGCCTCTACACGTGGATTGATCAAGCTCAGCCCAAACACACACCAAGTGGGCCCCGGAAGTGGATTTATGCATCAATTACTTACTCATGTAAACCCTAGTAGCTAGTCTAGTATATATAGGACCTTTTACTATTGTATTAGACATCCTGGATTGTATTTTCTATCCTGTGATCACGTTTGGGGGGGCTGGCCATTCGGCCATGCCTGGACCTCTTGCTTATGTATTTTTAACGGTGGAGTTTCTGCACACCATAGATTAAGGGTGTGGAGCTCTGCTGTACCTCAAAGATTAATGAAGTTCTATTTTCTTTTATTCAATTCCTCTTTTATTCTTATTCCAAGATATTCATTCGTATCCAAGAACATGATGAATGTGATGAGTTAATAACCCTCATCATTATTCTCACTTATGAACGCGCGTGATTGACAACCACTTCCGTTCTACATGCAAAGAAGCTTGAATGTGTATCTCTTAGATTCCCCAACAGAATCTTCGTGGTATAAGCTAGATGGATGGCGGCATTTATCTGGATCCGGAAAGTCCAACCTTGTCTGTGGTGTTCCGAGTAGGATCTTGGGAATCCGGAAAGTCTCACCTTGTCTGTGGTATTCCGAGTAGGATTCCGTTCATGAATGACTGTGACGTGCTTCAAACTTTAACCTGCTGGGCGTTAGTGACAAACGCAAAAGAGTGATTCTATTCCAGTAGGAGCGGGAACCAACCGGTGATTGGCCGTACTGTGACAGAGTGCGTGCATTAGCTTTCACTGCGAGGATGGGATGTAGCTATCAACCATGGGTGATGCCTCCAGACTGGTTAGCTGTGCGAGTGACAGCCGCACAGGTTATTTCCCCGAGAGGAATGAAAGTAGCCACAGCTGATAGTGAACCCCTATACAAAGCTTGCCATGGAAAGGAGTAAGAAGGATTGAGTAGAAGGAATAGGAAGGCAGGCGTCCGAGAGCTCTACAGCACCTCCATTCCACTTATCTGAAATTCCTACCAATGAATCTGCATAAGTATTTCTATCCCTTTTATTATTCCTTTTTATTTAATGATAATCACAATGACTTTTTAATCTGCCTAACTGAGATTTGCAAGGTGACCATAGCTTGCTTCATACCAACAATCTCTGTGGATTCGACCCTTACTCACGTAAGGTTATTACTTGGACGACCCAGTACACTTGCTGGTTAGTTGAACGGAGTTGTGAATTCCAATAAAGAAAACCTCACACAGGTGCTGCCCCTTAGAAGCCTTCATCTCAAAATAAACAGTGTCCTAAGGGTATATTCATACTAAAGCTCAAAAGATAGATTCCATACAAACTTAAGGATGTTGAATCACAATTTCGTCCACCAATGTTCTTTTACTTTTTCCAAACAAAACTCTTTTTATTATTAAACTCCTGACTAAGAGTTACAGAATAACCATAGCTTGCTTCAAGCCGGCAATCTCCGTAGGATCGACCCTTACTCACGTAAGGTATTACTTGGACGACCCAGTGCACTTGCTGGTTAGTTGTGCGGTGTTGCAAAAGTGTGATTGCAATTTCGTGCACCAAGTTTTTGGCGCCGTCGCCGGGGATTGTTCGAGTTTGAACAACTGACGGTTTATCTTGTTGCTTAGATTAGGAATAATTTATTTTTGTTGGTTTAGAGTTTTTTGTTTGAGTCTAGTTTCATGTTTTAGGTTTGGTGTCGATTGCATGTTTTTATTTACCTTCATACTTTCGAATTTTTGTGTTCCTTGTTTGATCTTCAGTTTTTCTTGTTTTGTGTCTTTCCTTATTTTCCTTGTGCATTTTCGAATTATTAGTGTCCAAAGTATAAAAATTTGTAAGTCTGATGTTTCTTGTGTCCTTATTTCCTTAAAAATTTTCAAAATTTGTTCTTAGTGTTCATCTTGACATTCACAGAGTTCTTGCATGTTCTCTTTGTTTTAATCCAAAAATTTTTGTGTCTTGAGTCATTTAGTTGTTTTTCTCTTTCCTCATTAAAATTCAAAAATAAAAAATATATTTTCCTCTAATTGCTCATAATTTTCAAAATCTTTGGGTTGACTTAGTAAAAAATTTTTAAAATTTAGTTGTTTCTTGTTAGTCAAGTCAAGATTTTAATTTTTAAAATTTTATCTTTTTAAATCTTTTTCAAAATAAATTCTTTTTAAAATTTCTTTTTTATATTTTTCAAAAATCTTTTATAAAATTTTTTAAAATCCTTTTTTTTTCTCTTTTTAAATTTTCGAACTACTTGTTCCATTTTTATTAGTTTAATTGAAAAATTTTAAGTTTGGTGTTTTCTACTTAAGGAAATTTCAACCTTTAAAATTTTAAATCACATCTTTTCCAAGTCTTTTCTTTTCTTACAAATATCTTTAATTTTAGGACATATCTTTTTCAAAACTACCTAACCACTTTCTCTCTCTTCTTAATTTTCAAAACTCACATTCAAATTTTCATTTATTTTATTTTATTTTTTGGTATTAAATAAAAATAAAAATAAAAATATTTATTGTTTATTCGCAATTCACATCATCTCCCTTTCTCCATCATGGACCTAAGTGGAAATGAACAGTCCAGAAGGACTATGGGGTCTTATGCCAACCCCACTACTGCCTCATATGGAAGTAGTATCTGTATACCCTCCATCAGAGCAAGCAGTTTTGAGTTAAATCCTCAGCTCATTATCATGGTGCAGCAAAATTACTAATATTCTGGTCTTCCATAGGAAGAACCTATTGAGTTTCTGGCAAAGTTCTTACAAATTGCTGACACAATACATGATAAGGAAGTGGATCAGGATGTTTATAGATTATTGCTATTTCCATTTGCTGTAAAAGACCAAACTAAGAGGTGGTTAAATAACCAACCCAAGGCCAGCATAAGAACATAGAAACAACTATCAGACAAATTCCTAAATCAATATTTCCCTCCAAAAAGGATGACACAGCTAAGGCTGGATATCCAAGACTTTAAACAAGAGAATAATGAATCTCTTTATGATTCCTGGAAGAGGTATAGAGAGATGCTAAGAAAATGCCCCTCTGAAATGTTCTCAAAGTGGGTGCAATTAGACATCTTCTACTACGGGCTTACAGAAAAGGCCCGGATATCTCTAGACCACTCAGCTGGAGGATCTATACACATGAGAAAGACAATTGAGGAGGCTCAAGAGCTCATTGATATAGTTGCCAGAAATCAGCATCTGTACTTAAGTAGTGAGTCCTCCATAAAAGAGGAGGCTAAAGCAGTATCCATTAAACTTAGTCCTCCAGAACAGGTTCCTGAACTCAATCAGCAATTACTTGCTCTAACAAAACAGTTAGCAGAATTTAAAGAGATGCTACAAGACACTCAAAATGCTAACAAGAATATGGAAGCACAAGTAGATTTGACAAGACAGCAATTATCTAAACAAATAACAGAAGAGTGCCAAGCTGTTCATTTGAGGAGTGGAAAAATATTGAATGCCTCAACTCAAAGCAGCAGGAAGCCAAGAAAGGAACAACTGACAGGCGATGACCAAGCCACTGCCTAAAATCCCTCTAAGGACAGTAAGAGCCCAGAAAGGAATGATTCTGGCGTTCAAACGCCATAAAAGGGTGCAAAATTGGCGTTAAATGTCCAGTGGATGTCCAATTCTGGCATCCAAACACTAAAAAAGGGTGGAAAATTGGCGTTAAACGCCCATCCAGCCCCCAATCCTGGCGTTCAAATGCCAATAAGGGATCAGACACCTGCAGGTGCTGATAACAACCCCCTTAAGCAGGCTTCTCCAATCACCTCTGTAGGAAATAAACCTGCAGCAACTAAGGTTGAAGAATATAAAGCCAAGATGCCGTATCCTCAAAAACTCTGCCAAGCGGAACAGGATAAATAATTTGCCCACTTTGCAGACTATCTCAGGACTCTTGAAATAAAGATTCCGTTTGCAGAGGCACTTGAGCAAATACCCTCTTATGCTAAGTTCATGAAAGAGATCTTAAGTCATAAGAAGGATTTGAGAGAAACTGAAAAAGTTTTCCTCACTGAAGAATGCAGTGCAGTCATTCAGAAAAGCTTACCAGAGAAGCTTAAAGATCCTGGAAGCTTTATGATACCATGCATATTGGAGGGTGCTTGTACCAAGATAGCTCTATGTGATATTGGGGAAAGTATCAACCTGATACCTACATCCACTATCAGAAAGCTTGGTTTAACTGAAGAAGTCAAACCAACCCGAATATGTCTCCAATTTGCTGATGGCTCCATTAAAGTGCCATCATGCATAATTGAGGATATGATTGTCAAGGTTGGGTCATTTGCCTTTCCCACTGACTTTGTAGTGCTAGAAATGGAGGAGCACAAGACTGCAACTCTCATTCTAGGAAGACCTTTCCTAGTAGCTGGACGAACCCTCATTGATGTCCAAAAAGGGGAGGTGACCCTGAGAGTCAATGACGATGAGTTTAAGTTGAATGCTGTCAAAGCTATGCAGCATCCAGACACCCCAAACGACTGCATGAGCATTGATATTATTGACTCTCTGGTGGAAGAGGTCAATATGACTGAGAGTCTCGAATCATAGCTAGAGGATATTTTTAAAGATGTTCAGCCTGATCTAAAGGAACCAGAGAAAACAGAAGAACCTATGAAAACGCCTCAGAAAGAGGAGAAGCCTCCTAAACTCGAGCTCAAACCACTACCACCATCCCTGAAATATGCATTTCTGGGAGAAGATGATATTTTTCCAGTAATCATAAGCTCTACTTTAGAGCCACAGGAAAAGAAAGCACTAATTCAGGTGCTAAGGACACACAAGGCAGCTCTTGGGTGGTCCATAAATGATCTTAAGGGCATTAGCCCAGCTAGATGCATGCACAAGATCCTATTGGAGGATGATGCTAAACCAGTGGTTCAACCACAGAGACAGCTGAATCCGGCCATGAAGGAGGTCGTGCAAAAAGAGGTCACTAAATTACTAGAGGCTGGGATTATCTATCCTATTTCTGATAGCACCTGGGTAAGCCCTGTCCAAGTTGTCCCCAAGAAGGGAGGCATGACAGTGGTTCATAATAAAAAGAATGAACTGGTTCCTACAAAAATAGTTACAGAGTGGCGTATGTGTATTGACTACAGAAGGCTCAATACAACCATCAGAAAGGATAATTGTCTTTTACCATTCATAGACCAGATGCTAGAGAGACTAGCAGGTCATGATTACTATAGCTTTTTGGATGGCTATTCAGGTTACAACCAAATTGCAATAGATCCCCAGGATCAAGAGAAAACAGCATTCACATGTCCATCTGGAGTATTCGCCTACAGAAGGATGCCATTTAGTTTGTGCAATGCACCTGCAACCTTTCAGAGATGTATGCTCTCTATCTTCTCTGATATGGTAGAGAAATTTTTGGAAGTCTTCATGGATGACTGCTCAGTATTTGGAGACTCATTCAGCTCCTGTCTTGACCATCTAGCACTTATTCTGAAAAGATGCCAAGAGACTAACCTGATTTTAAACTGGGAGAAATGTCACTTTATGGTGACTGAAGGAATTGTCTTTGGGCACAAAATTTTGAACAAGGGAATAGAGGTGGATCAAGCTAAGGTAGAGGTAATTGAAAAATTACCACCACCTGCCAATGTTAAGGTAATAAGAAGCTTTCTGGGACATACAGAATTCTATAGGAGGTTTATAAAGGATTTTTTGAAAATTGCAAAGCCTCTGAGCAATCTGTTAGCTGCTGACACACCATTTGTCTTTGACACAGAGTGTCTACAGGCCTTTGAGACTCTGAAAGCTAAACTGGTCATAGCACCAGTCATTTCTGCACCAAACTAGACATTACCAGTCGAACTAATGTGGATGCTAGTGACCATGCTATTGGTGCAGTATTAGGACAGAGGCATGACAAGCTTCTGCATGTCATTTATTATGCTAGCCGTGTTCTAAATGATGCACAGAAGAATTACACAACCACAGAAAAGGAGTTGCTTGCAGTGGTTTATGCTATTGACAAGTTCAGATCTTATTTAGTAGGGTCAAAAGTGATTCTGTACACTGACCATGCTACTCTGAAATATCTTCTCACAAAGCAGGATTCAAAATCCAGACTCATAAGATGGGTGTTGCTTCTGCAAGAGTTTGATATAGAAATAAGAGACAGAAAAGGGACAGAGAACCAAGTGGCTGACCACCTGTCCCGGATAGAACCAGTATCAGGAGCATCCCTCCCTCCTACTGAGATCTTTGAAACCTTTCCGGATGAGCAATTGTTTGCCATTAAGGAAGCATCATGGTTTGCAGACATTGTAAACTATAAAGCTGTGAGATTCATACCCAAAGAGTACAGTAGGCAGTAAACAAAGAAGTTGGTTTCTGATGCAAAGTACTACTTGTGGGATGAACCATACCTCTTTAAGAGGTGTGCAGACGGAATAATCCGTAGATGTGTACCTAGAGAAGAGGGACAGAAGATCCTATGGCACTGCCATAGATCACAATATGGAGGACATTTTGGAAGTGAGCGAACAGCCACAAGGGTCCTCCAATGTGGCTTCTACTGGCCTACTCTCTATAGAGACTCCTGAGAGTTTGTACGCAACTGTGACAGTTGCCAGAGAGCTGGTAATCTGCCTCACGATTATGCCATACCTCAGTAAGGGATCTTAGAGATTGAGTTGTTTGAAGTATGGGGTATTGACTTCATGGGACCTTTCCCACCTTCATATTCAAACACTTATATTCTGGTGGTTGTAGATTATGTATCTAAATAGGTGGAGGCAATTGCAACACCCACTAATGATACTAAAATAGTGATAAAGTTCTTCCAGAAGCATATCTTCAGCAGGTTTGGTGTCTCTAGAGTACTGATCAGTGATGGAGGCACTCATTTCTAGAATAGACAACTGGACTCTGCTTTGATTCGATATGGAATTAACCACAGAGTGGCAATCCCATATCACCCACAGACAAATGGGTAAGTTGAAGTCTCAAATAGAGAACTAAAATGAATCCTGGAACGGACTGTAAGTACCTGTAGAAGGGATTGGGTGAGAAGTCTAGATGATGCTCTATGGGCATACAGAACCGCATTCAAGACTCCTATAGGAACCTCTCTATACCGGCTTGTGTATGGAAAAGCCTGTCATCTGCCAGTAGAACTAGAACACAAGGCCTACTAAGCAACTAGGTTCCTAAACCTTGATGCTAAGGCAGCTGGAGAGAAGAGATTACTCCAATTGAATGAGCTAGAGGAGTTCAGACTCAATGCTTTTGAAAATACCAAAATTTACAAGGAGAAAGCAAAAAGGTGGCATGACAAAAAGCTGTCATCCAGAGTTTTTGAGCCAGGACAGAAGGTGCTGCTCTTCAACTCTAGGCTCAGATTGTTCCTTGGGAAACTGAAATCCCGGTAGAAGAGACCATATGTGATTACAAATGTGTCACCATATGGGTATGTAGAGCTTTAGGATATTGAATCTGACAAAAAGTTCATTGTTAATGGACAGAGAGTCAAGCATTATCTTGAAGGCAATATTGAGCAAGAATGCTCAAGACTAAGACTGGATTAAAGCTCAGTAAAGTCCAGCTAAAGACAGTAAAAAAGCGCTTGCTAGGAGGCAACCCATCCATTAGCAGAAATTAGATGTTTATAACAATTATATAAGTTATTTCACTTTGCCATTCATGTTTGTTAATACATTTCAGAGAATAATTTAGAAAAATAAAAGTTCAGAACATAGAGCAGAAGAATCACAGAAAAAAGAGCTCACTGGCGTTAAAATGCCAGTAAAGAGGTATTCTGAGCGTTAAACGCTAGAATAGGCAACATTCTAGGCGTTTAACGCTAGAAACAGTAGCCTCCTGGGCGTTTAGAAAAATGCCCAAAGACAAAGGCTTTCTAGCGTTTAACGCCAGTCAGGGTACCTGGTTGGGTGTTAACCGCCCAAAATGGCCACCAGATGGGCGTTAAATGCCAGAATGGCTATCATTCTAGGCGTTTAATGCCAGAACAGCAGGGAAGGGGAATTTCATTCCCAATTCAATTTTTTTCAAATTTTCTTGTTTTAATTTATAATTTTCTGTATAAAAACATTACAAATCTTCACCTTTCAATCCCCATTTCAAAAAATTCATAATCTTATAAAATCTTTTCAACTCCTTTTCAATTTGTGTTCAAACCATTTTTAAAAAAACTCAATTATCTTTCCAAGTTCTTTCCAAATCTTTTTTTAACTCATCCATATCATCTTTTATTTCTCAATTGCATCAACAAAAATTCAAATTTCAACTCCTCATATCTTTCTCAAATCCTTTCAATTTTAAAATCCTATCTTTTTCATATCATGTTTTATCAAGCATATCTTTTTATTTTTTTTTCTAAAATTTCGAACCCAGTCCCCCTTCCCTTTTAAATGCATGTTCGGCCTCCCCCCTTGAGCTATCTTTCAAATCCTTCTCTCCCTCTATTCCTTTTCTTTCTTTTTTTTTACTTGAGGGCAAGCAAAACTCTAAGTTTGGTGTGTTTTTCCGTGATTACTGACTAAGATCATGGCTCCTAAAGGAAAACAAATCACTCCAAGAGGCAAGAAAGAAAACAATCCAAAACCACAATGGATACATGAAAGATTCTGCACCAAAGAACATGCAGACCACTACTTCAAAATTATGGGCAGAAGATCAGTGATCCCGGAAGTTAAATTCAATCTGAAAGAAGACGGATATCCAGAGATCCAAGAACAGATTCGAAACAGAGGCTAGGAAGTCCTAGCTAATCCTGAGGCACTTGTGGGAAGAAACATGGTCCATGAATTCTATGCAAATCTGTGGTTGACAGATAAGCAAAGATTAGAGGGAACTGCCTTCCACACCTTTCGGACTATGGTCAGGGGGAAGATTATTTACTTCCACCTTGATAAAGTGAGAGAAGTCCTTAAACTTTCTCAACTACAAGATGATCCAGAATCCTTTAATAGGAGAATGGCTAAGGATAAAAAGCTGGATCAAGTTCTAGAGGATATATGCATCCCTGGAACCAAATGGATAACCAACACAAAAGGTGTCCCAAACCAACTGAAGAGAGGAGATCTCAAACTAATTGCTAGGGGCTGGTTGGATTTTATTGGGCGTTCCATTCTTCCCACCAGTAACGCTCTGAAGTCATTGTCAACTGGGCAGTGATGATTCACTGTATTATGCTGGAAAAAGAGGTGGAGGTTCATCAGCTAATTCCTTGTGAAATTTACACATTTGCACACAAGGAATCCATTGAATCCAAGTTGGCTTACCCAAGCTTGATTAGTCTTTTATGTAAAGATGCTGGGGTGAAGATAGGTGTGAACGAGTATATCCCAATTGAATCCCCAATCACCAAAAAGGTAATGGATGGACCACAAGTTCAAGACAACCTCAGCAAGAGGAGGGCGCATGAACTCCTTCCAGAAATTCCTCAAGTTGACTATTGGGCCAGCTTAGAAGAATCTGTCACCAAGTTGCAAGAAGCTATGGATCAACTCAAAGAAGAGCAGCAGAATCAGAACAGCATGCTTTGCAAATTGCTCAAGGAACAAGAGCAGCAAGGGCGTGAGCTACAGGAGCTGAAGCGCTAGAATCTATCCCTTGAAGTGCCAGGCATCCCACAGATTGAAGAAGCACCTATCTCCCAAAATTAAGGTTGTTGAGTCCTAACTTTGTGATAACTTCTATTATTAGGGACCTATATTAGGATTGCATGAGCATTAGTATTAGAATTGCATGAGCATTAGTATTATTTTTATCAATTTAGGTATAACTTAATTTTCTTATCATCATCAAACATAAATAAAATAGTAGATTTTTTTAGAAGAGCAAGGGTGCAAATATCTCGAGTATATAATAAGAAAAATTCAAATTATTTATATGTGGTGGCATTGCTTTAGCTCTTTGAATGAATGCATAAATAGTGCATAATTTTTTATACTGAAATTTAAGTAATGTTTGGCTCTTGAAAGAAGGAGGTAAACAGAGAAATGTTATTGATAATCTGAAAAATCATAAAATTGATTCTTGAAGCAAGAAAAAGCAGTGAAAAATACAAAGCTTTTGAAAAAAAGGCAAAAAATAAAGAAAAAGAAAAAGCAAGCAGAAAAAGCCAACAGCCTTTTAAATCAAAAGGAAAGGGTAAAAAAGATCCAAGGCTTTGAGCATTAATGGATAGGAGGGCCCACGGGAATAAAATTCTGGCCTAAGCGGCTAAATCAAGCTGTCCCTAACCATGTGCTTGTGTCATGAGGGTCCAAGTGAAAAGCTTGAGACTGGGGGTTAAAGTCGTGATCCAAAACAAAAGAGTGTGCTTAAGAACTCAGGGCACCTCTAACTGGGGACTCTAGCAAAGCTGAGTCACAATCTGAAAAGGTTCACCCAGTTATTTGTCTGTGGCATTTATGTATCTTGTGGTAATACTGGAAAACAAGATGCTTAGGGTCACGGCCAAGACTCATAAAGTAGCTGTGTTCAAGAATCAACACACTAAACTAGGAGAATCAATAACACTATTTGCATGCTGAGTTCTGAAAGAAGCCAATCATTCTGAGTTTCAGGGGATAAAATGAGATGCCAAAACTATTCAGAAGCAAAAAAAGCTATAAGCCCTGCTCATCTAGTTTGAATTTGAGCTGCATTGAAGACTCTGAGATTTTATTGCACCATAATCTTCTTTTTATCCTATTTTATTTGTCTAGTTGCTTGGGGACAAGCAACAGTTTAAGTTTGGTATTGTGATGAACGGATATTTTATATGCTTTTTGGTAGTATTTTTATATAGTTTTTAGCATGTTTTGTTCACTTTTTGTTATATTTTTATTAATTTTTATTTAAAAATCACATTTCTGGACTTCACTATGGGTTTGTGTGTTTTTCTGTAATTTCAGGTATTTTCTGGCTGAAATTGAGGGACCTGAGCAAAAATCTGATTTTGAGGCTGAGAGAGGACTGCAGATGATTCTGACCCTCCTGCACTCGAAATGGATTTTTTGGAGCTAAAGAAGGCCAATTGGCGCGCTCTCAATTGAGTTGGAAAGTAGACATCTTGGGCTTTCCATCAATGTATAATACTCCATACTTTTCTCGAGATATATTGGCCCAAACTGGCGTTAAACGCCAGCCAGAACTAGCACTAAAACTGGAGTTAAATGCCCAAACTGGCACCAAAACTGGCGTTTAACTCCAAGAGTGGCCTATGCACGTGAAAGCTTCAAAGCTCAGCCCAAACACTCACCAAGTAGACTCCGGAAGTGGATTTCTGCACTATCTGCATGTAGTTACTCATTTTTCTGTAAACCTAGGTTACTAGTTTAGTATAAAAACTACTTTTAGACTTTCATATAGGAACTTATGACATTTTTACGTTTCATATTGTATCTTTGACGGCATGAGTCTCTAAACCCCATAGGTGGGGGTGAGGAGCTCTGCGGTGTTTCAACGGATTAATGCAATTACTACTGTTTTCCATCTAATTACGTTTGCTTCTATTCTAAGATATTCACTCGTACCTTAATGCGATGAATGTGATGATTCGTGATACTCATCATCATTCTCAAATCCATGAACGCGTGCTTGACAACCACTTTCGTTCTATCTGAGCTCAACATAGTCATTGGGGGACAGCTTGAGTGCGTATCTCTTGGGCTCTTGATCCACGAGTTTGACTGCTTCTCCTGACAACAGAGCATTCGAATCCGTGAAATCATAACCTTCGTGGTAAAGGCTAGAAACAATTGGTAGTATTCTTGAGATCTGTAAAGTCTAAACCTTGTCTGTGGTATTCCAAGTAGGATCTTGAAAGGGATGACTGTGACGAGCTTCAAACTCGTGAATGTTGGGTGCAGTGATAGTGTGCAAAAGGATATATGTATCCTATTCCGACAGAAGTGAGAACCGACAGATGATTAGCCCTGCGGTGAGAACCGTAGCTAGACCATTTTCACTAAGAGGACGGATGGTATCCATTGACAACGGTGATTGATGAGCAGATAATTTATATGGTTTTTGGCATTATTTTTAGTATGTTTTTAGTATGTTTTAGTTAGTTTTTATTATATTTTTATTAGTTTTTAGTTAAAATTCACTTTTCTAGACTTTACTATGAGTTTGTGTGTTTTTTTTTGTGATTTCAGGTATTTTCTGGCTGAAATTGAGGGACCTGAGCAAAAATCTGATTCAGAGGCTAAAAAGGACTGCAGATGCTGTTGGATTCTGACCTTCCTGCACTTGAAGTGGATTTTCTGGAGCTACAGAAGCCTAATTGGCGCGCTCTCAATTGCGTTGGAAAGTAGACATCCTGGGATTTCCAGCAATATATAATAGTCCATACTTTCCCCGAGATTTGATGGCCCAAACCGGCGTTCCAAATCAGCTCAAAATTGCCCGGCGTTAAAAGCCGGAACTGGCACAAGAATGGGAGTTAAACGCCCAAACTGGCACAAAAGCTGGTGTTTAACTCCAAGAAAAGTCTCTACACGAAAATTCTTCAATGCTCAGCCCAAGCACACACCAAGTGGGCCCAGAATTGAATTTTTATGTAATTTACTCATCTTTATAAACCCTAAGCTACTAGTTATCTACAAATAGGACCTTTTACTATTGTATTTTTCATCTTTTGATCACTTTAGATCTTAGGATCATCTTTGGACGTCTAGTTCTTAGATTATTGGGGGCTGGCCATTCGGCCATACCTAGACCATGTTCTTATGTATTTTCAACGGTGGAGTTTCTACACACCATAGATTAAGGTGTGGAGCTCTGCTGTACCTCGAGTATTAATGCAATTACTATTGTTCTTCTATTCAATTCATCTTATTCTTATTCTAAGATATTCATTTGCACTCAAGAACATGATGAATGTGATGATTATGTGACGCTCATCATCATTCTCACTTATGAACGCGTCCCTGACAACCACCTCCGTTCTACAAGCAAACAAGGCTTGAATGTTTATCTCTTGGATTCCTTAATTAGAATCTTCGTGGTATAAGCTAGAATTGATGGCGGCATTCAAGATAATCCGGAAGGTCTAAACCTTGTCTGTGGTATTCTGAGTAGGATTCAAGGATTGAATGACTGTGACGAGCTTCAAACTCGCGATTGTGGGGCGTTAGTGACAGACGCAAAAGAATCACTGGATTCTATTCCGACATGATCGAGAACCGACAGCTGAATAGCCGTGTTGTGACAGAGCATGTTGCACATTTTCACTGAGAGGACGGGACTGTAGCCACTGACAACGGTGATGCCCAACATATAGCTTGCCATGGAAAGGAGTAAGAAGGATTGGATGAAGACAGTAGGAAAGCAGAGAGACGGAAGGGACAAAGCATCTCCATACGCTTATCTGAAATTCTCACCAATGATTTACATAAGTATCTCTATCTTTATGCTTTATTCATAAATTATTCATAACCATTTGAATCTGCCTGACTGAGATTTACAAGATGACCATAGCTTGCTTCATACCAACAATCTCCGTGGGATCGACCCTTACTCGCGTAAGGTTTATTACTAGGACGACCCAGTGCACTTGCTGGTTAGTCGTGCGAAGTTGTGATAAAGAGTTGAGATTACAATTGAGCGTATCATGTTGATGGCGCCAATGATGATCACAATTTCGTGCACCACGTTTTTGGCGCCGTTGCCGGGGATTGTTTGAGTTTGGACAACTGACGGTTCATCTTGTTGCTTAGCTTAGGTATTTTTCTTCAGAGTTCTTAAGAATGAATTCTAGTGTTTCAAGGTGATGTTCTTATCATCACCAATGCTGATTGATTCTCATCAACTTAGCTCTTGCATGTAATGTCCTGCTGAAGCTTGGCTAGCCATGTCTAATTCCTTTAGACTAAAGCTTTAAACTAACATTGCATGATTCCTGGAATTCTCATTAAGAATTTTGATATCCTTATTTTCTTTTAATTTTCGAAAAATCCAAAAAAATTTATAAAATCTTAAAATCAAAAATAATTTTTTGTTTCTTGTTTGAGTCTAGTGTCTAATTTTAAGTTTGGTGTCCATTGCATGTTTTTAGTCTTCTAATTTTCGAATATTACATGCATTATGTTCTTCATTGATCTTCAAGTTGTTCTTGATGATTTCCTTGCTCTGATCTTTAAATTCTCTTGTCTTGAGTGTTTTGTTGTTTCTCATATGCATTCTCAATTTGTTAGTGTCAATAGTATACAAACTTCTAAGTTTGGTGTCTTGCATGCATTGTTTATTTGATTTTAGTTGCATTTTGATTATTCCTCATCATTAAAAATTCAAAAAAAAAATTTTTCTTTATGTCTTTTCAAGTCAATAATACAGAGAATTGAAGATTCAGAACATACAGCAGAGGAATTACACAGAAAAAGCTGGGCGTTCAAAACGCCCAGTGAAGAAGGAAAATTGGCGTTTAAACGCCAGCCATGGTACCTGGCTAGGCGTTTAACGCCCAAAAGGGTAGCATTTTGGGCGTTAAACGCCAGGATGGCACAAGAGGGAAGATTTTGTTTTTAATTCAAATTTTTTTTTCAAGTTTTAAAAATTTTTCAAAATCAAATCTTTTTCAAATCATATATTTTCAATCATATGTTTTCAAAATCAATTTCTTTCCATTTTCAACAATACTTGCTAATAATTAATGATTTGATTCAACATTTCAAGTATGTTGCCTTTTCTGTTGAGAAAGGTTTAATGTCTGAATCATATCTTTTAAATTTCTTGTTAGCCAGGTCATTAATTTTCAAAATCAAATCTTTTTTTTTAAATTGTTTTTCAATCATATCTTTTCAATCATATCTTTTTAAAACTATATCTTTTCAATCATATCTTCTTAATCACATCTTTTTCAAAATATTTTTCAATCATATCTTTTTGATTTCTACTTTAAAAAAAATCTTTTTCAAAAATCACTTTATTTCTTTTCCAACTTTAATTTTTGAAAATCATTCATCAAATTTTCAAAATTATTTTAAAATCTTTTACTTTATTTTCGAAAATTTCTTCCCCTCTTCTCACATCCTTCTATTTATGGACTAACACTCCTCCTCAATGCACAATTAGAACTCTATCCCTCTTGATAAGTTCGAATTCTTCTACCCCCTCCTTCTATTTTTCTTTTCCTCTGACACCTCAAGGAATCTCTATACTGTGACATAGAGGATTTCATATTTTCTTGTTCTCTTCTCTTTCATATGAGCAGGAGCAAAGACAAAAGCATTCTTGTTGAGGCTGACCCTGAACCTGAAAGGACCTTGAAGCGAAGGC
Organism: Arachis stenosperma; assembly: GCF_014773155.1. Classification (NCBI taxonomy): domain Eukaryota; kingdom Viridiplantae; phylum Streptophyta; class Magnoliopsida; order Fabales; family Fabaceae; genus Arachis; species Arachis stenosperma. The sequence goes on from NC_080385.1 coordinate 17,319,965, forward strand.
TAAGAGAAGCTAAAGCACAACTCTCTGTAGAGGACCTAATAGAAATCTTCAAACAAGAAGAAGACATGGTAGTCGAACACAACAACAATGCCAACAATGCAAGGAAAGTGCTTGGTGACTTTACTGCACCTACTTCCGATTTCTATGGGAGAAGCATCTCTATCCCTGCCATTGGAGCAAACAACTTTGAGCTTAAGCCTCAATTAGTTTCTCTAATGCAACAAAATTGCAAGTTCCATGGACTTTCATTGGAAGATCCTCATCAGTTTTTAGCTGAATTCTTGCAAATCTGTGACACTGTCAAGACCAATGGGGTTGACCCTGAGGTCTACAGACTTATGCTATTCCCTTTTGCTGTAAGAGACAGAGCTAGGATATGGTTGGACTCACAACCTAAAGAAAGCCTGAACTCTTGGGAAAAGCTAGTCAATGCCTTCTTGGCAAAGTTCTTTCCACCTCAAAAATTGAGTAAGCTTAGAGTGGAAGTCCAAACCTTCAGATAGAAGGAAGGTGAATCCCTCTATGAAGCTTGGGAAAGATACGAAAAATTGATCAGAAAGTGTCCTTCTGACATGCTTTCTGAATGGAGCATCATAGGTATCTTTTATGATGGTCTGTCTGAACTGTCCAAGATGTCATTGGACAGCTCTGCTGGAGGATCTCTTCATCTGAAGAAGACGCCTGCAGAAGCTCAAGAACTCATTGAAATGGTTGCAAATAACCAATTCATGTATACTTCTGAAAGGAATACTGTGAACAATGGGACGAATCAGAAGAAAAGAGTTCTTGAGATTGATACTCTGAATGCCATATTGGCTCAGAACAAAATATTGACTCAGCAAGTCAATATGATTTCTCAAAGTCTGTCTGGAATACAAGCTGCACCAGGCAGTACTAAGGACGCTTCATCTGAAGAAGAAGCTTATGATCCTGAGAACCCTTCAATGGAAGAGGTAAATTACATGGGAGAACCCTATGGAAACACCTATAATCCTTCATGGAGAAATCATCCAAATCTCTCATGGAAGGATCAACAGAGACCTCAACAAGGTTTCAACCATAATAATGGTGGAAGAAACAGGTTTGGCAATGGCAAGCCTTTTCCATCATCTTCTCAGCAACAGATAGAGAATTCTAAGCAGAGTCACTCTGACTTAGCAACCATGGTCTCTGATCTAATCAAAACCACTCAAAGTTTCATGACTGAAACAAGGTCCTCCATTAGAAACTTGGAGGCACAAGTGGGTCAGCTGAGTAAGAAAGTTACTGAACTCCCTCCTAGTACTCTTCCAAGCAATACAGAAGAGAATCCAAAAGGAGAGTGTAAGGCCATCAACATGGCCGAATTTGGAGAGGAGAAAGAGGCAGTGAGCACCACTGAGGAAGACCTCAATGGACGTCCACTGGCCTCCAATGAGTTCCCTAATGAGGAACCATGGGAATCCGAGGGTCACACTGAGACCATAGAGATTCCATTGGATTTACTTCTGCCATTCATGAGCTCTGATGAGTATTCTTCCTCTGAAGAGGACGAAGATGTCACTGAAGAGCAAGTTGCTAAATACCTTGGAGCAATCATAAAGCTGAATGACAAGTTATTTGGTAATGAGACTTGGGAGGATGAACCTCCTTTGCTCACCAAAGAACTGGATGACTTGACTAGGCAGAGATTACCTCAAAAGAGACAGGATCCTGGGAAGTTCTCAATACCTTGTACCATAGGCACCATGACCTTTAAGAAGGCCCTGTGTGATCTAGGGTCAAGCATAAACCTTATGCCCCTCTCTGTAATGGAGAAGCTAGGGATCTTTGAGGTACAAGCTGCAAGAATCTCACTAGAGATGGCAGACAATTCAAGAAAACAAGCTTATGGACTTGTGGAGGATGTTCTGGTAAAGATTGAAGACCATTACATCCCTGCTGATTTCATAGTCCTAGAGACTGGGAAGTGCATGGATGAATCCATCATCCTTGGCAGACCCTTCCTAGCCAGGCTGTGATTGATGTTGACAGAGGAGAATTGATCATTCAAGTGAATGAAGAATCCTTTGTGTTTAAGGCTGAAGGATATCCCTCTGTAACCATAAAGAGGAAGCATGAAAAGCTTCTCTCAAAACAGAGTCAAACAGAGCCCCCACAGTCAAACTCTAAGTTTGGTGTTGGGAGGCCACAAACAACCTCTAAGTTTGGTGTTGGGAGGTTCCAACATGGCTCTGAGTATCTGTGAGACTCCATGAGAGCCCACTGTCAAGCTACTGACATTAAAGAAGCACTTGTTGGGAGGCAACCCAATGTTATATTTATCTATTTTCCTTTGTTATTTTATGTTTTCTACAGGTTGATGATCATGGGAAGTCACAAAATTAATTGAAAAAGCAAAAACAGAATGAAAAACAGAAAGAAAAACAGCACACCCTGGAGGAAAACCTTGCTGGCATTTAAACGCCAGTAAGGGCAGCAAATGGGCGTTTAACGCCCATTCTGGCACCATTCTGGGCGTTTAACGCCAGAAAGGGGCACCAGACTGGCGTTTAACGCCAGAAATGGGCATCAAGCTGGCGTTAAATGCCAGAAATGGGCACCAGCCCGGCGTTTAACGCCAGGATTGGCAGAAAGAGCAATTTTGCTCGCCACTTGGTGCAGGGATGAATTATCCTTGACACCTCAGGATCTGTGGACCCCACAGGATCCCCACCTACCCCACCATTCTCTCTCTTCTTCACCCATTCACCAATAACCTCAACACCTTTTCCCTAAAAACCCTCACATATCAAATCCCACTATTCTCTTCACCACTCACATCCATCCTTCATAAAACCCCACCTACCTTACCATTCAAATTCAAACCACTTTCCCTCCCAACCCCACCTATACATGACCGAACCATACCCCCCTCTCCATTCCTATATAAACCCATCTTCACCCCATCATTTTCACACAACCTAAACACTACTTCTTCCCCCTTATCCGAAACACAAAGCCCCCTCCATCTCCTCTATTTCTTCTTCTTCTACTCTCTTCTTTCTTCTTTTGCTCGAGGACGAGCAAACCTTCTAAGTTTGGTGTGGTAAAAGCATTGCTTTTTGTTTTTCCATAACCATTTATGGTATCTAAGGCCAGAGAAACCTCTAGAAAGAGGAAAGGGAAGGCAAAAGCTTCCACCTCCGAGTCATGGGAGATGGAGAGATTCATCTCAAGGGTGCATCAAGACCACTTCTATGAAGTTGTGGCCATGAAGAAGGTGATCTCCGAGGTCCCTTTCAAACTCAAAAAGAGTGAATATCCGGAGATCCGACATGAGATCCGAAGAAGAGTGGTGCACGAATTTGTGATTCGCACAACTAACCAGCAAGTGCACTGGGTCGTCCAAGTAATACCTTACGTGAGTAAGGGTCGATCCCACGGAGATTATTGGCTTGAAGCAATCAATATTTATTTTATTTGTCTTAGTCAGGATACCAATAGGATTCTTTAGCCTCGTATTTTAATAAAGAAAAAGGGCATAAAATAAATAGTTATTACTTGAACAATAGAGTTATTTGTTTATAAAGGACTGTGGAATATGTTGGAGTTTTGGAGATGCTTTGTCCTTTGACTTCAACTCTTCCTTGAAATCCTTCAATACACGCAAGGCTCCTTCCATGGCAAGCTCTGTGTAGGGTGTCACCGTTGTCAATGGCTACTTCCCATCCTCTCAGTGAAAATGTTCCTATGCTCTGTCACAGCACGGCTAATCATCTGTCGGTTCTCAATCAGGTTGGAATAGAATCCATTGATCCTTTTGCGTCTGTCACTAACGCCCAGCCCTCAGGAGTTTGAAGCACGTCACAGTCATTCAATCCCAGAATCCTACTCAGAATACCACAGACAAGGTTTAGACTTTCCGGATTCTCATGAATGCCGCCATCAATCCAGCTTATACCACGAAGATTCTGATTAAGGAATCTAAGAGATATTCATTCAGTCTAATGTAGAACGGAGGTGGTTGTCAGGCACACGTTCATGGATTGAGGAAGGTGATGAGTGTCACGGATCATCACCTTCTTCACAATTAAGCGCGAATAAACATCTTAGATAAGAACAAGCGTGTTTGAATGGAAAACAAAGGAATTGTGATAAATCATCGAGACGTTGCAGAGCTCCTCACCCCCAACAATGGAGTTTAGAGACTCATGCCGTCAAAAGTATGTAATTCAGATCTGAAAATGTCATGAGGTACAAGAAATGTCTGTAAAAGTTGTTTAAATAGTAAACTAGTAACCTAGGTTTACAGAATATGAGTAAACTAAGATAATTGGTGCAGAAATTCACTTCCTGGGGCCCACTTGGTGTGTGCTGGGGCTGAGACTAAAGCTATCCACGAGTAGAGGCCTTTCTTGGCGTTAAACTCCAGGTTATGACGTGTTTTGGGCGTTCAACTCCGGATCATGACGTTTTTCTGGCGTTTAACTCCAGACAGCAGCATGAACTTGGCGTTCAACGCCATGTTACGTCGTCTATCCTTGCGCAAAGTATGGACTATTATATATTGCTGGAAAGCCCTGGATGTCTACTTTCCAACGCCGTTGAGAGCGCGCCAATTGGACTCCTTTAGCTCCAGAAAATCCATTTCGAGTGCAGGGAGGTCAGGATCCAACAGCATCAGCAGTCCTTTTTCAGCCTAAGTCAGATTTTTGCTCAACTCCCTCAATTTCAGTCAGAAAATACCTGAAATCACAGAAAAATACACACACTCATAGTAAAGTCCAGAAATATGATTTTTGCCTAAAAACTAATATTATTTTACTAAAAACTAACTGAAACATGCTAAAATCTACATGAAATTACTCCCAAAAAGCGTACAAAATATCCGCTCATCACAACACCAAACTTAAACTGTTGCTTGTCCTCAAGCAACTAGATGAATAAAATAGGTTCTAACAAAAATTAAGAAGTAATAATATTTTAGAGTTTTAAATGAAGCTCAGATTCTTATTAGATGAGCGGGGCTTGTAGCTTTTTGTCTCTGAACAATTTTGGCATCTCCCTGTATCTTTTGAATTTCAGAATAATTGGCATCCTTGGGAACTCAGAATTCCGATAGTATTATTGAATCTCCTAGTGTAGTATGCTGATTCTTGAACACAGCTACTTATGAGTCTTGGCCGTGGCCCTAAGCACTTTGTCTTCCAGTATTACCACCGGATACATAAATGCCACAGACACATAACTGGGTGAACCTTTTCAGATTGTGACTCAGCTTTGCTAGAGTCCCCAGTTAGTGGTGTCCAGAGCTCTTAAGCACACTCTGTTTGCCTTGGATCACGACTTTAACCACTCAGTCTAAAGTTTGTAACTTGGACCTGCATGCCACAAGCACATGGTTAGGGACAGCTTGGTTTAGCCGCTTAGGCCTGGATTTTATTTCCTTGGGCCCTCCTAATCAGTGATGCTCAAAGCCTTGGATCCTTTTTACTCTTACCTAGGGCTCATGGCTTTTTTTTTTTTTTTTACTTTTTTTTTGAACTGCTTTTTCTTGCTTCAAGAATCAATTTCATGATTTTTCAGATCATCAATAATATTTTTCGTGTTCCTCATCCTTTCAGGAGCCAATATTCATTAAATTCAAAGTACAATTTATGCACTGTTCAAGCATTCATTCAGAGAACAAAAAGTATTGCCACCACATATAATTAATTATAGTCTTTATTACTAAGAACTCAAAAATATAAATTACTTCTTTATTCTAAAAAAATTATACTACTTTATTCATGCCTGATGATGATGAGAAAAATAAATTATAGCTTAATTGGAAATAAAATCAAAATAGACATACTAATTACTACTACTACTATATAACTTCTAAGGTAAAATCCTATAATAATACTATCACAGAGTTAAAGCTGGAATTAGAACTTAACAACCTGTATTTTGGGAAGTGGATGTTCCTCTAGTCTGTGGGGTGCCTTCAAGAATTAATTTTTGACGCTTCAGCTCCCTTAAGTTCACATCCTTGCTCTTCCTGTTCTCTTAGGTGCCATGATCTTAATGAGTTTTAGCTCAGTGATCATGGCAAATCACACCAAACTTAGAGGTTTGCTTGTCCTCAAGCAAAAGAAAGGAAAGGAGAGGAGTAGAAGGAAAGGCATTTTCAAATAAAGATAAGATGAGTTGAAAAAAGATATGAGAAGAAATTAAAAATATTTGAAAAAGAATTGGATTAGAAAAAGATTTGTGTTTATGAATTAAGATACATTGATGTTTTTGAAAAAGGGATTTAGAAATTAGGGTTCTTAGAAAACCAATTTTGATTTTGAAGGATGACATTTTGAAACATGTTTATGCAAGAAATCATGAATTGAAACTTAAAAATTTAGAAAAATTGTAAAGAAAAACGAATTTTACCTCCTCCCCACCATCCTGGCGTTAAACGCCCACATGATGCATGTGTTGGGCGTTTAACGCCCAATAGTTGCTTCTCCTGGGCGTTCAACGCCCATTTGGTGCTTCTTTCTGGCGTTGAACGCCAGGAAGTCCTTCGTCACTGGGCGTTTTTCTGAACGCCCAGGATGCTAGCAGACTGGCGTTAAACGCCCAGAAGGTGCATCTTTCTGGCGTTTAACGCCCAGAAGATGCTCCTTTCTGGCGTTTAACGCCCAGATGGCTACCCTTACTGGCGTTAAATGCCCAGTGGGTGCTTCTTTTGGGCGTTCAACGCCCAAAGTATTTCTTACTGGCTTTTTTTTTCATGCCAGTGAGCTTCCAACTTTCCCTGTAACTCTGTGACTTCAACCAATTGCTATTTCACCTTTTGAAGACACTTGGACTCAAACCTGTAAAAAAAAGAAATTTATTTAATTAGTAAAGAAACTTTGTAAATGGCTGGGTTGCCTCCCAGCAAGCGCTTCTTTAATGTCATTAGCTGGACTATCACTGATCTTCAATTAAGTCTCAGTCTTGAGCATTCTTGCTCGAAATTACCTTCAAGATAGTGTTTAACTCTTTGTCCATTAACAATGAACTTTTTGTTAGAGTCACTATCCTGAAGTTCTATGTATCCATATGGTGATACGCTTGTAATTACATATGGACCTCTCCACCGGGATTTTAATTTCCCAGGGAATAATTTGAGCCTTGAATTAAATAGCAGAACTTTCTGTCCTGGCTCAAAGACTCTGGATGACAATTTCTTATCATGCCATCTTTTTGCTTTCTCTTTGTAGATTTTTGCATTCTCAAAAGCATTGCGTCTAAATTCCTCTAGCTCATTTAACTGGAGCAATCGTTTTTCTCCAGCTAACTTGGCATCAAGGTTTAGGAATCTGGTTGCCCAGTAGGCCTTGTGTTCCAGTTCCACTGGCAAATGACATGCCTTTCCATACACAAGCTGGTATGGAGAGGTCCCTATAGGGGTCTTAAATGCTGTTCTGTATGCCCACAGAGCATCATCCAAGCTTCTTGCCCAATCCTTTCTACGGTTAATTACAGTCCGTTCCAGGATTCTTTTGAGTTCTCTATTTGAGACTTCAGCTTGCCCATTATTTTGTGGGTGATATGGAGTAGCTACCTTGTGGTTGACTCTATAACGTACCAGAGCAGAGTAAAGCTGTTTATTACAGAAATGAGTACCCCCATCACTGATTAACACTCTAGGGATACCAAATCTGCTGAAGATATGTTTCTGGAGGAATTTCAACACTGTTTTAGTGTCATTAGTGGGTGTTGCAATAGCCTCCACCCATTTGGATACATAATCCACTGCCACCAGAATATAATTGTTTGAGTATGATGGTGGGAAAGGTCCCATGAAGTCAATGCCCCATACATCAAACAACTCAATCTCCAAGATTCCTTGTTGAGGCATGGCATAACTGTGAGGTAGGTTGCCTGATCTTTGGCAACTGTCACAATTAAGCACAAATGCTCGGGAATCTTTATAGAGAGTAGGCCAGTAGAAGCCACTTTGGAGGACTCTTGTGGCTATTCGCTCACTTCCAAAATGTCCTCCATACTGTGATCCATGGCAATGCCAAAGGATCTTCTGTGCTTCCTCTTTAGGCACACATCTACGGATTACTCCGTCTACACATCTCTTGAAGAGATATGGTTCATCCCAAAGATAGTACTTTGCATCTGTGATTAATTTCTTTGATTGCACCCTACTGTACTCTTTGGGTATGAATCTCACTGCCTTGTAGTTTGCAATGTCTGCAAACCATGGCACTTCCTGGATGGCAAACAGTTGCTCATCCGGAAAGGTTTCAGAGATCTCAGTGAGAGGGAGGGACGCCCCTTCTACTGGTTCTATTCGGGACAGGTGATCTGCTACTTGATTTTCTGTCCCTTTTCTGTCTCTTATTTCCATATCAAACTCTTGCAGAAGCAACACCCATCTGATGAGTCTGGGTTTTGAATCTTGCTTTGTGAGTAGATATTTAAGAGCAGCATGATCAGTGTACACAATCACTTTTGATCCTACTAAATAGGATCTGAATTTGTCAATGGCGTAAACCACTGCAAGTAGCTCTTTTTCTGTGGTTGTGTAATTCTTCTGTGCATCATTTAGAACACGGCTGGCATAGTAAATGACGTGCAGAAGCTTGTCATGCCTTTGTCCCAACACTGCACCAATGGCATGGTTACTGGCATCACACATCAGTTCAAATGGTAATGTCCAGTCTGGTGCAGAGATTATTGGTGCTGTAACCAATTTAGCTTTCAGAGTCTCAAATGCCTGCAGACATTCTTTATCAAAGATAAATGGCGTGTCAGCAGCTAGCAGGTTGCTCAGAGGTTTGGCGATTTTAGAAAAATCCTTTATAAACCTCCTATAGAATCCTGCATGCCCCAGAAAGCTTCTGATTGCCTTAACATTAGCAGGTGGTGGCAATTTTTCAATTACTTCTACCTTAGCTTGGTCCACCTCTATCCCCTTGTTCGAAATTTTGTGCCCAAGGACAATTCCTTCAGTCACCATAAAGTGACATTTTTCCCAGTTTAAAACCAGGTTAGTCTCTTGGCATCTTTTCAGAACAAGTGCTAAATGGTTAAGGCAGGAGCTGAATGAGTCTCCAAATACTGAAAAGTCATCCATGAAGACTTCCAGGAATTTTTCCACCATATCAGAGAAAATTGAGAGCATGCACCTCTGAAAGGTTGCAGGTGCATTGCACAGGCCAAATGGCATCCTTCTGTATGCAAATACTTCAGATGGGCATGTGAATGCCGTTTTCTCCTGATCCTGGGGATCTACTGCAATCTGATTATAACCTGAATATCCATCCAGGAAGCAGTAGTATTCATGACCTGCTAGTCTTTCTAGCATCTGGTCTATGAATGGTAAAGGAAAATGATCCTTTCTGGTGGCTGTATTGAGCCTTCTATAATCAATGCACATACGCCACCCTGTAACTGTTCTTGTAGGAACCAGTTCATTTTTTTCATTATGAATCACTGTCATGCCACCTTTCTTAGGGACAACTTGGACAGGGCTCACCCAGGGGCTGTCAGAAATAGGATAAATAATCCCAGCCTCTAGTAATTTAGTGACCTCTTTCTGCACCACTTCTTTCATAGCTGGATTCAGCCGCCTTTGTGGTTGAACCACTGGCTTGGCGTCATCTTCCAGCAAGATTTTGTGCATGCATCTGGCTGGGCTAATGCCTTAAGATCACTAATGGACCACCCAAGAGCTGTCTTGTGCGTCCTTAGCACTTGAATTAGTGCTTCCTCTTCTGTGGCTTTAAGTTAGAGCTTATGATTACAGGAAAGGTATCACCTTCTCCCAGAAATGCATATTTCAGGGATGGTGGTAATGGTTTGAGCTCGGGTTTAGGAGGTTTCTCCTCTTCCTGAGGGAATTTCAGAGGTTCTACTATTCTCTCTGATTCCTCTAGGTCAGGCTGAACATCTTTAAATATGTCCTCTAGCTCTGATTCGAGACTTTCAGCCATATTGACCTCTCTTACCAGAGAGTCAATAATATCAACACTCATGCAGTCATTTGGGGTGTCTGGATGTTGCATTGCTTTGACAACATTCAACTTGAACTCCTCCTCATTGACTCTCAAGGTTACTTCCCCTTTTTGGACATCAATGAGGGTTCGGCCAGTTGCTAGGAAAGGTCTTCCTAGAATGAGAGTTGCACTCTTGTGCTCCTCCATTTCCAGCACCACAAAGTCAGTAGGAAAGGCAAATGGCCCAACCTTGACAATCATGTCTTCAATCACGCCTGATGGGTACTTAATGGAGCCATCAGCAAGTTGAAGACATATCCTGGTTGGTTTAATTTCTTCAGTTAAACCAAGCTTTCTGATAGTAGATGCAGGTATTAGGTTGATACTTGCCCCAAGATCACATAAAGCTTGCTTGGTACAATTACCCTCTAATGTGCATGGTATCATAAAGCTCCCAGGATCTTTAAGCTTCTCAGGTAAGCTTTTCAGAATGACTGCACTGCATTCTTCAGTGAGGTAGACTTTTTCAGTTTCCTTCCAATCCTTCTTATGACTTAAGATTTCTTTCATGAACTTAGCATAAGAAGGTATTTGCTCAAGTGCTTCTGCAAACGGAATCTTTATTTCAAGAGTCCTGAGATAGTCTGCAAAGCGGGCAAATTGCTTATCCTGTTCCGCTTGACGGAGTTTTTGAGGATAAGGCATTTTGGCTTTGTATTCCTCAACCTTAGTTGCTGCAGGTTTATTATCTACAGAAGTGGGTTGGGGAGCCTTCTTAGAAAGGTTGTTATCAGCACTTGTATGTGACTGATTCCCTACTGGCAATTAAACGCCAGTGGTAGGAGCTGGAGTGGCGTTAGACGCCACTTCCTTGTTTGTCACTGGCGTTTGAACGCCAGAACCATGCTCCCTTTGGGCGTTCAACGCCGGATTCATGCTTGTTTCTGGCGTTGAACGCCAGGAATGAGCATGGTCTGGGCGTTCAGCGCCAGCTTTGTTCCTCTCTGGGCTCTGATTGTCCTCAGAGGGATTTGAGTATCCTCTTGTTCATTTCTTGGTTTCCTGCTGCTTTGAAGGAGGTATTTAATGTTTTCCCACTTCTTTAATTGAACTGCTTGGCATTCTTCTGTTATTGTTTTGACAGTTGCTTTCTGTCTGCTTTAATTGCACTTCCATGTTCCTGTTAGCCATTCTTGTTTCCTGTAATATTTCCTTGAATTCGGCTAGTTGCTGAGTTAGAAAATCTAATTGCTGATTAAATTCATTAGCCTGATCCACTGGACTGAGTTCTGCAGTTACTGTTTTAGCTTCTTCTTTCATAGAGGATTCACTGCTTAGGTACAGATGCTGATTTCTGGCAACTGTATCAATAAGCTCTTGAGCTTCTTCGATTGTTTTTCTCATATGTATAGATCCACCAGCTGAGTGGTCTAGAGAAATCTGAGCTTTTTCTGTAAGCCCATAGTAGAAGATGTCTAATTGCACCCATTCTGAAAACATTTCAGAGGGGCATTTTCTTAGCATCTCTCTGTATCTCTCCCAAGCATCATAAAGGGATTCATTACCTCCTTGTTTGAAGCCTTGGATGTTTAGCCTTAGCTGTGTCATCCGTTTGGGAGGGAAATAGTGATTCAGGAATTTTTCTGACAGCTGTTTCCATGTTTTTATGCTGTTCTTAGGCTGGTTATTTAACCACCTCTTAGCTTGATCTTTTACAGCAAATGGAAACAGTAATAATCTGTAGACATCCTGATCCACTTCTTTATCATGTACTGTGTCAGCAATTTGTAAAAATTGTGCCAGAAATTCTGTAGGTTCTTCATGTGGAAGACCAGAATACTGGCAGTTTTGCTGCACCATGATAATGAGCTGAGGATTCAGCTCAAAGCTACTAACTCCAATGGAGGGTATACAGATACTACTCCCATATGAAGCAGTAGTGGGGTTGGCATATGACCCCAAAGTCCTCTTGGACTGTTCATTCCCACTTGCTTCCATACTAGATTACAAGGGATAATTTATATGTTGGTATTATTTATTTTATAAAAATTAATTTTTATAAAATAAAATAAAAACGAATTAAATAAAAGAAAGTGGAAATATTTTGAAATTGAAAATTGAATTTTTATATAAAATTTTCGAAAAAAAAATAGTTCAAAATTAGTTAGAAAAATAAAAATTTTTGAAATTTGAATTTTATGATGAAAGAGAAAAACACACAAAAGACACAAGACTTAAAATTTTTAGATCTAATACTCCTTATTTTCGAAAATTTTGGAGGGAAAACACCAAGGAACACCAAACTTATAAATTTTAAGATCAAGACACAGGAAAAACTCAAGAACACCTTGAAGATTCACAAGAACACCAAGAACAAAAGAAAGAACACCAAACTTAAAATTTTTAGAAAACTTTAATAAAATTTTCGAAAATTATATTAAAATTAACAAGAAAACACCAAACTTAGAGTTTGGCACAAGATTAAATCAAGAAAAATTATTTATTTATTTATTTTTTTTTTGAAAAAGATTTTCAAAAGTACTGGTGCTCCCTTATCAAGAATATAAGCCAATGCTTTAGCCAATTGGGAATAAATGTAACACTTGTTCTAGATATTCCAATTAATGCTTTAAAAAGAACACAAGTGAAACAAGAAAAGACACAAAGCAAGAAAATTTAAAGATCAATCAAGAAAAATGAACAAGAACAACTTGAAGATCAAGGAGGAACCAAGAACACTAACACGAAAATTTCAAAGAAAATATAAAATATGCAATTAACACCAAACTTAGAACAAGACACTAAACTCACGAAAATTAGCAATTATTTAAAAGAAAAATAATAAATTTTGAAAAGAAATTTTTGAAAAAAACTATCCTATCAAGATTTAATGACTCTATAACAATAAAAATAAAAATAAATTATTCTAATCTAAGAAATAAATATGCCTTCAATTGTCCAAACTCAATAATCCCCGGCAACGGCGCCAAAAACTTGGTGCACGAATTTGTGATTCGCACAACTAACCAGCAAGTGCACTAGGTCGTCCAAGTAATACCTTACGTGAGTAAGGGTCGATCCCACGGAGATTATTGGCTTGAAGCAATCAATATTTATTTTATTTGTCTTAGTCAGGATACCAATAGGATTCTTTAGTCTCGTATTTTAATAAAGAAAAAGGGCCTAAAATAAATAGTTATTACTTGAACAATAGAGTTATTGTTTATAAAGGACTGTGGAATATGTTGGAGTTTGGAGATGCTTTGTCCTTTGACTTCAACTCTTCCTTGAAATCCTTCAACACGCAAGGCTCCTTCCATGGCAAGCTCTGTGTAGGGTGTCACCGTTGTCAATGGCTACTTCCTATGCTCTGTCACAGCACGGCTAATCATCTGTCGGTTCTCAATCAGGTTGGAATAGAATCCATTGATCCTTTTGCGTCTGTCACTAACGCCCAGCCCTCAGGAGTTTGAGCACGTCACAGTCATTCAATCCCAGAATCCTACTCGGAATACCACAGACAAGGTTTAGACTTTCCGGATTCTCATGAATGCCGCCATCAATCCAGCTTATACCACGAAGATTCTGATTAAGGATCTAAGAGATATTCATTCAGTCTAATGTAGAACGGAGGTGGTTGCAGGCAACTTTCTGGATTGAGGAAGGTGATGAGTGTCACGATCTCACTGATGAGCGGATAATTTGTACACTTTTTGCATTGTTTTTAGTATATTTTTAGTATGATCTAGTTAGTTTTTAGTATATTTTATTAGTTTTTAATTAAAATTCACTTTTCTGGACTTTACTATGATTTGGTGTTTTTCTGTGATTTCAGTATTTTCTGGCTGAAATTGAGGGACCTGAGCAAAAATCTGATCCAGAACTCAAAAGGACTGCAGATGCTGTTGGATTCTGACCTCCCTGCCTCGAAGTGGATTTTCTGGAGCTACAGAAGCCCAATTGGCGCGCTCTCAACGGCGTTGGAAAGTAGACATCCTGGGCTTTCCAGCAATATATAATAGTCCATACTTTGCCCAAGATTTGATGGCCCAACCGGCGTTCAAAGTCACCTCAAGAAATTCCAGCGTTAAACGCCGGAAACTGGCACCTGATTGGGAGTTAAACGCCCAAACTGGCACTAAGCTGGCGTTTAACTCCAAGGAGTCTCTACACGAAATTCCTTCATTGCTCAGCCAAGCACACACCAAGTGGGCCCGGAAGTGGATTTTTATGTCATTTACCATCTTTACTAGTTTTCTATAAGTAGGACCTTTTACTATTGTATTAGAGAGCTTTGAGAGAGCTTTTAGGGAGCTTTTGATCATGTTTTTATGATTGAACCCTCTTTGGGAGGCTGGCCATTCGGCCATGCCTAGACCTTGTTCTTATATATTTTCAACGGTGGAGTTTCTACACACCATAGATTAAGGTGTGGAGCTCTGCTGTACCTCGAGTATTAATGCAATTACTATTGTTCTTCCTTCAATTCCGCTTGTTCTTTTACCAAGATCACTTGTTCTTCAACATGATGAAGGTGATGATTGACGCCCATCACCATTCTCACCCATGAACAAGGTGACTGACAACCATTCTTGTTCTACAAGCATCTGAGGCTTAGTGAATATCTCTTGGATTCCTAATTGCACGATGCATGTTGATCGCCTGACAACCGAGTGCTCGCCTGACAAACGAGCCAGCCATTCCGTGAGATCAGAGTCTTCGGTGGTATAGGCAAGAACTGATGGCGGCATTCAAGAGAATCCGGAAGGTCTAACCTTGTCTGTGGTATTCTGAGTAGATTCAATGACTGAATGACTGTGACGTGCTTCAAACCTGTAACCTACTGGGCGTTAGTGACAGACGCAAAAGAGTGATTCTATTCCGGTAGGGGAGGGAACCAAACCGGTGATTAGCAGTACTGTGACAGAGTGCGTGCATTAGCTTTCACTGCGCGGATGGAGGTAGCTGCTGACAACAGTGAAACCCTACACGAGCTTGCCATGGAAAGGAGTAAGAAGGACTGGAAGACAGTAGGAAAGCAGAGAGACGGAAGGGAGGCATCTTCATATGCTTGTCTGAAGCTCTTACACCAATGATATACATAAGTATCTCTATCTTTACCTTTATGTTATTTTCGTTCATCATCTATACCCATTTGAGTCTGCCTGACTGAGATTTACAAGGTGACCATAGCTTGCTTCATACCACCAATCTCCGTGGGATCGACCCTTACTCGCGTAAGGTATTACTTGGACGACCCAGTGCACTTGCTGGTTAGTTGTGCGAAGTTGTAGTGATCACAATTTCGTGCACCAAGTTTTTGGCGCCGTTGCCGGGGATTGTTCTTGTGTATGGACAACTGACGGTTCATCTTGTTGCTTAGATTAGGTATTTTTTTTTTCTCAGAGTTCTTAAGAATGAATTCTAGTGTTTCAAGGTGATGTTCTTATCATCACCAAAGCTGATTGATCTTCATCAATTTAGCTCTTGAATGCAATGTCCTGCTGAAGCTTAGCCGGCCATGTCTAATTCCTTTAGACTAAAGCTTTAGACTAACATTGCATGATTCCTGGAATTCTCATTAAGAATTTTGATACCTTTATTTTCCTTTTCACTTAATTTTTGAAAAAGCACAAAAAAATTACAAAATCATAAAATCCAAAAATATTTTTTGTTTAAGTCTAGAGTCTCATCTTAAGTTTGGTGTCAATTGCATGTTTCTGTTTTTCTTGCATTTTTCGAATCTATGCATGTGTCTTAATTGATCTTCAAGTTGTTCTTGATGATTTCCTTGTTTTGATCTTTGAGATTTATTGACTTGAGTGTTTTGTTGTTTCTCATGTGCATTCTCATCTTGTTAGTGTCAGTAGTATACAAACTGCTAAGTTTGGTGTCTTGCATGCATTGTTATTTGATTTTAGTTGCATTTTGATTATTAAAAATCCAAAAATATTTTTAATTTGTGTTTTTTCAAGTCAATAATACAGAGAATTGAAGATTCAGAACATACTGCAGAAGAATACACAGAAAAAGCTGGGCATTCAAAATGCCCAGTGAAGAAGACAGACTGGCGTTTTAAACGCCAGCCAGGGTGCCTGGCTGGGCATTTAACGCCCAAAAGGGTAGAGTTTTGGGGCTTTAAACGCCAGAATGTGCACCATTCTGGGCGTTTAACGCCAGGATGGCACAAGGGGAAGATTTTGTTTTCAAAATCAATTTTTTTCAAGTTTTCAAAGTTTTTCAAAACCAATCTTTTTCAAATCATATCTTTTCAATCAATGTTTTCAAAATCAATTCTTTCCTTTTTCAAAGATACTTACTAACAATTAATGATTTGATTGACATTTTTTGCCTTTTCTGTTGAGGAAGGTTTTATGTTGAAGCATATCTTTCTTGTTAGGCAAGTCATTAATTTTCAAAATCATATCTTTTAAAATTGTTTTCAAATCATATCTTTTAAAATTGTTTTCAAATCATATCTTTTCAATCACATCCTTTTAAAACCATAACTTTTCAATCAAATCTTTTTAATCACATCTTTTTCAAAATAATTTTCAATCAAATCTTTTTGAGTTCTAATTTCAAAATCTTTTTCAAAAATCATTTTATTTCTTTCCTACTTTCATTTTCGAAAATTAAGTAATGTTTTTCAAAAATATTTTCAAAATCTTTCACTTAATTTTCGAAAATTACTTCCCTTCTTCCCACATTCTTCTATTTATGGAGTACCACTCCTTCTAAATGCACAATTCGAACTCTAACTAATAAAAGTTCGAATTCTTCTTCTCCTTCTTCTTACTATTTCTCTTTTTCTCTGACACTTCAAGGAATCTCTGTACTGTGACATAGAGGATTCCACATTTTCTTTTTCTCTTCTCTTTTATATGAGCAGGAGCAGAGACAAAGGCATTCTTGTTGAAGCTGATCCTGAACCTGAAAGGACCTTGAAGAGAAAGCTAAAAGAAGCTAAAGCACAACTCTCTTCAGAGGACCTGACCGAATTCTTCAAGGAAGAGGAACACATGGCAGCCGAAAACAACAACAATGCCAACAATGCAAGAAAGGTGCTGGGTGACTTCACTGCACCTACTCCTGATTTTTATGGGAGAAGCATCTCTATCCCTGCCATTGGAGCAAACAACTTTGAGCTTAAGCCTCAATTAGTTTTCTCTAATGCAAACAGAATTGCAAGTTCCATGGACTTCCAATGGAAGATCCTCATCAGTTCTTAGCTGAATTCTTGCAAATCTGTGACACAGTCAAGACTAATGGGGTTGACCCTGAGGTCTATAGACTGATGCTATTCCCTTTTGCTGTAAGAGACAGAGCTAGAACATGGTTGGACTCACAACCTAAAGAAAGCCTGGACTCTTGGGAAAAGCTAGTCAATGCCTTCTTGGCAAAGTTCTTTCCACCTCAAAAATTGAGTAAGCTTAGAGTGGAAGTCCAAACCTTCAGACAGAAGGATGGAGAATCCCTCTATGAAGCTTGGGAAAGATACAAACAATTAATCAGAAGATGTCCTTCAGACATGCTTTCTGAATGGAGCATCATAGGTATTTTCTATGATGGTCTCTCTGAACTATCCAAGATGTCTTTGGATAGCTCTGCTGGAGGTTCTCTTCATCTGAAGAAGACGCCTGCAGAGGCTCAAGAGCTAATTGAAATGGTTGCAAATAACCAATTCATGTATACTTCTGAAAGAAATCCTGTGAACAATGGGACTAGTCAGAAGAAAGGAGTTCTTGAGATTGACACTCTGAATGCCATACTGGCTCAGAACAAGATATTGACTCAACAAGCCAATTTAATTTCTCAAAGTCTGTCTGGAATGCAAAATGCACCAAGCAGTACTAAGGATGCTTCATCTGAGGAAGAAGCCTATGATCCTGAGAACCCTTCAATGGAAGAGGT
Source organism: Arachis stenosperma (assembly GCF_014773155.1). NCBI lineage: Eukaryota > Viridiplantae > Streptophyta > Magnoliopsida > Fabales > Fabaceae > Arachis > Arachis stenosperma. The sequence goes on from NC_080385.1 coordinate 17,337,814, forward strand.
GAATTACCTAGGAGAACCCTATGGAAACACCTATAATTCTTCATGGAGAAATCACCCAAATTTCTCATGGAAGAATCAAGAGAGACCTCAACAAGGTTTCAATAATAATAATGGTGGAAGAAATAGGTTTAGCAATGGCAAGCCTTTTCCATCATCTTCTCAGCAACAGACAGAGAGTTCTAAGCAGAATACTTCTGACTTAGCAACCATGGTCTCTGATCTAATCATAACCACTCAAAGTTTCATGACTGAAACAAGGTCCTCCATTAGAAACTTGGAAGGACAAGTGGGTCAGTTGAGCAAGAAAATCACTGAACTCCCTCCTAGTACTCTCCCAAGCAATACAGAAGAAAATCTAAAAGGAGAGTGCAAAGCCATAACCATGGCCGAATATGGAGAGGAATGAGAGGAGGAGGACGCCACTGAGGAAGACCTCAGTGGGCGTGTACCAATCTCCTCTGAGTTCCTCAATGAGGAACCATGGGAATCTGAGGCTCAAAATGAGACCATAGAGATTCCATTGGACTTACTTCTGCCTTTCATGAGCTCTGATGAGTATCTTCCTCTGAAGAGGATGAGTATGTCACTGAAGAACAAGTTGTTAAATACCTTACTGAAGAACAAGTTGTTAAATACCTTGGAGCAATCATGAAGCTAAATGACATTATTTGGAAATGAGACTTGGGAAGATGAACCTCCCTTGCTCACCAAAGAACTGGATGACTTGTCTAGGCAGAAATTACCTCAAAAGAGACAAGATCCTGGGAAGTGCATGGATGAATCCATCATCCTTGGCAGACCCTTCCTAGCCACAGCAAAGGCTGTGATTGATGTTGATAGAGGAGAGTTGATCATTCAAGTGAATGAAGAATCCTTGGTGTTTGGCCCAAGGACATCCCTCTATCATCATGGAGAGGAAGCATGAAGAGCTTCTCTCAAAACAGAGCCAAGCAGAGCCCCCACAGTCAAACTCTAAGTTTGGTGTTGGGAGGCCACAACCAAACTCTAAGTTTGGCATTGAACCCCCACATTCAAACTCTAAGTTTGGTGTTGGGAGGTTCCAACACGGTTCTGAGTATTTCTGAGGCTCCATGAGAGTCCTCTGTCAAGCTACTGACATTAAAGAAGCGCTTGTTGGGAGGCAACCCAATGTTTTATAGTTAACTATTTTCTTTTGTCATTTTATCTTTTTTGTAGGTTGATGATCATAAGAATCACAAAAACAATGAAAAAAGCAAAAACAGAATGAAAAATAGGAAGAAAAATAGCACACCCTGGAGGAGAAGAAGCTGGCGTTCAAACGCCAGTTAATGCTAGCTGTTGGGCGTTTAACGCCCAGTCTGGCACCATTCTGGGGCTTTAACGCCAGAAAGGGGCACCAGACTGGCGTTAAACGCCAGTAAAGGGCAACAACCTGGCGTTAAACGCCAGGAATGGGCACCAGCCCGGCGTTTAACGCCAGAAATAGCTCAAAACGTGATTTTGAGCATATTGGTGCAGGGATGACTTTTCCTTGACACCACAGGATCTGTGGACCCCACAGGACCCCACCTCCTCCTCTCTCTCTTCTTCCCCCCATTCACCATCACCTCAATACCTCTTCCCCCAAAAACCCTTCACCTATCAAATCCCATCTTTCTCTTCACCACACATCCATCCTTCATAAACCCCCACCAGAGCCATTAAGTTTAGTGTGGTAAAAGCGTTGCTTTTTCATAACCATTTTATGGCATCCAAGGCCGAGAAACCTCTAAAAAGAGGAAAGGGAAGGCAAAAGCTTCCACCTCCGATCATGGGAGATGGATAGATTCCTCTCAAGGGCATCAAGACCACTTCTATGAGTTGTGGCCTTGAAGAAGGTGATCCCCGAGTCCCCTTTTCACTCAAAAGGGTGAATATCCGGAGATCCGCCATGAGATCCGAAGAGGTGGGAAGCACTCACCAACCCCATTCACAAGTCGAATCTTGATGGTTCAAGAGTTCTATGCCAATGCATGGATCACAAAGAACCATGACCAAGTGTGAACCCGAATCCAAAGAATTATCTCACTATGGTTCGGGGGAAATACTTGGATTTTAGTCCGGAGAGTGTGAGGGTGGCGTTCAACTTGCCTATGATGCAAGGAGATGAGCATCCTTACACTAGAAGGGTCACTTGATCAAAGGTTGGACCAAGTCCTCACAACTATATGTGAAGAGGGCGCACAATGAGGCAGATTCAAGAGGAAAGCCGTTCAATTGAGAAGCATGACCTCAAGCCCTGGCTAGAGGATGGTTAGAGTTCATACAACGCTCAATCATTCCCACTAGCAACCGGTCTGAAGTTACCATAGACCGGGCCATCATGATTCATAGCATCATGATTGGAGAAGAAGTGGAAGTTCATGAGGTTATAGCTCAAGAACTCTACAAGGTGGCGGACAAGACCTCCACTTTGGCAAGATTAGCCTTTCCTCACCTCATTTGTCACCTCTGTTATTCAGTTGGAGTTGACATAGAGGGAGATACCCCATTGATGAGGACAAGCCCATCACCAAGAAAAGGATGGAGTACACAAGAGACCCCTCTCATCAAGAAATCCCTGAGATTCCTCAAGGGATGCACTTTCCTCCACAAAATTATTGGGAGCAACTAAACACCTCCCTAGGAGAATTGAGTTCCAACATGGGACAACTAAGGGTGGAGCATCAAGAACACTCCATTCTCCTCCATGAAATTAGAGAAGATCAAAGAATCATGAGGGAGGAGCAACAAAGACAAGGAAGAGACATTGAGGAGCTCAAGCACTCCATAGGATCTTCAAGAGCAAGAAAGAGCCGCCATCACTAAGGTGGACCCATTCCTTGATTTCCTTGTTCTTTATTCTTCTGTTTTTTCGATTTTTATGCTTTATGTTTATCCATGTTTGTGTCTTATGATCATTAGTGTCTTAGTGTCTATGCCTTAAAGTTATGAATGTCCTATGAATCCATCACCTTTCTTGAATAAAAATGTGCTTAATTGAAAAGGAAAGAATTGCATGAATTCTGAATTTTATAGTAGTTTAATTATTTGATGTGGTGGCAACACTTTTGTTCTTTGAATGTATGCTTGAACAGTGCATATGTCTTTTGAACTTGTGGTTCATGAATGTTGGCTCTTGAAAGAATGATGAAAAAGGAGACATGTTACTGAGGATCTGAAAAATCATTAAAAATGATTCTTGAAGCAAGAAAAAGCAGTGAATACAAAAAAAGAAGAGGAAGCAAAACGGAAAAAAAAAAAACCGAAAAAAAAGAAAAAAAAGAAAGAAAAAGAAAGAAATAAGTTGTGATCCAAGGCAAATAAATGTGCTTAAGAACCCTGGACACCTCTAATTGGGGACTTTAGCAAGCTGAGTCACAATCTGAAAAGGTTCACCCAATTATGTGTCTGTGGCATGTATGTATCCGGTGGTAATACTGGAAGACAGAGTGCTTTGGCCACAGCCAAGACTCAATAAGTAGCTGTGTTCAAGAATCATCATACTTAACTAGGAGAATCAATAACACTATCTGGATTCTGAGTTCCTAAAGAAGCCAATCATTCTGAATTACAAGGGATAGAGTGAGATGCCAAAACTATTCAGAGGCAAAAAGATAAAAGCCCCGCTCATCTAATTAATACTGATCTTCATAGATGTTTTTGGAGTTCATTGCATATTCTCTTCTTTTTATCTTATTTGATTTTCAGTTGCTTGAGGACAAGCAACAATTTAAGTTTGGTGTTGTGATGAGCGGATAATTTGTACACTTTTTGGCATTGTTTTTAGTATATTTTTAGTATGATCTAGTTTAGTTTTTAGTATATTTTATTAGTTTTTAATTAAAATTCACTTTCTGGACTTTACTATGAGTTTGTGTGTTTTTCTGTGATTTCAGGTATTTTCTGGCTGAAATTGAGGGACCTGAGCAAAAATCTGATCCAGAGACTCAAAAGGACTGCAGATGCTGTTGATTCTGACCTCCCTGCACTCGAAGTGGATTTTCTGGAGCTACAGAAGCCCAATTGGCGCGCTCTCAACGGCGTTGGAAAGTAGACATCCTGGGCTTTCCAGCAATATATAATAGTCCATACTTTGCCCAAGATTTGATGGCCCAAACCGGCGTTCAAAGTCACCTCAAGAAATTCCAGCGTTAAACGCCGGAACTGGCACCTGATTGGGAGTTAAACGCCCAAACTGGCACTAAAGCTGGCGTTTAACTCCAAGGAGAGTCTCTACACGAAATTCCTTCATTGCTCAGCCCAAGCACACACCAAGTGGGCCCGGAAGTGGATTTTTATGTCATTTACTCATCTATGTACTAGTTTTCTATAAGTAGGACCTTTTACTATTGTATTAGAGAGCTTTGAGAGAGCTTTTAGGGAGCTTTTGATCATGTTTTTATGATTGAACCCTCTTTGGGAGGCTGGCCATTCGGCCATGCCTAGACCTTGTTCTTATGTATTTTCAACGGTGGAGTTTCTACACACCATAGATTAAGGTGTGGAGCTCTGCTGTACCTCGAGTATTAATGCAATTACTATTGTTCTTCCATTCAATTCCGCTTGTTCTTTTACCAAGATATCACTTGTTCTTCAACATGATGAAGGTGATGATTGACGCCCATCACCATTCTCACCCATGAACAAGGTGACTGACAACCATTCTTGTTCTACAAGCATCTGAGGCTTAGTGAATATCTCTTGGATTCCTGATTGCACGATGCATGGTTGATCGCCTGACAACCGAGTGCTCGCCTGACAAACGAGCCAGCCATTCCGTGAGATCAGAGTCTTCGTGGTATAGGCAAGAACTGATGGCGGCATTCAAGAGAATCCGGAAGGTCTAACCTTGTCTGTGGTATTCTGAGTAGGATTCAATGACTGAATGACTGTGATGTGCTTCAAACCTGTAACCTACTGGGCGTTAGTGACAGACGCAAAAGAGTGATTCTATTCCGGTAGGGGAGGGAACCAAACCGGTGATTAGCAGTACTGTGACAGAGTGCGTGCATTAGCTTTCACTGCGCGGATGGGAGGTAGCTGCTGACAACAGTGAAACCCTACACGAGCTTGCCATGGAAAGGAGTAAGAAGGACTGGATGAAGACAGTAGGAAAGCAGAGAGACGGAAGGGAAGGCATCTTCATATGCTTGTCTGAAGCTCTTACACCAATGATATACATAAGTATCTCTATCTTTACCTTTATGTTATTTTCGTTCATCATCTATACCCATTTGAGTCTGCCTGACTGAGATTTACAAGGTGACCATAGCTTGCTTCATACCACCAATCTCCGTGGGATCGACCCTTACTCGCGTAAGGTATTACTTGGACGACCCAGTGCACTTGCTGGTTAGTTGTGCGAAGTTGTAGTGATCACAATTTCGTGCACCAATCACCTTCTTCACAATTAAGCGCGAATAAACATCTTAGATAAGAACAAGCGTGTTTGAATGGAAAACAAAGGAATTGTGATAAATCATCGAGACGCTGCAGAGCTCCTCACCCCAACAATGGAGTTTAGAGACTCATGCCGTCAAAAGTATGTAATTCAGATCTGAAAATGTCATGAGGTACAAGAAATGTCTGTAAAAGTTGTTTAAATAGTAAACTAGTAACCTAGGTTTACAGAATATGAGTAAACTAAGATAATTGGTGCAGAAATTCACTTCCTGGGGCCCACTTGGTGTGTGCTGGGGCTGAGACTAAAGCTATCCACGAGTAGAGGCCTTTCTTGGCGTTAAACTCCAGGTTATGACGTTTTTGGGCGTTCAACTCCGGATCATGACGTTTTTCTGGTGTTAACTCCAGACAGCAGCATGAACTTGGCGTTCAACGCCAAGTTACGTCGTCTATCCTTGCGCAAAGTATGGACTATTATATATTTCTGGAAAGCCCTGGATGTCTACTTTCCAACGCCTTTGAGAGCGCGCCAATTGGACTCCTGTAGCTCCAGAAAATCCATTTCGAGTGCAGGGAGGTCAGGATCCAACAACATCAGCAGGCCTTTCTGGCGTTAAACTCCAGGTTATGACGTGTTTTGGGCGTTCAACTCCGGATCATGACGTTTTTCTGGTGTTTAACTCCAGACAGCAGCATGAACTTGGCGTTCAACGCCAAGTTACGTCGTCTATCCTTGCGCAAAGTATGGACTATTATATATTTCTGGAAAGCCCTGGATGTCTACTTTCCAACGCCTTTGAGAGCGCGCCAATTGGACTCCTGTAGCTCCAGAAAATCCATTTCGAGTGCAGGGAGGTCAGGATCCAACAACATCAGCAGTCCTTTTTCAGCCTAAGTCAGATTTTGCTCAACTCCCTCAATTTCGTCAGAAAATACCTGAAATCACAGAAAAATACACACACATAGTAAAGTCCAGAAATATGATTTTTGCCTAAAAACTAATATTATTTTACTAAAAACTAACTGAAACATGCTAAAATCTACATGAAATTACTCCCAAAAAGCGTACAAAATATCCGCTCATCAAAGAGGTTGGGAAGTTCTTACCAACCCCATTCAATGAGTCGGAATCTTGATGGTTCAAGAGTTCTATGCCAATGCATGGATCAGCAAGAACCATGATCAAAGTGTGAACCTTGACCCAAAGAATTGGCTTACAATGGTTCGGGGGAAATGCTTAAATTTTAGTCCGGAAAATGTAAGGTCGGCATTCAACATGCCCATGATGCAAGGAGATGAACACCCTTACACTAGAAAGGTCAACTTTGATCAAAGGTTGGACCAAGTCCTCATAGACATTTGTGAAGAGGGCGCTCAATGGAAGAGAGATTCAAGAGGGAAGCTGGTTCAACTGAGAAGGCATGACCTCAAGCCCGTGGCTAGGGGATGGTTGGAGTTTATCCAACGCTCAATCATTCCCACTAGCAACCGGTCCGAAGCTACTATAGACCGGGCTATCATGATTCATAGCATCATGATTGGAGAGGAAGTAGAAGTTCATGAGGTTATATCCTAAGAACTTTATAAGGTGGCGGACAAGTCCTCTACCTTGGCAAGGTTAGCCTTCCCTCATCTCATTTGTCACCTCTGTAATTCAGTGAGAGTTAACATAGAGGGAGACATCCTCATTGATGAGGACAAGCCCATCACTAAGAAAAGGATGGAGCAAACAAGAGATCCCACTCATCATGAAATCCCTGAGATACCTCAAGGGATGCACTTTCCTCCACAAAACTATTGGGAGCAAATCAACACCTCCCTAGGAGAATTGAGTTCCAACATGGGACAACTAAGGGTGGAGCACCAAGAACATTCCATCCTCCATGAAATTAGAGAAGATCAAAGAATCATGAGAGAGGAACAACAAAGGCATGGAAGAGACATTGAGGAGTTCAAGCACTCCATAAGATCTTCAAGAGCAAGAACAAGCCGCCATCACTAAGGTGGACTCGTTCTTTAATCTCCTTGTCCTTTATTTTTTTGTTTTTTCGAATTTTCATGCTTATGTTTATCTATGTTTGTGTCTTAAGATCATTAGTGTCTTAGTGTCTATGCCTTAAAGTTATGAATGTCCTATGAATCCATCACCTTTCTTAAATAAAAAATGTTCTTAATTGAAAAAGAGAAGAATTGCATGAATTTTGAATTTTATAACAAATTAATTATTTTGATGTGGTGGCAATACTTTGACTTCTGAATGTATGCTTGAACAGTGCATATGTCTTTTGAATTTGTTGTTCATGAATGTTGGCTCTTGAAAGAATGATGAAAAAAGGAGACATGTTACTGAGGATCTGAAAAATCATAAAAATGATTTTCTTGAAGCAAGAAAAAGCAGTGAATACAAAAAAAAAAGAAAAAAAAGGGAGAGAAAGCAAGCAGAAAAAGCCAAAAGGCAAGGGTAAAAATAAGGTCGTGATCCAAGGCAAAAAAAAAAAAAAAGAGTGTGCTTAAGAACCCTGGACACCTCTAATTGGGGACTCTAGCAAAGCTGAGTCACAATCTGAAAAGGTTCACCCAATTATGTGTCTGTGGCATATATGTATCCGGTGGTAATACTGAAAGACAAAGTGCTTTGGGCCACGGTCAAGACTCATAAAGTAGCTGTGTTCAAGAATCATCATACCTAACTAGGTGAATCAATTACACTATCTGGATTCTGAGTTCCTATAGAAGCCAATCATTCTGAATTTCAAAGGATAGAGTGAGATGCCAAAACTGTTCAGAGGCAAAAAGCTTAAAGCCCCGCTAATCTAATTAATACTGATCTTCATAGATGTTTTTGGAATTCATTGCATATTCTCTTATTTTTATCTTATTTGATTTTCAGTTGCTTGGGGACAAGAAACAATTTAAGTTTGGTGTTGTGATGAGCGGATAATTTATACGCTTTTTGGCATTGTTTTTAGTATGTTTTTAGTATGTTTTAATTAGTTTTTATTATATTTTTATTAGTTTTTAGTTAAAATTCAATTTTCTGGACTTTACTATGAGTTTGTGTGTTTTTTTTGTGATTTCAGGTATTTTCTGGCTGAAATTGAGGGACCTGAGCAAAAATCTTATTCAGAGGCTAAAAAGGACTGCAGATGCTGTTGGATTCTGATCTCCCTGCACTCAAAGTGGATTTTCTAGAGCTACAGAAGCCCAATTGGTGCGCTCTCAATTGCGTTGGAAAGTAGACATCCTGGGCTTTTCAGCAATGTATAATAATCCATACTTTGCCTGAGATTTGATGGCCTAAACTGGCGTTCCAAATCAGCTCAAAACTGCCCAGCGTTAAACGCCGGAACTGGCACAAGAATGGGAGTTAAACGCCCAAACTGGCACAAAAGCTGGCGTTTAACTCCAAGAAAAATCTCTACACGAAAATTCTTCAATGCTCAGCCCAAGCACACACCAATTGGATTTTTTGTAAACCCTAAGCTACAAGTTATCTACAAATAGGACCTTTAACTATTGTATTTTTCATCTTTTGATCACTTTAGATCTTAGGATCATCTTTGGACGTCTAGTTCTTAGATTATTGGAGGCTGGCCATTCGGCCATGCCTAGACCTTGTTCTTATGTATTTTCAACGGTGGAGTTTCTACACACCATAGATTAAAGTGTGGAGCTTTGCTGTACCTCGAGTATTAATGCAATTACTATTGTTCTTCTATTCAATTCAGCTTATTCTTGTTCTAAGATATTCATTTGCACTCAAGAACATGATGAATGTGATGATTATGTGACGCTCATCATCATTATCACTTATGAATGCGTGCTTGACAACCACCTCTGTTCTACAAGCAAACAAGGCTTGAATGTTTATCTCTTGGATTCCTTAATCAGAATATTCGTGGTATAAGCTAGAATTGATGGCGGCATTCAAGAGAATTCGGAAGGTCTAAACCTTGTCTGTGGTATTCTGAGTAGGATTCAAGGATTGAATGACTGTGACGAGCTTCAAACTCGCGATTGTGGGGCGTTAGTGACAGACGCAAAAGAATCACTGGATTCTATTCCGACATGATCGAGAACCGACAGCTGAATAGCCGTGCTGTGACAGAGCGCGTTGAACATTTTCACTGAGAGGACGGGACTGTAGCCACTGACAACGGTGATGCCCAACATACAGCTTGCCATGGAAAGGAGTAAGAAGGATTGGATGAAGACAGTAGGAAAGCAGAGAGACGGAAGGGACAAAGCATCTCCATATGCTTATCTGAAATTCTCACCAATGAATTACATAAGTATCTCTATCTTTATGCTTTATTCATAAATCATTCATAACCATTTGAATCTGCCTGACTGAGATTTACAAGATGACCATAGCTTGCTTCATACCAACAATCTCCGTGGGATCGACCCTTACTCGCGTAAGGTTTATTACTTGGACGACCCAGTGCACTTGTTGGTTAGTTGTGCGAAGTTGTGATAAAGAGTTGAGATTACAATTGAGCGTACCATGTTGATGGCGCCATTGATGATCACAATTTCGTGCACCAGTGATCCACCAACACAAAGCTTGCCATAGAAGGAGCCATGCGTATTTGGAGAAGAAGACAGTAGGAAAGCAGAAATTCGGAGGACAGGTCATCTCCAAAACCCCAACATGTTCTCCATTACTGAATAACAAGTATCACCTGTTTCATGTTCTTTTACTTTTTGCAAACAAAACTCTTTTTATTATTAAACTCCTGACTAAGAGTTACAGGATAACCATAGCTTACTTCAAGCCAGCAATCTCCGTGGGATCGACCCTTACTCACGTAAGGTATTACTTGGACGACCCAGTACACTTACTGGTTAGTTGCGCGGAGTTGCAAAAGTGTGATTGCAATTTCATGCACCAAAAAGTATGCTTATAATTTGGTAAAGGAAATAAGTGGTGCGTTACAAATGGACAGGTTTCCATTAAACAACGAATCTATTCAAAACTTCATTTAGAATAGCGCATGCCAACCTTAAGTCAACTTTGTCAAAATTGAACAATGGTTTCCATTATAATTAGGCAACAGAAAAATAATTTCAGTTTAGAACTTCTGTAAAGATAATTCAAAACTTCAAAAAGTTTGAAACAGGAATCCAAAAGTATACTTGAAATCACCTTCTTAGAAGGATATTCAAGAAAATTAAGATGTACTTGAAAGGAGTCAAACCAAGATCAATAGTAAACTGATTCACAATGAGAGGATAAACGATGAACTAATTTGAAATGAATTAAACTGACTCACATAAAGATGAGATTCACCATAGAGGAAAAACCAAGATCAATAGTAATGTTCACAAGATGTAAAAGATTAGTTAAAAACAAGGTCAAGCACGACATTCATGGAGATAGAAGGATAAAGTGAGACTTTAGTCCGTTCATAAGAAGAAAGCTATGAGTCCAACATTTTCAAAAGAAGTAGCAATGGCATAAATAATGTGGTATGCTAAATCAAGCTCAAATCAAGATAAATTAAGTGAAGTTTATTAAACAAAACCTAATCGGAGTAAAAGCAGAAAAATCCTTTCTTCCCAGGATTTTGAAAAATGCTCAATTTCATATCCAAATAAAGATGTGCATTGGAATTATAGTAGAATTACTAAAAAGTCAATTTGTATTTAAAGCAAAGACAGTTCTGTAAACCAGTAAAAGTACAGGCGAGGAATTAGAAATAAATAGTTGTTAAGCTGTATAAGAAATCTTCAAAGTCTCATATATAGATAATAGATAAGTATATATCTAATCAACAGCAATTTTTATGAAAATCTCAAAATTGGCTGTAATCACTGTCAAATAAGAGAAAAACTGAATCAATAATTTCTCTAAGAATGGACTCGAAATCCGGAGTTAAAATGTACAGCGCATTAGGACATGTTCAAAGCCATATCAAAGGATACATGAATCAAGAAGAACTCAAACAGGGGAAGATAGATGCAACAAGGATTTTAAACAGCATATACACTTAAGATTAAACAAGAATGCATATGAATAGAGGGATAGAGTTGAAAAATCAAACTACTTTTCAAAAGGATTAGCAAACAAGAACTTCAAGTTAACATATGAAGGAACAGGTCGAGTCGAACAAAATTCAAGACACACAACCGAATAGCCTCGAGAAATAGTTTCCAACGTTTCCGAAACCTGCGATTTGATTTACTCAAAACTCGCATGTCATCTATGATAACCCATTAGTGCTCTCATATACATAATTCACTAGTATTAAGCCGGCCAAACTTAATACTAAGAATTATGTAATGCAAGACTAACAGCGTTAATCAATAGACCGTCATGTGCATAAAGCTCTAATTCTCGTCATCCGACAAGACCTAACACATGACAAACGCTCAGAGTATGCAATTGAAGCATAGTCGGTCCATTCCTCAGGCTCTACAGGAAGGACGGCTCTGATACCATAATGTACCACCCTAACTACCAAAGCTCACGCTTCTGGCTGTGCTACTCTGATACTATTTAATACTAAAATATGAGTCTGTTTAAAACTTTAAAACGCAATACCGCTCCCAAAACTACTTTCGTTCGATAACGTACATCCATAGATACCATACAACTTACATAAACCTACAAAGAATACATCCATATATATATATATATATAATATTACAAGCATTAATCAATACAATTCCTATCCCTCTTACAGAATATATCAAGATAAAGGCGAGGGTGCAATATATAATAAGCTAAAGCAATACAGAGCGTTTCAACAACAACTAAATAAATTCTTCGTAACTTCCGCGCCCATATCCTAAAAGGGGAAAAATATAGGGGGGAGAACATCATCCTTGAAAGGGTTCTCAGTAGAGGGTTTCTGGGAATTTCTGTAATAGGATACGTGAAGATAAACCGTACCAGTGATTAATAATCATCTTATGCCTCTTTTAAAAAACAACGGTTTACAATAAAAGTAAAGTCGAAAATCTTTTCTGAAAGAGGAAACTGTTCGTTTAAAACAAGATTCAAAAGCCTTTCAAAAGGTTTATCTAAGCTGAACCAAATTAACATTTCATACATTTCCAAACCAGAACCACAAAACCGAACCAACCATAAGTCCATCTCATTTTAACCATGGCCCTAGGCCCAAACAATCCAACAGCAACCAATCCACCACAATCCAACAGGGTTTCAATCGCAAGCACAAGTAGGAAGGTTCAAGCATAAACAAACAGTTACAGCAAGTAGAACAATTAGCAGTTAATCACAAGTAATCACAAAGGTAAACCAAGTACAATATGCACACCCAAACAATGTCACATAGATGCATATGATGCATGCCTGTCCTAGTGGCTGATGATATCATCTGTCGGTTATAGAGCCAACTCGACAAGTCCAGGTAGCTAACCATTGGACTGTCCCTCTGTCGTGCATCCCCAACTCGAGTTATACTCATCATAAACTTGATCATAATCATGATCCATATCCAACACCCTCACTGGTGTATATTCACGAGGGTGAGCTCATCTGGGGCTTTCACAGCGCCCGATCACCCTTACAACATAGGGTCAACAGAGTCTCGAGTTTTCACCTAGAACACGTGGTGGCTAGCCATTGCTTTCTTCCATGGAACTCGTGTCTCAGATAGTGGAAGTGCAAAATCACAATTATCAATATCTCAACATATATGCATTCATTCTCAGCCATGGATCAACATCAATCTCAGCCATCCGGCTTAAGTTCATAATTCATAGTCAGCTAACCGGCTCATAACATATTTCGCAATCAACCATGATTCATTATCATACACAGCCATTCCGGCTCATCATAAAATAGCACTTCCACCATTCCACATCATCAAATTCATAAAATCGGCATTTAAGCCATAAATCACTTTTTCTCAATTCATTTCACTTTGAAATCAAAATTTAACTATTTTCAGCCTTGGCTTTAAAGATCTCATTTCTCAAATCATCTCAGGCTCATAAGCCAAATTTACTCAAAGTGTGTTCCCTTTTTAAAACAAAGCTGCTCTCAGCATTCTCTTTCCAAAACTTCCAAAACCATGGAAAGCTATTGATTCATTTTGGAAACATTAAAAATCATCCATCCCACAATGGGATTTTATAACAAAAGTTTTTCGGCAGAGTCCCAAGTCTTTAGGGGAGAATAATATAACTCATTTTGCCAAATTCACTTAAAATCATTAAAATCCTTGGCTTCCTGATTTGAGTACTAAAATAGGATCTAAGCCAATCCGAGTCATGTAATCAATTACTCCTTTCAAAGCCATTTTCTTTACTTAAAAAAAACCGGCTTCAATTCCATGATTAAATCTGAAGCGTTTCAAACTACTAAGAGAATCGTTTTTGTTGTATTAAACTAGAGTTCAAAGGATACTCTAAATCTTATTTAAAACGTCAAAATAATGAGGTTCATCAATCGAAATCCAATTCCTTTTAAAATCACGAAAACTCTTCCAAGGGACAATCTTTATGTTTAATAGAGAAAAACATAAGCCCGTTTTACCTTTTAAAATAGCCTCAAAGCAAAATTCTCTTTCGAATGACTTGTACCCAAAGACATACTAATCTTCTTGGAAAATAAGGACAAATCATAATTCTCTTTTCAATAATTCTTTTAAAGCGTAGCTTCATCGCTTTCATAATTGTTCTAAGTAAAGATAATAAAAGAAGTCCTAAATTCACAATCATCCAAGTAAATAGGAAAGGCATTAAACTCAAAATTTCCCAAATAACATTTCAAATAAAGACTCGGATTTTATAGAAAATTTGGCAGCATCTCCCCTAAAACTTGGACTTTGCCACTAAACCGTTCCTTAATCCCTTTCAACAGTCCAAAATCCAAAATCAATTCAAAATCAAGCTAAATCCAACAGTCGCCTCATTGGCATATCTCAAGGAAACCATTTCAAGATCAAATCGTTATCAACCGATTACACTCATTTCTAAAGCTTTAAAGAAATGGTTCAGCAACAAATCATTTAGCAAAACCAAGTCAATTAAAGTAAACCAGGCTGAATCCAAAAGTGCATTCGACTTTTCACATTATCAAAACAATTAACTCAATTCAAATCAATACTCAACGAATTAAACTCGATCTCAAATCTTTAAAAGAATCAACTTGAAAATATTCCGTTTCACAAAACCGCACAACAATCCAACCAACAAACGTTCATAATCAATCGAGGCAAATCAAGTCATACATAAAACCGATACAATCAACAAATATACATTTTCTCACATCAGTATCCATATGTAAGAATTCCAATATAAAAAAATATAGTTTTCAGAAAGCGCCCCTATCTCAAAATACAAATCTATAGCACAAACGTCTCAGAGAGTCCTTTCCGCCTCAACCCAATATGACGGCAACCAACAACTCGGCTCCACTTGCTTCCTCCACAATCTCAACAACTCTAATCGCAACATACAACAATCGAATCCCAATCTTATGGAAATTAACGCCACAAAATTCAGCGTATGATAACAGAACAGTAACCAAAAGGGATTCCATATCGAAAACGCTTACCAAAACTAAAAAAGAACGGCCAAATCAAGCAACGGTAGTCCTGGCGGTGGTTCTGGCAACAACCGCGCTATACCCGATGACTAGAACAGCAACAATCAGAATTCGAACCTATGTTACCAAGCCTCAGAGTCTTTAACCAAGCATAACAGAATACTAACTAAAAGGGCTTTCCAAAATAAACATGCTTACCGCAACTAGGGAAGAACTACACCGAGTAGCGGCAGCCCCGATGGTGGTTCTGGCAACACCTGCGTCACTCTCGGTGAGCGGAACGATGGAATCAGCGATGCAGCTGCTCCGAATGGCAAGCACGGCGATGGACAACACCAGCAGTGGTGAATGGCAGTAGCTCCGGTGTGGGTCCGGCAGCGGCAACTCGCATAACTCCTAGCACAAACAGCCTTAGTACAACTCTCATGGCATAGGTGAATTTTAACAGATAAGGAAATTAAAGACGGTTTAGTGCTTACTGACGATCGGATTTTCTATCGGTAAAGAATTTCACAAAAATAATCACGTTGTAAGTATAGCTTCTAAACCAACAGAAAATCCTTTCATACAAACGTTTGGTTGTCACAAGTAACAAAACCCAATAAATTTATAAACCGAAGTATTCAAATCTCGGGTCGTCTTCTCAAGGAATTGCAGGAAAGTATGATTTATTATTGGTTATGAAAAATAATATTTTTGGGTTTTTGAAATAAGGAGCAAGTAGTTTGAATGACAAGAAAAATAAAATAATAATAATAAAATCTCTTGGCAAGGTATAAGAACTGGAAATCCTATCCTAGTTATCCTTATCAGGTGTGATGAGAATTGTTTATTGCTCCCACTTAGTTAACTCGTACTAAATACAGGAAAGTCAAGTGGACCAATCAATTTGATCCTCAAGTCCTAGTCAACTCTTGTGGAAAGACTAGCTTTAGAGCGATCCAAATTAATCAGCAATTTTCCAATTTTAATCACTGCTGAGTTTGATGACTCAAGTGTTACCAATTACTCAACCAAAGCCAAAAGGAAAAAAATATACTCGAATGGAAATAATTTGGATAAAGCGTAAGCATCAATAACATAAATTAAAGAAAGCAGTCATAACTTTGAAATACCTCAAATTATATTAATTAAGAAAATCCTAACATGAATGGTTCATAAATTAAATTGGAAAAATAAATAAAAGGAACAATGAACCTGGAACTTAGAAAAAATTATAAGTTGAAATAATAATAAATCCTAATCCTAATCATAAGAGAGATGAGAGAGACTCTCTCTAAGAACTACATCTAAATCCTAAAACTATGTATGAATGTATGTTGTATCAAATCTTCCATGAATGGATGCATTTTCTCACTTTATAGTCTCTAATCTGTATTTTCTGGGCTTAAAATTGGGTCTGAAATAGCCTAGAAATCGCCCCCAGCATTTTCTGGTTCGTATAGGTCGCGGCAAAGTGACGCGGAGGCATCGTCCACGCGTTTGCATGGGTTGAAATTCGCAGATGCGATGCGTGCGCGTCATCCTTGCGTCCACGTCGTCTAACTTCGAGGCAGCTATAGCAAATTATATATCGTTGTGAAGCCCAAATGTTAGCTTTCCAATGCAACTGGAACCGCGATATTTGGACCTCTTTAGCTCAGGTTATGGTCGATTTAGTACCAAGAGGTCAGGGTGGACAGCTTTAGCAGTTCCTTCAGTTTCTTGTATTCTTTCCAGTTTTGCATGCTTCATTTTCATCTTCTGAGCCATTCCTGCCCTGTAATCTCTGAAATCACTTAACGCACATATCACGACATCGAATGGTAATAAGAGAGGATTAAACATAGGAAATTTAAGGCCAAAGAAGCATGTTTTCAATCACAGCACAAATTTTGGAAAGGAATTGTAAAACCATGCAAATAGTATGAATAAGTGGGTAAAGAGTTGATAAAAACCAGTCAATTAAGCACAAGATAAACCATAAAATAGTGGTTTATCACTTACCAAAGAACACCGCTTCAGTGGTGGTTTCAGGCGGACAGGCACGGCGGCGCGACCCCAGACGGCAGAGGCGATGGGGAGCACTGGGGTTTAGTGAGCAGATTGGGCGGCGGGAGGAGGCATGAACGACGGCTTCGACAGCAACATCTCCCTCCACCCCGCGCGTGTGCTCTCTGTTCATGAGCCACCAAGGATGGCGATGAAGGGGACCTGGCAGCGACAACGATGCGGCTCCAAGGTGGCGGCAGGAACCTCGAAGGCGTTCAGTCTTCACCGCGATGGCGAGCTCGTGGCGGGCGCGGCGGTGGCTTCTCCTTCCCAGTCCTGGCTCTGCTCATCACCCTCTCTCATGGCTTATTTCGATCTCTCTCTTTCTCAGCTTGGTTCGGCGACATCAGCAATGGGACATACTTGATGGAAAGCAGAACGGACGACAAAGCTGATCGCAGAAGACGCGACAGCGATTGCGACGGCGGCGAGCCCTGGCTGTGGCGTCGTCCCTGCCCCTCTGATTCTCCATCCTCTTTTCTGATGTTTCCCTCCATGCGTGTGTGTGTGTGTGTGTTCCTATGCTGAGGGAGGATGAGGGTGTGCTGCTTGATTTGGGGGAAAGGCTGCGTAGCTGCTGGGTTGTGGGGAAACCGGTTTTCAGGGTTAGGGTTTCATTTTTTTTAAACTTAGGGCTAAGGGCAATTTGGTACTTTCAAACAAAAATGGGAATAATATATTAATTGAAACCCAAATTAAATCCAACGGTAATTATATATAGAAAATACTATTTGTTCATCAATTTCACAAATTATTTTCAATAAAATATTCAAATCCAATATTTGGAAATAATATAACTAAATCCTTTATTTTCCCAAAACACCAGTATTAATATTTTAAAATATTAATTATTTAGTCCAAATCATATAAAAATTCTTATTATTCCACAACTACCAACTTTATGATTTAAATATAGAAAATAATCCAATAATTATAAAATTGGATAATAATCATAACTTATCTCAAATTCAATAAATCAAAACTTGCCTTAATTATCTTTAATAAAATAATTTCTGAAATTAAGGCTTTAAGTAACTATATGATTTGAGACTTGATCATAATAAGACTTTTCAAAAGTTCTAGATCTTACAGCATGCGCACATAGCAGAAATCATAAAATTCTGCAACTTTGCAAAATTTCAGATTTTGACACCAAACTTTGAATGATCATAACTTCCTCTACAAAAGTCCAAATTTTACAAACTTTATATCAAATTGAAGAGTTTTCAATGGACTTTAATTCTAAATAAATTTTAAAAACTTTTGAAAACTAAGGCACAAGTTTTGACCCTTCAAAGTTCACTAAAAACCAGTTTTTACCAAAAACTTTAAAAACTTACTTTTACCAAAACTCTCATTTCAAATCCAAATATTCACAACCCAAAAATACTAGAATCACTCAAGAATCCATACCAAATATTTTTCAACCACATTAACCATTCAATCATATAAACCCTTGAATACTCACCTCATCCAACTCTAAATTCAACCTAACATCACATCCAATTTCCTTAATACCACCATTCAAATTCTCAACAATAACCAATGCTACAAGTATCAATTCTTTCATTCTATTATCATCAATCAATCCATTCAAATCATCAAACCACCTCACTCATTTAACTACAACATGAACCACTATAACCAAATCAAAATCATCATTAACATCCAAAACCATCATAAAAGCACTCATAATCATCATCAACCATCAACAACATCAACAATCACTACAAATCCTCATAAAACTCACATCCTTCAACAATAGTCATCAAATAACCTCAATATTAGCTCCGGATCAAAAGTTATGGAGCTTTGAAGGAGGAGGTGAATAGTTTTTCCATGGTTTCTCTTCTCTCTTCTCTCATAACCGAGCTCCCTCTCTCTCTCTCTCTTTAATGAAAATGAGCTGAAAGCTCATTAAAGGAGGCATATATAAGTTGGGCTTGGGACCAACTTGGGCCCGGTCTAACCCATTAGCGGTTTTAGCCTGTTTGGCCCACTTTGGGCCAAAATCTTTAAGATTAGTGTCCGATTTTTAATTATAAATTATTTTTATCCTTTCAAAACAATAAAACAATCTTCAAAATATTATTTTCCAAAATACGCGGTACTGGACAGACTAGAGCTGGTACTGACCGCTTAAGCGCCAGTACGCATTTTTTTTACAAAATTTTTTGAAACAGATATATTTTCCACCTCAGAAAAATCCATTGAAATCAAATTTTCATCTTTAAATTTTAAAAATAAAATTTCTAAATTTTGAATCTATCTCGAGCACTTAAAATTATTATTTTTATTAAAACGGTTTTAATTGAAAAACTCTGGCTCTTACATATCCACTCTGCCCCTACCCACTTGGTGCTGGGTCTTGGACAGACGGGGCGGGGGTCAGATTTAGGTCATACTATAAAATACATTTAAACTTTCATTGCGATCTTTGTATTTTGAAGAATCATCATTGTTTTTCATTCAAGCTTCTAAATTACAATACAAGTTCATGTTATTCGATTATATTGTGAGTATTAATATTCATCATTAGTTTATTAGATGTTATTTTGTTATTGATACTACTCTTATTTAATTTATATCTAATCGAATTAAACATTATATTATTAATAAGATTCTAACAATAGTTGGTATCAGAGTTAAGTAAAAGTTTAGTTCTAGTATCTTTTCATGAGGCCACCATTTGAGCATATTACTAGTTGAAGAAAAAAAAAGTTGGCTGCCTACTCAGCAGTTAATCCTAATAATAGTGGGTGTAGTTTAACTCAAAAATTATGTTTCTACCACTATATCTCACGAAAATATAAAGTTTAGAACCCAAATAGAACAAAATACAATCTAAAACTCAATCTTTCTACAGAAATAGTAATTCAAATAGAGGAACTCTCTTTTAACCAAGAACTTGCAATTAATCTTATATATTATAGTATTTTAATATCGTTACTCTTATGTTATTATTCTAAACTTTGTTTGAGCAACTAAAGATTTTTTAAACTCCATCCCATAATCTTTTAAAGATAATTGTAGCAGTAAAAGCCGTTTATACGATGGTCATCCCAATGAGCAAGCCTGGTGGTAAGTCTTTCTTGAAGGCAGTAAATTTATTGGTCAGCTAGAATTAAAAACTTTAGCTGAAGCTTGAATTAAACAGAAGAAAGAATAGTTCAATAATAGTAAGAAGTAATGATAATGAAGTCTCCAGTTCTTCATGAGAAGTATAAGTAGTAAAATTAGAAAAAAAATTTCATAATTGGTCTGTACCCCTTATAAGTAAAAATGAAGTTTATAAAAGACAAGTATTTTAGAAACAAAGAGATAATAAAATATATATATGTTAGAATATAGCTACCCAGGAACTAGTAATAACCATATTATAGACATCTTAGAAGAAAAAAACTAAAAAGATACCAAGAAAAAGGTTATAATTTTATTCACATAGGACTTATCCAAGTAACAGTCAAGCCTAACTTTAGGCTACGAATCAATATCCCTATTTTAATGATTTTACGAGATACAAAATATAAAATATTTAGATATTCACTAATTGCTATACTAGAAAGTAATTGTCATGATAGTTGGATATTTTTTAATTGTTATCCAAACTTTTTCATGAGTCTTAAAAATAAATATACTTCTAAAACTCTTAAATTATATATTAAGACACTCAAAGATATGATTGATGAAAAATATGATCATGTTGAAGTAATTTATAAAATATATTACAAAATTTCAAGAATAAACTACAATTTTAGGGTTAGAAGAGAATCGTCAAAAGGCGAAACTATTATTATTCACGCTAATTTATGAAGATTTTTTGTTCAAACACCTAAAAAATTCTAACATGAAGAACTAATGAAGAATATCCCTAGAGGATGTAATAGAAAAAGAAAAAATAAAAAACACAAAAATTAGAGAAATTATTAGAAAAAGGTCCAAACATTAGATTAAGAATGAATAGGTAACAATTAGTCAGAATACCGGATTACTGGAATAAAGAAAAAATTACTCCTAGACACTATAGATAATTCTATTATAAACGAAGAAGTTATAGGGATAAACAACATTAGACCAAATATATCAACTTCTTTATATGGAATAGAAACTAATTACTCACCTACTGTCTCTCAAATCTTAGGAGTTATAATGAAATAAAAACCTTTTGAAATTGACAAAAATTAGATTAGTAAATATTTTAATACAAAATATAATACGGGATTAAGAAAATAGTATTTTATTAGATATTCTAAAAAAATCATAAAAATAGGAAACAAATTTTATGATTACTTAATAAAAAATAAAATTAATTTATACTTCTTTGATTGGTTCAAAAACTACTTTCAAAATTTAAAAAAAGAATTTTGTCCTTCAAGTAAAACAACCACTATTTGAAAAACCAGCATAGGACAAATAGTAGAGTCTCAATATCCACCGAAAAAAACTATAAAACTACAAGTAGTCCAACATTTAGAACTAGAAGTCACCCTATATAAAAATAGTGGAATAAAAAGAAATATAAACAAAAAAGATATTAACAAAGTACATCAGCAGCTTAACTACACTAATATGATCCTAAATATTATGAAAAATCAGTTAGAAAAAATTGAACATAAACATGAACAAATTAAACCCATAGAAAAGTCTATATATAAATTTCAAAATCCTGATGTGATTAAACTAAGAACAAATACGAAAGCCAACATTGATCAGCTAAAAGAAAAACTTAAATCTATAAGTCAGGAAAAAACAACTATTAATACAATAAAAATTAACAAGATGATACATAAGAATCAATATTATCCGAAACTAAGGAATTATTATCCAAGACCAACCTCATCTGACGTAAGTCTTGAAAAAAGAACACAATTAGTGCAAAATATTTTTACTGGATCTGATTTAGTAGAATAAAACTTAGATGAGTTAAGTGAACAAGCTATTCTAAATCTAATGTGTAGTATGACTATGATATCAACTGCTTATAAGAAGAGAAACAATAAGTAAAAATATATACTGACAGTAGATTACAAGAAAAATAAGAAGAAAAAATACGAGTAATAAGTAAAAATTAAGAAACTTTTGTCAACAGTAAGGCATCACCACTGAAAAGGCACTTAGCAACAAAAATAGAATCATTATGAAAAGAAATATAAAGAATTATGGAACAGTATATGTATCAACCTAGGGAACCATGCATATACAATAGGAAATAAGCCAATGAAAAAATATAAAAAAATAAAAATAAAATAATAAAAAAAGTGACAAGAAGAATATAGTCCGTTGGAAATGTAAGAAACCAGGACATTACGCTAACAACTATAAAATAGAAAAAAAAATAAACAAAATTACTAATGAAGAAGTAAAAAAAACTTTAGCTACTATATTAATTGATAGTAAATCAGATATCGAAACAGAAAAAAATATTCTTATGATGATTCAGAAAATTTTATACAACAGTTAAATATACTATCTTCCTCAGATTCTTCTGAATTAGAAAAAGAAGACTCATGTTGAGGATCAGGAATATGTAATTGTGATAGTTGTATAAAATCCTTAAATGTAATTACGAGAACTCAAGAAAAGTCAATCGATACATTAAATAGAGAATAAACAAACAAACGAGCACTTTGATATTCATAATAGATAAATTAAAAGATTCTTTCTTAAAAGATGTATTCATATTTTATTAAATGATCTGATTAGAAAAGAAGAAGAAATTAAAGATGAGATAAGGCCAATAGAAATTAAAGAGATATATAGTAGGTTTAGGATTTCTAAGAAAGAAACTTCTTTAAAACATCTACAAGAAAAAATAAAAATGTTGAAACTCAAAATTTTTAAATTAAAACAATAGGATATCTCTTTTGACTATAAAATACTGAAATTAGATGGAGAAAACATAGTAAAGTTGAAAAGGAAAAAGAATTATTAGAATTAATAAAAGAAGGAGAGGAGGTCATAATTCCATAGAATTACATTAATAAACTAACATTACTTATTAATCAGAAGTGGTATACTTAGGGACGGACATACGGGGGTGCGAGTGGAGGTCTCGACCCCAACTTTTTTTTAAAAAAATTAATAGTAGTAAGTTATTAAGTATGATTTAATTATTTAAAAAATTTATTTAATATTTTGTCTAATATAAATAAGGGTAAAGTATACTTTTTGTCCTTGAAGTTTAACAAAAGTTTTTAAAATACCCCTAAGTTTTATTTTGTTTCAATTTTGTCCTAAAAATTTTCAATTTGCATAAAAAATATCTATCTGACAGCTAATTTTTCAAAAAATTTAAGACCGATTCAACAACAATTTCATAAGAACAACCCCTCAACACAAGCAAATCAATCATAATTTTCATGCATTTTTGTTAGATTGGTCTTAAATTTTTTATAAATTTAGCCGTCGAGGATATATTTGATGCAAATTGAAAACATCTAAGACAAAATTGAAACAAAATAAAATTTAGGGGTATTTTTGAAACTTTTATCAAATTTCAAGAACAAAAAGTATACTTTATCCTATAAATTATAGTCTAGTCCAACCTAAATATTAATGATTTCTAATATCTAAAAAGTAAGTATCAATATTAAAAAAATATGAAAAAGATATTATTACTAATATTTTTTAATTAAATATAAAATTTTTTTAATATGAAAAAGTATTCTTTTTTTTTTCTTGTGATAGTCTTTTTTTATTCATTTGGTATTAATTCTTTCTATTTCAACTACTACAACAGAAAGATCTTTTTTAGCTATGAATATTGTGAAGAATGACTCAGAAATAAAATGAAAGATGAATTTCTTGTTAATTGTCTTTTAATTATATCGAAAAAAATTGCTGAAAAAGTCGACACAGATTTTATTATCGATGAATTTTATAATGCCAAGAATCGACTACTTCATTAGTAGAAAGTATACACATATTTTTTGCACTTTAAAATATATTATCTATCGGTATATTTTTGTAATACATTTTACATTATATAATTTTTGCATAATTTTTTAATATTATATATGTCATTAGCCCCCTCATAATAATATTTTTGGATCTGTCCCTGGGTATATGGTGCACGAAATTGCAATCACACTTTTGCAATCCCGCACAACTAAACAGCAAGTGCACTGGGTCGTCCAAGTAATACCTTACGTGAGTAAGGGTCGATCCCACGGAGATTGTCGGCTTGAAGCAAGCTATGGTTATCTTGTAATTCTTAGTCAGGATATCAATAATTATCAGGTTTAATTGTGAAAAGTAGAAGAACATGAAATAAATACTTGTTTTGCAGTAATGGAGAACAGGTTGAGGTTTTGGAGATGCTCTATCTTCTGAATCTCTGCTTTTCTACTGTCTTCTTCTTCATACACGCAAGGCTCCTTCCATGGCAAGCTGTATGTAGGGTTTCACCATTGTCAATGGCTACCTCCCATCTTCTCAGTGAAAATGTTCAACGCGCTCTGTCACAGCACGGCTATTCCTCTGTCGGTTCTCGATCATGTCGAAATAGAATCCAGTGATTCTTTTGCGTCTGTCACTAACGCCCCACAATCGCGAGTTTGAAGCTCGTCACAGTCATTCAATCCCTGAATCCTACTCAGAATACCACATACAAGGTTTAGACCTTCCGGATTCTCAAGAATGGCCGCCAATATATTCTAGCTTATATCACGAAGATTCTGGCTAAATAATCCAAGAGATATCCACTCAATCTAAAGTAGAACGGAGGTGGTTGTCAGGCACACGATCATAGGTGAGAATGATGATGAGTGTCACGGATCATCACATTCATCAAGTTGAGGAGCAAGTGATATCTTAGAATGGAAACAAGCGCTTTTGAATGAAAAACAGTAGTAATTGCATTAATCCATCAAGACACAGCAGAGCTCCTCACCCCCAACCATGGGGTTTAGAGACTCATGCCGTAGAAGATACAATAAGAAACGTGTAATGTGTCAAAAGGTAAAGATACAATGTCAAAAGATCCTATTTATAGTGAACTAGTAACCTAGGATATACAGAAATGAGTAAATGACGTAAAAATCTCCTTCCGGGGTCTGCTTGGTGTGTGCTTGGGCTGAGAATTGAAGTTTTCATGTGTAGAGACCTTTTCTGGAGTTAAACGCCAGCTTTTGTGCTAGTTTGGGCGTTTAACTCCAACTTTTGTGCGCCGGGAATTCTGAAGCTGGTTTGCAACGCCAATTTAGGCCATTAAATCTCGGGCAAAGTATAGACTATTATACATTGCTGGAAAGCCCAGGATGTCTACTTTCCAACGCAATTAAGAGCGCGCCAATTGGGCTTCTGTAGCTCCAGAAAATCTACTTTGAGTGCAGGGAGGTCAGAATCCAACAACATCTGCAGTCCTTTTTCAGCCTCTGAATCAGATTTTTGCTCAGGTCCCTCAAATTCAGCCAGAAATTACCTGAAATCACAAAAAAATACACAAACTCATAGTAAAGCCCAGAAAAGTGAATTTTAAATAAAAACTCATAAAAACATACTAAAAACTAACTAAAATGTACTAAAAACATACTAGAAACAGTGTCAAAAAGCGTATAAATTATCCGCTCATCACAACACCAAACTTAAATTGTTGCTTGTCCCCAAACAACTGAAAATCAAATAGGATAAAAAGAAGAGAACATACTATAGACTCCAAAATATCAATGAAACTTAGCTCCAATTAGATGAGCGGGACTAGTAACTTTTTGCCTCTGAACAGTTTTGGCATCTCACTTTATCCTTTGCAGTTTAGAATGATTGGCATCTATAGGAACTCAGAATTTAGATAGTGTTATTAATTCTCCTAGTTAAGTATGATGATTCTTGAACACAGCTACTTTATGAGTCTTGGCTGTGGCCCAAAGCACTCTGTCTTCCAGTATTACCACCGGATACATACATGCCACAGACACATAACTGGGTAAACCTTTTCAGATTGTGACTCAGCTTTGCTAGAGTCCCCAATTAGAGGTGTCCAGGGTTCTTAAGCACGCTCTTTTTGCCTTGGATCACTCTTTATTTTTATCCTTGCCTTTTTATTTAAAAGGGCTATTGGCTTTTTCTGCTTGCTTCTTTTTTTTTTTTTTTGAATTCACTGCTTTTTCTTGCTTCAAGAATCAATCTGATGATTTTTTAGATCCTCAATAACATTTCTCCTTTTCCATCATTCTTTCAAGAGCCAACAAGTTTAACATTCTTTAATCAACAAATTCAAAAGACATATGCACTGTTCAAACATTCATTCAGAAAACAAAAAGTATTGTCACCACATCAAACTAATTCAACTAGTTTCAGAGATGAATTCGAAATCCTGTACTTCTTGTTCTTTTGTGATTAAAGCATTTTTCATTTAAGAGAGGTGATGGATTCATAGGACATTCATAGCTTTAGAACATGAACCTTAAATTTTATTACTCATGAATTAAGAACAAGACTAAAAAATAAATATAAGATAAGACTAATAGTAATAGAAAACAAAAATTTAAATGACTCTAAAATAGACTCCTAATGATAGAGGTTATCACAGAGTTAGGACTCAACAACCTTGATTTTGAGAAGTGGATGCTCCCTCAACTTGTTGGGTATTTGACCCTTCAAGGGAGAGCTTCTGGCGCTTCAACTCCTGTAGTTCACGCCCCTGCTTCTCTTGTTCCTTCAGCAATTTGCAGAGCATGCAGTTTTGATTCTGCTGTTCTTCCTTAATTTGTTCCATAGTTTCTTGCAGCTTGGCAACAGATGCTTCTAGGCTGGCCCAGTAGTCAATTTCAGGAAGTTCAGGGAGGAATTCTTGCGCCCTCCTTTTGATAAAGTTATCTTGCATTTGTCCTTCCATTGACTTCTTGGTGATTGAATGTTCAATTGGAATGAATTCATCTACTCCCATCCTCACCCCAGCATCTTTACATAGCAAAGAGATTAAGCTTGGGTAAGCCAATTTGGCTTCAGTGGAGTTCTTGTTTGCAATTGTGTAAATCTCACAAGCAATCAGATGATGAATCTCCACTTCTTTTCCCAGTATAATGCAATGAATCATCACTGCTCTCTTGACCGTGACCTCAGAACGGTTGCTAGTGGGCAATATAGAACGCCCAATGAAGTCTAGCCAACCTCTTGCAATTGGTTTGAAATCTCCCCTCTTGAGTTGGTTTGGGACACCTTTGAATTGGTTACCACTTAGTTCCAGGGAGGCATATGTCCTCTAGAACTTGATCCAATCCCTTATCTACTCTCACCATTCTCCTATTAAAGGATTCAGGATCATCTTGTAGTTAAGGCAATTTGAAGACCTCTCTTATTTTGTCCAGATGGAAGTAAATAATTCTCCCTCTGACCATGGTTATGTAGGTATGAAAAGCAGTTTCAGTCATTCTCTGCTTATCTGTCAGCCACAGATTTGAGTAGAATTCCTGAACCATGTTTCTTCCAACCTTTGTCTCAGGGTTGGTTAGAACTTCCCATCCTCTGTTTCGAATTTGCTATTGGATCTCTGGATATTCGTCTTCTTTCAGATCGAATTTAACTTCCGGGATCAGTGACATTAGACCCATTATTTTGTGGTAATGGTCTGCATGTTCTTTGGTTAAGAACTTATCTTGACTCCAAAGATTCTTTGAAGTTTCTCTTTTTTGCCTCTTGAATTGGTTTGTTTTCCCTTGGGAGCCATGGTCTTGATGAGCCTTAGCTTAGTGATCACGGAAAAGCACACCAAACTTAGAGGTTTGCTTTCCCTCAAGCAAAAAAAAGGAAAGAGGAGAGAGAGGAGGAGAGCAAATTCAAATGGTGGGGAGAGAGGGATGGCCGAACGTGTATTTATAAGGGAGGGGGAGAGATTTCGAAAATTTTGAAGGAGATTTGAGAAGATATAGAAAGAATTTGAGAAGATATTTGAGTTTTTGAAGAAGATTTGGAAAGGATTTGAAAGAGATTTGAAGAATGATTTAGAAAATTGTTTAATTTTTGAAATTTGAAGGTGAATGATGAAAGTTTGTAATGTGTTTATACAGAAAATTATGGATTAAAATAAGAAAGTTTGAAAAAATTTGAAGCGAAAAGCAAAATCACTGTCCCCTACCTTTCTGGCGTTAAACGCCTAGAATGGTATCCATTCTGGCGTTTAACGCCCAATTGGTGGCCATTATGGGTGTTTAACGCCCAGTCAGGTGCCCTAGCTGGTGTTAAATGCCAGAAACCCCTTTATCACTGGGCGTTTTGCTGAACGCCCAGGATGCTGCAATTCTGGCGTTAAACGCCCAGGATGCTGCAATTCTGGCGTTAAATGCCCAGAATGGTGCCTATTCTGGCGTTTAACGCCCAAAATGGTGCCTTTACTGGCATTAAACGCCCAGAATTGTATCCATTCTGGCGTTTAACGCCCAGAGTACCCTTTATTGGCGTTTTCTTACCAGCAAGCTCCTTTTTCCACTGAATCCTTCTGTAACTCTGTGAATTCCTTCAATTTCGATGATCAACCTTGAAGAATATGTATCAAACTTTTATTAAATAAAACAGATAACCTGCTAATGACTGGGTTGTCTCCCAGCAAGCGCTTCTTTATTCTCTTTAGCTGGACCTTTACTGAGACTCATTCATGCCTCAGTTTTGAGCATTCCTGCTCAAAATTGCTTTCAAGATAATGTTTGATTCTCTGTCCATTAATAATAAACTTTTTGTCAGAATCAATATCCTGAAACTCAACATATCTATATGGTGAGACTCCTCTAATCACATATGGGCCCCTCCACCGGGATTTAAGTTTTCCTGGGAATAGTCTAAGCCTAGAGTTGAAGAGCAGAACTTTTTGTCCTAGCTCAAAGACTCTGGATGACAACTTCTTGTCATGCCACTTCTTTGCCTTTTCCTTATAAATTTTTGCATTTTCAAAGGCACTGAGTCTGAACTCCTCTAGCTCATTTAGCTGGAGCAATCTTTTTTCACCGGCTAACTTAGCATCCATGTTTAGGAATCTGGTTGCCCAGTAGGCTTTATGTTCCAGTTCCATGGGCAGATGACAGGCCTTCCTATAGGAGTCTTGAATGCTGTTTTGTATGCCCACAGAGCATTGACGATTGGATTTTTGACGGTTTAGAATTTTCCAAATGAACTCTCGTTGTAAAGTATAGTTTCTAAACCAAACAATAATCCTTTCATACAAAAAGTTGTTTGTCACTAGTACAAACCCCTAAAATTTATAAACCGAAGTATTGGAACCTCGGGTCGTTCTCCCTAGGAATTGTAATGAAGTGTCTTGTTATTGATTGTGAGTTATATTTGGGGTTTTTTAAGATTTTAGACAAGAAATATAAATGGCAAAGGAAATAAACTAACAACTAGCAAAGCTCTTGGTAAGATATGAGAACTAGAAGTCCTATCCTAGTTATCCTCCTCAATTGTGATGACAAGTTGTTCATTGCTCCCACTTAGTTAACCTCTAACCATGGAGGAAAGTCAAGTGGATGAATCAATTTGATTCCTCAAATCCTAATCAACTCCTAAAGGAAAGACTAGCTTTAGAGGCATTCAAATCAATTAGCAATCTCTCCAATTATCAATCAACAAAGGAATTAGATAACTCAAGAGTCACTAATTACTCTACCTAGGCCAAGAGGAACAAAACTTACACTAAAACTAAAAGAGACATTTCAACAAACACATAGAGTGCAATAGAAGTAAACATTATTAAATGCAAGAATTAAAGGAATCTATAACTACAAAAACAAGAGATCAACAATGGAAGGGCAAAGAAGACACATTTATTATGAATTACCTCTTATTGAATTGGAAGAATGTAGAAAGAACAATACTAGATCTACAACAAAATGTAATAACAACATAAAGGAAATTACAACAAAAGAGTGGAAGAAGAATGAATCTAACAACAAAGAATTGAAAGGTAGAAGTAGAAGAAAGCAAAGATTAAAACCTAGATCTAAGAACTAAACCTAATCCTAATCCTAATTCTAGAGAGAAGTGAGAGCTTCTCTCTCTAGAAACTACTTCTAAAACTAAACTTAAACTAATGGTTACTAGATTGTTGATTCCTCTTCAATCCTTGGCTTAAATAGCATCAGAAATGAGTTGGATTGGGCCCACAAGGCTTCTAAAATCGCTGGCCACGTTTTACTTTAAGTGGACCATATGGCAGCAACGGCGCGTGCGCGTACTATGCGCGTGCGCGCCACCATACGTGTAGCAACTATGGCAAATCTTATATCGTTTCGAAGCCCCGGATGTTAGCTTTCTAACCCAACTGGAACCGCATCATTTGGACCTCTGTAGCTCAAGTTATAGTCGATTAAGTGCGAAGAGGTCGGCTTGACAGCTTTCCGGTTCTTTCATTTCTTCATGAGTTCTCCAACTTTTCATGCTTTCTTTCTTCATTCCCTTGGTCCAATCTTTGCCTCCTAAACCTTAAATCACTTAACAAACATATCAAGGCATCTAATGGAATCAAGGAGAATTAGATTTAGCTATTTTAAGTCCTAAAAAGCATGTTTTCACTCTTAAGCACAATTAAAGGAGAATATACAAAACCATGCTATTTCATTGAATAAATGTGGGTAAAAGGTGATAAAATCCCCTAAAATCAATACAAGATAAACCCTACAAATGGGGTTTGTCAAGCATCATCCAAGCTCTTTGCCCAATCCTTTCTACGGGCAATAACAGTCCGTTCCAGGATTTTTTTTAGCTCTCTATTAGAGACTTCAGCTTGCCCATTTGTCTGTGGATGATACGGAGTTGCTACTTTGTGGCTAATTCCATATCGGACCATAGCAAAGTATAGCTGTTTATTGCAGAAATGAGTGCTCCCATCACTGATTAGTACTCTGGAAACACCAAACCTGCTGAAGATGTGTTTCTGGAGGAATTTCAGCACGGTCTTAGTATCATTATTGGGAGTGGCAATTGCTTTCACCCATTTAGATACATAGTCTACTGCTACCAGAATATAAGTGCTTGAGTATGATGGTGGGAAGGGACCCATGAAGTCAATACCCCATACATCAAACAACTCAATCTCTAAGATCCCTTGTTGAGGCATGGCGTAACCATGAGGCAGGTTACCAGCTCTTTGGCAACTGTCACAGTTACGCACAAACTCTCGGGCATCCCTATAGAGAGTAGGCCAGTAGAAGCCATATTGGAGGACCTTAGTGGCTGTTCGTTCACTTCCGAAATATCCCCCATACTGCGATCCATGACAATGCCATAGGATCCTCTGTGCTTCCTCTCTAGGTACACATCTGCGGATCATTCCGTCTGCACATCTCTTAAAGAGATATGGTTCATCCCATAGGTAGTACTTGGCATTTGAAATTAACTTTTTTCTTTGCACTCTGCTGTACTCCTGGGGTCTGAACCTCACAGCTTTATAATTTACAATGTCTGCAAACCATGGAGATTCCTGAATGGCAAAGAGTTGCTCATCTGGAAAGGTCTTAGAGATCTCAGTAGAAGGGAGGGACGCCCCAGCTACTGGTTCTATTCGGGACAGATGATCAGCTACCTGGTTCTCTATCCATTTTTTGTCTCTTATTTCTATATCAAACTCTTGCAGAAGCAACACCCACCTTATGAGCCTGGGTTTTGAATCCTGCTTTGTGAGTAAGTATTTAAGAGCAGCATGGTCAGTGTACACAATCACTTTTGACCCTACTAAATAGGATCTAAACTTGTCAATGGCATAAACCACTGCAAGTAACTCTTTTTCTGTGGTTGTGTAATTCTTCTGTGCATCATTTAGAACACGGCTAGCATAATAAATGACGTGCAGAAGCTTGTTGTGCCTCTGTCCCAACACTGCACCAATGGCATGGTCACTGGCATCACACATTAGTTCAAATGGTAATGTCCAATCTGGTGCATAAATGACTGGTGCTGTGACCAGCTTGGCTTTCAGGGTCTCAAACGTCTGCAGACATTCTGTGTCAAACACAAATGGCGTGTCAGCAGCTAGCAGGTTGCTTAGAGGTTTTGCAATTTTTGAAAAGTCCTTTATGAACCTTCTGTAAAATCCTGCATGCCCTAGAAAGCTTCTGATTGCCTTAACATTGGTAGGTGGTGGTAATTTTTCAATTACTTCTATCTTTGCTTGATCCACCTCTATTCCTTTGCCTGAAATTTTGTGCCCAAGGACAATTCCTTCAGTCACCATAAAGTGACATTTCTCCCAGTTTAAGACCAGGTTAGTCTCTTGGCACCTTTTCAGGACAAGTGCTAGATGATTAAGACAAGAGCTGAATGAGTCTCCATATACTGAGAAGTCATCTATGAAGACTTCCAGGAACTTCTCTACCATATCAGAGAAGATGGATAGCATGCATCTCTGAAAAGTTGCAGGTGCATTACACAGACCAAAAGGCATTCTTCTGTAGGCAAACACGCCAGAAGGGCAAGTGAATGCTGTTTTCTCTTGGTCCTGAGGATCTACTGTAATTTGGTTATAACCTGAATAACCATCCAAAAAGCAGTAATAATCATGACCAGCTAGTCTTTCTAGCATTTGGTCTATGAATGATAAAGGAAAATGATCCTTTGTGGTGGCTGTATTGAGCCTTCTGTAGTCAATACACATACGCCACCCTCTAACTGTTCTTGTGGGAACCAGTTTATTCTTTTCATTATGAACCACTGTCATGCCTCCCTTCTTGGGGACAACTTGGACAGGGCTCACCCAGGGGCTATCAAAAATAGGATAAATAATCCCAGCCTTTAGTAACTTAGTGACCTCTTTCTGCACCACCTCCTTCATGGCTGGATTTAGCCGCCTCTGTGGTTGAACCACTGGCTTGGCATTATCTTCCAATAGGATCTTGTGCATGCATCTTGCTGGGCTAATGCCCTTAAGATCACTTATGGACCACCCAAGAGCTGTCTTATGTGTCCTTAGCACTTGAATTAGTGCTTCTTCTTCCTGTGAGTTTAAAGCAGAGCTTATGATCACTGGAAAAGTGTCACCCTTTCCCAGAAATGCATACTTCAGGGATGGTGATAGTGGTTTGAGCTCAGGTTTGGGAGGCTTATCCTCTTCCTGAGGAATTTTCAAAAATTCTTTTGTTTCCTCTGGTTCTTCCTGATCAGGCTGAACATCCTTGAAGATGTCCTCTAGCTCTGATTCGAGACTCTCAGTCATATTGATCTCTTCCACCAAAGAGTCAATAATATCAGCGCTCATGCAGTCATTTGATGTGTCTGGATGCTGCATAGCTTTGACAGCATTCAACTTGAACTCATTCTCATTGACTCTCAGGGTTACTTCCCCTTTTTGTACATCAATAAGAGTTCGTCCAGTTGCTAGGAAAGGTCTTCCTAGGATGAGAGTTGCACTCTTGTGCTCCTCCATTTCCAGCACTACAAAGTCAGTGGGAAAGGCAAATGGCCCAACCTTGATAATCATGTCCTCAATTTTGCCTGATGGATATTTAATGGAGGCATCAGCAAGTTAGAGACATATCCGGGTTGGTTTGACTTCTTCAGTCAAACCAAGCTTTCTGATAGTGGATGCAGGTATTAGGTTGATACTTGCTCCAAGGTCATATAGGGCTGTCTTGGTGCAAGCACCTTCTAATGTGCATGGTATCATAAAGCTTCCTGGATCTTGAAGCTTCTCTGGTAAGCTTTTCAGGATGACTGCACTGCATTCTTCAGTGAGAAACACCTTTTCAGTTTCTCTCCAATCCTTCTTATGACTTAAGATCTCTTTCATAAACTTAGCATAAGAGGGTATTTGCTCAAGTGCCTCTGCAAACGGAATCTTTATTTCAAGAGTCCTTAGATAGTCTGCAAAGCAGGCAAATTATTTATCCTGTTCTGCTTGGCAGAGTTTTTGAGGATAAGGCATCTTGGCTTTATATTCTTCAACCTTAGTTGCTGCAGGTTTATTCCCTACAGAGGTGGTTGGAGAAGCCTTCTTAGAGGGGTTACTATCAGCACTCTCAGGTGTCTGATTCCTCATTGGCGTTTGAACGCCAGGACTGGGTGTAAGATGGGCGTTTAACGCCAGCTTTCCACCCTTTTCTGGCGCTTGAACGCCAGAACTGGGCAAGTAATGGACGTTTAAGGCCAACTTTTCCCCCCTTTCTGGCGTTTGAATGCCAGGAGTATTCCTCTCTGGGCTCTTACTATCCT
Source organism: Arachis stenosperma (assembly GCF_014773155.1). Taxonomy (NCBI): domain Eukaryota; kingdom Viridiplantae; phylum Streptophyta; class Magnoliopsida; order Fabales; family Fabaceae; genus Arachis; species Arachis stenosperma. Next base: position 17,371,904 of record NC_080385.1, read on the forward strand.
CAGAGGGATTTTGGGCAGTGGTTTGGTTATCCTCTGTCAGTTGTTCCTTTCTTGGCTTTTTGCCACTTTGAGCAGTGTTATTTAATGTCTTCCCACTCCTTAGTTGAACTGCTTGGCATTCTTCTGTTATCTGTTTAGATAACTGCTGTTTTGTCTGATTCAACTGTGATTCTATATTCTTATTAGCAATTTTAGTTTCTTGGAGCATCTCTTTAAATTCTGCTAACTGTTTTGTCATCAGGAGTAATTGCTGATTAAGCTCAACAACCTATTCATGAGGATTAGGATCAATAGTTACTGCCATGGCTTCTTCTTTTGTATAGGGCTCACTGCTAGAGTACAAATGTTGATTTCTAGCAACAGTATCTATGAGTTCTTGAGCCTCTTCAATCGTCTTTCTCATGTGTATAGATCCACCACCTGAGTGGTCTAAAGACATCTGAGCTTTTTCTGTAAGCCCATAGTAGAAGTTGTCTAACTGTACCCACTCTAAAAACATTTTAGAGGGGCATTTCCTTAGCATACCTTTGTACCTCTCCCATGCTTATAAAGGGATTCATTATCCTCTTGTTTAAAGCCTTGGATGTCCAGCCTCAGCTGTGTCATCCTTTTTGGAGAGTAAAATTGATTCAGGAATTTGTCTGATAACTGTCTCCATGTTTTTATACTTGCTGTGGGTTGGTTATTCAACCACCTCTTAGATTGATCTTTTACAGCAAATGGAAACAGTAATAATCTGTAGACATTCTGATCCACCTCTTTATCACGTACTGTGTCAGCAATTTGTAAGAACTGTGCCAGAAACTCAGTAGGTTCTTCCTGTGGAAGACCGGAATACTGGCAATTTTGCTGCACCATGATAATGAGTTGAAGATTTAGCTCAAAGCTGCTTGCTTTAATGGGAGGTATACAGATGCTACTCCCATATGCAGCTGTAATGGGGTTAGCATATGACCCCAGAGTCCTTCTAGACTGCTCACTTCCACTTAGGTCCATGATGGAGAAAGAGAGATGATGTGGATATTATTTTATTTTATTATTATTATATATATATTATTTTTTTTAAAGTAACCGAAAATAATAAAATAAAATAAATGGAAAATAAAATAAAAATTTGAAAACCAAAAGAGAATAAAATCAAAGCAAATTGAAAACTAAATTAATTAATTAATTAAAAAGATTTTGGAATTAGCAATTAAAAAGATATGATTGAAAATTGTTTTGAAAAAGATTTGATTTTTGAAATGAGGAAAGAGGAAAACAACAAAATGACACCAAACTTAAAATTTTTAGAAAATCAAACACAAATTTTCGAAAATTTAAAAGAAAACACAAAGAAGACACCAAACTTAGAATTTTTAAAGGTAAAGAAACAACTAAGACTATGCAAATTCGAAAAATTAAGAGAAAGTAAAAGCATGCAATTGACACCAAACTTAAAATATGAAACTAGACTCAAATAAAAGACTCTAAACCAACAAAATAAAATACTCCAAATCTAAGTAACAAGATAAACCGTCAGTTGTCCAAACTTGAACAATCCCCGGCAACGGCACCAAAAACTTGGTGCACGAAATTGCAATCACACTTTTGCAATCCCGCACAACTAACCAGCAAGTGCACTAGATCGTCCAAGTAATACCTTACGTGAGTAAGGGTCGATCCCACGGAGATTGTCGGCTTGAAGCAAGCTATGGTTATCTTGTAACTCTTAGTCAGGATATCAATAATTCTCAGGTTTAATTGTGAAAAGTAGAAGAACATGAAATAAATACTTGTTTTGCAGTAATGGAGAACAGGTTGAGGTTTTGGAGATGCTCTATCTTCTGAATCTCTGCTTTTCTACTGTCTTCTTCTTCATACACGCAAGGCTCCTTCCATAACAACTTTAATCGTACTCTTTGGATATTATGAATGGAATGTAATGCCCCAAGGATTAAAAAAATGCACCAAGTGAGTTTCAAGAAATTATGAATAATATGTTTTACTCATATATAAATTTTACTATAGTTTACTTAAATGACATACTTCTATACTCTAAAGAAATTAACCAACATATTTAGCACCTAGAAAAATTCACTAATATTATAAAAGAAACGGGCGCGCTACACATCCATGTAACCATGTAATCAAGTTGGCCCAATTCCAAATAGAATCACGCACATTAATGAGAGTGAAAACACGAGCCCACTCATTATGAAAAGACGTTACTTCTTCTTCTTCTTCTTCTTCTTCTTCTTCTTCTTCTTCTTCTTCTTCTTCTTCTTCTTCTTCTGCTCACGTTATAGGCTTCACCGTTCTCCTCTGCTCGCATATTCGTGGCCTACTTTCATTTCCTACATTGGTCACGAGTATGGCGGCCCTAGCTGAGGTTCCATAGCTGGACGATGATGTGCGACCCCCACCCCCTGATGCAGATGACAGGGAGGTTACTATCCCCTGGGGTGGTTGGGTGCACGAGAGGCCACCTGCTAGACGCCGCTCTAGGGCTAGAGCTGTCGTGGGGACACCTTCACCATCAGCCCCTACAACTGCCCCATCATCCTCTACAGCCGTAGCCCCCTCATCATCTACAGATCCTCCAGCAGCACCTGAGCCTACCTATCTCCTGGTCCAGCATCTTTTCCGGTTCTTAGAGCGAGAGCGACGCCATGTCAGACGCCGTTTAGATCGGATGGACCAGGCACTTATCTCTTTGGGTGCTGAGCTACCTCCACTTCCCGATTCTCCGACCTCCGATGAGCAGGATCATCAGGAAGAGGATGCGGAGGCTCCAGTTCAGCAGGATGCCCCTGACACCGCGGAGCCACCACAGACTCATGAGGAGCCGGTCCCACAGCCAGAGCCTATCGTTGTACCTCCCACTGATCCTCCGGTTTAGCATCGAGGACGATGCTTGATTCTAAGTGTGGGGAGGGCACCGGTAGCATTATTTGGGAACCGGTGAACTTTTCGGCCTAGTTATCTTATTTTGCACATCTTTGTATATATTTTGATGCATTTCTAGTTTGCTTTGGATACTTTTATTGCTTATTTTGGATTTTAGATATTTTGATGCTTTTGGATATTTTAGATGTTTTGGATGATAGATTTCGTACTTTTAGTTGGATTTTTCTTTATACATTTTTGTTTATCTTTGTTATTAGTTTGTGGTTGTGATTAGAAATCATATTTTGAATTGCAAATATTTAGTTACCCTCTTTGCATAAGAAATTGGTTTTAAGTGAAAAAGGAAAGGGTGAACTAAGAAAATTTTGAATTTTTCAATCACAACAATGCTTAGTCAAACATTGAGATTTTTCAAGAAGCTTAAATAGAGGGCATTGACCCAATTGATTGAAAAAAAATTTTGGGTGAAACTTGCTTGAATTTCATACTTTGTGAAGCATGTATTGAACTAAGAACACAAGCTTGTGAGACTTGAGCCTATTGATGTGGTTACATTTTATAACCACTTATTTTCCATTCTTGTGTGAAATTGCTCTCCTTCTATGATTGTGATCCTTGGTTTGCTTGATTCTATATATCCATTTATTTCTTGTATTTATGCATTTATATGATTGAGGCCATTATTTCATTAGCCACTTACCCAAGTAGCCAACCTTTTATTCTCCATTGTTAGCCAAATTTTGAGCCTATGCTTAACCAACTTATTCTTATTTTAGCACATTACGAGCCTTAAAGCGGAAAACAACAAATGTCCTTTATTTGGATCTTTGATTGGCTTAGGCTAGTGAGTGTGAGTGTCATCCAAGAGTGGGAAAACTTTGGGACATTGGTTGGGATAAACGGGTGTTTGTGTTTTGTATTTTTATATTGGGGAATTGGTACATACTCATGTATTGATTAAATGTATAGACCTTATGCATTGATGTTCTTGTGTATAATTTGAAAGAAAAAAAAGAAAAAAATGAAAAGAAAAAGAAATAAAAAAATATAGAAAAAAAAGAAAAAAAAAAGAGAAAAAAAAGAAAAGGAGAAAAAAAAAGGAAATGATGATGAAAAAGAAAAAAATATATATATAATAAAGAGGGGACAAAATGCCCCAAAGTGAAGTCAATAAAAAGGAATCAATGCATAGGTGTTGTGAATCAAAAAAAAAAGGGAATGCATGAATATGTGAGAAAAAGTGAAGAATGGGTAGTTAGAATAGTTTGAATTTGTATAGGTCATTATATAGTTAGGTGGGGAAGTCTATGCTAATCAAAGATTCAAATTCTAGTCCACTTAACCATAAATGATCCTACCTTGACCCTAACCCCATTACAACCTAAATGAAAGACCTCATGATGAATGTATGCATGCATTGAATAAGTGTTGATTGTTAGAAGAAAATCAAATTTCGAAAAGCTTGAATAGAAGAGAATTGAGTGAATTAACCCTTAAACACTTGAGTGAATAGAGCGGATATACATCCGGTGAGGGTTCAAAAGTTCAATTACATGTATTCACCTCTATTGTCTATATTCTTGCAAGTTTGAACTCTTCATGACAATTCAATACAATTGCGGTTTGGACTTAATTCCTATATGCCTAGCTCTTGTGCTTATACATGCTCTCTTGGGAATTGATTTGTTTGAACTAAGCATTTCCAATTGCTTTAGATAGCTGCCTTTAGATAGGACTCATGTAGTTTAGTTGCATTCAATGTCATACCCCTTAGTTCCTTCTTAATTTAGCATGAGGACATGCTAAGGTTTAAGTGTGGGGAGGTTGACAAACCCCAATTTGACGGTTTGTTTTGCATTGAATTTAGAGTATTTTGATAACCTTTTGCCATATTTAGCTTAGGAATTAGCATGGTTTTGTTGTCTCTCCCATATTTCTGCTTAAGTGTAAAAACATGCTTTTTAAGCCTTATTTTGATGAATTCTAGTTTCTCTTTGATTCCATAAGATGCCTTGATGTGTTTGCTAGTAATCTCAGGTTGAAATAGGCTAAGCATGGATCAAAGGAAGCAAGGAAGAAAGCATGCAAGTGGAGAGAAGCACAAAAAGCCAAGGAATTGATCTAGGCCATGCACGCGCACGCGCACAAGGCGCTCGCGCGCACATTGCGATACAGGCCAAGGACGCGCACGCGTACCGTGCGCGCACGCGTCGATGATGGCACATGACCTCACTAATGCAACACATGCCTGGCGATTTGAGAGGGTTTCTGAACCCATTTTTTTGGTGCCAATTGCTAAGGGAAAGGAATAAAAGGATGAAGAATTAAGGGGAAAAGGGGGATAGTCATTAGGGAACCATTAGTTTAGTTTGAGAGTTAGTTTCTAGAGAGAGAAGCTCTCACTTCTCTCTAGGATTAGGATTAGGTTTAGTTCTTAGATCTAGATTTAGATTCATTTTCTTCTACTTTTATCCTCTCAATTTCCTTGTTATTACATTCATCTTCCTCTACTCTTTTGTTGTAATTTCCTTTATGTTGTTCTTAGACTTTGTTGTAGATCCACTTTTGTTCCTTCCTTTCTCTTTCAATTCAATAAAGGTAATTCATAATAGTTGTGTTCCTTTTGATTTGTGTTGTTAATTCTTTTGAATAATTGTTGTTAGATTTTGCTCTTGTTGTTGATTTACTATGTTTCCCTTTTATGCCTACCAAGTGTTTGATAAAATGCTTGGTTGGATTTTAGTGTAGCTTTTGTTTCTCTTGGTCTAGGTAGAGTAATTAGTGACTCTTGAGTTATCCAGTTCTTTTGTTGGTTGATAATTAGAAGTTGCTAATTGATTTGAATGCCTCTAAAGCTAGTCTTCCCTTAAGGAGTTGATTAGGATTTGAGGAATCAAATCGATTCATCTACTTGACTTTCCTCCATGGTTAGAGGTTAACTAAGTGGGAGCAATACACAATTCTCATCACAATTGAGAAGGATAACTAGGATAGGAATTCTAGTTCTCATATCTTGCCAAGAGTTTTATAGTTGTTAGTTTACTTTCTTGCCATTTATCTTTCATGCTTCATATCAAAACCCCAAAATAACTTACAACCAATAACAAGACACTTCATTGTAATTCATAGGGAGAACGACCCGAGGTCTAAATACTTCGGTTTATAAATTTTAGGGGTTTGTACTAGTGACAAACAACTTTTTGTATGAAAGGATTATTGATTGGTTTAGAAACTATACTTTACAACGAGATTTCATCAGTGAAATTCTAAACCGTCAAAAAACCAATCATCAAAATGGCGCCGTTGCCGGGGAGTTGCAATGGTGTTATGTTATTGGTTATTGTACATATGTGAATATTGTAAATAGTTTGTCTTTTGCTTGTTTTTTTTAGTTTTTGTTAGTTTTATTTTTGTTTTTCCACCATGAATTCTCACTTTGGCTATGAGCTTGGTTTTAATTGTGTTGTAGGTAATGAGAGCTTCAATGAGGAAGTGTATCAAGGATGGGACAATAAAAGGTGGAAGGAGCCATATGCTTATGATCAATCTTCATGGCAACAACCTCCACCCATGCACTATAAAGAAGAGCCATTCTATGATGCATACCAATCCAATGGCTATGGTGAATCACCTTGTGACTTCCAAGCACCGCCACCATATGCCTATGAATCCCATCCTCAACATGAATCTCAACCATTCTCACAAGCCTTTCCATACCAAGCACCTTCCTATGATCCCTATCCCTCATATAACCAATCATCCATACCATATTTTTATGGCAATTATGAGCAAGAACCCTTGGAACCACCACAACCCTATCAAGATTACTACCAAGAACCACCTCAATACACACAATCTCTACAACCTTACCGAGAAGAACCACCTTCCTATTATGAACCCCCTCTCCAAAATGATGAACCTTCTTACCCACCACAAGCCCCAATAGACGATTCTCTCACTTTGTTACTTCAAGGACAAGAAGCCATGAAGCGGGATACACTTGAGTTTGTGACCAACTTGACCAAGGTAGTGTCTACTTTAGCCTACCAATGCTTGAATACTCAAGGTACTTCCGTGACCACATGTGAAAGGTCAAAAGAAGAGCAAAGCATGAAGGAGAAATTGGAAAATTCGGTGGAAAAGGAGGAATCAAATTTGGTGTTGGAGCAATTGGAGAAGCCTATGATCATTGAAGAAAAGGAAGAAGTGGTTGAAGATTTAGGAGATGTTGAAAGTCCATGGGAATGTAGCATCATGGAGCACTCTTCCAAGAAGCTTGAAATTGATGTTGAAGAGGGTGCGCAACCTCCAAGGCATATCATCGTTGGAGACTTGAAAGAGGCTTATCAAAAGATGGATTCAATCATGGATGAATTTCTCTCTATAATGGAATCCTCTCCCGTTGGACACGAAGTTGAAATTGTAAAAGAGTATGCACAACCTCCCAAGGAAAGCGAAAATGGCATGGTGTACATTGAAATTGAAGAATATGAAGAGGTTGATCAAGAGATGAACTCATTCATCAATGAATTTCTATCCCAAATTGAATCACCTCTCATTAGACAAGATGAAGTTCTTGAAGACAACACCAAGCCAAGTGGAAAAAGGGAAAAGGTTGAAATTGAAGAAGCTTGTGAAGAGGTGGAAACAATCAAAGAGGAGCACAAGGAAGTGGACCTTGCATTGTCTAAGTGTGGGGAAGTCCCCCTTCCCAAGTTACCATCCAATACAACATTTAAGTGGGTAAAATCTCTATCTCTAAGCTTTAATTTCTCACCTGAATATGGTTTGATTGAAAATGATGGTCAACTTAGAACTCTTTGTAGAATTAAAAGTGAAAATGAGTTGTGTAGTGGTTGGAAAGTAGGTGTTAAGCCTATCAAGGTCAAAGCTTTAAGGTATAGGGATGATGTTGGGACAAGAATCACTTTGTGTGGATCTAGAAGGAAGCACTGGTGGAGTAAAGAAAATTCCATGTGTCAATCACCCTTAGGTCAACCATCCATCCGACAAAATCATGAAACTCAACTAACGGATGGATGTGAAGATAAGATATGGGATCCCAGTTCGCTACATGAAGACCAAATATGGGGACTCATATCTTGGGTGGAATTTTGCCTAAGCTTGATGAAAAGGGTTGGAAATTCTGTCAACCAATTGAGAAGCAAAGATCCTTGGAGATTCAAGGATGAGTACAAACATAAGCCACCATGACAACAAGCACCTCAAAATGTCCAACTTAAGGACTTAAACTAAAAGTGCTAGGTGGGAGACACCCCACCATGGTAAACTCTTTCCACTCTCTTTTAAATTTACTTAATAAGTGATTTTAGTTACCATTGTAGGTAGATGTTTCATACAAATTTGTTTGTACAACTTAATTGTTAGCTTAGTCACATGCATGTTGTGTTTAGTAGTAGATGAATAATATTGAAATTGCATTTTTGTGAATTGTATGATGGTTGAGTGAATAAGAGTTGTGAACACTAAGGGGAGCACCCAGCAAAATTTTTCAAAAAAAAAAAAGAGAAGGATGGGTGGACGCGCGCGCAACACGTACGCGCACGCGTCCCTGTGCGGATGCACCACGAGCCACACCCCCCGAGAGTTGGGCCTCTCTTGGGCAACCATTATGCCCTGAGCCCAACATGACCCACGCGGACGCGCACTACGTGCGTGCGCGCCGACTATTAGAACATGAGAGTTCGCGCGGACGCGCACCTGCCGCGTCCGCGCCGATTTGCTGCTGCATATGATTGAGCCAAACCACAGAGAGTTGAGCCATTTCTGGGCTAGCTTTAGGCCCCAAGCCCAACTCGATCTGCGCAGGCGCGTACTTGCCGCGTGCGCGCCCATATGCCCAAGAAAGAATGTACGCGAGCGCACGCATTGCGCTAGCGCGCCATATCACAATTCGTCAATATACGCGGACGCGCACTTGCCGCGCGCGCGTCCTTGCGTGCTGCCACCAATCTAGGCTTCCAACCTGAGAGTTGGGCGTGCCTCAAGCCCATTCTAAGCCTCAGGCCCATTCTAAGCCTCAGGCCCAATCTAATGTACGCGTGCGCGCACTGTACGCGCACGCGCCCTTGCCTATTCTGCCATCCCACGCTAGAGCACACCGTAAGCTCACGCGTGGATCTCCATTCTTCCCAATGCGCGCGGACGCGTACATGCCGCGTGCGCGCAGATCTGGTGGCGCGACTCCCAGGCCATTCTCCAGAGAGTTAGGCCTAAGTTGGGCCAACTCTAAGCCCCTAGCCCAACTCCATGCACTCGTGCGCGCAATGTACGCGCACGCGTCCTTTCCTATTTTGCTCATCCACGCTTAAGCGCTTTGTACGCGCACGCGTAGGTCCCAAGTTTCCTCAACGGACGTGGACGCGCAAGGTGCGCACGCGCGCCGATTCAAAAATATGGATAACCCTAATGCGCGACGCACACTGCGCAGTCGCGCACATCCTCTCTCCCTCCCCATTTTCCCTTCTTCTTCCTTCCCTCCACACCACCTCTGTAACCGCCGTCAACCACCGCCGCGGCCGCCACTGTTCACCATCAACCTTCTCTCCCTCCTTCCCTCACTCACCTCGTCCTCTCTCTCTCCTCCATTCACTCTCTCTCCGCCTCCGTCTCTCACCTTCACAGCACCGGCAGCCACCACCGCCGCCATTCCACCATCGCTGCCGGCAGTACCCTCGGCGACCCCTTCCCTCTCTTTTAGTCTCACACACCCTCGCCGGCATTCTCTCACTCAGCCCCTCATTCTTCCGACCACCACCGCCGCCACTCATCTTTCCGGCCACCATCCACAGCGGCGCAGCTCCTGGCCCAATTGCCCCCCCATCCTCCCTTCCATTATTAATTCCCCTACTCCCAGGTTCTTGTCCCATTTCTGTTATATTTTTTCTGTTTTTCCTTTTTATTATTCGTTTATGGTTAATTACTGTAATTGCATGTTAGTTAGTTAGACTTAGAACTTTGTATGTTAGGTTAGATAGAAATAATTGCGGTTAGGTAGCTAGGGCTGGATAGAGGATTCTAGGCCTGATAAGTGCTCCGTTCGTGCATATTATGTTGTCTGCTTCTCTGGATGTTGTATGCTGATTTTGGACTGTTTTTGTGCATTTCTTGTTGTCTGACTACTATACCACTGCTGCTGTACCTAATTGATGTTGTTTTCTATGCTAATTGCGCTAATTTGCTATCCGGGAACGTTCTATTTTAAGCCGGAATGCTGCCCGATTTTCAAGAAAATTAGTCCCATTTTAGTCTTTATTTCAAATTTGGGCAAATTTCCGTTTCCTTTCAACTTCCCGGATTTGCACATCCATTGTGAACATAAACCACAATTTCTCTTTTCATTGCGCCAAATATCATCATATCACTAATCCACTTTTCTAACTTACTAATTTCTTTAACCGTTTTACTTCCACTCACCTTTAACCCTCTTTAACAATTCTTTCAAAAATATGATGATATTATTGCATTTTTTTGGTTTACTTGTTCAATTTTGCATATTCATTGCAACATCATGATTGTTTTTGATAATTGCATCCTGAACATGCCTTCTTTGTTACATGCTAAATGTTTTATATATTCAATCATATTTTTCAGGATGTCGGATAAAGGCAAAGCCATAGCCACTGCTTCTAAGAAGAGAAAGCAATCTACCCCCTCCATTCCTTCCATCTACAAGCACTATGCTAAGAATCCATTGAATGATGAGGAAAAAGAGAATCAGCAGTTGCCTTCTACCAATCCGGACAAATTCTCCAATCTCTACTGTGAGCTTCGGTTTTCTAGATATCGAACAAAGAAGCTGAATATTGAGAAGAAGTTGCTCCTGCCTAATGATGTGAGACGGTCCATTACCGGTCGGATCCTTGAGTTAGGCATTGACTTTGTTGACCGGGATTTGGGTGATATAAATATATCTTGGGTGAAGGAATTCTACTGCAACTTCTTCCGTCCGACCTTGGATTCAGTTCAGGTGCGGGGTAGAGAGATTATGGTCACTGAGACTGCTATTGAGGAGGCCTTACATTGCCGACACATTCTGAATGACCTGTGTGCCCATCAGCAGGCAGAGATAGCCATCCATACCATGACTTTTGACTATGAGGCGCTTAGGCGCGTGATTGGGATACCAGATGCTGCATGGGTTATGGATGCGGGCAACACCAAGCCTAAGGAGATGTTGTTTACTCATTTGACTAGGGAGGCCAGGACTTGGCAGATGATCTTCGCCCACTACGTCCTACCTACCACCCACTTCTCTGAGATCCCCATGGAGATGCTCCTGCTGATTGTGTGCGTCATGGAGGGGAAGGATGTCTCTTTCCCTAGACTTATTAGACAGTGCATGTGGCGGACGCATATTCGTGGCCTACTTCCATTTCCTACATTGGTCACGAGTATGGCGGCCCTAGCTGAGGTCCCATGGCTGGACGATGATGTGCGACCCCCAGCCCCTGATGTAGATGACAGGGAGGTTACTATCCCCTGGGGTGGTTGGGTGCACGAGAGGCCACCTGCTAGACGCCGCTCTAGGGCTAGAGCTGTCGTGGGGACACCTTCACCATCAGCCCCTACAACTGCCCCATCATCCTCTACAGCCGCAGCCCCCTCATCATCTACAGATCCTCCAGCAGCACCTGAGCCTACCTATCTCTTGGTCCAGCGTCTTTTCCGGTTCTTAGAGCGAGAGCGACGCCATGTCAGACGCCGTTTAGATCGGATGGACCAGGCACTTATCTCTTTGGGCGCTGAGCTACCTCCACTTCCCGATTCTCCGACCTCCGATGAGCAGGATCATCAGGAGGAGGATGCGGAGGCTCCAGTTCAGCAGGATGCCCCTGACACCGCGGAGCCACCACAGACTCATGAGGAGCCGGTCCCACAGCCAGAGCCTATCGTTGTACCTCCCACTGATCCTCCGGTTTAGCATCGAGGACGATGCTTGATTCTAAGTGTGGGGAGGGCACCGGTAGCATTATTTGGGAACCGGTGAACTTTTCGGCCTAGTTATCTTATTTTGCACATCTTTGTATATATTTTGATGCATTTCTAGTTTGCTTTGGATACTTTTATTGCTTATTTTGGATTTTAGATATTTTGATGCTTTTGGATATTTTAGATGTTTTGGATGATAGATTTCGTACTTTTAGTTGGATTTTTCTTTATACATTTTTGTTTATCTTTGTTATTAGTTTGTGGTTGTGATTAGAAATCATATTTTGAATTGCAAATATTTTGTTACCCTCTTTGCATAAGAAATTGGTTTTAAGTGAAAAAGGAAAGGGTGAACTAAGAAAATTTTGAATTTTTCAATCACAACAATGCTTAGTCAAACATTGAGATTTTTCAAGAAGCTTAAATAGAGGGCATTGACCCAATTGATTGAAAAAAATTTTGGGTGAAACTTGCTTGAATTTCATACTTTGTGAAGCATGTATTGAACTAAGAACACAAGCTTGTGAGACTTGAGCCTATTGATGTGGTTACATTTTATAACCACTTATTTTCCATTCTTGTGTGAAATTGCTCTCCTTCTATGATTGTGATCCTTGGTTTGCTTGATTCTATATATCCATTTATTTCTTGTATTTATGCATTTATATGATTGAGGCCATTATTTTATTAGCCACTTACCCAAGTAGCCAACCTTTTATTCTCCATTGTTAGCCAAATTTTGAGCCTATGCTTAACCAACTTATTCTTATTTTAGCATATTACGAGCCTTAAAGCGAAAAACAACGAATGTCCTTTATTTGGATCTTTGATTGGCTTAGGCTAGTGAGTGTGAGTGTCATCCAAGAGTGGGAAAACTTTGGGACATTGGTTGGGATAAAAGGGTGTTTGTGTTTTGTATTTTTATATTGGGGAATTGGTACATACTCATGTATTGATTAAATGTATAGACTTTATGCATTGATGTTCTTGTGTATAATTTGAAAGAAAAAAAAAGAAAAATGAAAAGAAAAAGAAATAAAAAAATATAGAAAAAAAAAAGAAAAAAAAGAGAAAAAAAAGAAAAGGAGAAAAAAAAAGGAAATGATGATGAAAAAGAAAAAAAATATATATATAATAAAGAGGGGACAAAATGCCCCAAAGTGAAGTCAATAAAAAGGAATCAATGCATAGGTGTTGTGAATCAAAAAAAAAAGGGAATGCATGAATATGTGAGAAAAAGTGAAGAATGGGTAGTTAGAATAGTTTGAATTTGTATAGGTCATTATATAGTTAGGTGGGGAAGTCTATGCTAATCAAAGATTCAAATTCTAGTCCACTTAACCATAAATGATCCTACCTTGACCCTAACCCCATTACAACCTAAATGAAAGACCTCATGACGAATGTATGCATGCATTGAATAAGTGTTGATTGTTAGAAGAAAATCAAATTTTGGAAAGCTTGAATAGAAGAGAATTGAGTGAATTAACCCTTAAACACTTGAGTGAATAGAGCGGATATACATCCGGTGAGGGTTCAAAAGTTCAATTACATGTATTCACCTCTATTGTCTATATTCTTGCAAGTTTGAACTCTTCATGACAATTCAATACAATTGCGGTTTGGACTTAATTCCTATATGCCTAGCTCTTGTGCTTATACATGCTCTCTTGGGAATTGATTTGTTTGAACTAAGCATTTCCAATTGCTTTAGATAGCTGCCTTTAGATAGGACTCATGTAGTTTAGTTGCATTCAATGTCATACCCCTTAGTTCCTTCTTAATTTAGCATGAGGACATGCTAAGGTTTAAGTGTGGGGAGGTTGACAAACCCCAATTTGACGGTTTGTTTTGCATTGAATTTAGAGTATTTTGATAACCTTTTGCCATATTTAGCTTAGGAATTAGCATGGTTTTGTTGTCTCTCCCATATTTGTGCTTAAGTGTAAAAACATGCTTTTTAAGCCTTATTTTGATGAATTCTAGTTTCTCTTTGATTCCATAAGATGCCTTGATGTGTTTGCTAGTAATCTCAGGTTGAAATAGGCTAAGCATGGATCAAAGGAAGCAAGGAAGAAAGCATGCAAGTAGAGAGAAGTACAAAAAGCCAAGGAATTGATCTAGGCCATGCACACGCACGCGCACAAGGCGCTCGCGCGCACATTGCGATACAGGCCAGGGACGCGCACGCGTACCGTGCGCGCACGCGTCGATGATGGCACATGACCTCACTAATGCAACACGTGCCTGGCGATTTGAGAGGGTTTCTGAACCCATTTTTTTGGCGCCAATTGCTAAGGGAAAGGAATAAAAGGATGAAGAATTAAGGGGAAAAGGGGGATAGTCATTAGGGAACCATTAGTTTAGTTTGAGAGTTAGTTTCTAGAGAGAGAAGCTCTCACTTCTCTCTAGGATTAGGATTAGGTTTAGTTCTTAGATCTAGATTTAGATTCATTTTCTTCTACTTTTATCCTCTCAATTTCCTTGTTATTACATTCATCTTCCTCTACTCTTTTGTTGTAATTTCCTTTATGTTGTTCTTAGACTTTGTTGTAGATCCACTTTTGTTCCTTCCTTTCTCTTTCAATTCAATAAAGGTAATTCATAATAGTTGTGTTCCTTTTGATTTGTGTTGTTAATTCTTTTCAATAATTGTTGTTAGATTTTGCTCTTGTTGTTGATTTACTATGTTTCCCTTTTATGCCTACCAAGTGTTTGATAAAATGCTTGGTTGGATTTTAGTGTAGCTTTTGTTTCTCTTGGTCTAGGTAGAGTAATTAGTGACTCTTGAGTTATCCAGTTCTTTTGTTGGTTGATAATTAGAAGTTGCTAATTGATTTGAATGCCTCTAAAGCTAGTCTTCCCTTAAGGAGTTGATTAGGACTTGAGGAATCAAATCGATTCATCCACTTGACTTTCTTCCATGGTTAGAGGTTAACTAAGTGGGAGCAATACACAATTCTCATCACAATTGAGAAGGATAACTAGGATAGAAATTCTAGTTCCCATATCTTGCCAAGAGTTTTATAGTTGTTAGTTTACTTTCTTGCCATTTATCTTTCATGCTTCATATCAAAACCCCAAAATAACTTACAACCAATAACAAGACACTTCATTGTAATTCCTGGGGAGAACGACCCGAGGTCTAAATACTTCGGTTTATAAATTTTAGGGGTTTGTACTAGTGACAAACAACTTTTTGTATGAAAGGATTATTGATTGGTTTAGAAACTATACTTTACAACGAGATTTCATCAGTGAAATTCTAAACCGTCAAAAAACCAATCATCAATAACATCCATGTATTTTTTACATGGATGTAGAGTTTTTTCCTAAAAGAAAATGGTCTTGTCTTATCTGAAAAGAAGATGAAAATATTTATAACAAGAATAAGATTTTTGGGGTATGAAAATTTTCAAGGGACAATTACTTCAATTAAAAGATCAGTTAAATTCATAGAAAAATTTCAAGATAAAATTATTAACAAAAAGTAACTATAAAGATTCTTAAGATGCTTTAATTATGTAGCAGAATTTGTATCAGGAATAAGAACTTAGTGTGAACTTCTATATAAAAGATTGAGAAAACAACCTATTCCTTGGATAGAAAACATGTCCAAGATAGTTCGAAAAATTAAAATTATAGTTAAAGAGATTCCTTGTCTAAGTATGCCTGACTCTAAGGCAAGTCTAATTGTCGAGACAGAAGCCTCATAATTAGGGTACAGAGGAATACTTAAACAAGTTCTTCCAAACTCATTAAAAGAACAAATAGTTAAATATCATTGTGGGATATATAATTCGGTCCAGAAGAATTATGCCACTATTAAAAAAAATACTAGCCATTGTCTTATGTGTTTCATGATTTCAAGAAGACCTGTTTAATAAGACATTTTTAATCATGATTGATTGTAAAGCTGCTTTTAGTATGCTAAAAAATGATGTTAAAAATCTAGTTTCTAGACAAATATTTATTAGATAGCAAGCCATATTATCATGCTTTGATTTTGCTATTGAACACATTAAAAGTGAATCGAATGCATCACCTGATTTTCTAATAAGAGAATTTTTGCAAGGTAGAAATGAGCAAGAAGTAAGTAAAAAGTGAAGATTATGATCAACCACTTGACCAACCAGTGACTCCATTACAAGCTAAACAATTAGCCATTTAATCTTTGACAATATCACAGGTTATTAAGAGAAAAAAATCATCTGCATCAACTAAAAACTTATATAAAATTTCTACCATTAATAAATATATATTATTACAATCATCTGATCTATTTAAAACTAAATCATTATCAGAGGAACATTCTTACCATGAAAAGCCTGTACCGATGAAAATAACGGCCTTAGAAAAAGAATGGTTCAAGATGGATAAAAGAACCCTTTATAAAACAATTTTTTCAAATACTTTCCATTACCCACCAGCAAGTATTCAAAAAATCCAAATCTTCTATGGATTTATTTAGTTGACACAAGATCTATTGAATTAACCCACAATAAAGATCCAATCACAAAAGACATAATATACTATAAAATTAAGATCCTCAAAGTAATAACTCTATCATAATGGGAAAGACCTCCTTTTCACTGTAAAAAATTTACTAGAAAATTCGAACTTCAAAATTACTCCTATTAATATGATTATATATATGCTTGGTAGTACACCTTGTATCTTTCTCTGAATTTGCACTCTTGGTTCATCTGGTTCCGCAAGAGAATTTTTCTGTCTTCCTGTTTTACTGATATTCAATAATATTATCAGTACATATTTTTACTCCAATTTGTACTACTATATTATATATTTGGCCAAATGTTAGACCTTCATATGGTATTTGAGTACCAAATAGAGATTTTAGTTTTTGTAAAACTTTTTTTCAAAAGAGTTTGGCTAAAGCTGCTATAAATCTATCTTTCTAAAAAGGAGTTGCTGCATTATCTCTCGTTATTACTTTAAAGATGAAAACATCTTTATACCACCTGTAGTCAGACATTATGGGACATTGTAAGCTCATTAGTTGGATTTCTATTCTCTCTTTAAAAATATTTGGGTCTCCTAAAAAGTTTTTTAAGATTGTAAAGATTAAGGTTGCTGTAGCGTCTTATGTTTGGTCTTCTGGTTTCACACTATTTAAGATGAAATCTTTTTCTGGTAAGTTAGAAAGTTATCCCACCATCCTTTTAATTGTCCCATAAATCCTTAGGTAATCATTGTAAAACCTGGTTATTTAATAAATAATTAGCTCATAAATTAATATTTATTCTAGAAAATAAAAAATGTAATTTTTATGGTTTAATATAATAGAGAAAATTAAAACGAGAATTTTGACACTAATTTTAAAAAAATCGGCTCAAAATTGGACCAAACGAACCAAACCAGTCGAACCGAACCCAAACCAGTCCCGTGGGCCCTACTTCCTCACTTAATTAAATGAGCTTAGCTCATTTCTCTCTCCCATTTCATGCCATTCACGCTGCTGGTGCAGCAAGATGGGAATATCCCCAATTCCCAAACTCAAACCTTCATCCAATCTTCAATCCTTGCTAACTTTTGATTCGGAGCTCCGATTGACGTACCGTTTGCAGCCATGCGATCATGGTGTTGAACTCTACAAATCCCATAAATTTATTTCTAAGGTAAGCTACGAATTGATTTCAGTTTTTCAGTCCTTGATTTTGAAATTATTGGGCAAAAGTGTTGAGATTTTGAGCTTTTTGATGTTATAAGATCTAATTAGCTTGAAGGGAAGACTTAGTCTTGTCTCCTTGATCCTTGGGTAAGGTAAAGAAATCCTAAACCCTTGTGGTTTGTCCAATTTCATGTGCCCTAGTGTTAAAATTGTTCAATTGTATGAACTAGTTGAGTTTATGTTAAATTAGAGTTGAAATTGTCAAATTGGAGCTTGATTGAAGT
Source organism: Arachis stenosperma (assembly GCF_014773155.1). Taxonomy (NCBI): domain Eukaryota; kingdom Viridiplantae; phylum Streptophyta; class Magnoliopsida; order Fabales; family Fabaceae; genus Arachis; species Arachis stenosperma. Next base: position 17,389,661 of record NC_080385.1, read on the forward strand.
CTTGGAAAGGCTTGGAGTGGGATTTTGGTGCTGGTAGATCTATTTGAAAGGTTTTGGAGCCTTGAAAGTTGAGGAAAAGTTGAATTGGTAGTGTTCTGGGTTAAGCGGGTGATGCATGAGCATCTTTCTTATCTTTTCCTAGTGAATTTGCATTTAATTTGTTAAGTTTAATCAAGAATTAATTATCTTTTAGCCAATATGGATGCTACGTTGAGTCTTGTGCAATTCTGTTTATTTTAGGTAGCATTCAGCTGGATTTGATGGAGTTTCTGCAGCACAAGAATTGAAGAAGATGACAGCGAAGAGCGACACATGCGCGTGATTTAGAGCTTTCCATGGCGACGCAAGCGCGTGCCTGACGCGTACGCGTGAAAAGCGAAGTTGCACAGCGACGCATACACGTGACTGACGCATACGCGTGACATGTGCCACGTGCAGAAAATGCAGAAAAAATGCTGGGGCGATTTCTAAGCCCCATTTTGGCACTCAAGTAAGGCACAGCTCTCTGCCAAGTTAGGCGCAGATCCAGTGTAGCCAAGTGGTCCCCACGTTACATGGCATGGATTATTTAATTGATTCTGATTCAAATTTAAATTTGAAAAAGAGGAAAAGATATTATCTTAATTTTAGATATTAGATTTTAAATTAATTAGGATTAGTTTTAAAAAGGAGAAATTTTTCTTCTTTAGGGAGATTCCATTAGGGAATTCTATACAAATTAACATTCCATCTCAGACAATTTACCAAAATCCTTATTTTCTCTCTGAGTCATGAGCAACTAAACATCCATTGTTAAGGTTAGGAGCTCTGTCTATTGTATGGATTGATACTATTATTTCTCTATTTTAATTCATGTTTTGATTTATATTTCAATAATTGTTTTCGTTCTTTATTTTATGAATTTGGGTGGAACGGAAGTATGACCTATGTTCTAATTGAGTTCTTGTATAACTTGGAAAAGCCCTTTACTTAAACAACAGCTTGAAAATATATTATCCTGAATTTATAATTGTTTGTATTTAACAGGATACGTGACATATAATCCCCTTATTTTTGGATAATTAGGATTCTTGTGGCATATAAACTGAAATTTGATCATCACTCTCTAATTGAAATTAATGGACCAAGGAATTGGCAGTTGATGAATTTTAGAGGAGATTAGGAAGGTCTAAGGAATTAGGGTCTAGTCACAAATAGTTTGCCATGAATTAAATCTTGCATGATTAAAATAGTTAATAAAAAAAGTCAGTCAGGAAAATAGATAACTCTAAAGTCTTAACTATTTTCTCCCATATTTTATTTTCAACTTAATTACTTGCTGCCTTCTGATATTTTGACTTTTTAAACCTTTTGAACATCTCAAAACCATTTTCTGCTTGTCTAACTAAGCCAATCACTCAATCATTGTTGCTTGATCCATCAATCCTCATGGGATTGACCCTCACTCACCTGAGGTATTACTTGATACGACCCGATGCACTTGCCGGTTAGTCTATGGGTTATAAATCCCGTAGTAAGTTTTTGGTGCCGTTGCTACGGATTGACTGTGATTAACAACTATCAGTTGTTTGATTGCTTAGATTAGGCGTTTTAATTATAATTTAATTTAAATTTTATTTAAAATTTTTTGAAAAAAAAATTTCTGTTCTGTCTTCTTTGCTTTCCTTTTTACCACATGGTGCGTTTAATTCTGTTTGGTATCTTGTGCTAAGGAAAAATAATAGAAAGAGATCACATGGATTACTACTCACACCCAAGTAGTGATTCATATTGTGGTGGATGGAGGAACTATCCAAATTTTGGTTGGCAAAGTCAAAACCAAATAAACTTCAATGCTCCATGTTCCAACTATCAAGAGCCACCACCTCCATATTCATATCAAGAACCACCATCTCCATATTCATACCAAGAACCACCACCTCTCTATCCATATCAAGAACCATCATCCTTCTACACATATCAAGAGCCACCATCTCCCTATTCATACCAAGAACCATCCTCTTTTTACACTTATCAAGAAACATCATCTCCTTCTTATACATATCAAGAGCCACCATCTCCTTATTCATCTCAAATACCATCAGATCTTGAGCTTCTCATGAAAGAATTCATATATGATATAAAGACGAGTGTCAAAAATGTAGAGAATTATGTGCAGCTGATTACCAAATCCCAGGAAGAAGAACAAGCAAATTCTTTCCCAAGAGATATAATGCAAGATCCTATGGAAGAAAGTGAGGAAATCAATCAAAGGAGTTCATACTCCAGTGAATTAGAGAACTTTTCACCCTCACACATGAAAGAAGAGGAAGATGCAAAAACAAAGGAGGAAGATGCACCAACAAAGGAGTTTGTAAGGGATGAAACAATTATGGGAATCTATACTCCAATGAAGCAGAGAGTGGCATAGAGGGTGAGTTTATTGAACCACTAATTCAAGAAGTTCTTGATGAAGGGTACACTCTAACCATCACACAGCGCCCAAATCTTGAAATCAAAGAAGTGAAGGCAATCAAGGAAAGCACTGAAAAGGGGATTGTGACCAAGAAACAGAAGAAAATATCTATGAAGAAGAAAAGGTCAGCAAGAAATAATTCCACCTCTACCCCAACAAGTAAGGTGAATCTAGCTAATCACAATAAAAGAAAGCTTGTTAGGAGGACTTTATATCAGGGGGAACTAATCTTCACCTCTCTTCCCTTGGAGACATTTCTTCTAACCAACTGGAAGAAGAGGAAGAAAATTCAACAATCAAGTGTCAAGCTAGTAACATTAAAGAAGCGCTTGTCGGGAGGCAACCCGATAATTTCGTATCCTTAGTTATTTTCGTAGTAGTAGTTTTCTTATTTATTTGATTTTTCTTAAGTTCTATCTGATCATGCAGCTATTTGAGAACAGGAACTGAACACTTAGAAAAATATTTCAAAAAAAAGAAAAAGAAGAAGAAGAGAGACGAAGAAGAAAAGTTACCGAGAGATGAGCAGGAGTGGCGCAGGAAGTGTATTTTGCGCACAAATTGGCTAACGCGTACGCGTCCATGACGCGTGCGTGTCAATTACAATTTTGGCACTCCACGCGTACGCGTCAAGCACGCGCACGCGTGGATGAGTAAAATCGGCGTAAAAGGTGTTTAGCCAGAGAGTTATGCTGGTGTGGGCTGGAACTATGCTGGGCGCACAAGCCCCACCAAGCGGATGCGTCCCTGATGCGTTCAAGTTGTTTTTCCATCCTGGCATTCCACGCGTACTTATCCCGGACGCGTTCGCGTCCTGGACGCCTTCACGTCGCTTGAAATTCGTGCGATCCACACATACGTGTGCCTCATGCGTACGCGTCGCGTGCGACGCCCAATTGAACCACCTCAGCGCCTGATTTCAAATCATCCACCTCCCAAATCCTAATTCTCTCTTGTTCTTTTATCCTTTTATTCTTCTTTTATCATACTAATTAATTTTCTTTCCCTCTCTGTTTTCAGTTCTTTTTTGCTTGAGGACAAGCAAACCTTTAAGTTTGGTGTTGACACTTCACTTATGGCTTCTCTGTTTACCACCAAAGGGAGATGAATGTGCTTCATGAAGGAAAGAGATGACCACCAACATAACTGAGGTGGTTGAGTTTCTTTCATTCTATTTCTCTTCCGTTCTTATTGTGTTGTCTTCTGTTTTCTGTTGCTTTGATTGCTTGCATGATCTTTAGTACTTTTAGTTAAAAAAAATCTGTCTCATGTATTGCTCACTAAAGCTTGAATTCAAAAGAAAAATAAGTGATGTATTGCATGAGAAATTGAGTTATAGTTAAGAGTAGTCTTATTTACGTAAATGTGGTGGTATTATTTGTGATTGTGAATGCATGATATGAACAGTGCATAGTTGAATTTGAATTAAAGGATGTTGATGTACAAGGAACAGGAATCTAGAAAGCTATTATGAATTCTCTGAAATAACCAAAAGTTTAATCCTTGAAGCAAAAGAAATAGCAAAAGAAAAAATATATAATAATAAAAGCAAGGTCCAAGGCTCTGAGTATCAATGACTAGGGAGGTCATACATGATTAAAAGCTCAAAGAGTTGTTTCCTTAGTCATATACTTGTGGTGTAATTGTGTCAAGTAATCCTTGAGACAAAACACTTAGAATCGAGACCAAATGCGTTTAACAGAGTATGCCAAAGGCTTTGAGCACCACTGTCTGGGAGTAACTGAAAGAAAAATCAAAACTTAAAGGAAGTTTCCCAGTTAAGTGCTTGTGGTGTTTCTGTGTCAAGTAACCCTTGAGACAAAACATTTAAAGTCACGGCTAGGCTCAAGGTGCAAAGTACCAAAGAAAAACAAATTAAAGAAAATTATGCTGTGTTCAAGGATTAAAGTGGAGTATAAAGATCAGAGAATTCATAATATAATCTGAATTCTAATTCCGAATGACACTGACGTTCCTCTGATTTAAAGGAAAGTGAGATGCCAAAACTGTTCAAAATTACAATGAATAAACCCCACTATAAGAAGAGACATGAGCTTAATCGAACTATCATTCTCATGCAAATTCACATCCTAAGCCTGTATTATTTTGGTTGCTTGAGGACAAGCAACAATTCAAGTTTGGTGTTATGATGCGTGAGCATCTTTCTTATCTTTTCCTAGTGAATTTGCATTTAATTTGTTAAGTTTAATAAAGAATTAATTATCTTTTAGCCACTATGGATGCTACGTTGAGTCTTGTGCAATTCTGTTTATTTTAGGTAGTATTCAGCTGGATTTGATGGAGTTCCTGCAGCACAAGAATTGAAGGAGATGACAGTAAAGAGCGACGCGTGCGCGTACCTGACGCGTGCGCGTACCTGACGCGTGCGCGTACCTGACGCGTGCGCGTACCTGACGCGTGCGCGTACCTAATGCGTGCGCGTGATTTAGAGCTTTCCATGGCGACATGTGTGCGTGCCTGACGCGTACGCGTGAAAAGCGAAGTCGCACAGCGACACGTACGCGTACGCGTGACACGCAGAATAGACCATCGACGTGTACGCGTGACTGACGCGTACGCGTGACATGTGTCACATGCAGAAAACGCAGAAAAAATGCTGGAGGCGATTTCTGGGCCCCATTTTGGCACTCAAGTAAGGCACAGCTCTCTGCCAAGTTAAGCGCGGATCCAATGAAGCTAAGTGGTCCCCATGTTACAAGGTATTGATTATTTAGTTGATTCTGATTCAAATTTGAATTTGAAAAAGAGAAAAAGATATTATGTTAATTTTATATATTAGATTTTAAATTAATTAGGATTAGTTATAAAAAGGAGAAACTTTTTTTCTTTAGGGGGATTCCGAATGATTCCATTAGGAAATTCTATACAAATTAACATTCCATCTCAGACAATTTACCAGAATCCTTATTTTCTCTCTGAGTCATGAACAACTAAACCTCCATTGTTAAGGTTAGGAACTCTGCCTATTGTATGGATTGATACTATTATTTCTCTATTTTAATTCATGTTTTGATTTATATTTCAATAATTGTTTTCGTTCTTTATTTTATGAATTTGGGTGGAACGGAAGTATGACCCATGTTCTAATTGAGTTCTTGTATAACTTGGAAAAGCTCTTTACTTGAACAACAGCTTGAAAACATATTAACCTGAATTTCTAATTGTTCGTATTTAACAGGATACGTGACATATAATCCTCTTATTTTTGGATAATTAGAATTCTTGTAGCATATAAACTGGAATTTGATCATCACCCTCTAATTGGAATTAATTGACCAAGGAATTGGCAGTTGATGAATTTTATATGAGACTAGGAAGGTCTAAGGAATTAGGGTCTAGTCACAAATAGTTTGCCATGAATTAAATCTTGCATGATTAAAATAGTTAATAAGAAAAGTCAATCAGGAAAATAGATAACTCTGAAGCCTTAACTATTTTCTCCCATATTTTATTTTCAACTTAATTACTTGATGCCTTCTGATATTTTGAAGTCACTTTTTAAACCTTTTGAACATCTCAAAACCATTTTCTGCTTGCCTAACTAAGCCAATCACTCAATCATTGTTGCTTGATCCATCAATCCTCGTGGAATCGACCCTCATTCACCTGAGGTATTACTTGGTATGACCCGGTGCACTTGCCGGTTAGTCTGTGGGCTATAAATCCCGCACCAGCAGAGAATCGGCCAATGTATGGTTTCGGTTTCTTATATCTAAAATGTAATGTGGTTGTGAAAACTTAGGCTAGTGACCCATAGGATAGGAATTGAATTTGTGATGATAGTTGATTGGTTGTTGGAATTGTTGTATGATTATGTGATTGTTGGCTTTTGGAGTGTATGATTAAAGCTCTTGATTGATGATGTATGTGAGTTTTGTATGATGACGATACTTGGTATATATAAAGGTTGAATTAAAGTTAAAATTGTGCTTGATATGGATAATTGGTCTTGTATGTTGATCATTGTGGAATTAGAGACCTTGGTGGTGGAGTTTGATGAAAATGAAAGATTGGTATTAGATGATATATATTGTGGATTTTTGAGTTAAAATTTATGAAGTAGAGTGTTGATGTGTTGTGGGATGAATATGGAAGTTGTAATGTGGTTGAGATTGAAATAGTAAGGTTTTGGTTGGTTTTAAAAATGAATTTAGAAGTACATGTTTTGGAAATTGGGGGTTTATGAGCTTTGGAAAAAAATGGAATTTTGATGAACTTCAACGGATCATATCTTGAGCTATTATTTTTGGAATTTGATGATTTTTATATCAAATGAAAGATAATTTCATAAGCTTTAAAATGGTTTAAATTTGGTGGAAATCCAAATTTTATGGAAAGAGATATGATCATTGCAAGTTTGGGATTGAAATTTTAAATTCTTCAAATTCTGCAGAATTTGTGATTTCTGGTTTGTGTATGCACGCACACCCTGTGAATTTCTGGACCTGTGCGCACGCACACACTTGTGCGTACGTACACACAGGGAAGTGGCTGCGGAGGATGGTGGAGTGCTGTGTATGTGATATAGGCCGAATGGCTGTGTACATGATATGAGCTGAATGGCTGTGTGTGATATGAGCAGAATGGCTGTGTGTGATGATGGTTTATGGCTGAATCGGAATTATGATTTTTAGCCGGATGGCTATGATGAATTGTGATCTATGACTGGAAATGAAAATATGTATTTGAATGATTTTGTATCTAGAGCTCTCTTTCTCAAAAGTGTGACCCCAGAGAGATGGAAGAAGGTGAGGATCCCCTTCCTTGTTCCTCCTGGTATTGTAAAATCGCCCCAAGCGAGATGGTGGGAGGTTAGGATCCCCTCCTTGGTTCCTCCTGGGCATATGAGAACGTATCTCCTGAGTAAATGCAAGGGTTGTAGTTTTGCCCCCACTTGCTCCAGGTTGGTTAGTATAGAGGCTCCTCAGGTGGACACAAGGGTTGTGGTTTCGTCCAACTTACCCCGAGTTATGATGAGTGATGATATGGTTATAAGGAATGATTATGGAATGTGTATGGATGGATGTGAAATGATTATCTGAGATACGAGTTTTTCTGGATGAAAGCAGTGACTAGCCACCATGTGCTCTAGGTAGAGACTCGATACTCTGCTGACCCTATGTCGTAAGTGTGGCCGGACACTGCGAAAGGTCCGGATGAGCTCGTCCCCGTGATAAACACCAGTGTGGGTGTTGTATGATTATGATGATAATTATGATTATGTTTATGATTTAGAATTACTCGAGTTGGGGATGCACGATAGAGAGACCGTTCAATGGTTAGCTACCAGGATTTGTCGGGTTGGCTCTATAATCGACAGATGAGACTCATCGACCACTAGGACAGGCATGCATCATATGCATCTATATGTCTTGTTTGGATTGCCTAAGTGATTGCATAATTAAATGCTACTTGATTATCTGCTATATTTGAATCCTATTTGTAATTTCTCTGTTTGTAATAACTGTGTTTGTTGCATTTGGTTCTGCTGGTGGTTGGGAGGTTCGGAGGAGTTGGAACGGGGAGTTTTAGATAGTTCTGAAGACCCTTAGCTAGTTGCCTATTTTATCTTTATGGTTTAGTTATGTTTTAAGCTTTATTTACCTGTTGGAAGTTCTAGGATTGCCTTCAGCTTTCCCAGGATATTATATGTTAGATAGGTGGGCACTGTTACCATGCTGAGAACCTCTGATTCTCACCCATGCGAGATTTGTGGTTTTCAGATACAGGACAGGCGACACCTCGCTGAAGCATGCTGAAAGCTTCTGATGTTGCGAAGATCTTTATCTTTTGGGTTTATTTTGGTTATTTGTATTTGTTTAGATGCTTATTGTCTCCACTTATTATATATATGCTATATTATTCCTCTTAGAGGTGATTTTGGAGACTCAGGTTTTGTAACTCTGTATTTTAGGTTTTTCTCTATATCTATATATGTACATACACTTATTTGCTCGGGCTGATTTATCTTTGTGAGCCGAGTCTTGAGTTTTGTTATATGTATTTTTGGAACTCTTGGTATATTAAATCCTTAGCTTGTTCTATCTTGTTTTGTCTGCTTTATCGCTTCGTGAGCGTTACGTTTTTTTTATTTTGACGATTTTTGCTTTATCCCCTTCTTTAAAAAGGCTCCTAGTTATAAACCTTTTTCACTATATTATATATTAAATTTTTATATTTAGAGGTCGTACTGCCTCGCCACCTCTGTTTTACATCTTAGGTGTAAAGCTCTGTGTGGTAGGGTATTACAATAATGACTGTTGCTTCTCTATTACTAGCTCATTTTGCCTTATAAGTAGTTGTTTCTGTAGTCATACTACACATTAGATCTAAAATAGCTTGTTCACTTAACCCATCTAAGTTCCATTCTACTAAATAAGATCTAGTAAAACTATTTTGCACTAATTATTTTTCTTTCTTCAACTCTTACATCAGCTGGTGTTGGTCTTGGATAATAATTTCTTAGTTTCGGATAATATTGATTCTTATGTGTCATCTTATTAATTTTTATTGTATTAATACCTATTTTTCTTGACTTATAGATTAAGTTTTTTTTAGCTCATCAATGTCAACTTTCACGTTTGTTCTTAGTTTAATCACATCAAGACTTTTAGGCTTTTCTATAGGTTTAATTTGTTTATGTTTATGTTCAATTTTTTCTAACTGGATTTTTATAATATCTAGGACCGTATTAGTGTAGTTAAACTGCTAATGTACCTTTTTAATGTCTCTTTTGTCTATACTTCATTCTGTTCCACAGTCTTTATATGGAGTAGCTTCTAGTTCTAAATTTTGGGCTACCTATAGTTTTATAGTTTCTTTCGGTGGATATTGAGACTCTACTATTTGTCCTGTGTTGATTTTTCAAATAGTAGTTGTCTTACTTAAAGAACAAAACTCTTTTTTGTAATCTTAAAAGTAGTTTTTGAACCAATCAAAGAAGAAATTGATTTTATTTTTTATCACCTAATTATAAAATTCTTTTCTTATTTCTATGGTTTCTTTTTCAGAATATCTAGTAAAATACCATTTTCTTAATCACATATTATATTTTGTATTAAAACCTTTCTTAATCCAATTTTTATCAATTCTATTAGAATAAAGTGGTAATGGTCTCTAATTTTTGTGTCCAATCCTCCATTATTTTTTGTTTTTGTGTTTTGGTTGTGTGTATTGAGATATTTTGATGATTTTGGTGGTTTAGGTATAATCTAGCCTTGGATAATCATTGGATTTTACCCCAATCACCAATGGGTGAGGTAAGGAATCATTATCCCCTTTTAATTTTCTAATTTTAAGAGGTTAGGATATTAAAATTGTGAATGTGTATGAAATTATAGGAAATTAGGTTGAATGTATGTGAAGTTGATCTCAAATTGATGAAGTAGAGTGTTTGAATTAGAACTCTGGTGGTTGGAAGCTTGTCAAGTGAATGTTGAAGGCTTGAAAACTTATGGAAACGACGGCTTGGGGTGTCTTATGGCTTGGGAGATAATCGGCTAAGGTATAGTTTCAGTTTTCTTTAGTTAATATATAATGTTCTGTGAACTCTAGGCTAGTTGCCTTAAGATAGGTTGAATTGCATGAATTGTTTAAATGAAATATATGTGATGTATGAACATTGGTTGAACTTGAATTGTGGAATGAATTGGTATGGTGGAGGTTGTGGTGATGTTATTGAATAAGGATGCTGGTGCACGAAATTGTGATCACTACTTTTCACAACTCAAATAATCCCAGTAATGAATCCAAAAACTTGGTGTTCAATACCATGGCATAAACACAACTTCGCACAACTAACCAGCAAGTGCACTGGGTCGTCCAAGTAATAAACCTTACGCGAGTAAGGGTCGATCCCACGGAGATTGTTGGTATGAAGCAAGCTATGGTCACCTTGTAAATCTTAGTCAGGCAGACTGAACTGGTTATGGATGATATATGAATAAAACATAAAGATAAAGATAGAGATACTTATGCAATTCATTGGTAAGAATTTCAGATAAGTGTATGAAGATGCTTTGTCCCTTCCGTCTCTCTGCTTTCCTACTGTCTTCATCCAATCCTTCTTACTCCTTTCCATGGCAAGCTGTATGTTGGGCATCACCATTGTCAGTGGCTACAGTCCCGTCCTCTCAGTGAAAATGTTCAACGCACCCTGTCACGGCACGGCTATTCAGCTGTCGGTTCTCGATCATGTCGGAATAGAATCCAGTGATTCTTTTGCGTCTGTCACTAATGCCCCACAATCGCGAGTTTGAAGCTCGTCATAGTCATTCAATCATTGAATCCTACTCAGAATACCACAGACAAGGTTTAGACCTTCCGGATTTTCTTGAATGCCGCCATCAATTCTAACTTATACCACGAAGATTCCGGTTAAGGAAATCCAAGAGATAAACATTCAAGCCTTGTTTGCTTGTAGAACGGAGTGGTTGTCAGGCACGCGTTCATAAGTGAGAATGATGATGAGCGTCACATAATCATCACATTCATCATGTTCTTGGATACGAATGAATATCTTGGAATAAGAACAAGCTGAATTGAATAGAAGAACAATAGTAATTGCATTAATACTCGAGGTACAGCAGAGCTCCACACCTTAATCTATGGTGTGTAGAAACTCCACCATTGAAAATACATAAGAACAAGGTCCAAGCATGGCCGAGAGGCCAGCCCCCGAATGATCTAAGAACTAGGCGTCCAAAGATGATCTAGAGATCTAAAATGATCAAAAGATCAAAATACAATGGCAAAAGGTCTTATTTATAAAGAACTAGTAGCCTAGGGTTTACAGAAATGAGTAAATGACATAAAAAATCCACTTCCGGGCCCACTTGGTGTGTGCTTGGGCTGAGCATTGAAGCATTTTCGTGTAGAGACTCTTCTTGGAGTTAAACGCCAGCTTTTGTGCCAGTTTGGGCGTTTAACTCCCATTCTTGTGCCAGTTCCGGCGTTTTACGCCAAAATTCTTGAGCTGATTTGGAACGCCGGTTTGGGCCATCAAATCTTGGGCAAAGTATAGACTATTATACATTGCTGGAAAGCCCAGGATGTCTACTTTCCAACGCTGTTAAGAGCGCGCCAATTGGGCTTCTGTAGCTCCAGAAAATCCACTTCGAGTGCAGAGAGGTCAGAATCCAACAGCATCTGCAGTCCTTTTCAGCCTCTGAATCAGATTTTTGCTCAGGTCCCTCAATTTCAGCCAGAAAATACCTGAAATCACAGAAAAACACACAAACTCATAGTAAAGACCAGAAAAGTAATTTTTAACTAAAAACTAATAAAAATATACTAAAAACTAACTAAAACACACTAAAAACATACTAAAAACAATGCCAAAAAGCGTACAAATTATCCGCTCATCACAACACCAAACTTAAATTGTTGCTTGTCCCCAAGCAACTGAAAATCAAATAAGATAAAAAGAAGAGAATATGCAATGAACTCCAAAAACATCTATGAAGATCAGTATTAATTAGATGAGCGGGGCTTTAGCTTTTTGCCTCTGAACATTTTTGGCATCTCACTTTATCTTTTGAAATTCAGAATGATTGGCTTCTATAGGAACTCAGAATCCAGATAGTGTTATTGATTCTCCTAGTTAAGTATGATGATTCTTGAACACAGCTACTTTATGAGTCTTGGCCGTGGCCCAAAGCACTCTGTCTTCCAGTATTACCACCGGATACATACATGCCACAGACACATAATTGGGTGAACCTTTTCAGATTGTGACTCAACTTTGCTAGAGTCCCTAATTAGAGGTGTCCAGGGTTCTTAAGCACACTCTTTTTGCCTTGGATCACAACTTTATTTCTTTCTTTTTCTTTCTTTTTCTCTTTCTCCTTTTTTTTCGTTTTTTTTTCTCTCTTTTTTTTCGCTTCTTTTTTTTGTATTCATTACTTTTTCTTGCTTCAAGAATCATTTTTATGATTTTTCAGATCCTCAGTAACATGTCTCCTTTTCTATCATTCTTTCAAGAGCCAACATTCATGAACCACAAATTCAAAAGACATATGCACTGTTTAAGCATACATTCAGAAAACAAAAGTATTGCCATTCTTCTCTTTTTCAATTAAGAACATTCTTCTCTTTTTTCTTCTCTGTTTAATTAATTTGTTATAAAATTCAAAATTCATGCAATTCTTCTCTTTTTCAATTAAGAACATTTTTCATTTAAGAGAGGTGATGGATTCATAGGACATTCATAACTTTAAGGTATAGACACTAAGACACTAATGATCACAAGACACAAACATAGATAAACATAAGCATAAAATTTCGAAAAACAGGAAAATAAAGAACAAGGAAATTAAAGAATGGGTCCACCTTAGTGATGGCGGCTTGTTCTTCCTCTTGAAGATCTTATGGAGTGCTTGAGCTCCTTAATGTCTCTTCCTTGCCTTTGTTGCTCCTCTCTCATGATTCTTTGATCTTCTCTAATTTCATGGAGGAGAATGGAATGTTCTTGGTGCTCCACCCTTAGTTGTCCCATGTTGGAACTCAATTCTCCTAGGGAGGTGTTGATTTGCTCCCAATAGTTTTGTGGAGGAAAGTGCATCCCTTGAGGCATCTCAGGGATTTCATGATGAGTGAGATCTCTTGTTTGCTCCATCCTTTTCTTAGTGATGGGCTTGTCCTCATCAATGGGGATGTCTCCCTCTATGTCAATTCCAATTGAATAACAGAGGTGACAAATAAAATGAGGAAAGGCTAACCTTGCCAAGGTAGAGGACTTGTCCGCCACCTTATAGAGTTCTTGGGCTATAACCTCATGAACTTCTACTTCTTCTCCAATCATGATGCTATGAATCATGATGGCCCGGTCTAGAGTAACTTCGGACCGGTTGCTAGTGGAAATGATTGAGCGTCAGATAAACTCCAACCATCCCCTAGCTACGGGCTTGAGGTCATATCTTCTCAATTGAACCAGCTTCCCTCTTGAATCTCTCTTCCATTGGGCGCCCTCTTCACAAATGTTTGTGAGGACTTAGTCCAACCTTTGATCAAAGTTGACCCTTCTAGTGTAAGGATGCTTATCTCCTTGTATCATGGGCAAGTTGAATGCCAACCTTACATTTTTCGGACTAAAATCTAAGTATTTCCCCCGAACCATTGTAAGCCAATTCTTTGGGTCCGGGTTCACACTTTGATCATGGTTCTTGGTGATCCATGCATGGGCATAGAACTCTTGAACCATTAAGATTCCGACTTGTTGAATGGGGTTGGTAAGAACTTCCCAACCTCTTCTTCTAATCTCATGTCGGATCTCCGGATATTCACTCTTTTTGAGTTTGAAAGGGACCTCGGGGATCACCTTCTTCAAGGCCACAACTTCATAGAAGTGGTCTTGATGCACCCTTGAGATGAATCTCTCCATCTCCCATGACTCGGAGGTGAAAGCTTTTGCCTTCCCTTTCCTCTTTCTAGAGGTTTCTCCGGCCTTGGATGCCATAAATGGTTATGGAAAAACAAAAAGCAATGCTTTTACCACACCAAACTTAAAAGGTTTGCTCGTCCTCGAGCAAAAGAAGAAAGAAGAGAGTAGAAGAAGAAGAAATAGAGGAGATGGAGGTGGCTTTGTGGTTCGGCCAAAGGGTAGAAGTAGTGTCTAGGTTGTGTGAAAATGAAGGAGTGAAGATAGGTTTATATAGGGGTGGAGAGAGGGGTAGGGTTCGGTCATGTAAGGGTAGGTTTGGGAGGGAAAGTGGTTTGAATTATGAATGGTAAGGTAGGTGGGGTTTTATGAAGGATGGATGTGAGTGGTGAAGAGAAAGATGGGATTTGATAGGTGAATGGTTTTTGGGGAAGAGGTGTTGAGGTGATTGGTGAATGGGTGAAGAAAAGAGAGAGTGGTGGGGTAGGTGGGGATCATGTAGGGTCCACAGATCCTGAGGTGTCAAGTAAAATTCAACCCTGCACCAAGTGGCGTGCAAAAATGCACCCTTTGCCAATTCTGGCATTAAACGCCGGGCTGGTGCCCATTTCTGGCGTTTAACGCCAGCTTCTTGCCCTTTCCTGGTGTTTAACGCCAGTCTGGTGCCCCTTTCTGGCGTTAAACACCCAGAATAGTGCCAGACTGGGCGTTAAACGCCCATTTGCTGCCCTTACTGGCGTTTAAACGCCAGCAAGGCCTTCCTCTAGGGTGTGCTATTTTTCTTTTTGTTTTTCATTCTGTTTCTGCTTTTTCAATTGATTTTGTGACTTCCCATGATCATCAACCTATTAAAACATAAAATAACAAAAGAAATAGATAGATATAATAAAATTGGGTTGCCTCCCAACAAGCGCTTCTTTAATGTCAGTAGCTTGACAGTGGGCTCACATGGAGCCTCACGGATACTCAGAGCAATGTTGGAACCTCCCAACACCAAACTTAGAGTTTGAATGTGGGGGTTCAACACCAAACTTAGAGTTTGGTTGTGGCCTCCCAACACCAAACTTAGAGTTTGACTGTGGGAGCTCTGTTTGACTCTGTTTTGAGAGAAGCTCTTCATGCTTCCTCTCCATGGTGACAGAGGGATATCCTTGAGCCTTAAACACAAAGGATTCTTCATTCACTTGAATGATCAATTCACCTCTGTCCACATCAATCACAGCCTTTGCTGTGGCTAGAAAGGGTCTGCCAAGGATGATGGATTCATCCATGCACTTCCCAGTCTCTAGGACTATGAAATCAGCAAGGATGTAATGGTCTTCAACTTTTACCAGAACATCCTCTACAAGTCCATAAGCTTGTTTCTTTGAATTGTCTGCCATCTCTAGTGAGATTCTTGCAGCTTGTACCTCAAATATCCCTAGCTTCTCCATTACAGAGAGAGGCATGAGGTTTACACTTGACCCTAAGTCACATAGAGCCTTCTTAAAGGTCATGGTGCCTATGGTACAAGGTATTGAAAATTTCCCAGGATCTTGTCTCTTTTGAGGTAATTTATGCCTAGACAAGTCATCCAGTTCTTTGGTGAGCAAAGGAGGTTCATTCTCCCAAGTCTCATTACCAAATAACGTGTCATTTAGCTTCATGATTGCTCCAAGATATTTAGCAACTTGCTCTTCAGTGACATCTTCATCCTCTTCAGAGGAAGAATGCTCATCAGAACTCATGAATGGCAGAAGTAAATTCAATGGAATCTCTATGGTCTCAGTGTGAGCCTCAGATTCCCATGGTTCCTCATTAGGGAACTCATTGGAGGCCAGTGGACGTCCATTGAGGTCTTCCTCAGTGACGTTCACTGCCTCTTCCTCCTCTCCAAATTCGCCCATGTTGATGGCCTTGCACTCTCCTTTTGGATTGTCTTCTGTATTGCTTGGGAGAGTACTAGGAGGGAGTTCAGTAATTTTCTTGCTCAGCTGACCCACTTGTGCCTCTAAATTCCTAATGGAGGACCTTGTTTCAGTCATGAAACTTTAAGTGGTTTTGATTAGATCAGAGACCATGGTTGCTAAGTCAGAGTGGTTCTGCTTAGAATTCTCTGTTTGTTGCTGAGAAGATGATGGAAAAGGCTTGCCATTGCTAAACCTGCTTCTTCCACCATTATTATTGTTGAAACTTTGTTGAGGTCTCTGTTGATCCTTCCATGAGAGATTTGGATGATTTCTCCATGAAGAATTATAGGTGTTTCCATAGGGTTCTCCCATGTAATTCACCTCTTCCATTGAAGGGTTCTCAGGATCATAAGCTTCTTCTTCAGATGAAGCATCCTTAGTACTGCCTAGTGCATTTTGCATTCCAGACAGACTTTGAGAAATCAAATTGACTTGCTGAGTCAATATTTTGTTCTGAGCCAATATGGCATTCAGAGTATCAATCTCAAGAACTCCTTTCTTCTGATTTGTCCCATTGTTCACAGGATTCCTTTCAGAAGTGTACATGAATTGGTTATTTGCAACCATTTCAATTAGCTCTTGAGCTTCTGTAGGCATCTTCTTCAGATGAAGAGATCCTCCAGCAGAGCTATCCAAAGATATCTTGGACAGTTCAGATAGACCATCATAGAAGATACCTATGATGCTCCATTCAGAAAGCATGTCAGAAGGACACTTTCTGATCAATTGTTTGTATCTTTCCCAAGCTTCATAGAGGGATTCTCCTTCCTTCTGTCTGAAGGTTTGGACTTCCACTCTAAGCTTACTCAATTTTTGAGGTGGAAAAAACTTTGCCAAGAAGGCATTGACTAGCTTTTCCCAAGAGTTCAGGCTTTCTTTAGGTTGTGAGTCCAACCATATTCTAGCTCTGTCTCTTACAGCAAAAGGGAATAGCATAAGTCTGTAGACCTCAGGGTCAACCCCATTGGTCTTGACAGTGTCACAGATTTGCAAGAATTCAGCTAAAAACTGATGAGGATCTTCCAGTGGAAGTCCATGGAACTTGCAATTCTGTTGCATTAGAGAAACTAATTGAGGCTTAAGCTCAAAGTTGTTTGCTCCAATGGCAGGGATAGAGATGCTTCTCCCATAGAAGTCGGGAGTAGGTGCAGTAAAGTCACCAAGCACCTTCCTTGCATTGTTGGCATTGTTGTTATTTTCGGCTGCCATAGGTTCTTCTTCCTTGAAGAATTCTGTTAGGTCCTCTACAGAGAATTGTGCTTTAGCTTCTCTTAGCTTTCGCTTCAAGGTCCTTTCAGGTTCAGGGTCAGCTTCAACAAGAATGCCGTTGTCTTTGCTCCTGCTCATATGAAAGAGAAGAGAATAAGAAAATGTGGAATCCTCTATGTCACAGTATAGAGATTCCTTGAGGTGTCAGAGGAACAGAAAAATAGAAAGAATAGGGAGAAGAATTCGAACTTAGTGAGATAGAGTTCGAATTGTGCATGGAGGAGGAGTGGTACTCCATAAATAGAAGGATGTGAGAAGAGGGGAAGAAATTTTCGAAAATTAATTAAAAACATTTTAATAACATTTTGAAAAATTGATTGATAATTTTCGAAAACTAAAAGTGAGAAAGAAATAAAGTGATTTTTGAAAAAGATTTTGAAATTAGAAATCAAAAAGATGTGATTGAAAACTATTTTGAAAAAGATATGATTAAGAAGATATGATTCAAAAGTTATGGTTTTAAAAAGATGTGATTGAGAAGATATGATTTGAAAAAAAATTTAAAAAGATTTGATTTTAAAAAATAATGACTTGGCTAACAAGGAAAGATATGATTCAAACATTAAACCTTTCTCAACAGAAAAGGCAACATACTTGAAATGTTGAATCAAATCATTAATTGATAGCAAGTATATTTGAAAAAGGAAAGAAATTGATTTTGAAAAAGATTTGATTGAAAAGATATGATTTGAAAAAGATTTGATTTTGAAAAAATTTTTTGAAAACTTGAAAAAAAAATCTTAATTGAAAACAGAATCTTCCCTCTTGTGCCATCCTGGCGTTAAACGCCCAGAATGGTGCACATTCTGGCGTTTAACGCCCAAAACACTACCCTTTTGGGCGTTAAACGCCCAGCCAGGCACCCTGGCTGGCGTTTAAACGCCAGTTTGCCTTCTTCACTGGGCGTTTTGAACGCCCAGCTTTTTCTGTGTAATTCCTCTGCTGTATGTTCTGAATCTTCAATTCTCTGTATTATTGAATTGAAAAGACACAAATTAAAAAATATTTTTGGATTTTTAATAATGAAGAATAATCAAAATGCAACTAAAATCAAATAATAATGCATGCAAGACACCAAACTCAGCAGTTTGTATACCATTGACACTAACAAAATGAGAATGCATATGAGAAACAACAAAACACTCAAGTCAAGAGAATTTAAAGATCAGAGCAAGGAAATCATCAAGAACAACTTGAAGATTAATGAAGACACATGAATGAATGCAAGAAGAACAGAAACATGCAATTGATACCAAACTTAAAATGAGACACTAGACTCAACAAGAAACATAAAATATTTATATTTTTTATGATTTTGTAAATTTTTTTGGATTTTTCAAAAATTAAGTGGAAAAGAAAATAAAGGTATCGAAATTCTTAATGAGAATTCCAGGAATCATGCAATGTTAGTCTTAAAGCTTTAGTCTAAAGAAATTAGACATGGCTAGCCAAGCTTCAGCAAGACATTGCATTCAAGAGCTAAATTGATGAGAATCAATCAGCTTTGGTGATGATAAGAACATCACCTTGAAACACTAGAATTCATTCTTAAGAACTCTGAAAAAAAAGATACATAATCTAAGCAACAAGATGAACCGTCAGTTGTCCAAACTCAACAATCCCCGGCAACGGCGCCAAAAACTTGGTGCACGAAATTGTGATCACTACTTTTCACAACTCAAATAATCCCAGTAATGAATCCAAAAACTTGGTGTTCAATACCATGGCATAAACACAACTTCGCACAACTAACCAGCAAGTGCACTGGGTCATCCAAGTAATAAACCTTACGCGAGTAAGGGTCGATCCCACGGAGATTGTTGGTATGAAGCAAGCTATGGTCACCTTGTAAATCTTAGTCAGGCAGACTGAAATGGTTATGGATGATATATGAATAAAACATAAAGATAAAGATAGAGATACTTATGCAATTCATTGGTAAGAATTTCAGATAAGTGTATGAAGATGCTTTGTCCCTTCTGTCTCTCTACTTTCCTACTGTCTTCATCCAATCCTTCTTACTCCTTTCCATGGCAAGCTGTATGTTGGGCATCACCATTGTCAGTGGCTACAGTCCCGTCCTCTCAGTGAAAATGTTCAACGCACCCTGTCACGGCACGGCTATTCAGCTGTCGGTTCTCGATCATGTTGGAATAGAATCCAATGATTCTTTTGCGTCTGTCACTAATGCCCCACAATCGCGAGTTTGAAGCTCGTCACAGTCATTCAATCATTGAATCCTACTCAGAATACCACAGACAAGGTTTAGACCTTCCGAATTCTCTTGAATGCCGCCATCAATTCTAGCTTATACCACAAAGATTCCGGTTAAGGAAATCCAAGAGATAAACATTCAAGCCTTGTTTGCTTGTAGAACGGAGTGGTTGTCAGGCACGCGTTCATAAGTGAGAATGATGATGAGCGTCACATAATCATCACATTCATCATGTTCTTGGGTACGAATGAATATCTTGGAATAAGAACAAGCTGAATTGAATAGAAGAACAATAGTAATTGCATTAATACTCGAGGTACAGCAGAGCTCCACACCTTAATCTATGGTGTGTAGAAACTCCACTGTTGAAAATACATAAGAACAAGGTCCAGGCATGGCCGAGAGGCCAGCCCCCGAATGATCTAAGAACTAGGCATCCAAAGATGATCTAGAGATCTAAAATGATCAAAAGATCAAAATACAATGGCAAAAGGTCTTATTTATAAAGAACTAGTAGCCTAGGGTTTACAGAAATGAGTAAATGACATAAAAAATCCACTTTCGGGCCCACTTGGTGTGTGCTTGGGCTGAGCATTGAAGCATTTTCGTGTAGAGACTCTTCTTAGAGTTGAACGCCAGCTTTTGTGCCAGTTTGGGCGTTTAACTCCCATTCTTGTGCCAGTTCTGGCGTTTTACGCTAGAATTCTTGAGCTGATTTGGAATGCCGGTTTGGGCCATCAAATATTGGGCAAAGTATGAACCATTATACATTGCTGGAAAGCTCAGGATGTCTACTTTCCAACGCCATTGAGAGCGCGCCAATTGGGCTTTTGTAGCTCCAGAAAATCCACTTCGAGTGCAGGGAGGTCAGAATCCAACAGCATCTGCAGTCCTTTTCAGCCTCTGAATCAGATTTTTGCTCAGGTCCCTCAATTTCAGCCAGAAAAGTGATTTTTAACTAAAAACTAATAAAAATATACTAAAAACTAACTAAAACATACTAAAAACATACTAAAAACAATGCCAAAAAGCGTACAAATTATCCGCTCATCAGATGCTGGTGATTTTATTGATGAGTGATAGCGAATTTAACTGGATTTTGAATGGTAGATTGAATTGGTTTGAAAGTGAGTGATTAGGTTTGGGTTGAATAGATTGATGATTTGAAAATGATATTTATTAGGTGTTGAATGGTTGAAATTGGTATGGTTGATAAGATTTAGATGTGGTTGGATTGGTTTTGAATTGAGAATTTTAGAAAAATAGAAGATTTGTAACTTTTGGTAACAACCAATTTTTGACCAATTTCAACCGGACATAACTTGGCTTTCGGAACTCCAAATCTTGTAAAACTTATTTTGAATAAAAATTGGATTTGAGAAGTTTATAACGTTCAAAGAACGGACTAAAAATAATTTTTAACGAAAAAGTTATGCGCGTTTGATGCTTGGTACGGAAAACTGATTTTTCTGAACTTGGCAACTTTTTGGGAAGTTTTACATGCATGCGTACGCGAGAAGGTTGTGCATACACGGGAATACAGCTCTGTTCAGTACTTTCGCGATGTCTACAAGCTAATTCTCTTTCCATTTGTTGTATGGGACAGAGCTAAGCAGTGGCTTGACACTCATTCCAAGGAGAGCTTGCATACTTGGGATAAGGTGGTCAACAAATTTTTAACCAAGTTTTTGTCACTTCAAAAGCTGACTAAGCTGAAGACTGATGTTTAGACTTTCAGGAAGAGAGAGGGTGAGTCTCTCTATGATGCTTGGAAAATATACAAGTTGATGCTCAAGAAATGTCCTCATGATATGTTCTCAGACTGGATTCAATTGCAAATTTTCTATGATGGAGTTTTTGAGACCACTAGAATGTCTCTGGATAATTCTACAAGCAGGTCACCCCACATGAAAAGATCCCTGATGAGGCTATAGATTTGATTAAAATGGTTGCTAACAACCAGTACTTGTATTCTTCTGAGAGGACCTATGTGAAGAAGGGAGTCATGGAGTTGGATGTTTTGGATGCTATTCTTGCTCACAGAATAAGGCCATGCCTCAGCAAATTAATTCTATTATACAACACTTGAGTGCAATACAAGTCTCAACCATTAATGCTCAAGATACATCTTATGACATGAGTGGTGGCTTCCATCAAGGTGAGAATCATGGTTATGGCCAGTTTATTCCTGAATAGGTTAATTACATGGGAAATTCCTCTAGAAATCCCAATAATGATCCATATTCCAAGACATTTAATCAAGGATGGAGGAATCACCCACACTTTGGGTGGAAAGATCAACCTCAGAGGCAACCAAACATAAACAATAATTCTCAGGGTGATTTTAATCAGAACAACTTCAACAACCGTCAGTTTCAGCCCTCTTAGCCACAGTAAGCACCCTCTCAACCTCAAAATTCTCCTGACTTGGAATCTATAGTTGCAGAGCTCTCCAAGAGTACTCTTAGTTTCATGTAGGAAACCAGAGCTTCACTTAGGAACTTGAAGGTTTAGAATGGCCAAATAGCCACAAATGTTAGTGAGTTACAAAGTTCTTGGAAGTCTTTAGAAAGTTACAAATCAATATTCTTTTTGCTGAGGTTTTAGAGCAAATGTCTCTCTATGTCAAGTTCATGAAGAAGTTGCTATCTAAGAAGAGGCCTTTAAAGAGAGATGAGACAGTAGTCTTGACCAAGAAATGTAATGCCATAATTTAGAGTAATTTGCCAAGGAATATGCCTGATCTAAGGAGCTTTCAAATACCATGTACCATTGGAAACACAACCTTTGAGAAAGCCTTATGTGATCTGGGAACAAGCATAAATTTAATGCCCTTGTCTGTGATGAAGAAGTTACAAATCAAAGAAGAACACCCAACAAGGATAGCATTACAAATGGCAGATAAATCTTTGAAGCATGCACATGAAATAGTGGAGAATATCTTGGTCAAAGTGAAAAAGTTCTTCCTCTCAACAGATTTTGTGATTCTTGACATGAGGGAGGATGAAAATGTCTCTATAATCCTTGGAAGACCATTCCTAGCCACCGGAAGAGCTCTCATTGATGTAGAAGAGGGTGAATTAGTAGTTAGAATGCATAATGAGCAATTGTCCTTTCATGTCTTCAAAACTATGCATTTATCAGGCGGGGAGGAAAAGTGCATGTAGACTGAGCTTATTGTTCCAAACCTTCAAGAACCTCCTGATAATGCACAACGAGGTTTACATCTCAAGCCTCTTTTGGTGGGAATAAACACAATTTCCCTTTATATCAAACCTAAATTTGGTGTTGGGTGTCCGTCATCCACCAAGGAGGAAGTTCCCAAGAAGAAAGTACCTATGGGATGGAGAAATAGAAAGATTCCCACTGAAGGTTTCTCACTAGTGATGAAAGTGGTGTTTACTCAAAGTCCAGTGTTACCTCATACAGTGAACAGGATCTTATCTCTTAAGCATATTGAGTTAATCAATGAAAACACAGGGAGACGATTCACAGTGAGAGGTGAGGAGTTGAAGTACTATGATCATCTCCCACCTTAACAAGAAATTGAGTGTCAAGCTAATGGCGTTAAAGAAGCGCTTGTTGCAAGGCAACCCAACCGTTAGTATCCTTTGATTTTGTGTTCATTTTGATTTTCATTTACTTCTGATTTTTATTCATAGGTTTCCTTGGTTTATTTATGCTTGTGGTCATGCGAAGTGTTTAGAACAGGAACAAGAGAAATCTGAAGGAAGAATGGAACATCTTGGAGAGGAGTTCATTCAGGTGCTCTGGCGCTAAATGTCAGACTGGACGTTCAGTGCTAGAAATAGCACAAATTTCAAGGGAGTTCTCTATTTGGATGGTGCTCAACGCCAGGTTGGACGTTTAGCGCCAGAATTGGCACATAATACAAGGAGTTTTCATGTCGACACTGGCGCTAAATGCAAATCGGGGTGTTTAGCACCAGTGTGCACGAATCCCAAGACAATGCCACTGCTTTGCAGGGCGCTGAATGCTAGGGTAGGTGTTTAGCACCAGATATGGCATTAAAAGTTGTCTGGCTTCTATTTGCTTGGTGCTAAACGCCAGGAGCGACGTTTAGCACCCAAGATGGCATCATTTTCAACAAGTTTTTTGTTTGGTTGGCGTTAAACGCGGACCTGGGAGTTTGGCGCCAGCTCTCGTCCTTCAAAAAAAAAAAGAAAAAAAAAGAGGAGTTTTGAAGAAATCTCTTTACCTTATATCTTTACTTATTTGTGCGCCTTTTATGTCCCTCCCCGTTTCAATTTTTCTTTGCTTGGGGACAAGCAAACTTTTAAGTTTGGTGTTGTTGAGCGAGCTTTCTGTTTATCTTATTATCAATGGCACCAAAGGGAGGTGAATCATCTTCACGGAGGAGTAGCCACTATGACAAATGAGGTGGTTTAGTTCCTTTTATGCTATTTTCCTATTTCTGTTCTTATATTGTTTATCTTCTGTTTTCTAGTGTTTTATAGTGTCTTTTTCATGATCCTGTTTAGAGTTAGTACTTTTATTTACATTTAGTAGTTTTAATTGTCTTTAAATCTCTGCTTCTGAAGATGTCTCATGTATGCTCACTGAGCTTGAAGAAAAAAAGAAAAAGAAAAAGAAAAGAAAAGTGGTGTAATTGCATGAGAACTTGAGTTTATATTCTAAATTATCTTATTTATTGAGATGTGGTGGTATCATCTGTGATTCTGAATGTATGAAATGAATAGTGCATGACTGATATTGAAGTTAAGAATGTTGATTCTTGAGGAGCAGGAATTTAGAGAAACATTATGGATTCTCTAAATTAAACAAGAAATTAATCCTTGAAGCAAAATAAATAGCAAAAAGAAAAAAAAATAAAAAGCAAGGTCCAAGGCTCTAAGTATCAATGGCTAGGAAGGTCAAATATGATTAAAAGCTCAAAGAGTTATTTTTCTAACCATATGCTTGTGGTGTGAATGTGTCGAGGGATTCTTGAGACAAAGCACTAAGAGTCAAGACCAAGTGTTATTACAGAGTATGCCAAAGGCTCTGAGCACCACTGACTAGGAGGAATTAAAAGAAAAAAAAATCAGAACTCAAAGAGTTTCCCAGTAAAGTGCTTGTGGTGTTTTTGTATTAAGTTAAGCTTGAGACAAAATATTTAGAGCCACGACTAGGCTCAAGGTGCAAAGCACCAAAGAAGAGATAAGAAAAAGCTGTGTTCAAGAATTAATTAAAGCTTAAAAAAGGAAGAGAATTCATAATATTATCCGAGTTCTAAAAACATAATTCTTGGAGGATTTCACTTCTCAGTCCTATATTGTTTTTAGGTGCTTGAGGACAAACAACAATTCAAGTTTGGTGTTGTGATGCATGGGAATCTTTTTTTTATTTTCTTATTATTTTAGATATGAATTTATTGAGTTTTATTTATATTTTACTATTTGAAGCCTATTTGGATACTACTTTGAGGCGCATTGTGGTTTTATTAATTTCAGGAAAGATTCGGGCGAATTTGACGGAGTTCGTGCAGAAGAAAAAGGGAGAAAGTGGATGTTGTCAACCCTGACCTCCTCACACTCCAATGAATATAACTTGAGTTACAGAGGTCCAATTGATACAGTTTCAGTGGTATTAGAAAGCCAATTTTTAGAGCTTTCTAATGATATATAATAGTCTATACTTTTCTTCTGGAATCATGGTGATAAATGCCATGACTCGACATTTAGCGCCAGGTGCCTTGTAACGTGTGCGAGCTCTCTGCCTCGTAGGACACTAAACGCCAATGCCAGGAAGTCAGAAACGAATTGGAGCTTACTACCAGCCGGGGTGCTAAACGCCAATTTTGGCGTTTAGCACCAAACACGTGGATCAACCTCACTCAAAGGAGCATCTTTAGTTAGATTTGGATTTTAATTATTATATTTTGTTTTATTTTGGTTATTTTTATTTACAAACAAAATCTTTTAGATTTAGAATTTATTATTTTTGTTTTAATTTCAAATCAAATTAGGTTAGATATAAAAAGGAAAAGATTCAGCCCTTCGGGCTCTCTTCTCTTGGATGCACCTCATTACATTTTTTACATACTTTTGGGAACCCTAGTTTTATCTCAGAGTCATGAGCAACTAAACCTTCCTTGTTAAGGTTAGGAGCTCTGTTTATTTTATAGATTAATAATATTGCCACTCTATTTTGATTAATGTATTGATTTAATTTCAAGGATTTGTCTTCGTTCTTCATCTTTCATCTGAGGGACTAAGGTATATTGGAAGATAACCCCTGTTCCACTTGCGTTCTTGTTATATCTTGGAAAAGTACTTTACTTGAACAATAGATTGAAAGTAATTCCTTCTAAACACTAATTATTTAGACTTAATGGGATACGTGACATATAATCCTCTTATATTTGGATAATTAGAATGTTTGTGGTTTATAAACTAAAATTGGACATAACCCTTTAATCCTACATTAAGTGACCAAGGAATTGACGGTTGATTAGTTTAGAGGAGATTAAATCACTAAGGAATTTGGGTTTAATTAATCACAGTTTTTCATGAATTAAATCTTGCATGATTAAAGTTTTTAGTAAGAATTATAAATCCAGAAAATAAACATCTCTAAAACCTTAACTATTCCCTCATATATTTTTCACACCAAATCTTCGCTTGCTTTCTTGAACTCTCTGAATTAATGTTTAATGCAATTTGAACTCAAAACACCCCTTTTTGCTTGCCTGACTAAGTGAATCACTCAACCACTGTTGCTTAGTCCATGAATCCTCGTGAGATCGATCCTCACTCACCTGAGGTATCACTTGGTATGACCCAGTGCACTTGCCGGTAAATTGTGGATTATAGATTCCGCACCACTATCCTCTTACTTTTATGCAACGCAATAATACAATAATAATTATCCTATATCCCACTCAGTGAGGGTCTATTACATCGGTAAAATAGTGTCATTATACCCTATCATAAACTATGTCTAAATTTCAGGACAAATTACTTAATATTTCTTTCAACTTTGGATATACTGTTATACTTTAATTCCCAACAACTAGATTAGAAAGAAAGAGACTCATCTAAAAAACTATGAAACACAAATCAAACTTTAACCCAAAACATTGTGAGTTGTGATAGATTTCTAGTAAGCAAAAAAAGGATTTATCACGTTTAAATATTTAATGCATTTTCTAATCTCATTATCCGCAATTAAAATATATAACGGAATCAATTTATAAATATGACTATACTAAAAAATATGACTTTGCTAATTTTACAAATAGGAGCAATTTAGAGATATAACTCACATATAATTACATAAAAACAAGCAATCATCACAATACAAAAGTTGAAATTCTTGTAGACAGCAAAGACCTTGGGAAGAAGTGAGAACAGGGAGAAGGTCCTCTCAACACTTTTGGTAGGCTTAGAAAGCAACAAATATGAAACTGTGCCAATGAGGACATGGATGGATTCAACAACAAGCTGAGCAAAAGAAATATATACTCAATCACAATGTTAATAATTTAATGTGCATAAACATGCGAAAAGACTAAAAATTGTGTTTTGAACATAATGATTCACTCAAATGGCAAGACAACATTATATACAAGAATCAAGAACAATTTCTAATTCAACTTAATGAATGAATATTGAATAGTGGTGAAAAAAATTAAAAAATCTCACTAATCGTTACATCTGCTGCAAATCATGTTAGAGTGAGGTATAAGTTACATTTAGCAATTTTTCATAATCTATTTTCATCGATTTATATCAAATACTAGAATCAAGAACAAAATGTTGAAATTAGCTACTCTCCTAGGAAGTAGAATTAAATATTCTCTCTTAAAGCACATAACTTTTAAAATGTAGAAATTCTTAAATTATTTAACTACAAAGTAGAACAATATTTTTTTCAATTTCGCAAGTTCAAAGCGATCCCTTCAATTGTACGGCTATAATAGCAAGCACCCTCCTAATAGTATCAGGACTTGCTTCAGATATGAGAAAAATGGAGCTTCGTCTTTGAACATAGACAGCAGCGAGACAAGGCAAGACCACCCAACAGCGACAGTGAGATATGACAAGACACTGTGAGGAGTAAAGTATCAGCAACAGCGCGAATATATAATGAGCGAGGATGCAGGAGTGAAGTGTAGAAAACGAGAAACAGCACAAGGCAAGGAGCATAGAATCAGCGACCGCGGAGGGAAAGAGAGAACGGGCGACGGTAATTGAAAGGAAAGAAATTCTAGCAGAGCTCTGATCTCTTTTCCTTAAAACTCTAATTTAAAAGGAAAGGGAGTTTATAAAAAGAAAAAATAGAGAAACAAATATCTAATTATTGATTTTTTCAAAAACAAAAAAATAGGATTCTTTTTATAAATATATTTACAGTAGTTAATGATATTCTCACACATAGTTTTTAGAACCGAACCGAATCGGCTGATTCAACTGGAAAATTAGTAAACTAATGGTCTGGTCGGTTTGGTTAGTAATTTAGAACAAACCTGCAGTTGACCTGATCAACAGTGGTCTAATCTGCTAAAAACCGACCGGTTCATACTTGCAACCATTGTTGATCTGCACAGATACATCATAGACCCGCATGCTGCCGAACCACCGAAGAAGCTCCAAATGTTAGATGCAAGGTTCAATGAAGGGACTTTATGCATGCAATGCCTCTTCCCTTGCCACTATACTAATATGTTACTTATTATTATATGTGACGAAAGATAATTATATAGTAATTTTAAATAAATTTTATTTTTACTTTTATATTTTTAAATATGCATTTACATAGATACTAAATTTGATATATTGATTATGTTATGTTATTTTTCTCTTGTTCATTTAAATGAAAAAAGTATTTTGTACTATTGACTAGTTTATTATTTCTTTTGCATCATAAAGTATATCTAAGATTTGATACTTAATTGTTATTAATATATTTGTAGAACATGTATTTTAAATTTTAACTTTTAGTTTTAATTTTTTTATAATTTTATAATTTTATTTAATTATGAACGAGTCAATCAGGTGAATCAGCGACTCATCGGTTGACCCAATAACCTAGTCATATAATCGGATTAATTACTAATTCGGTTCTAATAACTATGTTGTCACATAAAGTGAGAATAATAAATTTATAGCCTAAAAATAAAATATTAATAAAAAATATTAATTAATATTAATAAAAATAAGATTCTACTAGAAAACCAATTATAGCTAATTAATTGAATAACATGTTAAGAGAAAGTATAGTGAGTCAATGGAATGTTTGTACAATGTGTATAATAGAGGTTTATGGAGTATTAGAGATATAACCATTAATATTTCATGATCTGAGATGTTTATTATCACTAGTATTCGGATGGTTATTTTAAATAGTATGAATAATATTTATTTTATAATTCAATAACTCATTATACATTTAAACTATTGACTCCATAACAGTACTCACATGTTAATTATATAAAAAAAATAAAATATAACAACTATCCAGCGATTTATAATTATACAAGGTCAATTATAACATACAGATGATGTAAATTTATGAAGAGAATACAAATTTTATTTTAAACCATGCAAATTATTATTTAATAATACTAGTGCTATTGTTGATATACACGTGTAGTTATTTTTAACCACAAAAATTTGATCCGTACAAGACAAATCTTTATAGTAGTGTTTCCCTTATACAATAGCGTATAGCATAGTGGTACTGTATTTCATCACCCTTATAAATGACGATGGTTGCATAGCAGCATTAAGCAACTAATTACACAAACTTGCACAACAAATGGAAACATCCTATCCAATGAAGATATTCATGCTTCCCTTTTTGGCTCCGGGTCATCAAATCCCCATGGTTCACGTGGCACAACTCCTTTCCTCACGTGGCCATCACGTGACCATCCTCACCACCCCTTCCAACGCCCACCTCTTGGCGGAGGCGGACAAGACCATCACCGTTACCATCCACACCCTCCACTTCCCCTCCGACCAAGTAGGCCTCCCTCTCGGCGTCGAAAACCTCTCAGCCGCCGGCGACAACACCACCGCTAGCAAGATCTACTCGGCGGCGCACCTCATCCGATCGGAAGTGGAGTCCTTCATGAAGCAATCGCCACCGGACGTGTTCATCCCGGACACCATGTACACGTGGAGTAGAGACGTCGCGAACCGCCTGGGAATTCCCAGGCTGATCTTCAACACTTCCTTCATCTTCCACGTTGCCGTCATGGAAGCCATTAGATCTCACCCCGAAATCCTCGTTGATTGCGATGACACTGCTCCTTATGCCATCCCTGGCCTCCCTCAACCCATCACCCTCTCTGTGAAGCCCTCACCGGGATACCTTCAACACATGGAGTCCCTGGCTGACTCCGAAAGTGACAGCCTCGGAGTCATCGTGAACAGCTTCAAGGAGCTCGACGGCGATTACACACAACGCTACGAGATCATCACCGGTCGGAAAGTGTGGCATCTTGGTCCTACTTTCCTCATGGTGCAGAAAACACTACCACTTGGGCAGCCACGTAGCGATGCTGGCGAAGGTGAAAACGAGTGCTTGAGATGGCTTTCTACGAAGAAGGAGGGCTCCGTGGTCTATGCTTGCTTTGGCAGCTTGCTTCATCTGCCAGACAAGCAGCTTTTCGAGATAGCGGCAGGCCTCGAGGCTTCGGGACACCAGTTTGTTTGGGTGGTGCGTAGGAACAAAAGAAAGAAAGGTGATGAAGATGAAACAGAGGAGAAGTGGTTACCGGATGGGTTTGAAGAGAGGATGAAGAAGGAAGAGAGAGGGATGGTGATAAGAGGGTGGGCGCCACAGGCGTTTATCTTGAAGCATGTTGCTGTGGGAGGGTTTTTGACACACTGTGGGGCGAGCTCTGTGATAGAAGCGGTGAGTGCGGGGGTGGTGACCATAACGATGCCGAGAATTGCGGACCAATTCTCCAACGAGAAACTGATGAGCCAGGTGCATGGCGTCGGGGTGGAGGTGGGTGGAGCTGAGTGGAGCTTATCGCCGTTCGATGAGAAGAAGAGAGTAGTGAGTGCGAAGATGATAGAGAAAGCGGTGAGGAAGGTGATGGACGGTGGAGACGAGGCGGAGAAGATGAAGAAGAAGGCGAAGGAGATGAAAGAGAAGGCTCTGAGAGCGGTTGAAGAAGGCGGATCCTCGCAACAGAGTTTGTTGGAAATGATTCAACAACTTGAGAGGCTCACGTCCTCCGCTTCTGCTTCCACCATCTTTTAGTACTGTATCTATCCTTTATCAATCTGAACCGAAGCAGTATTTTCATCGCTGTTAATGCCTTCATTTTCAGCATTTTCCTTTCTACTATCACTGTAGTTGGGCTTGGTACTGGAACTAGAATCCTTCAACACTACCCTTGCACCCACCTGGTCAGCCTTGATCCAATCAGCTACCAGATTTTGTTGAAGGTTGTTATTAAAGGAATCATTTAGTCCGAGCGAAGCACAGTAGGTGCAAACTGCCCCTATTCTTTCATACCGAGCAGATCTGGACCGATGATGTTAAAACAATATCAAATTTTTTCAGCAGCCTTGGTCTCCACTCTAGCCTTAACAATTCGTGATTCCTTTCGCCTAACATCAAAGAATACCACGTCTGCCACCCGGCCAATATACTCTCCTATCCTCCTACATACCGCCAGAGTTTTAAATCTTTCCGGTAGTCCCCAAAATTGAACCCATGCTGGAAAGGTTGTCACCAAAGAATCTGCTGCATTGAGTTCCTCTGTCCATCGTCGCACATGGAGAATATAATCCTTAAATAAAAATTGGAACATCCATATCATGCTCAAAGAAAAATTGGAAACATTGCCCCCCTTTTCCACCGTGTGAAAGCCCTCCAGATTCCTCCAAATTGCCTTTAGAGCACTATGGATAGTACCCAGCGAAAACGACTTATCAGCAAACACTCCGCCGATCAAGCTATTCGAACAAGCTTGCACACCTTGGGCTATATCTTCCTCATGGATGCGAATTTTCCATTACTATTAGAATTATTGTTGTTGTTTAGCTGCGGGTCCGTCATTGACAGTCAACCTTAATAGGTTAGAAGGTTAATAGAAAGAGGTCAGAGAATGTAAAGAGGATGGTAGAAAAGCGAATTGATTTAGAGCTTAGAGAGTCAAAGGGTTGAGGCAGATAGCCGATCATGCTGACTAACAGCCGTGACGGCCAGTGTATCCTCCGTTAGAGAACATCCTAGCAGAGCATATGAAGAGTCCTAAATAAATTAGGCCACAATTTAACATTTGTATCTGTATTTGTTTAATTTTGTAATTTATCCTTCAAAAAATAATATAATGTGATTGTTGTGCAATTACGTAACTCTCACGGGCTAATATATAATATATACAAATAAGAGTATATATTTAAAGGATTTATGATATAAGATTTAGCGTCTAAAATATAGAAATAATAAGACTTTTAATAAAATAAAAAGACAACATGACTTATAATTATTATTTTCAGACAGTACAATTTATTTGTTAAAAGGTTCATCAAATATTAACAAAAATTTAGTATCGATTTTTTATTAAAAATATGTGAAGATTTTAAAACTTTTTTAAATACAGATATCTTATTAAGTAAAGAGTAGATGAAGAGTATTGTACTCTTTATTAATTAAATAAATTTTAATTTTTTATTTATTATATTTTATATCAATGACTCATATTTAGAATTTAGAATTTAAATTTAAAATTTAAAGTTTAAAATTTCTTAGTTTAGAGTTAAAATTTAAAATTTAAAATTTATAATTTATAATTTAAAAAATCTTGTATTTCTTATTTGTCCTGAAATACATTAATAAATATCAAATTTTAAATCTTACAAACTTTTAATCAGTTTTTATTTTTAAAAAAATCATTCATCAGTATTGATCTCATGAAGAAGGACTATTGTGTAGGATGAAAAATGTGGTAAGAAAATTGTACTCTTTGGATGGTGTGAGAAGAAAATAGGATTAACTATCAATGCAAGTAACATCCGAAAAATTTCGACACTAATAAAAAAGTTCTAGAAAAATATTATCGCTAAAATAATTTTAAATAATTTAAAAATATGATAAAAAAAAAGTAATAAATATAATATTTTTTATAAATAACAAAAAAAATTTTATATATAATAAACGGTTTATTCAATTGATCTAAAAATTAGAAAGTATAAAAAAAAATTTAAAAAGTGCAAAAAAAAAATTTAAAGTAAAATTTGATTTTTTAAGATTTTTTTTAAATGATGTGGTTATTCATTATTTTTTTTGAAAAAAAATAGTTAACAAAAAATTATTAAATTTTAAAGATAAAAATATTTTATTTTTTAATAATAATTATAAAAGTTTATATTAAAATTTAATTTCTAAAATTATTATTTATAATATATATTTAATGTCTAATTTTTTTATTGTATATTTTAAATTTTTAAAATTTATTTATTGTTAATATTTTTTAATTTTTTTTAACTGTATAAATTTTCGAATAATATTTGAGTAGTTTACTTAACAAAATATAATAGAAAAAAGGAGACAGTGATGATGGTGTAAGAGAGAATATAATAATGACATTGATCATGGAATTTGATAGTACAATAGAAATAGTGAAAGAAAATAGAAAGAAAAGAAAGAAAAGAAAAGAAAAGAAATTGATAGAGGTATCGGACTAGGTAATAGTTAAATAGATAATATCTACATGAAGTATAAAAAACACAAAAAATATAGTAATGTCATACATATATGTTCGAAGGCTCATTTAGTACATCATAGTTAACACCAGGTTACATCGTTGCTTATTCATGTAAATATTTACAAACTCCATTATTTATATTAATAGGTCCCGACTCACAAGAGTCACCTTAGTCTGGGACCCATTTTAATTTATTTATATGGGTATTTATAAAATTACCTAACCCTCTAAAAATTTATACAAAGCAAGTGCAAAGACTACTACTATTATTGCTACGATTACTGCTGCTACTCATGGATATCTTGGTAGCTGAGGGCAAAGCCATGTGCATTCTGGCAACTAACAATCGTCGTAGAACTTGACACCATAGTATGCTAACAGTTGAAGGAACAAGTTTCAACATAAAGTGGGCATCCTCACATCTTATGGTTCTGGTTCCGTCGGAGCAGAAAATCCTTCTCCCCATATAATCTCTAAGCATGGTTCTCGTTCTGTCGAAGTAGACACCCCTCTCCAGATAATCTCTTAGCACCTTGGGGTTTACAATTTTTTTTTCACGGCACTTTTCAAATAAACATTATCTCTAAGGGACTTATCAGCCCTTTTCTTTTATAAAAAATTGTGCCCCATCTCTTTTCTTTAAATCTCTCGATCTTTATCACATTTACTATTTTGCCCTTGATACTTTTATATATTTCTAATTTTGGCCTTGTGTTCATGATTTCTCTTTTTTCCGTTTTCTTTAGCCTTTTAGTGGCGTTTTTACCACTAATGTTACTACTTTACCATTTTACCCTCGTATCCTTTCTAACATATCTTTTTATCCTTCATTAAGTTAATTAATTATTTTTACATTTATTTTATACCTAAATTATCATTTTAACCCTAAGTGCTCTAGTTTTTCCGTTTAATCTTACTTAGTGTCAAAACTTACCGAATTGATCCTAATATTTTTCTATGACCCAAATATCCCTAATATTTTTATTAAATACAAATTTTATCCCTAGAGACCTAAAATACCATTTTACTTTTTATTATCTTATTTACCTATTTTAGTTATCATTTTTTACCGTTTTACTTCTAACTTTTACTACAGTTTTTATTTAGGTCCGAAATTTTATTTTAATTATAATTTTGATCCAACTAAATTATATCATTACTGTTTTACCCCTTATGACACTAAGTTCAGAATTTTACTGATCTTTCAATTAAATTATATTTTTAACCCTCTTTTTACCTGAAAATAACCATAACATATGTTTTATTCTTACCTACTTGTTTCATAGGATTAAAACTACTTTTTCTAACTTCTTTTAACTCCTAAGCATGTTGTTTTTCATATTTTTAGGTGCTAAAATTTTCAGAAACATAGTTTTGTATTTTTATCTACTTTTAGTGACGTTTAAGGCTTAAAATTTAAATCCCAAGTGCTCCATCAATTTTTGGCTGTCCCATACATTTTTTAGAGGAAAATAAGCTTCATATATCACTCAAATAATAGTCTAAAAGTAGAAAAGCATCACTAAGTTTCTAAATATCAAGCACAAAATCACCACAAAGTAGTTTATATGAACATCGAATCAAGCACAAACATATTATAACCATTTCTAACTCTTGTCTCTCATTTAATTCAATAATCAGACCTCTCAAACACCAGAAAATAATCTCACAAAGGTTGGAACACGTTTGAGTATAGTGCAGTTTTTGTTTCGCCAAAAGTATTGCAAAAAGTGTTAGAATTAACCACTTTGAGCTTGAATTTCTCTAGCTCCTTAGGTGTGCTCTATATGGACTTCAAGAGGAATCTTCTATATATGGAAAAGAGCAAAAATTTATTATGGTCACTCCTAGAAAAACTGAAAAGAATGGAAAAGGAGCAATAGCTTACGTTGCTAAAGTTTTGGTAAAAATGCAAGAATTAGTGAAAACGGATAAGTAATTGTGTGTGTATGACTTTGATTCTTGATGAAGATCAATGGAAGAGCTACTGGAATTAAGGTTGAAACGCAGAGGAAAGGTGCAGTATTTTTCTCTCTTTCTCTCTCAAGAATTCGGTCAAAAAGGTGGTAAAAATGCATAAATGTTTATAAAATTTGTTGGCAAGGTTTCTTTAAATAAAAATTTAGAGTCCTAGCTGAATTAATTGTGGTAAAGGGGCAAAAATTTTTGTGGTCAATGGATAGGTATTAATGAAGAAGGGGCTTGAAAGCGAGGAAGCTTGGTCAGCGCTTGCGTGTCGAGCTTATCCACAATTAACCGCAGTTTGTTACTCAGGGTTAAAAACCGTAGCAGAGAGGGGTGAGAGGCTGAGATAATCTCGGCCTAGAGGCTGAGAAGGAGGGGCAAGTTACTTTGGTGGCAAGTAAGAAGATTTGGGATCTCTAGAAGTCATTTGCAGAATACTAGTCAGAAATTCGGTTGGGGATAAATTTTACAGTGTGATAAAATAATTAATGGCTAAAATTTATTCTTAAATAAATCATGAATAGATGGCTAATATTAATCTTGGGACACAATTACCACTGATTCCGATTTTTTGGTTACTAGTGAGAAAAATAAATTAATGGCAAGCAAGTGTTTACTTTTTACTAGTCGAATTTGACTTAGAGAAATTAATTATCCTCATAAAGTCAAGTTTGACCTACTAATTACTATTTTCTAATTTACTTCCATTTTTTTACCATTGAGCCTGCCTCACTAGTAATTTTTGGGCTGTGGTTCAAGATTTTAAGGAATAAATTACAAAATAACAAGAAAAGTCAGTTTACCGAAAATTGGATTCTTACATTACAACCTCTCTCCTTGCTTCTTTCATCAACAATGACGATGATGATAGCATCTTGACTCGCCGACGCTGCCTTCTCTTTCCTCTCCTTTCAGTTTCTCTTCTCCTTCCTAGCTTCTCTGACCCTATCTTCTGTCTTTCTTTCTTTCTTTTTGGAGGTGTGTGCGTGTATGAGAAACTGAAATGGTGAATGAGATAGTAAAAGGGAATTTTTGTGTAAATGGATGATTTTAGAACCAAGTTGAACCTTCGGGACGAATGTGAATGGAAAAAAAAACCTTAGGGACAAATTCAATTTTCGGGTTAAAAACATAAGGACCAAAATCGTATTTAACCCTAATAAATAAATACCCTAAAACATAATTATAATCTAACATAACCTTAATTTATCTTCCAAATTTAAAGCACTACATGACTTTGGCTTTCTTTTTTGGATTGCCTCTAACCACTTGCTTATTAGATGGTAGTTAACTCAATGTACGTTGTTGTTTTTCTTGTGCTATTGCTTTATCAATTGCATCCTCTATCTCATCACCACCCTCTTCACTAAAACTTACTTTTCTTTTGCTTTTGTTGCTCTAAATTTCTTTCAATAAGCCTTTCATTTGTTTTTCCACATTATATGAAACTTTAGGATATGTATGTTTTAACATCTCCATTCATCTTTGCCAAGTGTTTCTTCATTTTGTGAGCCTTGCATCCTCCATAAGTTTGTGAAAAAAAAAACATTGTTATTGTGGCTTTTCATCACTACTTGTTAAGCAACATATTTTCAAGATGGATTTATTTTTTTCTGTATATTGAAAAAAGCTTTTGACTGACTATCGTTGGAATTAGAAGGATTAGGATTAGTAACATCCTTCGAAATAGGAGGATTAGCCGTCAAATTACTATTCAAGGATGTATTATTATCATTAAATGCTTCTTAATTAATATTATCATCCCTAACTAAAATCAATAAATCATCAAGATAGTCACAATCTAAGCACAAAAAGTCACAAAATAGTAAAACATAACATAGTAGCCCATCAATAATCAATAATCACAAGACATTCAATAATCCATGATCATAAGACATTCAATAATCAAATAAAGTAGAACAAAACTCTAATCACTACGGATCCTGATAGTCGTTGTCGTCATCCCCTAGTCTTGCTGAGTCAACGGTTTAGGTGGTGATGTCAGTATCCCTCCAGCAGCACTCTGTTGAATCTGCTCCAGCTCCTGCCTAAGCTCCAGCATGAGGGAATCTATCTCTGAAACACATACGAGAATCTTGTTATACCTCTCCTCAGACTGCTGCAGCCGCTGAGCCTGGTCATGAAGGCTCTGAGTGAGATTCTGAAATTGCTCCCGCAAGTCAACATTATCCTCGGGACCGGCAGGTCTGGTGGCTAAGGCAGACGAATTCTTCAATGTGGAGGTGCAGAGGTTTCTCAAGAAGAATAACCCCAACTCATAGGCATGATTCTTGTATAACTCAAAAGCGGTCTTACGCCAAACTAAATCAGGATCGACAACTGAAGCAGTATAGTTATTGTCATCGTCCCCACTCTACTACTGATATTGCTGGGATGCAACCTCCAATCTCTGCATGTAGGACTCTGTGTAACACATGTTAGAATTAGTGCAATGGTTAATTGAAAAAAATACATATTAATCTTAATACTATCACAGGACATTTACTCACATAATATTCTGTAGACCCTTGATAAGAAAATCTCTCCTTGTTCTTCTTCAAGGTGTGAGTATACGTGAAGGTCTCTGCCATCGTCATGTCACGTTCCAACGACATAGACTACACATATTGAAACAATATATTAAATCAAGTAATAATTACATTATATGTTAAAGACAAATACGAACTTAATAAAATAAAACAAGTTACATACTTGCAGGACGACTGCCTGGAGGAGGGTGGCATAGTAGGACCGATGTAGTTAGGGTTCAGAACCATGATAAAAGGTAGATCCTGTGATGATCCAGGGGTAGCCGAAGTAGAAAGCGAGGACTGAGTGGTCCCACAGGAGCCAGTAGTCACCCTTCCTGTACCTCTACCCCGGCTTATGACACCTCTACATGTCGTCGTGTCTACCTAAGACATGATTAAATTATAAAGAACCAAACTCATTACATGTAATAGTATATATATAAAGGTACTGCATACATATTTATTATATTTGAATTACTTTACTAATAAATTTCACCCATAATTTTGGCAAAATTTTGACATAACCTCCCCTAAAATATGAACATATCCACATCCCTAAAATATTCTAACACATTATTTCTTAGAGGAAAAAAAAAAATAAAAGTTTGATTTGTGTCTCATTAAACTATAGCAGTACTTTTTCATTCCGTTTATTTCGTTAATTATCAAATAAAGCATTGTTAACATATGTCACTCATCTACCATTCTCATTCAAAAAAATTTTAAATTTAGCTCTTTTAGCTTTAGGGTTTACCCAGAGATAGTGGCGCGGCAGCACGAAAGACTTTTCCAGCTTGGTTGCAGCACAGACGGCATGACGATAGCGGTGGTAGTGATCAATTGACAGATATATGTTTAGGGTTTCTATTAATTAAAATGTCCTAAAAATAGTAAGGAGAAGGAGGGACCAGCGGCGGCAACAGTGCAAATGGTAGCAATTCCTTACCCAACACAACAAGTTCTAGTCGAGTCCACGCAGTCCTTGGAGAATGTTGATCGTGGTCGGCACTGACGGAGGTGACTGCCGGAGGTGATTGGTGGAGAGAGAGAGAGAGAGAGAGAGAGAGAGAGAGAGAGAGAAGGTTGGAGAGAGAATGGCTCTTTCGACATGAGGGGGAAAGCGAGCGATTCAAATTTAGGGCAAGTTTACCGGCGGATAAATCTGACGATAACGCATTGCGCGTGACCAAAATGCAGTGTTCCATTAATTGAGCTTTATCGGCAAATTAGGCTGACAGTCACACTTGCCCTAATTTTTTCTTTACCGATGAATTTACCGTCGAAAAATGTAATCCGTTGGTATTGCACGACACTAAATACGAAGAAAATCCAATGGTATTCAGTGTATTTCTGTTAGTGTTTCCTAATCTATTTATGAGCAATATATATATCAATTATAATCGCAAATTAAGATATTTCATATTAAATGATTTATGTAACAGTGATCTTCTTTATTATCATAAATGATGAATTGAATGAGTCATTATTACTTTTGGTTTGGAATTAAATGAGAATAAAATCAGAGATACTATTTTATTTGAGATTTAGGGTTTAATATGTACCACACTCAAATATAAATAATAACTTAAAGGTTTCAGTTTCCAATATATCAAAGTTGCTTCTGTAGTTCTTTTTCCATCAAAAGAGATACAATTCGGCCTTATTAAGGATACAAAAGACTTTGGTTGAGAAAAAGTGAAATGAGTAT
This sequence comes from Arachis stenosperma, assembly GCF_014773155.1. Lineage (NCBI taxonomy): Eukaryota > Viridiplantae > Streptophyta > Magnoliopsida > Fabales > Fabaceae > Arachis > Arachis stenosperma. The sequence goes on from NC_080385.1 coordinate 17,428,847, forward strand.
TCAATCACTTTTATCAATACAGATACCCTTCTACATTATGATATTTATTTTTGATGGTTTAATATAGATGATATGGATTATAAAATTATTTATTATAACAATTTTCACTACATATATAATAATTGTCATATATATCATTGAAAGCTAAGGTAACTTAATGGCAAGGCATGCAGCCTTCAAGCACGAGGATAGGATAGTGGTTCGAACCACATTATCATTATTTGGAATATTTGCCAAAATTGTAAGCATTGGAGTACAGGAGGACCATGGAGCGCTAGAGTACATGAAACCTAATCAGTTTACGAATTGCAACGAATTAGTCAGTTTTAGACTATCTAAATGCAAGTCTAGTTAAAACTTTCAACCGAATCGGCATGATCTTTAGTTCATTGGTTTTTTGTTTGAATCGTTCCGATTCTAATAGCTATGCTAATCAAAATACATAAATTAGAATATCGCTTGCATGGGTACTTAGATAACATTTACTCAAACTAGTTGTGAGTGAATGAAAGGAGTTCATCCTTCTTTACTCAAGTGTTAAGATTTTGATATTTAATTCAGGTATAGAAAAACTTCCAAATTTTGAATTACATATCTGACCCATCGAAGGGTCTACAAGCCTATGAGAAGTTAATTATTGTATTCGATGGTAGATATTGCGATCCTAAACCAAAATAAAAAAGACAAAAAAATGTGTAGATAACTCAGAGTTAGAACTTTAGCATATTGGATGCAACATCAAGATAGATGGTCCAGGGGGCTTAGGCTTGGGCGAGCAATTTTGCTTGTTGTGAATACTTTGTAGCCTTTTCAACCTAATTCCTCTAAAGGCTGAGAAATAACACTTAGAATTGGATTTGAGAACTAAGTCTCTCTCCGCAGTAGAGCTGTGTTTCTAATATAATTTAGCCCTTTCTATTGTATCTGAGGTTTATTAGTATGTTACTGGTGGAAGATAGTCTACATTGCATTTGTGATAGCCACCACTCCAATTTTGCATGGCAAAAGCTTGCTTGGATTCAAAACTAAAGCTTTTCTATGAATGCAAACGAGTTTAGACGGGTCTAAAAATGATAGAATCTTATTATTCCTTAGTGCAATAGAATCAATCAATCATCAATTCCATTACTAGTCATTCTATTCCATTAAAAATTAACAATTTAAACAATTGATGTTTTTAAATTATAACATTCTTTTACATTTCATTTTTCTCAAACAATCACTCTATACGTACATAACCTATTACTCTAATAGACTCACATATTTACTAACTCCACAATGCTAGTATCATATTGTGTATTTATTAGTACAAAAATATTTAGTAACAAAAAAATATTAGTAAAAAATTATAAAAACTTAATATTTTTTACTTTATTTAATGCATACTGTAATAAATAAATATTAAATTAAATATTTTGGACTATTTAGATTGATTTTTTTTGTCTCTCTAATATTATCGTTATTAGTATTGTTCATACCCTGGTCCATTATCTATCTAGACCCAAAATGAATAAATCCCAATTTACAGATATTATACAAATCAACACTTACCCGACCTCATAGAAGTCGGTCGTAACGACCACATGAGTGCAACCCTACTTATCTAAATAAGTAACCAATTCTTACTAACTCTACTACTCATCTAAAAACGAGATCTTAATAGCCTCCCTAATAAAAGAGAGTAACAAACCCATTACCAAAGGTGGTACTACTCAAAAGGTGGTTATTGACTTTACATCTACATTTATAAATGCCCTGACATCCTTGGGTATTCTTTGAATTTTAATCTACCAAAAAACTGCCTAAAATCCTTGCTAACTTAAGCATCAGACTCCCTTGCAGGTACCACCCCCACTTCCTCACGAGGAACTTGGACGGCAGCACTTCGACACCAGAAGACATTAGATGCTACCCCAAAAAGGAGTCTGGACCTTTCGTTCAAGCCCAAATTCATCTGTTTTTGGTAAGCCTTGAAATATTGACGTTGTCGTGGACCTGGAAGTCAAGACCGTATGATGGCGGATAACATTCCGGAAGATAGACACACGGCTTCTAACTCTGAAGCCCAAGAAAAAGAGCAACATAACGATGAGCGTGCATTAGTCATACCTTCCTGAGCTGATAGAGGGAAGGGTGTAGCTAGAGATGCGCATCCTTCGAACCCGGAAGGACACAAGATAAGCTCGGAAGTATACCGACCTGACTGATCCAGGCCAAGGGATCCCACAAAGATCATGGGACTTATCCATAGATTTCAAGGTTGGCTAGAACAACTCGAGCAGGAACTAGAGCGACAACGAGAATTTGAAGATCCCTGAGGAATGAGGTATGATGGCGAAGGAAATTAGAAGAGAAGCTGTTGAAATTGGAGTCCGAGCTGAACGAGAAGAAACTCTTCTAATAGGCAAAGATCCATTCATAGAAGAAATCATACGGGATAAAGTTCCTAGAAACTTTAAGTGCATATGATGGAATCACCTATCCAAGGCATCATCTAAGCAATTTCAAAAGCCGCATGTATTTGGAAAATGCGTCAGATGCAGCTCACTGTAAAGCCATCCCGACTACATTAACCAAGGCGGCCATGAAATGGTTTGATAGTTTACTACCTAGATCAGTCACACGCTTCAACGATTTGGCAAGAAGCTTCCTTACCCAATTTTTCATTCAAAAGGATAAAGTCAAGCATGTGCCAAACCTCTTAGGTGTAAAGCAAGAAGTCAAAAAATCTCTATGAGTTTATATGGAAAGATTCAACAAAGCATGCTTGGAGATTCAGAATCTATCTACCGAAGCAGTCATCATGGGACTAGTCAACGACCTTAGAGAAGGACCCTTCTCCCAATCTATATAAAAAAGGCACCCGGTCTGTTTGTACAAGGTGCAAAACTGAGCCAAGAAGTACATCAATATGGAAGAAACAACTCATTTAAGGGAACCTGCTCTGAGACAACACAATCAATATCCAGCTTGAGACAAAGAGGAGGAATTAAAGAAAAAAGAAGAATACAACTCAGACAAAAATCGAAGGTATCACAGCTACATCCCATTACGAGTGTCCCTTGTTAACGTCTACAAAAAGATCTGTCACACAGAAAAGATTTCATCTCCCAGGCCAATGAGAAACTGATGAGCAGATATTTTATACGCTTTTTGACATTATTTTCATATAATTTTTAGTATGTTTTATTTAGTTTTTATTAATTTTTTATAGGTTTTAGTGTTAAATTCACATTTTTAGATTCTACTATAAGTTTTTGTATTTTTGTACAATTTCAAGTATTTTTTGGCTGAAATTGAAAAGCTAGAGCAGAAGTCTGATTCAGAGACAGAGAAAGCACTGCAGATGCTGTCTAGATCTAACCTTCTTGCCGTCAAAAGAGATTTACTGGCGCTACATAAGTCCAAATAGAGTGCTCTTAATAACTCTGGAAAGCTGACTTTCACAGCTTTCCAGTATATAATAGTACATACTTTGCTTTAGATTAGAAGGCCCAAAACTGGCGTCCAACGCCAGCTTCCTGCCCCCTTCCAAGCGTCCAGTGCCTAAAGAGCAGAGCCCAGCATCCAAACGCCCAGAGAGGACACCCTAGCTGGCGTTCCATGCCCAAGAGACCTCATAGCACGTGAATCTCATCAAAATTTAGCCCAAACACTCACTAAGTGGGTCCTTGATGAGCGGATAATTTATACGCTTTTTGGCATTGTTTTTAGGTAGTTTTTAGTAAGTTCAAGCTACTTTTAGGGATGTTTTCATTAGTTTTTATGTTAAATTCACATTTCTGGACTTTACTATGAGTTTGTGTATTTTTCTGTGATTTCAGGTAATTTCTGGCTGAAATTGAGGGACTTGAGCAAAACTCTGAAAAAGGCTGACAAAAAGGACTGCTGATGTTGTTGGAATCTGACCTCCCTGCACTCGAAATGGATTTTCTAGAGCTACAGAACTCCAATTGGCACGCTCTCAACGGCGTTGGAAAGTAGACATCCAGAGCTTTCCAGCAATATATAATAGTCTATACTTTATTCGAAAATTGATGACGTAACTTGGCGTTGAACGCTAAGTACATGCTGTTGTCTGGAGTTAAACGCCAGAAAAACGTCATGATCTGGAGTTGAACGCCCAAAACACGTTATAACTTGGAGTTCAACTCCAAGAAAAGCCTCAGCTCGTGGATAGATCAAGCTCAGCCCAAACATACACCAAGTGGGCCCCGGAAGTGGATTTATGCATCAATTACTTACTCATGTAAACCCTAGTAGCTAGTCTAGTATAAATAGGATAAGTTACTATTGTATTAGACATCTTTTGAAAGTTTAATCTTTGACTATTTAGTCTTTGATAATTCGGTCCTTTGATCACTCAGGGGGCTGGCCATTCGGCCATGTCTGAACCTTTTACTTACGTATTTTCAACAGTGGAGTTTCTGCACACCATAGATTAAGGGTGTGGAGCTCTGCTGTACCTCAAGTTTCAATACAATTACTCTTACTTTCTATTCAATTCTCTTTTATTCTTATTCCAAGATATACGTTACACTTAACTTTGATGAATGTGATGATCCGTGACACTCATCATCATTCTCACCTATGAACGCGCGTGATTGACAACCACTTCCGTTCTACCTTAGGCCGAGCGCATATCTCTTAGATTTCCCAACAGAATCTTCGTGGTATAAGTTAGATAGATGGTGGCATTCATGAGGATCCGAAAAGTCTAAACCTTGTCTGTGGTATTCCGAGTAGGATTCTGGGATTGAATGACTGTGACGAGCTTCAAACTCCTAAAGGCTGGGCGTGATGACAAGCGCAAAAGAATCAATGAATTCTATTCCAACCTGATTGAGAACCGACAGATGATTAGCCGTGCTGTGACAGAGCATAGGAACGTTTTCACTGAGAGGATGGGATGTAGCCATTGACAACGGTGATGCCCTACATACAGCTTGCCATGGAAAGGAGTAAGAAGGATTGGATGAATGTAATAGGAAAGTAGAGATTCAAGAGGAGCACAGCATCTCCATACACTTATCTGAAATTCCCACTATTAATTTACATAAGTATTTCTATCCCTTTTATTTTCTTTTTATTATTAATTTTCGAAACCCAAAATTATTTAATCTGCCTAACTGAGATTTACAAGGTAACCATAGCTTGCTTCATACCAACAATCTCTGTGGGATCGACCCTTACTCACGTAAGGTATTACTTGGATGACCCAGTACACTTGCTGGTTAAGTTGAACGGAGTTGTGTCCACACATAGTTGAAAAAGCAATGAATTTTACAAAATACAATAACAAAGAGGATCATAATTTCGTCCACCAAGTTTTTGGCGCCGTTGCCGGGGATTGTTCGAGTTTGGACAACTGACGGTTCATCTTGTTGCTCAGATTAGGTAATTTTCTTTTCAAAAAATCTTTTTCAAAATTTTTCTTTTATTTTTCGTTTTTCTAAACTTTATTTTCGAAAAAAAATTAATAAAAATCCAAAAAAATTAGAAAATCATAAAAATCAAAAATATTTTGTGTTTCTTGTTTGAGTCTTGAGTCACTTTTTAAGTTAGGTGTCAATTGCATGCTTTAAAAATTTTTCTTGCATTTCGAAAATCCCATGCATTCATAGTGTTCTTCATGATCTTCAAGTTGTTCTTGATAAGTCCTCTTGTTTGATCTTGATGTTTTCTTGTTTTGTGTTGTTTGTTGTTTTTCATATGCATTTTTTGTTTGTTAGAGTCCATGCATTAAAGATTTCTAAGTTTGGTGTCTTGCATGTTTTCTTTGCATTAAAAATTTTTCAAAATTATGTCCTTGATGTTCATCATGATCTTTAAAGTGTTCTTGATGTTCATCTTAACATTCATAGCATTCTTGCATGCATTCATTGTTTTGATCTAAAAATTTCATGCATTGAGTATTTTTGTTGTTTTTCTCTCTCATAATTAAAAATTCAAAAATAAAAAAAATATCTTTTCCTTATTTCCCTCCAAATTTTCGAAATTTTGGGTTGACTTGGTCAAAAATTTTCAAAATTAGTTGTTTCTTACAAGTCAAGTCAAAATTTCAATTTTAAAAAACTTATCTTTTCAAAATCTTTTTCAAAATCATATCTTTTTCATTTTTTTTCTATTTTTCGAAAATTTTGAAAAATTATTTTTCAAAAATCTTTTTTTTATCTTTACATCTAATTTTCGAAAATTAGCTAACAATTAATGTGATTGGTTCAAAAATTTGAAGTTTGTTACTTTCTTGTTAAGAAAGGTTCAATCTTTAAGTTCTAGAATCTTATCTTGTAGTTTCTTGTTAGTGAAGTAGATAATTTCAAAATTTTTGAATTAAATCTTTTTATCTTTTTCAAAAATTTTATCTTTTTCAAAATTTGATTTCAAAATATCTTATCTAACTTATTATCTTCTTATCTTTTTCAAATTTGATTTCAAATCTTTTTCAATCAACTAACTAACTTTTTGTTTGTTTCTTATCTTTTTCAAAACCACCTAACTACTTTTCCCTCTTCAATTTTCGAAAATACCTCTCTCTTTTTCAAAAATTCTTTTTAATTAATTAATTGTTTTAAATTTTAATTTCAATTATATTTTATCTTTAATTTTCGAAAATTACTAACCCCTTTTTTTCAAAATTATTTTTGAAATTTCCCTTCTCTTTTCTTCTTCTATTTAATTATTTAATTACTAACACTTCTCTTCACCTCTCTTCATCTAAAAAATCCGAACCCAATATATCCCTTGTGTTTGGATTCTTCACTTTTATTTCTTCTACCCCCTTCTTTTTCTACTAACATAAAGGAATCTCTATACTGTGACATAGAGGATTCCTCTTCTTTTCTTGTTTTCTTCTCTTTCATATGAGCAGGAACAGGGAAAAAAGCACTCTTGTTGAAATTGATCCTGAACCTGAAAGGACTCTGAAAAGGAAACTAAGAGAAACTAGAAACAACCTTTCAGAAATTTTCGAACAAGAGAAGGAGATGGCAGCCGAAAATAATAATAATGCAAGGAGAATGCTTGGTGACTTCACAAAGCCAACGTCCAAATTTGATGGAAGAAGCATCTCCATTCCTGCCATTGGAGCCAATAACTTTGAGCTGAAACCTCAGCTAGTTGCTTTAATGCAACAAAATTGCAAGTTTTATGGACTTCCATTTGAAGATCCTTATCAGTTTTTAACTGAGTTCTTGCAGATCTGTGAGACTGTAAAGACGAATGGAGTTGATCCTGAAGTCTACAGACTCATGCTTTTCCCTTTTGCTGTAAGAGACAGAGCTAGAATATGGTTGGATTCACAACCTAAGGATAGCCTGGACTCCTGGGATAAGCTGGTCACAGCCTTCTTGGATAAATTCTTTCCTCCTCAAAAGCTGAGCAAGCTGAGAGTGGATGTTCAAACCTTCAAACAAAAAGATGGTGAATCCCTCTATGAAGCTTGGGAAAGATACAAGCAGCTGACCAAAAGATGTCCATCTGACATGTTTTCAGAATGGACTATATTAGATATATTCTATTATGGTCTATCTGAATTTTCGAAAATGTCACTGGACCATTCTGCAGGTGGATCTATTCACCTGAAGAAAACGCCTGAAGAGGCTCAAGAACTCATTGATATGGTTGCAAACAACCAATTCATGTACACTTCTGAGAGGAATTCAGTGAATAATGGAATACCTCAGAAGAAAGGAGTTCTTGAAATTGATGCTCTGAATGCCATATTGGCTCAGAACAAAGTGTTGACTCAACAGGTCAACATGATCTCTCAAAATCTGAATGGATGGCAACATGCATCCAACAGTGCTAAAGAGGCAGCTTCTGAAGAAGCTTATGATCCTGAGAACCCTGCCATGGCAGAGGTTAATTACATGGGTGAACCTTATGGAAACACCTATAACTCATCATGGAGAAATCATCCAAATTTCTCATGGAAGAATCAACAAAAGCCTCAACAAGGCTTTAACAATGGTGGACGCAATAGGCTGAGCAATAGTAAGCTATATCCATCATCTTCTCAGCAACAGACAGAGAATTCTGAACAAAATACTTCTAATTTAGCCAATCTAGTCTCTGATCTGTCAAAAGCCACTTTCAGTTTCATGAGTGAAACAAGATCCTCCATCAGAAATCTGGAGGCACAAGTGGGCCAGCTGAGTAAGAAAGTTATTGAAACTCCTCCCAGTATTCTCCCAAGCAATACAGAAGAGAATCCAAAGGGAGAGTGCAAGGCCATTGATATAATCAATATGGCCGAATGCACAAGGGAGGAGGGGGACGAAAATCCTAGTGAGGAAGACCTCCTGGGACGTCCCTCAAGCAAGAAGGAGTTTCCTATTAAGGATCCAAAGGAATCAAAGGCTCATATAGAGACCATAGAGATTCCATTGAATCTCTTTCTGCCATTCATGAGCTCTGAAGACTATTCTTCCTCTGAAGAGGATGAAGATGTGACTGGAGAGCAAGTTGCTCAATATTTAGGAGCTATCATGAAGCTGAATGCCAAGTTGTTTGGTAATGAGACTTGGGAAAGTGAACCTCCCTTACTCATTAGTGAACTGGATACCTGGATTCAGAAAATTCTACCTCAAAAGAAACAAGATCCTGGCAAGTTCTTAATATCTTGTACCATAGGCACCATGACCTTTGAGAAAGCTCTGTGTGATCTAGGGTCAGGGATAAATCTTATGCCACTCTCTGTAATGGAGAAGCTGGGGATCATTGAGGTACAACCTGCCTTGTTCTCATTACAATTGGCAGACAAATCATTAAGACAAGCTTATGGAATAGTAGAGGACGTGTTAGTAAAGGTTGAAGGCCTTTACATCCCTGCTGATTTCATAATCGTAGACACTACGAAGGAAGAGGATGAATGCATCATCCTTGGAAGACCTTTCCTAGCCACAGCAGGAGCTGTGATAGATGTCAACAGAGGTGAATTAGTCCTTCAATTGAATGGAGACTACCTTGTGTTTAAGGCACATGGCCATCCCTCTGTGACAAAAGAGAGTAAGCATGAAGAGCTTCTCTCAATTCAGAGTCAAGAAAAGCCCCCACAGTCAAACTCTAAGTTTGGTGTTGGGAGGCCACAACCAAACTCTAAGTTTGGTGTTAAGACCCCATATCCAAACTCTAAGTTTGGTGTTGGCACTATACAACATTGACCTGATCACCTTATGGCTCCATGAGAGCCACTGTCAAGCTATTGACATTAAAGAAGTGCTTGTTGGGAGGCAACCCAATTTTATTTATCTAATTTTTATTTTTATTTTATTTTATTGTTATTTTGTGTTTTATTAGGTACATGATCATGAGGAGTCACGAAAAAATCATAAAAATTAAAAACAGAATCAAAAACAGCAGAAGAAAAAAATCACATCCTGGAGGAAGCACAGGCTGGCGTTCAACGCCAGTAAGATGCATCTGGCCGGCGTTCAACGCCAGAACAGAGCATCATTCTGGCGCTGAACGCCAGAAACAAGCAACATTCTGGCGCTGAACGCCAGGAATGTGCCTAGAGAAGAAAAGCTGGCGCTGAACGCCAGTAACAAGCATGAAACTGGCGTTCAACGCCAGGAACATGCTTTACATGGGCGTTGAACGCCCAGAATGTGCACCAATGGGCGTCTAAATGCCAGAATGGTGTGCAAAGGCATTTTACATGTCTATTTGGTGCAGGGATGGAATTCCTTGACACCTCAGATCCTGTGGACCCCACAGGATCACCTTAGGATCTGTGGACCCCACAAGATCCCCACCTACCATATTCCCACCTTACCTCCTAATCCTAGTTTTTGTGATTACTCTTCCCCATGTCACACTTCCCAATACTCTTCACCAATCACCTCAATTCCTCTTCCCAATCACCCCCTTCACCACTCACATCCATCCACTCTTCCCCATAAATCCCACCTACCTTCAAAAAAATTCAAAACCATTTTTCCACCCATTCCCACCCTAAATGGCCGAACATACACTCCCCCCTCTCCCTATATATACCCTTCCATTCCACTTCATTTTCACACAACACAACCCCCTCTTCTTCACCTTTGGCCGAACCTACCTCTCTCCTTCTCTACCATATTCTCTTCTTCTTCTTCTTCTCTTCTTTCTTCTATTGCTCGAGGACGAGCAATATTTTAAGTTTGGTGTGGTAAAAGCATAAGCTTTTTGTTTTTCCATTACCATCAATGGCACCTAAGGCCGGAGAATCCGCTAGAAAAGGAAAAGGGAAGACAAAAGTTTCCACCTCCGAGTCATGGGAGATGGAAAGATTCATCTCCAAAAGCCATCAAGACCACTTCTATGATGTTGTAGCAAAGAAGAAGGTGATCCCCGAGGTCCCTTTCAAGCTCAAAAAGAATGAGTATCCAGAGATCCGACATGAGATCCGAAGAAGAGGTTGGGAAGTCCTAACCAACCCCATGCAACAAGTCAGAATCTTAATGGTTCAAGAGTTCTATGCCAATGCATGGATCACTAGGAACCATGATCAAAGTATGAACCCGAGTCCAAAGAATTATCTCACAATGGTTCGGGGGAAATACTTAGATTTTAGTCCGGAAAATGTGAGGTTGGCGTTTCACTTGCCCATGATGCAAGGAGATGAACGCCCCTACACTAGAAGGGTCAACTTTAATCAAAGGTTGGACCAAGTCCTTATGGACATATGTGTAGAAGGAGCTCAATGGAAGAGAGACTCCAAAGGCAAGCCAGTCCAACTAAGAAGACTGGACCTCAAGCCTGTGGCTAGAGGATGGTTGGAGTTCATACAACGCTCCATCATTCCCACTAGCAACCGATCTGAAGTTACTGTGGATCGGACCATCATGATTCATAGCATCATGATTGGAGAGGAAGTAGAAGTTCATGAGGTCATCTCCAATGAAATCTACAAAATAGCCGACAAGTCCTCCACCATGGCACGGCTAGCTTTTCCTCACCTTATTTGCCATCTATGTTACTCAGCTGGAGTTATCATAGAAGGAGACATCCCCATTGAGGAGGATAAGCCTATCACCAAGAAGAGGGTGGAGCAAGCAAGAGAGACCCTCCACGGTTCTCAAGAGATGCATGAGGAAGCTCATCATCAAGAAATCCCTGAGATGCCTCAAGGGATGCACTTTCCTCCCAACAACTATTGGGAGCAACTCAACACTTCCTTAGAAGATTTGAACCACAATGTGGAACAATTAAGGGTGGAACATCATGAGCACTCCATCATTCTCCATGAAATAAGAGAAGATCAAAGAGCAATGAGGGAGGAGCAACAAAGGCAAGGAAGGGACATAGAAGAGCTTAAGGACATTGTTGGACCTTCAAGAAGAAGACGCCGCTAAAGGTGGATTCATTCCTTGTTCTTTATTTCTTTCTGTTTTCGGTTTTTAATGTTGTGTTTATCTATGTTTTGTGTCTTTATTTCATGATCATTAGTATGTAGTAACCATGTCTTAAAGCTATGAATAAAATCCATGAATCCTTCACCTCTCTTAAATGAAAAATGTTTTAATTCAAAAGAACAAGAAGTACATAAATTTCGAATTTATCTTTGAATTTAGTTTAATTATATTAATGTGGTGACAATACTTTTTGTTTTCTGAATGAATGATTGAACAGTGCATATGTCTTTTGATCTTGTTGTTTATGAATGTTAAAATTGTTGGCTCTTGAAAGAATGATGAACAAAGAGAAATGTTATTGATGATCTGAAAAATCATGAAATTGATTCTTGAAGCAAGAAAAAGCAGTGAAAAGTAAAAAGCTTGCGAAAAAAAAATGGCAAAAAAAATAGAAAGAAAAAGAAAAAGCAAGCAGAAAAAGTCAATAGCCCTTAAAAACAAAAGGCAAGGGTAAAAAGGATCCAAGGCTTTGAGCATCAATGGATAGGAGGGCCCAAGGAAATAAAATCCAGGCCTAAGCGGCTAAACCAAGCTGTCCCTAACCATGTGCTTGTGGCATGCAGGTCCAAGTGAAAAGCTTGAGACTGAGTGGTTAAAGTCGTGATCCAAAGCAAAAAGAGTGTGCTTAAGAGCTCTGGACACCACTAACTGGGGACTCTAGCAAAGCTGAGTCACAATCTGAAAAGGTTCACCCAGTTATGTGTCTGTGGCATTTATGTATCCGGTGGTAATACTGGAAAACAAAGTGCTTAGGGCCACGGCCAAGAATCATAAGTAGCTGTGTTCAAGAATCAACATGCTTAACTAGGAAAGTCAATAACACTATCCAAAATTCTAAGTTCCTAGAGAAGCCAATCATTCTAAACTTCAAAGGAAAAAGTGAGATGCCAAAACTGTTCAGAAGCAAAAAGCTACAAGTCCCGCTCATCTAATTATAATTAATATTCATTGATAATTTGGAATTTATAGTATATTCTCTTCTTTTTATCCTAATTGATTTTCAGTTGCTTGGGGACAAGCAACAATTTAAGTTTGGTGTTGTGATGAGCGGATAATTTATACGCTTTTTGGCATTGTTTTTAGGTAGTTTTTAGTAAGTTCAAGCTACTTTTAGGGATGTTTTCATTAGTTTTTATGTTAAATTCACATTTCTAGACTTTACTATGAGTTTGTGTGTTTTTCTGTGATTTCAGGTAATTTCTGGCTGAAATTGAGGGACTTGAGCAAAACTCTAAAAAAGGCTGACAAAAAGGACTGCTGATGCTGTTGGAATCTGACCTCCCTGCACTCGAAATGAATTTTCTGGAGCTACAGAACTCCAATTGGCGCGCTCTTAACGGCGTTGGAAAGTAGACATCCAGAGCTTTCCAGCAATATATAATAGTCCATACTTTATTCGGAATTGATGACGTAACTTGGCATTGAACGCCAAGTACATGCTGCTGTCTGGAGTTAAACGCCAGAAAAACGTCATGATCCGGAGTTGAACGCCCAAAACACGTTATAACTTGGAGTTCAACTCCAAGAAAAGCCTCAGCTCGTGGATAGATCAAGATCAGCCCAAACATACACCAAGTGGGCCCCGGAAGTGGATTTATGCATCAATTACTTACTCATGTAAACCCTAGTAGCTAGTCTAGTATAAATAGGATAAGTTACTATTGTATTAGACATCTTTTGACAGTTTAATCTTTGACTGTTTAGTCTTTGATAATTCGGTCCTTTGATCACTCAGGGGGCTGGCCATTCGGCCATGCCTGAACCTTTTACTTATGTATTTTCAACAGTGGAGTTTCTGCACACCATAGATTAAGGGTGTGGAGCTCTGCTGTACCTCAAGTTTCAATACAATTACTCTTACTTTCTATTCAATTCTCTTTTATTCTTATTCCAAGATATACGTTACACTTAACTTTGATGAATGTGATGATCCGTAACACTCATCATCATTCTCACCTATGAACGCGCGTGATTGACAACCACTTCCATTCTACCTTAGGCCGGGCGCATATCTCTTAGATTTCCCAACAGAATCTTCGTGGTATAAGTTAGATAGATGGCGGCATTCATGAGGATCCGGAAAGTCTAAACCTTGTCTGTGGAATTCCGAGTAGGATTCTGGGATTGAATGACTGTGACGAGCTTCAAACTTCTGAAGGCTGGGCGTGATGACAAGCGCAAAAGAATCAAGGGATTCTATTCCAACCTGATTGAGAACCGACAGATGATTAGCCGTGCTGTGACAGAGCATAGGAATGTTTTCACTGAGAGGATGGGATCTAGCCATTGACAACGGTGATGCCCTACATACAGCTTGCCATGGAAAGGAGTAAGAAGGATTGGATGAATGTAATAGGAAAGTAGAGATTCAAGAGGAGCACAGCATCTCCATACACTTATCTGAAATTCCCACTATTAATTTACATAAGTATTTCTATCCCTTTTATTTTCTTTTTATTATTAATTTTCGAAACCCAAAACTATTTAATCTGCCTAACTGAGATTTACAAGGTAACCATAACTTGCTTCATACCAACAATCTCTGTGGGATCGACCCTTACTCACGTAAGGTATTACTTGGATGACCCGTACACTTGCTGGTTAAGTTGAACGGAGTTGTATCCACACATAGTTGAAAAAGAAATGAATTTTACAAAATACAATAACAAAGAGGATCACAATTTCGTCCACCAGTCCTAGTTGTGGATTTTATCACTAAAAAGACCGTTTTACCCTTACTAGTAATTTGTTTAGTATTTAAAGGATTAGATTTATGTAATTCAGGACTTTAACATCACTTTTACCATCATATACGTTTATCATTGTATTTTCTTCTCAGTATGAGTTTTTAAACCTCCTAGGTTGAGGGGAGGAGCCCTGCTAAGTCCTATGAATTAATAAAAGTATTACTATTTCTTCTCTGATCTGTGTTTGATCTATTTCTAAGATTTATATCTGATCTTCATCGTGGTGAATAGGATGATCTGACAAATTAACTCTATTTATCGCACTAAGATGAACGTGCTTGACAAACACCCGCGTCTACTTGGGTTCGTGTGAATACGTGACTGGAAAGCACGAGCCAACAGTTATGTTTATACATCTCTCAGACAGTTAATCCATGACTTCGTTGGGGACTTCTCGAGACACCAGTTCAGCCGATTTCCAGGGAAATTAGGGTCTCCGTGGTATAGGCTATAATCTACAGAAGCAGCGTTCTCTGATCCAAAAAATTTGACCTTGTGTGAGGCGCTTTGAGTAGGATCGCCAGGAGAATGACTTGCTAGCGCTTTACCCTTCGTCAGATTGGATGACCACGGCCAATGGCGTTCAATATGTAGCAGAGGAGATCAATGATCACGGCCCATGGCATTGATCACATACAACCTGCCATAGAAGAAGATCAATCACAAGCAGAGAAGATAGTAATACCAGAGTTAATTCAGAAAGGCAAAGCAACTCCAATCCTCAACTATATTCCTATCACTCTTTTCACAATTTACACAACTTCTGAGTTCTAATTACCCTTTTCTAATATTCCTTTAATGCAAATTTGACAACTCTTCCAACAACCATCTGATCTGCCTGACTAAGACCTGCAAGATAACCATAGCTTGCTTCAAACCACAATCCTCGTGGGATCAACCCTGACTCGCTCAGGTATTACTTGGACGACCCAGTGTACTTGCTCGTACAACAGTACGAAAGTGTGGGGATTTGTGCTACCAGAAACAAAAAAGGTGAAAGTCGGTTAGAATACTATGAATACCACAAAATCTATGGCTATACCACCAATGATTTCTATGGTTTAAAAAAATATAATCGAGAAATTGGCTGCAGAATATCGGTTGGATAGGTATTTAGCAGACAGGTCAGATGATCAAGACAAGAAGAAAAGAGATAAAGAAGACAGGGTTTGCCGAGATTAACCACCACGAACTCCTGAGAGGCACATCCATATGATTGCTGGAGGATTCGCAGGAGGAAGAGTGAAAAAGTTCTCTTAAAAAAGACATTTGAAAGAAGTCTGCCAGGTCGATAAGAAAGTTGAGGTGCCCGACCTTCCCGTCATCACTTTCACAAAAGAGGATGCTCAAGGGGTAGTACCTAGACATGATAACCCTGTCGTGATCACAATACTTGTCAATGCAAACCTCCATAAAACTCTGGTAGATCAAGGAAGTTTGGAAGACATCCTGTTCAAACCAGTTTTTGATAAGTTGGGCTTAGAGGAAAAGGATTTGAGAGCATACCAGATACCCTCTTTGGTATGGGAGACACTCCAATCCAACCTCTAGGGTTTATTTCTCTTTACACCACCTTTGGAAAGGGCCCAAAATAAAAAACCTTGAGCATAGACTATATAGTGGTCCACATAGCATCATCTTACAATGCCCTAATAGAATGGACAATACTAAACCGACTTACTGTAGTAGTATCCACCCCTCACCTATGTATGAAGTTTCCTACTCTTGAAGGGATAGCCACTGTAATGAGAGACCAAACTTTGGAAAGAAGATGCTACAATAAAAGACTAAACCTACAAGGACATACGAAAGGAAAAGAGGCCAACAGCATAGAACTCAGAAGTGTCCGAGTTCGTGAGGAATTGAGACCCCAACTTGAAGGAAAGATTGAGGAGGTTCAGATTTGGGATGAGGTCGGGAAGACAATAAATGTGTGGGATAATCTAGAGCAACAGTTAAAGAAAGAACTCGTTAAATTCCTACAGAATAATTCTGACATCTTTGCTTGGAAAGCTTCTAACATGCCTGTAATTCACCCGACCTCATGAGCCTTAAGCTCACTGTCTACCCAGGCTCACAACCTGTCTACCAAAAATGACAAAATCTCAGTCCTAAAAGAGCAGAAGTTGTAGAAGAATAAGTCCAGACACTGTTAGAATCTGATTTTATAAGGGAGGTAAAATACCAGTTATAGCTTGCTAACATAGTACTCATAAAGAATCAAAACGGAAAGTGGAGGATGTGCATTGACTACATCAACCTCAATAAAGCTTGTCCTAAGGATCCTTATCCACTTTCCAATATCGATGCTCTGGTAGATTTGGCCTTAGGCTACAAGTACTTATTATTTATGGATGCATATTTGGGATACAACCAAATTCCGATGTATAAGTCGGATTAAGAAAAGACCTCTTTCATTACTCCCAGGGCAAACTACTGCTATGTGGTAATGCCCTCTGGGTTGAAAATTGCTAGACTCATATATCAAAAGATTAATAAACAAGGTGTTCTTATTCCACCTCAGAAAATTGATAGAGGTCTATGTGGATGATATGCTTGTAGAGACTAAGGAAGAAACCAGCCTGCTGCTTGACCTTACAAAAGTGCTCAACACAATAAGGCAACACAGGATGAGATTAAATCCCATAAAGTACACCTCTAAAGTAGAAGCTGGGAAGTTCTTAGGATTTATGCTCACTGAAAAGGGTATTGAAGCCAACCCAGACAAATGTAGGACCATCATGAAAATGAAAAGTCTGACCTGCTTAAAAGAGGTCCAACAGCTAAATGACAAGTTGGCAGCCTTGTCTATATTCTTGGACGGGTTGGCTTTGAAATTCCTACCCTCATTTGCAATCCTCAAGAAGAGAAATCAGCTTTAGTAGACTCAAGAATATGACCAAGCCTTCCAAGACTTCAAAATTTCTTAAGTCATCCACCTATACTAACCCAACCTAAAGAAGGAGAAGAACTTGTGCTATACTTAGCCGTTGCCTCAGCCCTTGTCCAAGAAGATAAGGAGGGGCAACGACTTGTCCATTTCACGAGCAAGACATTATAGAGGGCAGAATTGAACTATCAAAAAATGGAAAATTTTCCCTATGCCCTCGTCTTAGCCTCAAGAAGACTATGACCTTATTTTCAAGCCCACACTATTAAAGTTTGAACCAACCAGCACGTGAAGCATATCTTCCAAAAGATGGATATCGTAGGTAAGATGTTACAATAGGCTGTGGAATTATCCGAGTTCGACCACAAGTATGAAGCTCGTACGGTAATCAAATCCCAATACCTAGCCGATTTCTTAGCTGAATACATAGGTGAGCTACAAGGAAGCTCGACAGCTTGGCAACTATATGTGGATGGGTCATCAAATAAAGCTGGCAGTGGAGCAAAAATTATTCTTGAGAATGAGGAAGAAATTCGGGTAGAGCTTTTGTTAAAGTTCAAGTTTCCAGCTTCTAACAACCAAGATAAATATGAAGCCATGCTTGCTGGCTTAAGAAAGCCAAAAAGGTCAGAGCAACAAAAGTCACAGTGTTTAGTAACTCCCAAGTAATAACCTCTCAAATAAATGTGGATTACCAAGCCAAAGATCTTAACACGTAGAGGTACTTGCAAAAAACACTAGAAAAGCTAGCATACTTCCAAGAGACAGAGGTCAGGCATATAACTCGGGAGCTCAATTGCCGAGCTTATACCCTCTTCAAACTGGCTCGCATTAAACTAGGGGGCAACAATAAAAGCTTGGTCTAGGAAACTCTCCACACACTATTAGTGGCCATGGAGGTCGACAAGTCAGACGCACTAACAATCTTCAATCTAAACTTGGGTTGGATGACTCCTATTATTGAATATCTCAAATTTGATATTATCCCAAAAGAAGAAAGGAAAGCAAGGAGACTCATAAATAAAGCACAGAACTATACTCTGGTCCACAATATTCTCTATAAAAGAGGAATATCTGCACCCTTGCTGAAGTGCATCCCGACCTCCAAGACTGAAGAGATCCTAGAAGAAATCTATAGTGGCATCTGTGAAAATCACCTAAGAGCACAATCATTAGCCAAGAAGGTGTTATGAGCTGGCTTCTTTTGGCCGACTTCACAAAGGAAAACATTTGACTTCGTCAAAAAGTGTCCGCCTTGTCTACATGCCAATTTCCATGTGGCACCTCTAGAAGAGCTCATCAGCATCATCTCACCATGGCCTTTTGCAAAATGGGGTTTGGATATGCTCGGACCGTTTCTCCAAGCACCTGGCAAGTGAAATATCTCATAATCAGGATTGACTACTTTACTAAGTGATTGAGGCAAAACCACTGGCAGCGATTACGACTCAAAGAAGTTAGAAATTCCTCTACAAGAATATTGTCATCCAATTTGGAATCCATACTCCATTACCATAGGAAATGGCACCCAGTTCACCGACTCAACCTTCAGAAGCTTGGTGGCAAACTTTAAGATTAAACATCAATTCACATTGGTAGAGCACCCTCAGGCCAATGGACAAGCAGAAATTGAAAAAAAAAGTTATATTAGCCAGACTTAAGCGAAGGCTACGTGATGGAAGAATTTCCAACTCAAGAAATGCACTCAATCATATCAAGTAATACCACAGTGAGTGGGTTATCGTTCCCACAAGGATTTAAGAACTAAGCAACAATGATTAATTGGCTATTCTAATTAGAAAAAAAACAGGGGAGATAAGGAATCACGTGTAAATAGAGGTAGTCAAATAGCAAATAATGAATGAAAACAATGATGATGAGAATGTTAAGGTTTCAGAGATATTTAAATTTCAGGATTAACACATCTTGCTATCTACTTTGATCATACAAAGATGTGTTCATGGCAAATCTTAAATAGTCAAACTCCAATCCCTTTGTAATTCAATTTTTCTTAACTTAATTAACCATCAGTTCCTTGATCAATTAACTATGATAAGAGTTTAAGCACAGTTTCTGATTTAAAGCCACACAATTCTTAAGAGCCAATCCTAATTGATTATATGTCACTTATCAAAATTAGTCGTAGACACTCAAAGAATTATGAGAAGGAGTTTCTAGCCTAATTCCAAAGATTAACTCTTCCAGGATAATAGATGAATTTAATTCAGATTAAAGTTATTTTTCAACACACTCTAATCCTTAGGATGAAGAACAAAACTTACTTCTTAAATAAAACATCAATGTATTAATCAAAAGTAGAAAAATAATAATATTAATCCATCAAGTAAACAAAGCTCCTAACCTTAACAAAGGAGATTAGTTGCTCATGGTGTAGAGGAAACAGAATTGTAAAGTGTAGTGTAAGATGTGTTGTTCATGGACAAGTTTCTCGACTTATATTAAGACCTAAAATAATAACTTAAAATTTAAATTCAAACTAAATCAAAATAGAATCAAATCATATCTTAATCAAATCTTTTCTAATCACTCTTAACTAATTAGTAATCTTTCTTATATTTAAAATTCAAAACTTGGTGTATTGCTTTGTTCAAATCTTGGGCTTGCAACTTAATTTTGGGTCAACAAATCATGTACTTGAAGTTGGAGAGATTGGTGAAAGATTTTGATGCCCCTGAGAAGTTGCCCATAAAATGCGTTAGATGAAGGCATGGTACGTTGAATGTAAGGCCTAATTTGCACTTCTTGAGGCCTTTGTATTAGTTGCGTTAGACACAAGGGATAGCGCATTCAATGCAAGGTGGGTGGACAGCTACTGGAAGTGATTCTGGTGGTGTGTTAGATGCAAGGGAGAGATGCGTTGAACGCATGTGAAGGATGCGTTGAACGCAGGTGAAATGGAGGTGGAGCTGCGTCAAATACAGCTAGTTCTTGCGTCAAACGCAAGTTTTTTATGCTATTTTCACGAGTTCAAAGGTGAGGGTTGTTCGTGGCCCAAACTTAATGTCCACTATAAAGATAGCATATCATTTTGAAGCTCTAGATATTAGTTTTCTAACGCCACTAAAACTGCTTCATTTGGACTTCTATAGCTCAAGTTATGCTCGCTGGAGTATGAAGAGGTCAGGATTGACAACATTTGCAATTTTTTTTTAACTTTCGTGGGGCTTGTTTTCAATTCTTGGTTCCCTGGGGGGTTGCTTCCTTTTGCATGTCATCTTCTTTGGTTCTCCTTGGGGCTTCTTTGGTTGTCTTTCTCCTACTTTGTTCTTGCCTAAAATCTTTCAACAACTTTCTAAACATATCAAAGTTCACAACAACTCCAAGAAACATTGATTAAAGCATAAAAATTTCAATTATAACAAGGAAATCACTAACTTTATTCAAAGAAATAATAAAGAAAACAACTAAAGATGCTGATGCATCACTACATGACACAAGAGGAACATGGGCGGAAGAGCCCCCCCAAGTTCTTTAGGCATATTGGACAACTACTCATTCTACAAATTCTCTGTTCTGACTTGCTTATGGCATAAAATCCATGATCCCATAAAAGTCAACAAAGATAGCCCAAAGGTAAGATTCTACAATGAATTGAAGTGGGAAACATCCAAGCTAAAAAAGAAGAGTTCGACCTCCTCCCAAAAATATGAGAGCAAGCTTGGATAAGGGAGGAAGCATTCAAGCAAAGGATGTCCATGAGGTATAACAAGAAAGTCATCAAAAGAAATTTTTTCATGAACGACCTTACACTGATCAGGAATGACATCGGAGTACAAAGGTTGGGCGAAGGAAAGTTGACTACGAATTGGAAAGGACCTTACAAGTTCATAGAAGCCTTAGAAAAATGTTACTACAAAGTGTCCGACCTACAAGGGAATGAGATCCCTAGATCGTGGCATGCATGCAACATGAAGAGATATTATAGCAAGAAAGTGAACCTTGCTCCCTAGTGTACTCTTTTTCCTGACTTCATGATTTTTTTTTTCGAGAAGGATTTTTCTGAAAGGGTTTTAATGAGGCATCATAGCAAGGGCTAGGAGTTAAAAAATAGAAAAACTCTTAGTAGCAAAATAATATTCGTAAATCATTTTATTGATGATAATTCATCATTTATCCAATTTCCTACAATCAATTGTTCTACCACACGCACCAATTTAAGCTCAAAAAAGCACAAAAATCATTGCTCGATCTCTGGATGGTCGGCAAGATAAAGCGACGAGATCCAAATTGGTGTAAGAAGTTATATAAGTTGATCATAGTCTGACCTCATTAAGCTACTTGTACAAAAATAAGTTAGCAAAAGAAGCAAGCCTAAAACGAATCGCAAAAATAACTTGATAACAAAACAAGACCGACCTATTAAGGTCGGGATCAATTCTCGACATTAAGAAAGGAAATTATTATCCGACCTTATAACAAATCGTTCAAAATGTTATGAGAAAAAGA
Source organism: Arachis stenosperma (assembly GCF_014773155.1). NCBI lineage: Eukaryota > Viridiplantae > Streptophyta > Magnoliopsida > Fabales > Fabaceae > Arachis > Arachis stenosperma. The sequence goes on from NC_080385.1 coordinate 17,450,350, forward strand.
GGGTAATCCAAACAAGGTATCCGACGTCATAAAGCAGCTCGACCAAAATGATTTGTGAGAGAAAGTCCTAAATACCTTGTAAAAATATTACCAACTCTTAAAAAAGGATAGCATCCTCAAAGGGTAAAAGTTTGTTAAGTGATATTTGAAAATTACTCTTAAAAAAAGAATAGCGTCCTTAAAAGGTAAAAAATTTGTTAAGTGATATTTAAAAACCACAAAGAAGCAAACAAAACCACAATTACAAGTCATAAAACTATAAACACTTATAAAATCAAAATAATTGCGAAAAAGTTTTTAAAAGTCCAAATATGGGGCAACATAATATCCAAACTACTTCAACTATTACAAAAAGTGTTCAAAAGACCTACAAACGGGCCACCAAATACAAAAGTTAAAGAATAAAACTAAGAAAGAGGAGGATCTTGTTCATTAGTAGTCATAGCGGCTGCTCCCTCAACCTGGATAAAAGAAGGCTGACTGTTAGAAGTCGGAAGGGAAGAATCCACAGGAGTTTCCTCAACTCGGGAATTGGAAGTCTTTGGAACCTCAACAGGAACGAACTCAGCCTTAGGTAGAACGATCCTCCTATCAATCATGACCTTGTCAAGATCAATGAGAGACAGATCGATCTTGGGTGCTAGAACTCAAAATTTGGCCTTCAGATTCTCAGTCATTACATCCATCCTCTCAGCCACTGACTCCTCCAACCCAGCATATTCTTCCCTTAACTTAGACAGCTCCTCCTTTGGATCCAACTTCTCCCCAAAAACACAGGCATAACTCTCCTCAGCCTTTTTCTGTAAACCCTTGACCATAGCACAAGCCGTTTCAGATTGCTTCACTCTCTCATGAAGCCTTGAAAGGTCAGAAGTAAGAGCCCCCTTTTTTTACCTCTGATTCTGACTTGATCTCCCGAAAAGAAGCTACCTCAACCCTAAGGTCGATCAGTTCCCTGTAAATAGAGCCAAGTAGAATTTTTTCTAATTGTTTTAAGAGGGCTGAACACACCCCTGCAGTCCGCATACCACCTTGGGCGAGTACTTCCAGGTATTTTTTTAGGGAGACATCGTCCATGCTTATAGAACTATAAGGAAGGATATGATCCTCACAGAAAACAATGGCATCAAACTCATTATCATGAACATTGCCAAATTCTGAAGATAGAATTTTTCACTTACGAGAGCTCAAGTTGGAGAAGGGAGGCACGGGAGGAATAGTTCGGGATAGAGACTCTATATTCGGAGGAGGATGAGGAGAAGGACAAACTACTTTGGCCGATTGGGAAGAGGATGAATCCGACTTGGAAGGGGAGGAAGTTTTGCCCGACTTAAATGACTCTTTTAGCTGAAGGGCTCGAGCTACCGTATTCTTCTTTGCTTGCCGAACTCTTAGTAATGCATTCGAGTCATTGGTCATCCTCACTACAACACAACAAAAAAGAGATTCGGGTTACATAACCCGAATACATGTAAAAGAATTATGTACAAAAAAAGGTAGTTACCTAGTTCGGTACGCACATAGCTCGGCTTGGCTATCAAAAAATTCTTTGTGTTAAGGTTCGGAGCTCGACCCCAACACTCCTGGAAAAAGGCCACTATAGGCTCATCTACTTCATCCAAATCCTCAAGGTTGTATTTAATAATAGTGGAAGTCTCTTTCCAGTACAAACTAAAGGCCGGTTCATCTCTTTTATTAAGAAAAAAGGGGGGTACCCTCAACCTCCCGGACCTTAAAATAGTAGTTCTTGAAATCGTGAAAAGACTCATCAAAAATAGAAAAAAAATTGGCCTTGAATAGCTCGAAAAGAGAGCTAGTGTTGTTTTTTCGAGCTAAAAGACTTGGCGAGCTGGAATAAAAAAAATTGAAAACAGTGGAAGGTCAAGCTCCCAACTTATGAGTTAGTAAACTTTCATCAAACCCCATAAGTTCGGGTGGAGTTGAGAATGAGCTACTTTATAGATACTAAGAATTTCGGTCTCAAAATAAAAAAAAATTATAACCCTGAGCCTAGTAAAAAGGCAGTCATACATAAAAAGAAAATGGCTCTCCAAGTTACTATGTCGGGAAAAACAAATCCTATCCTCGAGGTCGGGTGCTACCAGTTCGTACTTCTTCTCGTCCTCTCGGGTCCTACAAATCCTATGTTGTAAACAAAATTTTTCTACATATTCATTATCAACCACAGGGACAGCAAAAATGATGGTAATATCTACCCAATCTAAACCTAGAGGAATCTTAGATGACATGCTGAGAATAATCAAACAAGACATAAAGGGTTATGCCTACAAAATTAAAATAAAGCTTTGTCACTATCAACAAACTATAAATCGGGTATCACGTCACAACACGATATACAAAAGGAGGTTGGACCATCCTCAAAGGTGGGACTCTCAACCTGCTCTACTAAAAGGTAAAATGGCACCATCATTTAGAATGGAGATGGCATCATTTGGGGCAAGACAAAACCCCAGAATTCAATAAACCCCTAGAAAATTCAATAAACAAAGTCACAAATTTAGCAAAATTTAGAATCTACCATATTCTACAAATTCTTTCTACCTGATTCTGCAAATTCTCACAAAATAATAACAAAGATTTACGATAACCAAGGTAATAGGCAAGAATAAGAAAGGAAAAGAACTTTTTCAAGCCAGCAATAAGAACCCATACTTGCAAAAAAAAAAACAAGAATATTAAAACAACAATATAAAGCTTTACCAAAGAACATTAACTAATAACGGCAAAAAACAGATAAACAAAAAGAAAAAATCAATCATGTTGAAGAATAGAGGGAAGTAATTGCGATGGCAACACTGAACAATCCCTGAACGTCAAACTCGAACTGGAACTGGACTCCAAGATAGAGAAATATTAAAAAAAGATCAATAAAGAAGGAGTCACGGTAGGGAAGAAGAAGACTTTTTGAAGAAGAAGTAAAAATCTCATAAAGTGGAAGCGAAAAAGAAGGAAGAGAAAATAATCATGTTTATATAAAGTCATTAAGGAAAAATGGTACATTTATCCCTCATTTAATGACATGCAAGGTTACCAAGGTAACTAAAAAGATGTGCGAACAGTTACGAAAAGACGTAACATTCAGATTCAAAAACACGGCAAATACCCGACTTAGCTTCAAGAAAGGCAGTATGCTCGACGTAAAAAGATGAAGGCTACAAAGAGATCAAAACTAACTTGGTAATGCTTGACTTCGAGCCGATGAAGCTTGGTCTCAAGTAGGGACACTATTCATACCCTGACCTATTACCTAGCCAGCCCCAAAATAAATAAAACCCAATTTAGAAACATTATACAGATCGACACTTATCCGACCTCATAGAGGTCGGTCATAACGACATGCAATGAGTGCAGCCCTAGTTAACTAAATATGTAATCAATTCCTACTAACCCTCTTTCTCTCATCTGGAAAGGAGATGTTAACAGCTTCTCTAACAAAAGGGAGTAACAAACTCATCACCAAAGGTGGGACTACTCAAAAGATGGTTATTGACTCTATATCTACACTTATAAATATCCTGACACCTTCAGACATTTTTCAAATTCTAATATACTAAAAATTTGCCTAAAACTCTTGCTAATTTAAGCATTATTAGAGTCCCTTGCAGGTACCACCGCCACCTCTTTACAAGAAATTCGGACGGCAACACCTCGATATCAAAAAATATCGGACACTACCCAAAAAAAAACATCTGAACTTCACATTTAAACACAAATTCATCTATTTCAAATAACAAGTACTATTTGCTAAAGTTTGCACATCAATACCCAATAATTTATTTAACTTCTCAAAGTTCAAACTCCACGAATATTTCTTTCTTTATATATATATATATATATATATATATATATATATATATATATATATATCATTCATTTAGTACAATCTATAGTGGAACTTACAATATAAACCATTAAACAGAACCAAAAAATTACAGCTGTTTGACCCGAATTAGCTACTCCCTAGTGGCACCTCTTGGATGCTTTTTTTTTTTTTTTTGCATGGATTGAATCATGGAGGCTTTCAACAGTGCTGCTGCCAATTGGTCCATAGTCGTACTCGTAAAGCACAATGCAAGCTGTACTTTTCCGATTCCATTTTGGTAAGGGAAGTGATATTTAATTATTTACTCTATTCTCTATTTTTCTGTTGAGGATTGAGGAAAATAGACAGAAAAGATAAATGAAAAAGAAAAGGAAAATATCTACTTAATCTTCCCTAAAAAAAGCACATGTAATTGACATTGATTTAGTCATGAAATGATTTTTCAAATGTTTAATCTTTGAAATTTGTAACATTAGTTTTCTAAAAAAAATACCCTAGACATTACATTATAACATATCTGTCTTTTAAAAACTAAAATGATATTCCATCTATTTTCTAAGGATTAAATGGATGTCACAAATCTTTTAAAGGTTAAACTAATAATACCATATCATATGTATTCTTTGGGAGACTAATGTATGTGAACTTTTGAGGGGACCAGTGAACTAATTTAGTCGGAAAATCAAAAAATAAAAACCACCATACTAACAAGTGAGGACATTCTTGTAATTTTTTGGGGTAACATTGAGAACTCCGCATGAGGAGAATGTAGCATAGGTCAAACTAACATTTATTATGATATTATTTAAAAAAGGATTATCTTATGTAAAATGAAAATATATTATACCTCTAAATTATTTACTTAAATTTTAATATTAGAATAACCATTTGTACACCTAGTAAAATGAACATCTAATATACCTATTGTTCATATTATTTAATATTTTTATTGTCTACCTATACTTTTCTTTTAAAAAATAATGTTTGTATCACTTTCTATATACATTTTTTTATATATTTTCCTTTTATAATATGGGATACATATGTTTTTTATCTTTTTTATTTTTTATTTTTAATACTAAAAATAAAAAATTTATAAAAGTGGTATACAAAAAAGTGATACATGCAAAACTCTTCTATTATTTATTCAGCAGCATTCATTGGTTCTTTCATTCTCATGCATGCATGCAGACACTTGTGTAATTAAGAATCCATCCATATGATCAGCAGCTTCTGTTTGAACTTTGAACATCAACTTAATAAACTTCAAAGTGGTTGAAACAGCATTTGGTGCCTTACTTGAATACGCGTTGAATTCCATCAAGCACGTGCCTGTCAATTATTATTTGTATGTGACCTTGACTACTTAATTAATTAGATGATATTATATATGCATGAACATGACACTACTCTTTAATTTGTCATGCCTATAATGTAAGTCAGCTAGTGCCATGTTTATAGATTATAGATGAGATCAATATCTCATTTTATAAGAATGTATAAAAATGTATGAACAGAAATTAATATATATGTACTTTTAGAAATACTTATGTGCACTATCTCATGATATTAAGAAGAATTAGTGAAATTTATCCTTTTTGTTTTGTTCTTTTTTGTGATGAGTAATATTTTGTCGAGTTAATAGTCAAAATCGTCCTTAAAAGATATTCTAATATCTATTTTCGTCCCCGAAAGATAAATTTAATCAAAATTGTACTCGAAAAGTTTAAAATTAATCACGTTAGTCCCTCCGTCTATTATGTCACTAACAACGTTAATTTTGCTGATGTGGCGCGGCACGTTATTTTTTTTTTTTTTTTTTGTCTTTTTGGTCATGGGCTGTTAAGCCCAAAAAATAGAAACAGAACCCTAACTACCTAGAACCCGAGCCACCCGTACCCGCCCCGAAAACCCCTCCTCAACCCATTTGAGTAGCTTCGAGCCTCTATTCCCGTCCCGCTGCAACACAACCCCCGTAATGGTGGTTCTTGAAGCTTCACGCTGCGCACCGTCTCCAGTAACCACCGCCATCGTCGCCGGATGTTGCAGAGATACCACGCCTTGCCTGAATGCCAACCTCCACCACCTATCAAGCGTCTTAGATCCCGTGCTCCACAGCTGCTGCCACCGCCGCATCAATGGTATAGTGCTCGCTTTTCACACCCAATCCAATTTGTTGCCCTGTCGTTTTTAGCGAAACTTTTGGACTTGGGGTTTGCTTTCAAAATTACAACTTTGTTGCCGTTTGCGTGCTTCCTCGCGTTGATGTAGTTCTTTATGGTTTTGTTCGCATAAAACATCTGTAGTGTAGGGTATTGTTGTAGTTGATAACTTGTTGTAGTGTAGATTGTATCTCTTTTCTTTGGTTTGTTGATTTTGAAGACTATTCCAATTCGAGGAGGTTTAGGTTGTCCCAATTTTTTTTTGCTGTTGGAGTGTTATATTTGGTTTTTATTTCGTGTAAGTTTTCTCAGATTCTGAAGATTGTGTCAACGATAAGTGGGGATGAGATTTATGATGGATTGGATGGTGCCGCTGTTGTTGGTGGCTCAGAAGGTTCGGAGTTGAGCAAGCCTTTTGCTAGTTCTGTTTATCGAGATTCACTTCACCGGAGGCTAGAGGATAGCACGGACAAAGATGCTCCTTTGAGACCCAACAAAGTTTCACTGAAGGAGGAAGAAGACAGTGAATCCGTGGAGCGTGTTCCTCAGATGTATGGCAGAATTACTGGAAGAATTATGCGACAAATGAATAGGACAAACAATTTATCTGTTCTTGAGAGAATGACAGATAAGGCATGAACATTGGGGCTGAATGCTTGGGAAGAATTAGACACGACTGATGACGTGGAGTCTGGAGAGAAATCTATCATTGAAGGAAAGCCTGAGTCCTGTCCTTCTTGGATATCAATGACTGGAGATGAATTATTGCAGAAGAGAGATGGCTTGATGTTTCTACCTTGCGGGCTAGCAGCAGGTTCCTCAATCACTATGGTGGGGACACCCCATTTTGCTCATAAGGAATATGTTCCTAAGCTTAGGAAGTTGAGGAAAACTGATGGACTGGTTGTAGTTTCACAGTTTCACGCGCGTATACGCTATCACAAACGGATCTCTCTCACGTTCCTCTTGGTGCACGAAATTGTGATCATCAATGGCGCCATCAACATGGTACGCTCAATTGCAATCTCAACTCTTTATCACAACTTCACACAACTAACCAGCAAGTGCACTGGGTCGTCCAAGTAATAAACCTTACGCGAGTAAGGGTCGATCCCACGGAGATTGTTGGTATGAAGCAAGCTATGGTCATCTTGTAAATCTCAGTCAGGCAGATTCAAATGGTCATGGATGATATATGAATAAAGCATAAAATAAAGATAGAGATACTTATGTAGTTCATTGGTGAAAATTTCAGATAAACGTATGGAGATGCTTTGTCCCTTCCGTCTCTCTGCTTTCCTACTGTCTTCATCCAATCCTTCTTACTCCTTTCCATGGCAAGCTGTATGTTGGGCATCACCGTTGTCAGTGGCTACAGTCCCGTCCTCTCAGTGAAAATGTTCAACGCGCTCTGTCACAGCACGGCTAATCATCTGTCAGTTCTCAATCAGGTTGGAATAGAATCCAGTTATTCTTTTGCGTCTGTCACTAACGCCCAGCCTTTAGGAGTTTGAAGCTCGTCACAGTCATTCAATCCTTGAATCCTACTCAGAATACCACAGACAAGGTTTAGACCTTCAGGATTCTCTTGAATGCCGCCATCAATTCTAGCTTATACCACGAAGATTCCGATTAAGGAATCCAAGAGATAAACATTCAAGCCTTGTTTGCTTGTAGAACGGAAGTGGTTGTCAGGCACGCGTTCATAAGTGAGAATGATGATGAGCATCACATAATCATCACATTCATCAAGTTCTTGAGTGCGAATGAATATCTTGGAATAAGAATAAGCTGAATTGAATAGAAGAACAATAGTAATTGCATTAATACTCGAGGTACAGCAGAGCTCCACACCTTAATCTATGGTGTGTAGAAACTCCACCGTTGAAAATACATAAAAACAAGGTCTAGGCATGGCCGTGAAGCCAGCCCCCAAAACGTGATCTAAGATAGCATAAAACTCTCCCAGATGAGAATACAATAGTAAAAGGTCCTATTTGTAGAGAACTAGTAGCCTAGGGTTTACAGAAATGAGTAAATGACATAAAAATCCACTTCCGGGTCCACTTGGTGTGTGCTTGGGCTGAGCATTGAAGCTTTCATGTATAGAGACTTTTCTTGGAGTTAAACGCCAGCTTTTGTGCCAGTTTGGCGTTTAACTCCCATTCTTGTGCCAGTTCCGGCGTTTAACGTCGGGCAGTTTTGAGCTGATTTGGAACGCCGGTTTGGGCCATCAAATCTCGGGCAAAGTATGAACTATTATACATTGCTGGAAAGCCCAGGATGTCTACTTTTCAACGCAGTTGAGAGCGCGCCAATTGAGCTTCTGTAGCTCCAGAAAATCCACTTCGAGTGCAGGGAGGTCAAAATCCAACAGCATCTGTAGTCCTTTTCAGCCTCTGAATCAGATTTTTGCTCAGGTCCCTCAATTTCAGCCAGAAAATACCTGAAATCACAGAAAAATGCACAAACTCATAGTAAAGTCCAGAAAAGTGAATTTTAACTAAAAACTAATAAAAATATAATAAAAACTAACTAAAATATACTAAAAACAATGCCAAAAAGCGTATAAATTATCCGCTCTTCACTCTCCAAGGAACTAGTCGGATATCTCAGCTTCTAGACTCTTCGACGATCACAGTCTCATTAACAAAGGTTATGAAGCTTCATCTCTTACTCTTGGATAAAAATTCTCTTCTCTATCACTCATTCTTTCTCAATTATAGAACAACTCAGAATTTCACTCTCTCGCTTTGTGTTAATGGTAGAATCAGTGTTAGAAGAACAGAATATTGAAGTAAGCAATTTCTCCCTCTTATAATTTCATGATTTTTGTAATGATTTTCATAGTGCATCAATGAACACAATGATGATTATGATTATGAATGTCTGAGCTCACAAAACATGCTGTTTTGTTTTTCATAATAGAGTTTAAATTGAATGTACAGAATCCAAATTATACCTTATTCGATTTTGATTTTTATAATGCAACAATGCACAGTTAATGCAAACCAACTGTTTGATGAATGACTAAGACAGAAAATATAAAAAATGTTAAAGTGAGTGCAAACTGTCGAATTGATGTGTGCAAAATCTTATTAAAGTGGATGCAAACTGTCTGATTGTGTACGAAAAATTCATTACATTGGGTGAAAACTGTGCTGAATAAGGTGTACAAAATCTTATTAAAGTTGGTGCAAAATGCCTGATTCATGTGTGCAAAATTTTATTCAGATAGGTGCAAAGTGTCCTGAGTAAAGTGTACAAAATCTTTTTTTAAGTGGGTGCATACCCGAGATTGTAGTTCTTCAAGAGTTTTCTGCTGCATTTTTCTTCTTGTTCCTGTTTCAGATTTCTTTGTATTGGTACTTCTTCGCGGCATCTTAATATCTGGATCCTTTTCCATTTTAAATAATCACTGCATATTATTAAGAAACATATTATTAACACAAACACAAATAAAAAAACCTAATAATTAATTGTACAGTAGCTATTATCAAAGTTCTACCACAACAAAGCTCTGCTAACAACGATAATGACATAATGAATCTTTTCAAAGATTTATAAATTAAAAGTACCTAAGTTTCATAAATAAGATATGATGAATCAAAATCAAAATAAAAAAATTATTATAGAGTGCTTAAAGATTTTTATCAATAGACAGGAAACATTGAGTCATATTTTTTGGTGCCATTATGAGTTTCTCCTTGCATGTTTTAAATGGATACAGAATGATGGACAACAAAAAAGAAAGAGTTGCAAAAAGCAATAAATGAACAAAAATAAAAACTAATTAACCTTCACATTAATCTTGCAGAAGCATAACGCATCAGTAAAAACAAAAAGGAATGTATAGAGAGCTAAGAGATGCTGCCGCAGAGAGTAATGTCGTTGCTATTGGAGACGCTACTAGGGATGGACAGCGAGCTCAAAAATACTAATTCGTGTTGAGTGTGCTCCAGCGTTGAGAGCAACAAAGAGGGTGTGCTGCAAGAGTGTAGAGAGAGAAAGAAAGAGTGTGGGATTTTGGGGAAGAAGAAGAGCGTGTGGTAAAGAACGTGTACTCACGCTCTCTATATTTATTTAGCCTTTTTTTTGTTTGGGGTAAAAAAATACTAATGTTGATTCTTTGTTGGCCCAAAAATTAAAAAATTGATAGTTTCCTAGCGATGCTCTTTTTTATATTATCACATAATAAGTCTAATTGGACACGTAATTAACTTTTCACATAATTTCAATTTTTATAAAATTATAAAACTTGAAAAATAATTATGTAATCCTAAAATATATTTAATGTGTATTTAAAAAATTTATTTTTATTTAAATTTTAACTGTGTATTAGATTGATTGAATATATGATTATTTCAAGTATTGAAAAATAAAATAAACCTATTTGTTACGGCCAGGCCTAAACCGAACTTTGGGCCGTCCCAACCCCCGAATCACCCGACCCAGACGGTCGGGTGTGAGGCACTCATTCGCCGACCCGAACACGCGTCCAGGACAGCTGGCCGCCACAGCTATACAAGGAAGCTTCGAGGAATGTGGGTTATGCCCTTGTGGGATCCACTTCTAACAAAGTATATATGGGGAGGGTCCTACCCCTCCCCCAAGGTACGTGATACACCACTTTTTACCTCTTTCTCGCCTGCACACTCTACTGACTTGGGTGTCGGAGTGTCTTTGCAGGTGACACCCCCCTTTGCATCGGGAGCTCGGAACGTCGGCCTACCCGTCCCACAATCGCAACCCGATTCCAGGCTACACCCCACCGGATTACCCGAGAACCACTCCGAACCGTCCGGTATCCGAGATACCGAACATTGGCGCCGTCTGTGGGGAGCCCTGAATAGAGATTGCGCAAGGACCAGGGGACCATGGCCATGCGGCAGGCCTTGAGGGGGCAACCTCCGTTGCCTCTCCCCGCAAGCGGTTAAGGTCCCCTCCACGACGAACCGAGCTGCTGTCGAGAGCTCAAGAAAGACGCCCCTTCGGGGGAACTGGTAGCGACAGTGCCAAAATAATACAGGAACTGCGCCATAGGGTGCAAAACCTAGAGCGCCAACTAGCAGATAAGGAACATCATCAGCAGATTTCTGACCCCGACTACTCCCAATCTCCCGAGAGTCGGGGAAGAACCACCCACCGAAGTGGCCGCTCCCGATGTACTCCCGTTTCGAGATCGGAATCGGGAAGTAGCCGGGAGGACCGGGGATACCCTAGGAGACGAAATGACACAATCATATACGTCGAAGGCAAGCGGGCGGGCACCATGAGGCGAGACCGCAAAAGCGGAGTAGAGAGACCTAGGGGAACACGGCAACCCGTGATCATGGGCGCCACCCCATTCCATCGTTCCATCCTCGAAGTCCGGTTGCCAAAGCACTTTGACAAACCAACGGACATGAGGTATGACGGAACCCAAGACCCACAGGAGCACCTCACGGGCTTCGAGGCCAGAATGAACTTGGAGGGAGTGAGAGACAAAGTCAAGTGCCGCGCCTTCCCGGTCACCCTAGCAGGCCCTGGGACACGGTGGTTCAATAGCCTCCCCCAGGGCTCCGTGGCTGGCTTGTCGGATATCAGTCGCGCCTTCTTAGCACAATTCACCACCAGAATCGCGAAGGCAAGACACCCGATCAATCTGCTTGGTGTCACTCAGAAAACTGGCGAGACGACCAGGAGGTACCTAGATCGCTTTAACGACGAATGCCTAGAGATCGAGGGGTTAACCGATTCGGTGGCCAGTCTCTGCCTGACGAACGGGCTCCTTAACGAGGACTTCAAAAAGCACCTCACCACAAAACCAGTCTGGACGATGCAAGAAATCCAAACTGTAGCCTACGAATACATTAATGACGAGGAAGTCAGTCAAGTTGTGGCCGCCAACAAGCAGCAACCCTCCTACACTCAACCCAGGCAGCACGGCAATGGAGAAAGGCAGAAGGAGCACACCAGAGACGGAGGACCGAGCAAGCCACCCAGACCGTTTTCTCGTGTTGGAAAATTCACAAACTACAATCCCCTCGCCCTCCCCATCACAGAAGTTTATCAACAAATAGCCGAAAAGGGAATCCTGTCAAAGCCCCGCCTACTGAAGGACCGAACTGGGGGGAACAGGAGTCTCTACTGTGACTACCATAAGGGCTACGGACACAAAATGCAGGACTGCTTCAACCTGAAGGACGCACTAGAACAAGCGATCAGGGACGGAAAATTAGCCGAATTCTCCCACCTCATCAGAGAACCGAGGAGACGAAATCGCGACCAGGAGGGGAAAGACAAGCCCCGAACGGTGAGGCGACGCCAGGAGCCAAGGGACGACGACCAAGGCCTTACCGTAGTGAATGTAGTAATCGTGAGAAACACGGCTCCAAGGTCGAGATCGGCGCACAAAAAAGACGCCAAAGTACTGGCAGTCTCCTCCTCGTCGTCGCGAAGCCCCAAAAGAGCTCCATCCATCTCTTTCGGCCCAAAAAACCAATGGTTCGACGAGGTCCCGAAAAGCTCCCCCATGGTCATCACGGTCCGGGTCGGAACCGGTCTCGTCAAACGGATCCTTATAGACACATGGGCGGACTCAAACATTATGTTCCACAACGTGTTCGACGCATTAGGCGTACGGGATGCCGACCTAACGACTCACCAGCACGGTGTCGTAGGGCTAGGCGATCACTTCATCAAGCCAGACGGGATAATCTCCCTGCCAATCTCTGTGGGACAAGGACAGGGGAGAAGATCAATAATGGCTGAATTCGTAGTTCTGAGGGACTCCACAGCCTACAACATTATCTTAGGAAGGAGGACCATTAACGATGTGGGGGCAGTGACCAGTACAAAGCTGCTAGTGACGAAGTTTGTCACGGATGACGGATCTGTGGGATCCATTAAAGGAGAATTAGAAACGGCAGTCGCTTGCGACAACGCCAACCTCTCCTTGAGAAAAAAAATCCAAAGAAGCATCAAGAGTGTTCCTCGCCGACCTGGACTCTAGGGTCGACGACAAGCCAAGACCCGAGCCAGAGGGGGACCTAGAGAAGTTTAGGGTCGGCGACAAGGAGAAAAAGTTCACGTTCGTAAATAGAAACCTCCCGCATGAATTGAAAGAGCCTCTGATAAAAATGATCAGGGCCAATGGTGATCTGTTCGCTTGGACGCCAGCCGACATGCCGGGGATAGACCCTCATCTCATGTCACACCACCTGGCCGTCAAGCCTAAAGCCCGACCAGTGGCTCAGAGGAGAAGGAAGATGTCGCAGGAAAGGGCGGAGGAGGTGGCCTGGCAAACGGCCAGCCTCCTAGAAGCAGGTTTTATCCGAGAACTAGATTACTCGACCTGGTTATCGAATGTAGTCCTAGTAAAAAAGCACAATGGGAGGTGGAGAATGTGTGTAGATTACTCCGATCTCAACAAAGCATGCCCCAAGGACTGCTACCCCCTTCCCAACATTGACGCGCTTGTTGACGCGGCGGCAGGGTACCGGTATCTTAGCTTTATGAACGCCTACTCCGGCTACAATCAGATACCGATGCACCGGCCTGACAAGGACAAAATAGCATTCATAACACCAAAAGGAATTTACTACTACAAGGTGATGCCCTTTGACTTGAAAAATGCGGGGGCCACATACCAGAGATTAATGAACAAAATATTCAGCGATCTCATAGGCAAGACGGTGGAAGTCTATGTAGACGACATCCTTGCAAATACCACCCGACCAGATGATCTCCTGAGCGACTTGGAGAACGTATTTGCGTCCCTCCGACAACACGGCATGAGGCTCAACCCGCTCAAGTGTGCCTTCGCCATGGAAGCCGAAAAAGTCCTGGGATTTATGATCACCCAAAGGGGGGTAGAAGCCAACCCTGAAAAATGCCAAGCGATACTCCAAATGAAGAGCCCAGGCTTTGTCAAAGATGTCCAGAGGCTGGCAGGAAGGCTCACCGCGCTGTCTCGCTTCCTCGGAGCGTCGGCAGCATAAGCCCTACCCTTTATCAATCTGATGAGAAAAGGGATAGCGTTCGAATGGACCCCTGCGTGCGAGGAGGCGTTCAATCACTTCAAAGAGATCCTGGCAGCACCCCTCGTACTCGGGAAGCCCAGGCTCGGAGAACCACTCTACCTGTATCTGGCCATAACGGAAGAGGCACTAGCGGCAGCCTTGGTGCGGGAAGAAGGAAAGGCCCAACAGCCAATTTACTTTGTGAGTAGAGCACTACAAGGAGCAGAACCACGGTACAGCAAGCTGGAAAAGCTAGCACTAGCACTCTTGACTTCTTCCCGTAGACTAAGGTAGTACTTTCAAGGCCGTCAGATCATCGTGAGGACGGATCAGGGAATCCGTCAAGTACTCCAAAAACCTGATCTAGCGGGAAGAATGATGACCTGAGCCATTGAACTCTCCCAGTACGACTTGCAGTATGAATCCCGGCATGCGATTAAGGCACAAGTAATGGCCGACTTCTTGGTAGAAGTAACGGGGGACCCAACTGAAGAAACGGGCATACGGTGGAGGCTCCACGTAGACGGGGCCTCCAACCAAAGTCTGGGGGAGCCGGGATCATCTTGGAAAGCCCTGCCGGGGTTATATACGAGCAATCGATCAAGTTTGAGTTCCCAGTATCAAACAACCAAGCAGAATACGAAGCCCTTTTGGGAGGCCTGACCCTAGCTGAGGAAGTCGGGGCGACGAGGCTGGAGGTGTGTAGCGACTCACAGGTCGTCACCTCGCAAGTAAATGGAAGCTACCAAGCCAGAGACTCGCTGCTGCAGAAGTACTTGGAGAAGGTCAGGGAGTTGAGCAAGCAGTTCGAGGAGGTCACGATCCAACATGTCCCAAGGGAAAGGAACACACGGACGGACCTCCTATCTAAGCTAGCGAGTACGAAACCGGGGGTCGGCAACCGATCTCTCATCCAAGGCATGGTAAAGGAACCAGCGGTTGCCCTCCACTTGACAAAGTTAGGCCCCTCTTGGTTGGACCCAATCACCGATTTCCTGGATAACGGCAAATTCCCAGACAACGAGAAAGCAGCTAAAGCGTTGAGGAGGGAGGCAGCCAAATATGCAACCATATAGGGACAATTGTTTAAGAAAGGACTCAGCCAACCCCTGTTGAAATGCCTGCACCCCGAGCAGACGGATTACGTACTCAGGAAAGTTCACGAAAGATGTTGCGGCCACCACATCGGGGGCAAAGCACTAGCAAGAAAACTTATCCGAGCTGGATACTACTGGCCATCCATGATGGTAGATTCCAAAGAATTTGTCAAGAAATGCGTCAAGTGTCAAGAGAACGCCAACTTCCACAGAACACCTGCTTTCGAGCTAAGCCTACTGACGTCCTCCCGACCCTTCGCGCAATGGGGAGTCAACCTCTTGGGACCCTTTCCGGTTGGCCAGGGCAAGTCAAATATCTCATAGTCGCCATCGACTACTACACCAAATGGATAGAAGCCGAGCCACTGGCAGGTGATAACTCGATTCGGCATCCCGAAAGTCATCATCTCTGACAACGGGACGCAGTTCACCGACAAAAAGTTCATAGAATTCCTCGACGGCCTGGGTATAAAACAGAAGTTCTCCTCAGTAGAGCACCCCCAGACAAATGGGCAAGTCGAGTCCGCAAATAAGGTCATCTTACAAGGCCTCAAGAAGTGGCTCGGCGATAAAAAAAAGCGCAAGGGCCGACGAGCAAAGAATGGCCCTGCGTTACAATGCCAAAGTGCTCAAGAGGGAGTTTGGAAAAAACGACCTGGTCCTGCGACGCAACGACATAGGGTTACCGACCCAAGGGGAAAGAAAACTAGCGGTAAATTAGGAAGGCCCCTACAGGGTCAAAGAGGTGCTCGGTAAAGGCGCCTACAAATTGGAGAAGCTCGACGGCAAGAAAATCCCGAGAACATGGAATGCAGGTAACTTGAGGAGATTCTACTCCTAGCTCGAACACGCCGGATAGGCGGTTCGACGAGTTTAGTAATTCACTGTTGTTGAAACTCTTACCATGGCTATAGACCTGTTTAATTGTCGATTAATGTTTACTTAACAAATTTCTTCTTTCATTTTCCATCGACTACGCACCCCACAACAAAATGTTCCTCATAACGAACGGTAAACGGGATAACGGCACGGCACCCCGGGGGCCAACCAAGTTAAAAAGCCATAATAAATGGCCACAATAACAATAAAGCCACGACATGGCCTCACCAAAAATACCAACATAACGGTAAATAAATAACGAGCAAACGATACACAAGGGACAAGGCATGCAAACGACAAAACGGAAACGAAACAAAACATAAACACTACCAGATAAGTGGGAAAATATGATATCCATAAACCGACCAAACGGCTAACAGAGTATGACAAAATAGTTTCAAAGTTCTACAACAAGGCCACAAAAAAAAACACAAGGTACAAGAGCTCATTTCTTAGGCATATCAACAATCTTGTCATCCTTAATCGTCTTGAAAACTCCGATTACCGATCTATCGAAGTCAGGAGCCACGATCTTCACCTGAGCCTTAAGAGCCTCCTCAGTCATGAAGATCGCACCCTTTCCTTGCTCTCTGACCTCCTTGTGTTTCTTCCTGAGTCCCTCAACCTCATCCTGAGCAGTCTTGGCAGCCGTAACAGCCGCATCCCGTTCCTTTTCCAAGGCGACCACTCGACCTTGCACGGTGCTCAGCTGGCTTTCCAAAGTCATTTCCCGCTCAATCAGACGAGATACGGAGGCATCGGCAGTCTTCAACTTTTCTTCAACAGACGCGGCCTTCTCCTTGGCAGTTTTAAGCTTCTCCTTCGCCTCGGATAGCTGCCCCTGGAGTGTTTCAACTTGAACCTTGAATTTATTGTTGGCTGTGGAGGCAGACTCGAGCTTCCGACGCAACGACGCCATACCCGATAACTCGAACTCAGCCTTCTGAGCTATGGTCGCACCACGGAGGAGAGTGCGATACATCCAGCGTGCCTGCCCCGCAAGGTCGGTACCATGGAAATGTTCCTCCGTGCCAGGAAATAATTGGGAGTCTATAAACGGCCCGGCATCGAAGTTCCTCTCCATCATGGTAAGGACCCCTTCGAGACTAGATTGCGACCTTTGCCTCTTAGGGGTAGGAATGACCCTCAAGTCATCATCCTCGGCCTGCTAAACGGAAGACGAGTGCCCGGTGCCAGCCACCTCCTCAAGAACGGGGGAATCACGCGCCACATTGACAAGCTTGTCTGACACGACGACGTCGTGAGGTGAGGGCGCCGCTTGACCTCCCTCATTCCCGGGAGGAACTACCGGTTGCTCGTCGGCTTTCTCCCCATCACTTTTCGCTAAGAAAGTTTTGAACAAGTTTTCAAGGCTGGTCACTTCGGCAGACATTCCCACTACAACAGAAATGAACAAGTTAGTCAGTAATCAGCATACCAAATCAAAAGAAGCAACCATGCAAAAAACAACACGACAAAAACGACTCACGAATATAATCTCGGGCGACCTCCCGGCTACCCATTAGGAGGTGGGGGTTCACATGGTTTCTCCCAAAAATAGCCCACAACACATCGGCAATTTTTCGGTCCACGGCCAACATCCCCTTGTAAGTCACCTTGATGAAAGCGTTGGACCCCGTCCCGAAACTCCAATATGTCGGGATGAGGCGTTCTCCCTCCAACGACAAGGATAGCGACCCTTAACCGGCCGTACCTTAAAATACTTGTCCTTGAACCCATGGTAAGAGTCCTCGAACAGGCCAAATATCCTCCGTCCTTGGGCAGATCGGAAGGACATAAACCCTTTCCTCGCTTTCCCCTCCTTGGAAGGGTTTGTAAGGTTAAAGAAATAAAGAAAGACATCGATGGATACCGACAGCTCCAAGTACTCACACATCATCTCGAAACAGCGGATTGAAGCCCAACTGTTCGGATGCAGCTGCGACAGCGCCACGGAGATCCGACTAAGGAGCCCCATTTGGAAAGCAGAGAAGGGGATACGAACCCCCACTTGGGTGAACATAGCTTTGTAAAACCAGATCCAGTCGGCAACCCGAGGGGCATGGAAGTTGAGCTCGTACAATCGCTCGTGGGGAGCTGGTACGAAAAAGTCGTAGTTGGCCATCTCGTCAGTACCCCCACACAGGTACTCGGCCTGATGGAACTCGATGAGCTCCTCCTCACCCATCTGGTTCGGGGAGTCCCTGAGGTCAGAAACCACCCAAGCGTATGGGTCATAACACGCGGCGAAGGAAGAAGCCCGGGAGACAACGCGAGGCATACCTACAGTGGGAGTACCACTCGATTAGTCTATGAGGTCGGGAGCTCGAAAAAACCCAAAGACCACACTTAACCTTTTCTACGACTAAAATCAAGCATGGCTAGAGCTAAATCCTAACAAAGCCTACCCTGGAATGGTAACCCCCCTAACACACCTACTCGACACTAAAGGCTATCCAGCATACGAGATCAAGCAAACAGCATGCATGTGATAGGAAACAATGACAAAAGCAAAACAAACACAAAACAGAAAATAGAGAAACAACTACTTACCTGGATTAGTTTTAAAGAATCGAAGAAGGAAGAAGAGAAGCAGATGCGCAAGAAAGCAAGAGCAGCGTTCTGGGAATTTCGGGAAAGAAGAAGATGGAGATGGTTGAAGTAAAAGTATGGGAACGAATACAAAACGGTTTTAAAACTGCTACTCAAAGAAGCGCGAAAAGACTAGGGGCAAAATGGTCTTTACGCGCGAGGTTTTTTAACCCATTATGAACATTTAATGCTCTGCGCGAGGAACGAGGCAACGAATGATCGTCCCAGCAACGAACAGACACGCGTGCAAGAGGCACGTCCACTCCACAGACGGCCGACCTGGCGACAACGCGTGAGAGAAGAGGTAACACGCCACCAACAGCACACGCGACTATTGTGGCGCGTTGAGGGCACTGTTACGGCCGGGCCCAAACCGAACTTTGGGCCGCCCCAACCCCCGAATCACCCGACCCGGACGGTCGGGTGTGAGGCACTCATTCGCCGACCCGAACACGCGTCCAGGACAGCTGGCCGCCACAGCTATACAAGGAAGCTTCGAGGAAGCGGGGTTCTGCCCTTGTGGGATCCACTTCTGACAAAGTATATATGGGGAGGGTCCTACCCCTTCCCTCCCCCAAGGTACGTGATACACCACCTTTTACCCCTTTCTCGCCTGCACACTCTACTGACTTAGGCGTCGGAGTGTCTTTGTAGGTGACACCTCCTTCGCCTCGGGAGCTCGGAACATCGGCCTACCCGTCCCACCATCGCAACTCGATTTCAGGCTACACCCCACCGAATTACCCGAAAATCACTCCGAACCGTCCGGTATCCGAGATACCGAACACTATTCTACAATAATACACGAGAAAAAATAATTTATCGTCTAGTTTCAAAAGGATACTAAAACAATTGCCAATATTTAATTAGTGCTTACATCTAACCATAGATTATAATCAAATACATAACTCTTTGTTCAACATTTAGATATATACTAATGCCCCGATTATTACATGACTGCTAGTATCAGATATGATAGCATAAGACCTGATGAAATATGAAGGGAAGGATATATCTGTATGTGATCCTATTTATTAGAAGACTTTAAAAAAAAACAATAGATCAAACTTGAATGGGTCGTATCAAGAGGACAAAATTAAAAAGATAAGGAGAGAACAAGGGAAACAAGTTTGAATAAGGAGATTATTAAAGAAAACATAGAGAGTGCAAAGGGTGAAAAAGGCAATAAGTCAACGGATTTGTTAAAGGAAAGCAGATCATCAACGATCGTACGGAAAACCAAAACTTGTGTCGTCGAGAAAGAAAATGTGACATTCTAATGATTGTTTTTATATAAAGATACTTTGTTTTTATCATAGATTTTAGAGTTTGATTTTTATATGTTATAAAAATGTTATTTATATTTAAAATATGATAAAATAAATAAATCACATTTTTTAAATTAAGATTATCATAAAAAAAAATATTTTTGATATTTTTATTAGAATACGTAGTTGTCATAAAAAAAAAGCTTAAGAGGAAAAGTTGTAGACTTTAATAGAGATTTTGAGGGTGACATAGACTTCATATTTATCAATGTAAAAAGTAACAAAAAAAAATGAAACTCTCAAAACATGGAGAATTGGAACTCACTTAAATTTGTACTATAATAAAAAAGAAGCATAAGTGGAGTATCTTGAGAAAAAAAATAGAAGAAAGAAATAAGAAAGAGGAGATTAGCATTAAAACATAAGAGGAAGAAAGAAGGTACCTCAATCTAGTGAGAAGTAAATCGAAAGGTGTTTTGAGGATTTATGGTGACTTTGTATTAGGGGAGTAGGAGTGTTACAAATCTTTTTGTTTTTTGATTAGTTTGTTTTCTTGAGAATCTTGGGACGTGATTTGATGCTTTAAAGTTGTTTGGAGTTTTAGTATTCTTTAATTAAAAAAAAAGCTTGTATGAAGTTTTATTGCTTTTTAATTAAAAAGAGAGAAAAGAAGCAGCATTAAATTATTAAAAAAAAATTTACATTAAAATTTAATTTAGGCTAATTATTTTTGTTTCAATTTAAATTTATTTTATTTTTAGATTGATATTAAATTATTACAAAATTATAACAAAAATAAAAATTTAAAATAATTAAAAAGGCAAAATACTCTTATTATTTTAAAATTTTTTTATTTAAATAAACGAACTCATATTATTTTAAAATTAATACGAATAAATTTATTTAAAATTTTTAAATTTTAAATAAACATATTCGTCTTATTTTAAATAAATATTTTCGTATTATTTTTGTTAAAGCGGTTAAATATGGTCTTTAGATATCTCAACAAAAGAGATAGATATATGTAATTTTTTAAATTAATAACATTAGAATATATATATATATATATATATATATATATATATATATGTATAATATCTGAAAAATTAATAAATCTTACCTAAAAAATATAGTTAGAGATATTTTTTGCTTAAGATAATAAAAATAATACGAATACGTTTATTTTTATTCAATTAAATTATTAATTTAAATTATATCTATCTAAATTTTAAATAAAAAATTTTATAATATTAAAATTTAAATATGTGAATAAAATTAGATTAATAATTTAATTGAATAAAAATAAACGTATTCGTATTATTTTTATTATCTTAAGCAAAAAATATCTCTAACTATATTTTTTAGGTAAGATTTATTAATTTTTCAGATATATATATATATATATATATATATATATATATATATTCTAATGTTATTAATTTAAAAAATTACATATATCTATCTCAATTAAATAGGAGCAAATTTGTCTGTGGACGAACTCATTATTTTCAATGAACAAAAGAGAGTAGTATATAAGATAAATTTTATGAGATAAATTATAATTTTAAATAAATAATTAAAATAAATAAAATACAAAATTATTAATTAATTAGATTTTATAAACTAATTTAATGACCTTAATAACTTATATACTAATAGAGCATATTAAATTTTTTATAGTAATCATAATTACTATTTACTGAAAATATGGAGTAATTACTCAAATCAGTTTTCAAAGATTTTAAATGTGGATATTTTAGTCCCCAAGAAAAACTAATACACAAATTGATCCTCAAGATTTTGCTCTGACGGACAAATCAATCATCAATTCATTTTCCAGCAGAGTAATTATGCAGATAAGTGCCCAAAAATTTTAAAAACGGACATTTTAGTCCCTAAAAAAATTAATATACAGATCAATCTCCAACATTTTTTTTCGTCAAATATAACAGTCCTCCATCCAAAAAAAATAAGATAAAATTATTATTATTAATATTATTATTATTATTATTAATTACACAACAATATTATACCATATTTGTTTTGTATTTTTTGGATAAAAATACTGATAAATTTATTCATTAGATTCTTATGTATATATTTCTAATATAAAAAGCATATATATATATATAGTCACCCAATAATAATAATAATAATAATAATAATAATAATAATAATAATAATAATAATAATAATAATAATAATAATATTCAATAAAATTATTAGAAATTATTCTATAAAAAATTTATGGTTGAAACTATTTTATCATTTTGTATTTATTATAATCAAAAGATGTCCTACTTTAAAAAACATGTTTGTATTAAAAGAAAATGTTTTAATTTGGATTTTAAAGTATCATTATTCACCTTACTTGTTTCTAATGAAAAGAGTGCATTAATATGCTGGTGTTGTCGTCCACATGCACAAAGCTAAGTTAATAATTATGCTTTGAAATCTAAATTAAAATATTTTCTTTTGATACAAACATGTATTTTAAAGTAGGACATCTTTTGATTATATTAAATACAAAAATATCAAATAGTTTCAACTATAAATTTTTTACAGAATAATCTCTAATGATTTTATTGAATATTATTATTATTATTGTTCATACCTTGACCCAGCATTAAGGCCCAGGTCCAAATACACTAGAAAGGCCCAATCTATAGATTGGCCAACGCATGTAACCGACCTCCCCAGAAGAGGTCGGATTCGACACTAATTCCACTCCAAGGAAGTCGGGATCAAATGTTAGCTGGCAGATGAACACTTATTTAAATAAGTAATTGCCCCTAAAATCTCTCAACCCACTTCCAGGAGCCATATCTCAACTTCCCTAAGATAAAGGGCGGTTATCCTCCTTAATAGGTGGAACCACTCCAACGGTGGTTATTGGATCACCACTATAAATACATTGACACCCCTCAGGTATCTTTAAGTTCCAATACTTTCTAAACCTGCTTAACCCTTTGCTGACTTAGGCATCGGAGTGTCTTTGCAGGTACCACCCCCCATTCCTTCATACACCCAAGTCGGATGGAGGCTCACTAACACGAACCTAGTCGGAGACTCCTTTATCCATACGATTGGGCCAACCAACGAGTCCAGCCCATTAATCTCTGGTTACCCATCGTAACATTGGCGCCGTTGCCGGGGACCCAAGAGATCAACCAGTAAGGGTGGACGACTCGCACGAAGATGGCCACACAGCGTCCGATTCTGAGCAAGAGAATCAGGACGTTGGAAACAACGACGGGGATGCCGAAACTCACCAAGGGGTGACCAACCAACATAGAGAAGGCACCTCAGGGTTGAAAAACCCGAAGGCTAACTCCTTCGAAGGGCACGAATCAGGAAAGGAGGGACAATCCCATGCAGCTAATTTCATAAGATTATTCCACGGCCACCAAGGGCGCTTGGAGCAATTAGAACAAGAGCTGGAACGATAACGAGAGGTAGAGAGAAACTTGAGAAACGAGTTAGAGTGACGAAAGGAGCTTGAGAAAAAGCTCCTGAAGTTGGAATCTACTCTTAAAACTCGAAACTCTTGCAGTGACCGGGTGGATTCTCCACTGGGGGGAACAGATCCGTTCAGTGAGGATATCATGAGGGCAAAGATTCCAAAGAACTTTAAAAGTTCTGACATGGACCTCTACGACGGAACCACTGATCCAAAGCATCAATTAAGTAATTTTAAAAGTCGGATGTATTTGTCTGACGCTTCTGATGCTACTCGTTACAAGGCTTTTCCGGCCACCTTGACGAAAGCAGCGCTGAAGTGGTTCGATAGTCTTCCCCTAAGATTGGTCATTAGCTTCGACGACCTCTCGCGAAAGTTCCTGATACGATTCTCCATCTAGAAGGACAAAGTAAAACACGCACCGAGCCTCCTGGGAGTAAAGCAGGAGGTCGGGGAACCTTTGAGGGACTACATGGAAAGGTTCAATAAAGCGTGCTTGGAGATTCAAGATCTTCCCACTGAGGCAGTGATTATGGGCCTCGTAAATGGACTTCGAGAAGGTCCCTTCTCCCAGTCCATCTCGAAAAGGCACCCGACCTCCCTGAGTGATGTACAGGAGAGAGCTGAGAAGTACATCAACATGGAGGAAAATACCAAATTTCGAGAACCAGGCTGGCGACCTGGACATTCTCACTCATCAAAAGAGAAAGAGAGAGACCAAAAAAAAAGAGGAGGTCGGCCCTGAGAGGCCTAGGAGATACCACTCCTATACTCCTCTACGAGTTTCCCTAGTTGATGTCTACAGAAAAATTTGTCATACTGAAAGACTACCTCCCCGTAGGCCCATCAAAAATAAAAAAGGGAGGGAGTCGTAGCGACTACTGTGAGTACCATAAGCAATATAGTCACTCAACAAATGATTGTTACGACCTGAAAACGTGATAGAAAAACTGGTCAGAGAAGGTCGGCTGGACAGATATCTCGTTGAAAGATCGGATCATCATGCCAAGAAGAAGCGAGACGACGAGGACCGAAGAGATCCACTACCACAGACCTCGGAAAGACATATACATATGATCTCAGGGGGATTCGGTGGAGGTGGCCTCACAAAGTCATCTCGAAAGAGGCACTTGAAGGAAGTCTACCAGGTCGGGGGCGAAGCTCCCGACCTCCCTACCATCTCTTTCACTAAAGAAGATAGGCAACGCATCATTCTTGGACACGACGATCCAATAGTGATAACTATGGTTCTTGCCAATGCCCATCGTCACAGAATCCTGGTAGATTAGGAAAGCTCAGCTGACATCCTGTTCAAACCAGCATTTGATAAGCTGGGGCTGGATGAAAAGGAGCTAAGAGCTTATCCCAATACTCTGTATGGGCTGGGGAACGCACTAATAAAACTACTAGGATTCATACCCCTACATACAACTCTTAAGAAAGAGGCAAAATCCAAAACTATGAGTATCGACTTCATAGTCATCGATATGGGTTCAGCCTACAATGCCCTTATAGGCAGAACTACCCTAAATCGGCTCGGAGTAGTAATGTCGACCCCCCACCTTTGCATGAAATTTCCAACACCAGAGGGAATAGCAACCATCAGGGGAGACCAGAAATTGGTAAGAAAATGCTACAATGAAAGCCTGAGCCTAAGAGGAAAAGGCAATGAGGTCCAAACAATAAAGCTCGAAGAAGTCAGAGCTAAAGAAGAGTTGCGACTACAACCCGGCGGAAAAACTGAGGAGGTACAGATTGGAAAAGAGCAAGAAAAATGTACCAGCATAGGAGCCAGCCTAAAAGAAGATCTGAAGCAAAAGCTTACAAGGCTCCTACAAGAGAATTCCGACCTCTTCGCCTGGAAAGCCTCCGACATGCCAGGGATAGAACCCGAACTCATGTCGCATAAGTTGTCGGTATACCCCGAATCGCGACCTGTTCAACAAAGAAGACGAAAGCTCAGACCCGAACGGGACCAAGTGGTGCAAGAGCAAGTACAAGCCCTCCTAGAAGCCGGCTTTATCAAAGAGGTTAAATATCCAGCGTGGCTGGCGAATTTGGTGTTGGTCAAAAAACAAAATGGCAAGTGGAGGATGTGCGTCGATTACACTGACCTGAACAAGGCGTGTCCCAAAGACCCATATCCACTTCCAAATATTGACACCCTAGTAGATTCCAGCTCGGGGTATCAATACTTGTCGTTTATGGATGTATACTCGGGATATAATCAAATTTTGATGTATAAGCCGGATCAAGAAAAGACATCTTTCATCACGCCAAAAGTAAACTATTGCTACGTGGTCATGCCCTTCGGGTTAAAAAATGCAGGAGCCACATATCAAAGGCTGATGAATAAGGTGTTTGCACCTCACCTTGGGAGTCTGATGGAAGTCTATATAGACAACATGCTAGTAAAGACCAAGGATGAGGCCGACCTCTTAGTTGACCTCTCGCAAGTCTTCAACACCATTAGGATGCATGGGATGAGGTTGAATCCCGCAAAGTGCACCTTCGCAGTGGAGGCAGGAAAATTTCTAGGATTTATGCTTACACAAAGGGGGATTGAGGCCAACCCCGATAAGTACAAAGCAATCTTAGAAATGAAAATTCCGATTTGCTTAAGAGAAGTCCAGCAATTGAATGGCTGACTCGCAGCCCTCTCCAGATTCCGATCAGCGTTAAGATCCCTACCACTTTTCTTTCTACTAAGAAAAGGATGTCAGTTCGAATGGACTCCTGAGTGCGAAGAAGCATTCCAGGAATTCAAAAGGTTTTTAAGCCAACCTCCCATTCTGACCCGACCTAAAGTTGGGAAAGAACTCGTCATGTATTTGTCCGTAGCCGACAAAGCTGTAGCATCAGTACTAATACGGGAAGATGAGGTCGGGCAGCATCCTGTATACTTCACCAGTAAAGTCCTACAAGACCCTGAATTAAGGTATCAAAAACTTGAGAAGTTTGCATATGCCTTAATAGTAGCCTCTCGAATGCTACGACCTTATTTTCAAGCTCACACAATAAGGGTTCGAACGAACCAGCCCATGAAGCAAATCCTTCAGAAGACGGATATTGCGGGTAGAATGGTTCAATGGGCAATAAAGCTATCCGAGTTCGACTTAAAGTACGAAACTCGGACAGCAATCAAAGCCCAATGCCTCACTGACTTCGTGGCAGAATATGCAGGAGATCAAGAGGAAGCATCCACTACATGAGAACTATACGTAGATGGATCCTTAAATAAAATCGAAAGCGGTGCAAGCATAATACTAGTCAACCAAGAGGGAACACAAATAGAAGTCTCCCTCAAGTTTGAATTCCCAGCTTCTAACAATCAGGCAGAGTATGAAGCCTTGATTGTAGGATTAAAACTGGCCGAAAAAGTCGGTGCAACCAAAGTAGTTGTGTTCAGCGACTTTCAGGTGGTGACCTCACAAATAAATGGAGAGTATCAAGCTAAAGATCCAAATATGAAGAGGTACTTGGACAAAACCTTGAAGTATCTCAGGTGTTTTGCAGAAACCGAAGTTAAACACACAACTCGGGATCTCAATAGCAGGGCAGATGCCCTCTCCGAGCTAGCAAGTACCAAACCAGGGGGAACAATAGAAGCCTGGTCCAAGAAACTCTCTAAGAGCCCTCTGTTGCAAAAGCAGAGGATAAGCAAGATATCCTTGAAGTCTCCGGATTGGACCTCGGGTGGATGAACCAACTAATCGAATATATAAAATTCGACATCCTACCCAAGGAGGAAAAATAGGCCAAGAAAATTCGGAGGGAAGCACAAAACTACACTTTGGTGAAAAATATTCTCTACAAAAGAGGGATATCAACACCATTATTGAAGTGCGTCCCAACTTCAAAGACAACGAAAGTGCTCGAGGAGGTCCACAATGGTATCTGCGAGAATCATCTCAGAGCCAGGTCATTAGCTAGGAAAGTTATCAAAGCAGGATTTTACTGGCCGACATTGCAAAAAGATGCCACCGAGTTCGTGAAGAAGTGCCAGCCATGTCAAATGCACGCAAACTTCCACGTTGCTCCCCCTGAAGAGCTCATTAGTATAACTTCTCCATGGCCTCTTGCGAAATGGGTATTGTACCTGCTAGGACCCTTTTCCCAAGCGCCTGGACAAGTAAAATATCTAATAGTGGGAGTAGACTACTTCACGAAGTGGATAGAAGCAGAACCATTAGCCACCATCACGGCCCAAAGAAGTCGAAAATTCCTCTACAAGAACATTATCACAAGGTATGGGGTACCTCACTCCATCACCACTGATAATGGCACTCAGTTCAATGACTCTACCTTCAAAAAGCTAGTAGCCAGTATGAAGATCAAGCATCAGTTCACCTCGGTAGAGCACCCACAAGTGAATGGGCAAGCCGAGGCGGCTAACAAGGTCATACTGGCTAGGTTGAAGAAAAGGTTGCAAGATGCAAAGGGAGCCTGGGTTGAAGAACTCCCTCAGGTACTATGGGCTTATCGGACCATATCTCAGTCTGCCATAGGGAAAACACCCTTCCGACTTGCTTATGGCATAGAATCCATGATACCAGTTGAAATCAACGAGCAAAGTCCAAAGGTGAGCTTCTATGACGAGGTTGGAAACATACAGGGGCACAAGGAAGAACTCGAGCTACTCCCTGAGGTCCGAGAACAAGCCCAGATAAGAGAAGCAGCATTGAAACAAAGGATGACAAACAGATATAACAAGAAATTCATTCGAAGAAGCTTCACTCCAGACGACTTGGTCTTGATTAGAAATGACATTGGAGTTAATAAGTCTGGGGAAGGAAAGCTTGCTGCTAACTGGAAAGGACCATACAAAATTAGTGAGGTCTTAGGAAAAGGCTACTACAAGGTGACCGACTTAAACGGCACCGAGTTACCTAGGTCGTGGCATGCTTGTAACATGAGAAGGTACTATAGTTAAAAGCGAACTCCACTCCCTGATGTAATCTTTTCCTGACTTCATGGTTTTTTCCCAAAGAAAGGGTTTACCTGGAGGGGGTTTTCAACGAGGCATCAAAGTAGAGGCTAAGGGGCAACCATTTTAATCCCTTGGTAGCAAAAAGTACCTTTGAAAAATAAATAAAGATCTTCTTCTACCTCTCTTTGTAAATTTCGTTAAATTATTTTTTCTACAAAACGCACCGAACTTAAGCTCGACACAATGTGAAAATCCCATGAACCGACCCAGAAGGTCGTCAGGATAAAATGACGAGGTACAAGTCGGTGTAAAGAGGTTATAAAAGTGGATCATGATAAACTCGAAATTTTATCGACCTGCAAGTCGGCAAAACTGAGAAGAATGGAAATGCATCGCGAAAATAACCTAAGTTACAATCAATTCAAATAAAGAAAATTTGAATGAGTAAGGAATGTCAAAAAGAGATAAAGAGAAAAGCCATCAAAAATGAAAGGCAAAAGCTGTGTCAATCCTTTGAAAACCCAAACATAACTCAGGCAAAACGCAGCCTGTCCAGATAAGAGGGTTTTCCAAAAGCGAAAGATCAAAAAGGTTTTTACGAAAAACCTAACAGAACGAAAGTCAAAAGCATGCACGCACCAAAGATATGCTAAACCCTTATCCAAAAAAGGGTATTTCTAATTTTGTTAACGGCCATAAAAGGCCAGAAAATGTTAGGAGCAAACCACCACAACAAACAAAATATAAAATTGTTTAAAAATAAAGAGCCCACAGGCCGGGCCCCAAATAGCCAAATCTCAAGGAAGATCAGCACCACTAGAAGGAGGATCACCACCACCAGAAGGAAGGTCAGCAGGGAGAGAAGTCGGAGCAACAACAGGAGAGGACGGAGCAGGCTGTTCTGGACCTTGGGAAGGAACCCCAGAAGAACTCGAGAGATCTCCATCTTGCCGCTCCAAATGGGGAGGAAACCCTATTATCCTCTGCCCCCGAGTCTTCAGGTCGGAGGCAATCTCAAGTCGGGGAGGGGAGACAATGGCCCCATCCACCACAATCTTGTCAGGGTCCAAAGGAGAAAGGTCCAAGTCGGGAGCAATAACCCTGATTTGCTC
Source organism: Arachis stenosperma (assembly GCF_014773155.1). Lineage (NCBI taxonomy): Eukaryota > Viridiplantae > Streptophyta > Magnoliopsida > Fabales > Fabaceae > Arachis > Arachis stenosperma. Next base: position 17,479,697 of record NC_080385.1, read on the forward strand.
CTTAAAGACCCTCCAGGCCTCCTCTGCACCCTCAGCTATCGAGTCCTCCAGATCCTGGAATGCCTCCCGACATCCTGCCAGATCCTTCTTCAAATCGAGGTTCTCCCCAAAGAGCTTGACATAATTCTCCTCCGCCTTCTCCTTAAGGCCCTCCGCAATGGCGCACTGGCCCATCAATTTCTTCTCCCTCTTCTGAAGCCAATCCTTCTCCTCCTTCAACTCGGCGACCTCCCCCTTCAGCCTCTTCTCCTCTTCTTGATAAAGGAAAATCCTCCCCTCAAGCTCTTCCACCTTTTGGGTAGAACCCAAAGAGTTAAAGGGAGCCTTCTCTAAAATATCAAGGAGCTTCGTACATACCCCCGCCGCACGAACACTCCCCTGTACCAAGCAATTAAGATGGTTTCGAACGGAAGTATCATCCATATTAATTCGGGTATAAGGATAGATATGATTCCGAACGAACTTGGGGCCATCAAAATTAGCTTCCCCTGGAAAAGAAGAACCAGACTCTGAAGTCTTGCACTTTTTCTTCTTGAGTTTAGGAGAAGATCAGGGCGGAGGAGAAGGAAGAGAAGACGCAGAAGAAGAAGATACCATAATGGGACGAGAGGAGGTCCCCAAATTGCGAGGAGGAAGAGGGGAGGAAGAGGAAGAGGAAGAGTGCCAACAACCCTAGCAACATCGACCCAGACTCGATACCTCTTCTTAGCATCCTGTACTTTATGGTAAGAGGAGTTAGAAGCTTTTCTCACCATCTCTGAAAAAAGGAAAAACAAAAAATTTAGTTTTACAAAGCAAAAGTCTACAAGTCAGAAATAACAACTCAAATATTTCAAAGTCGGAAGCAACAAAATCAAGTCGGGAGTTATCGAAACTCAACAAGTCTACCTATTTGGGTCCGAACAAAGCTCGGAGACCCTTGGAGGAACTTCTTTGTGTCTAGGTAAGGGGTCCTTCCCCAAACTTCTCGGAGGAACACCACAATAGCCTCCTCGACCTCTCCCAGGTCATCCAGACCATACTTGTCCACAGGAGAGGCCTCTAACTAGTAAAGAGGAAAGCGGGGAGAAGAATTTTCATCCAAGAAAAAGGGATGGTGACCCTCTACGGCTTGAACTTTGAAGAAAAAGTTTTTAAAACCATGAAAGGATTCATTAAAAAGATTGAAAACTCTCCGACCTTGAATGGCCTGGAAAGAAAGCCACTGTTGTTTATTATTTTTCCCATTGAAGGGCTTGGTCATATGAAAAAGGAAAAAGAAAATCTTCAAAGAGGTCAGAAAGTCCAGTTCTCGACTGATAAGCTGGTAAATTTTTATAAAACCCCAAGAATTGGGGTGGAGCTGAGTTGGAGCAACTCGGCAATGGTTCAGAACTTCTATTTCAAAGTCAGAAAAAGGAAGAGAAACCTCCAGGTGGTGAAAAGACTCTCATACATGAAAAAAATGAGGATCAGGATCAGCAGCCCTCCCAAAACAGACCCAGTCTTCAGGACCCGGGGCAACCAGTTCGTACTTAGGCTCATCCTCCTCTAAAAGGCAAATGCTATGATGAACGCGAAGTTCAGAGAGATAGTTGGTATCCAATAAGGGTTCCTCCCCGAGAACAGTAACATCCACCCACTCAGAGACGGGAGAAGACATCTTTATAGTAAAAGAGGGGGCGACAAAACCTACAAAGAAAAAGGGAAAGGATCAAAAATAGGGTCTCTAAAGGGCCAGAACAGGTTCCTCAATAAAGCAGAGTCACTAGGTCTACAGCCAGACTCGCTATAAATACTCCTCTAAACAAAACATGCAAACAATAGCATTCATTAATAAAAGAGGAGAAGAGAAAGAACTGACCTTTGCTTGCAGAGAGGGACAGATGCGACAGCAACTAAGGCACTCAAAGAAGGAAGAGTTTTTCTTTCGAAACAGAGTGTAGGCAGAAAGTTTCTTCAGAAAAGAAACAAGGCAAGAAGAGGGAAAAGTATTTATAAACACATCAGGGGCATAAAAGTAATCAGCGCAATCATTTAAGGAGCTCGCCGTTACCAATGTAACTGATCCCCACGTGAAAATGCAAAAACTCTAACGGACGCGACGTTTGATTAGACGCGACTATTGAATTTGAATCACGTCGGTTTCTGTAGTACGTCGGCTACAGGCCCGAGTTCAAATACTCGAATCTAACTTTTAAATAAGAAAGATTGAACTTGAGTAGGGGCACTGTTCATACCCTGCCCCAGCACTAAATCCCAGGTCCAAATACACTAGAAAGGCCCAATCCATAAATTGGCCAACGCATGTAACCGACCTCCCCAGAAGAGGTCAGATTCGACACTAATTCCACTCCAAGGAAGTCGGGATCAAAGGTTAGCTAGCAGATGAACACATATTCAAATAAGTAACTACCTCTAAAATCTCTCAACCCACTTCCAGGAGCCATATCTCAACTTCCCTAAGATAAAGGCGGTTATCCTCCTTAAAAGGTGGAACCACTCCAACGGTGGTTATTAGATCACCACTATAAATATACTAACACCCCTCAGGTATTTTTAAGTTCCAATACTTTCTAAACCTGCTTAACCCTTTGCTGACTTAGTCATCGGAGTTTCTTTGCAGGTACCACCCCTCATTCCTTCATACACCCAAGTCGGACGGAGGCTCACTAACACAAACCTAGTCGGAGACTCCTTTATCCAGACGACTGGGCCAACCCAACAATTATTTTTTTTTTGGATGGAGGACTGTTATGTCTGATGGAGAAATTGGGAATTGATCTGTATATTAATTTTTTGAGGACTAAAATGTTCATTTTTTAAATTCTTAGGGACTGATCTGGGTAATTATTCTACTAGAAAATGAACTGGGGACTGATTAGACTGCCGGAGTAAAATTTTAGAGATTGATTGGTGTATTAATTTTTTTTTTTGGACTAAAATGTCTATTTTTAAAATCCTTGAAAACTAACTTGGGTAATTACTCAAAAATATTTTTTAGAGGTTGTAATTAATGTGTTTGTAGTTTTACAAAAAAAAATTGTATTAATTATTTATTAATCTTATAAATATGCATTAAATGTTAAGCCAAATCAAGACAAAGTAAAATTGAGTAAAATTGAGTTTTGAATTTTGATAATTTTTTTTTTTAGCAATGCTAGGGGGCAGCAATTTTTGTGATTGTTAGTCATCAATCAGCCATCAATGATGATTTGATGGTGTGAGATTGGTGTGAGATTTCATCCAATGGCTCACCTTCCTCTGCTGGTTACATGTTGGCCAAAATTTAATAAAACTGCTAGTCTCCTAAACTTTTCCATTTTTTTTGTTAAAATTATATGGAATTTTAAAATCCCAAACATAAAAAAGATTACTGTAATAGTCACCCAAAATCTTTACCAACCATCGAGGAAACAAAACATCATTGTTGATTTTTTTTTTTTTTTATCGTTCTCAGACTTCTAAGGGGAGAGGGAGGACAAATGTAATGTGAGTTATGATTCATTGGCATCATTATTAATGTCTTATCGGTTTATTTATGTTTATGTTCAATCCTTCGGGTTAGAGCATTTTGCAACTAGGGCCATTCCCATAAGAAGGCCATCATTTGTGGATTATGGAAATTATATGGAGGTTTTAGCATTCGAGACCCAAAAACATCGTTAAATGGTGACAAACTTTAAAAGTAAAAAAAACCATAATCCCTAAACTTTTAAATTACAAGATATAACTCAATCCTAAAGTTTTAATAGAGGACTTTTTCGTCTCCACCTTAAATTATCAAAATTTGTAAAAAGACAAAGGAGAACTAATCTCTCTTACAATTCAAAAGTTCAATGGCTAACAGCTAATAAACAAGATCAAAAACTAAAATGACTACATAATAGTTTGAAATCAATTTAACATTTTATTGAGTTTTAATTGTTTTGATTTCAAAAAACGATTTTTTGGATTTATGAGATAGTTTACCTAGATAGACATCGAAAATACACATTGGATTAAAAGAACATGCCCTCTCAATTTTTTTTTTTTTCAATTGAGAAAATAAAATAATATAATTTTTAATCCTTTAATAATTTCTCTCATTTTTTTTATTTGTTCTACCTATAAATCACATTTTACTCCATCTCAAGTGAGAAAAAAACTAAGAAGATTCAATCCCATACCACCTGAGATTTATTATACCAGTGCTACAAAAGTAATACTTGTTCAAAGTCGCACACCACATTAATCCAGCGATCTAAAGAATCAATAATTGTTCACGGATGTTTTTGGTTTGATCAAATTTTGATTTTAACTATTTATTAATCAATAAAAAATAAATTCTTGCCAAATAGTTCTTAATCAGATTTTTAAAACATTACATCTATCAACTGCTTGCTTAAGAAGTGCTGGGTTATCCTCATGCTTCACATAGAACAACCCTGATCAAACAAGACTCCTAATAATACGTTTGGTTAGGGGGATAAAAATGGAAGAGAGAATTTTCATGAATGAAAAATTACATTGTAAATTAATTACACAGTTAATTTGTGAAACATTTCATTCCCTTTTTACCTCTACAAAAGAAGTAATTTGCTTAAACTACATAACAATACGATAATGATTAAAGTAAACACCTTAAGGATCAGCACTTCAACCATGTTAAACATGGGTCCCTCAAAACCATAACAATCCGTAAATCATGATATTAATGAACTTTTCTTTTTGTCGCGACATTCAAGTGGGTAACTCTGCTTTGAATTTATACACGCAAAGGAAGAAAAAAAATAATTCAAAAAAAACAACAAATTTTTGGGTTTCATGTTTCTGTTCCATTCTATCTTTTTGTCAAAACTAAACGTATTCACAATTAATAAGAAGAAATTATATGTTTAGCAAGAATCATTCAGAATTAGCCCCATGCCATAGAACATGCGTAGTTGACCACCAATTTGCCATCAAAACCAAAATTCTGGAAAATAAAAACCAAACAAAGGAGAAAAGAAAATACTCAAATGACAATTTGACAAATAAATTGCATGATTATGTATATAAAGCAGCACCAAAAACATCTAAACAGTATTTAGAATATTGACTGCCATTGCTACTCTAGCATTTTTGGGCTAAACACCTGTAATATACAATCTTAGACAGAGAGATGGAGAAAAAGGAATGACCCGGAAAAAACACAATATTTACTAACAGAAATTCTAGAAAAATTCCAACGTTTTGCAAAAGCAATTCTATCATAGCAAATAGTTTAATTAAACTAAAAACCCAGATGAATTATTCAAGGTTGAACCATGACCATTACTTTCATTTTACTCTCTGGTTGAAGTCCAACTTATGCGTATGATAACCTAGGTCCGAGGTTACATGGATATGGGTACAATAACCAGTACTAGTTGACTAGTTTTTACAAGAATATTATACAAACTACAGATCTATAAAATAGTATAAGATAATTGTCCTTCCAACACCAAATTTTCAATAAAACTACCTAAATCATGAATTAAAAACTTTTATATTGTACAGGACTAGCATGCAATTAAATGGCACTAGCTTATTGTAATGCTTGAATAGGAAGCACCAATGATATTTTGAAGAAAGATTCAAAAGAAAACAACGGTACTTATCCATATGCACCCAAGAAATACCTAATCTACTGCATGCTCAATCTAATTAACTAAGGGGTAGCTGGTGGCGTCATCATTTTTCTTTTAAATGCATATTATTCTATCTTCCTTCCCTCAGAAAAAATTTAATTGGTTAAGTATTATGATTCTTTTTTTGCCCCACAATCAAATTACTTAAAAACTACAAGATCCAGTAGTTATAAAAACTAATAGAAAAGGGGATCCAGTAGTTTCTTACAGTATACAAATCAATGATTGATTCATCAGGATTGGGTGAAAAAGCACTGTTGACATATACAAACTGCAAAAACAGGAAACAAATTTGAGTATGCAGATCCTTTAGAGTTTAGACAACTATACAGGTAAAATACACAGTGATTGTTTACCAATGTTTCCCTGTGGAGTTGCCGTCTAAGAAAGTCTATCACCTTTGCAAATTTATCAGCTCCTGCTATCTGCATATCATATATAAAGACATTATTTTATATTTCAAGATTTCAAGAAGAATGCATGTAAAAAACTAACAATTCATTCTTGCTAGCAATCTTCGAAATCATTACTTTCAGATTTGTTCCATTTCTGATCAGTTCTATATTCAAACTTGTATCAGCCACAGAAAATTCAGGCAGATACAAGTCTACAGCTTTCTTTCCCCTTATATCAGTGACGAAACTTCATTGGGACAAGAGGGGGCAGCTCGCCTCACCCCGTTCCCCCCTTTCTCCCTCCCCTTTCCCCTCCTAAACTTCAAATTTTCATTTACATATATGGTGTATTACTTTCACTGATACACCGTGAAAGATTTTAACAAAAGTAATGTGGTCTTATATGATCCCCTAAGATTTGAGTCATCCTTCATCACTGGTTGGAATTGCAATATCAGTTATACAATACAAATAAAAATAACATGGGCAGCACAGTGCAAAACAAGTAGAAGATGGCCATTTTTAGGGGTCAGAATATGAAAATGTGTCCCCAATAACATTAAATTGTGTACATAATGAAAGTAACGAAGGCAGATAGAATTGCAAAAGAAACAGAAGGAAAATGTAATGGAGATTCACAAGTAATAATATTGATACAGAGCCATCTATTCTTAGTTCATATGGTTAATTTGTTTAACATGATGCAGAAGCTCAACAGCTAGCTGTTTATCAGTGACCACATGATACAGAATTTTAATAGCACATTATTTTGTACACTCAAAGTAATTGCTTCCTTGCATAATAGCATATTCTTTTCACCATCAAAGTCTTCAAAAACCCTCTATTTTCCATCACAGAAATCTAACACCAGAATTTAGGACAACAAATTAAATGAAATACGAACGATCTACATTCACTTAACTAAACTGTGTAATCGTCATCTATAGTTCTCATGAAAATTACAAACATAGAGAGACACAAAAAGTTTTGGGAGCACAAGATAGTGCGCCATAGGACACAATATAGTGCACCCTAGGACATAAATTTCTAGGATTTTCTATCCTAATAAAATGTGGGGATAGAAGAGACTTTTTTTTTCTGTTTCTCGGTCTTTGTATTTGTATCATGTTTGAATAACTAAATTTTCTTATAAGGTATGTTTGATTCCTAACCTGGAGCAAAAAGGATGAAAACAGTGAGTCAGTAGAGACATATCTTTCTTTTTGAAGGTATAGAAACATGTTTTTTGTGTTGCTAGATTCTGGAAGTGCATAAATTTTCTTAAAAATTGTCTGAAGCGGCTAAGATAGGATAATATTAATTCCTTTTTGTTCTTAACATTTCTGTCTCATCTATGTTGGGAGTCAGAAGTAACCAAACTACAACTAAACTCAATATGCTAAATTTTCACAGCTAATCCAACATATGTTCGCCTCCACAAAGAAAATCATGAATGCAGACTCGAATAGAAGGTCGATCATCAAATTACAGTGTAAAGATTAAGATGAGTTAAGTGGCTAACCCAAACTAATACACAGACAAAATATTGTAAACAATTACAATTCAGATTCAAACAAATCGTAGTCCACATTCAAAAGTTTGAATTAGAAACTAAAAAAGAAACTGAAAAAGCACATAGATCACAATAAGCAATGAGAAAGCACAGAGATTACGATAAGCAAACAAAATCGTATGAATTTTGAGTTGAAGTCTGGGAAAAATATAATGCTGCCATTACGAAGATCACCTTGAATTTAGATTGCTTGAGAATAGGAGCATCACCAGTGGCTCTCAGATGAACAACCACTGCCACAAAACCAAAACCCTAGTTCACGCACCCAAGCAAATAATAATAATAAATAAATAAATAAAACATGTTTGATTGATTCAGAATACAGAAAACGAGAGATTGGGAAGCAACCTTTACGAACGGAACTTGGTGACTCAGCAGCCATTGCTGACACTTGAATACCTGAATATTCTTTATTTTTCTTTTAACTCCAATAGAGATCAAGAACGATGGCCGAAAAGCCGAAATAGGGTCAGGAAGGGGTATTTGCTTTGAGAGAATATGAGTAGAAATTGGGGAGAGGTCCGCAACACTGGGACGGTGGAGAGAGGCTCATCGACGGCTCCTCCGGTGAGGCAGCCGCCGCCGCTAAAGAAACGAAGGACGAAGAGAAAATGGAGAGAGGCAAGGTGTGGGACAGTGGGAGTATGCGACTGGTTAACCAAAATCTGATTAATTTCTAACCCGGTTCAGTATTGAAACCGGGTAAATATATTCATAGTCGGCTTTGACCCGTTTCAATTCAACTGGGCCTTTGCCCAAATGTGTTGCCTCTTTGGGTTGGACCAGGTTCTGTACACCTTCGAAAATTAATGGGCAAGAGAAAAACCCAAAAAAAAACTTTTTTTATTGTTCAATTTTTTTCAACCTTTGTTAATATTTTTTTTACTTCTTAGTATAAAGTATATAATTTGTTACAATTTTAATTTGATTGGTTTGATATTTATTTTAAATTTGATCCTGTCTGATCCAAATTATTAAGATTTGAATTGGTTTGCTTTATTCGATTTTTATAAAAGAAAATTTTAGGATTTTATTATTGAAAAATATTTATTGATAAAATAAAAAAATCTTATTTTATATTCACAAAATAATTATTAAAGAATAATACATGAAATTATTATTAAATTGGATTTAAATTAGTGTGAATAGTTTTATCTAGTTTGGTTTGAATTTAAATAAATGTCGAGAGATTGTGCTACAAAACAAGAGAAGACTGCTACAACCTTCTCCTTAATGAAGCAGGCAACAAACACTACTCAAAACTAAAAAAGTCCATAACTTGCCCAGTGAGTCAATGACATGTAGGTAACCAACACTTTTTACTTATTTTTCTTTGAACTAACACTAACTCTCTACTTTTCTATTATAAAAGTATTAACTTCTAACATTTTTCATAAATAACAACAAGATTTTTCAGAATTTAGATATGCTTAAGGAATATTGTCGACAATAAAGCTCATTCACTAGCAATAGAAGAAATAGAGTAATGCACTATAGAAGCAGTTATGCTGCAACTGCTATTTAAGTACTGAATAACTTAACTAGAGTTAGATGTTAATCTGAGTTTGTTAGCTATAGTTAGAAGGCAGTTACATTTTTAGTTGTGTATATAAACACCATTGTACAAACTGAATTGGGCGCGATTTATCATTAATTTCATTCTCTCATTTCTGATTTTGCATGTTCTAAGTTCTCTCTCCCAACTCTTCTCACTCACCTTCACAAACTCTGCACTCAGAGCATGAGTTTCCACATGGTGCGGTGAGCGTGGAAGAGTGCAAAGATTGAGAATTTCAGAACTTCTCAACAGTGAAAGAATCGTGAGAGTTGGCTCTCTAGTGCGAAGGTTCATCAATGGCAACCATGGCACAGGGAGAAGTGATGGATCCAAGTTCGAACCAGAATTTTACAGCTAGCGATTTCCAGAATTTTGCTCAGATGATGAAACAATTTTCCGCATTCCAAGCACAGATGAACAAATCAAACATGAATCTGATTCAAGATCCTTCGAGCCATTTCTTCTTACATGCAAGCGAGAATCCAGGTATATCTCTGGCGCCATCTCTTCTCACTACCTGTAATTACCATGCCTGGGCACGATCTGTTTGGCTTTCACTCGAATCCAAGAATAAAATCAAATTTGTGGATGGAACCCTACCTAGACCTAATGAGACTGATCCAACCTTTGGTGCTTGAAAAAGAAACAACACGATTGTCCTGTCTTGGTTGCATACTTCAATTAGTCCTGAGATATTACAAAGTGTGTTGTGGTGCAACGATGCATGTGAATTGTGGAAAGACCTTAGGCATAGGTTCTACGAAGGGAATTTATTCAGAATTGGAGAATTAGAGGAAGAAATGTTTAAATTGCGGCAAGGGGAGCTTACAATTACAGCCTATTTCACCAAACTCAAAGTGATTTGGGAGGAATTAGATGAGTTTAGACCTATTCCAGTATGTTCTTGTGGTCTTGCTGTGATGAGAAGGTACAGACTTGAATCTTATGGTGTTAAGCTCCTCCGAGGACTCAATGATCAATATGCCACTGTGCAATCTCAAGTAATGCTGATGACGCCTCTCCCTGACATCAATACGATCTATTCCTTGCTTCTCCAGCAAGAACGACAGATGCATCATGGTGACTACTCTGACCCGAGTATGCTAATCAATGCAGTGACAAATGACTACAAAGAAATAAATGGCAGAACAAGCTCAAATTATCGAGGAAGAGGGCGCTCAGGCCGTGGCAGAGGCAGAGGAGCCTCAACACTCTGTTCTTATTGTGGCAAGCACGGACACACGGTGGATACCTACTATGCCAAACATGGATATCCCCCAAATATGAAACCAAGATAGTCAATGCTGTCAGTGTGAACAGCTCAATTGCTGAAGGAAATGTAGAACTCAGCAACACTACCACTCCTAAGGGTGAGAATGGAATCAGCATTGATGGTTTATTTTCAGAAAAACAAAAGGAGGCCTTGATTGCTCTTTTTCAACAACATGACCAATAACCTGCTCATAGTGAAAACTTGGCATCACCTATACTTGCTCCATCCGCAGGTATATTCCAAATACTCTCAACCACGAATTATAAATTGAAAAACCATGATTAGATCCTGGACTCAGGTGCTACTGCGCATGTGTCTTCTTCACTGACACTCTTTCAATCATATCATCACATTAATCCAGTAACAATTAAGATGCCAAATGGTTCAAAGACTGTTGCAACCATCTGTGGAACAGTCTTCTTTTCAACTAATTTGTATTTGACAAATGTGCTTTATGTTCCTACCTTCTCTTTCAATCTGATTTCTGTTTCACATGCCACTAAATCCTTGCTTTGTGTTTTTTCATTTGATAAAAATGCATGTAAGATCCAGGAACTCCTTTCCTCGAGGATGATTGGAGCTGCTAAACAGTTAGGAGGTTTATACATCATGAATAAAGAGACTATTTTCACACATGTCATCAACCACAACATTCACACTACACATGACTCCCAGCACAACACAAACAACATCACACATTCCATTGGAGACAGTAGCATTTGGCATCAAAGATTAGGACACTTAGCTTTAGATAGGCTTAGTTCTATGAAAAAGAAATATCCCTTTCTGATTTGTCCTGATGCTGGTATGCCTTGTGACTCTTGTCATTTTGCCAAACAAAAGAAAATTCCATTTGGCACTAGCATCACTCAATCAGAGAGAAATTTTTCCCTCATTCATGTAGACATCTAGGTCCCATTAACATTCCTTCAATTATTGGTCACAAGTATTTTTTGACTATAGTTGAGGACAAAACAAGATTTACTTGGTTGTACTTCATGCAAAATAAATCTGAGACATCTGCTTGTTTGAAACAATTTGTTCAATTCATAAAAACGCAATTCAATTGCAGTATACAATGCATAAGATCAGACAATGGCAAAGAATTTATATTAGGTGATTTCTTTCAAAAGGAAGGCATTATTCACCATACCTCTTGTGTTGAGACACCTTAACAAAATGGTGTGGTGGAACGTAAGCACCAAAAAATTTTAAATATGACAAGAGCATTGTTTTTTCAGGCGAATTTACCTAAAAATTTTTGGCATTATGCAGCCGCATATGCTGTACACATTATGAACCGGGTACCAAGCTCCGTTCTTAATGATTGCAGTTCATATGAAAAACTTTTCAATAAACTGCCTGACATCAGTCATTTTAAAATTCTTGGGTGCTTAGCGTATGCCTCCACTTTAGTTGCCCATCGAAAGAAACTAGATAAGCCAGCTTGAAAATGTGTTTTTCTGGGTTTTAAAATTGGTACCATAGACTATGTACTCATGGATGTTCAAACCAGAGAGGTTTTCATCTCAAGACATGTCCAATTCTATGAGCATTGCTTTCCCTTTCATAATCATAACACTGAACATTCACCATCATCCAATAGAAAGGTTAATTTTATTATAAACAACACTCCTCCTTTGTACTTCATGGATGATGTTGATGATTTCACTCACCTTCCCTCTGATGCCATAATGCCTACTTCCTCACATTCTCATACTCATTCATGTTTGCCCTCTAATTCAACTCATGCATCCTTAGGCAGCACTAATACCACTGTCTCACCTGTATCTCATAATTCTAATATTTCATGTATTTCTACTCCAGCACCGCATGCATTAAGAAGATCCACTAGAGATAAACACAAACCATCTTATCTCCACGACTATCATTGTTTTCAAACCTCTTCTAACACCGCTCCTGCACCCTCATCTAAATATTCCATTTCCAATTATTTAAACTATGCATCTTTATCACTTGAGCACAAAGCTTTTTCTATAGCACTTACTAACACCATAGAACCTACAAGCTATGAGCAAGTTGTTCTTGATGACTATTGAAAACAAGCTATTAAAGCTGAACTTGATGCTTTAAATGAAAATAAGACATGGATTCTGACCAAACTGTCCAAGGGAAAGAAGGCCATTGGGTGCAAATGGGTGTTCAAAGTGAAGATCAAGCAAGATGGTTCCATCGAAAGGTATAAGGCTCGTTTGGTGGCCAAGGGTTTCACCCAAACTCTCGGTTTTGATTATTTTGACATATTTAGCCCGGTGATAAAGATGACTACATTTCGTTTGTTACTTGCCATTGCTGCCTCCAAAGATTGGTATGTGCACCAATTGGATGTGAACACGGCATTTCTCCATGGCAATTTGCTAGAAGAAGTCTTCATGAAGCCTCCACCGGGCCTGGCTGCAACTTCCGGGGATGGTGTGCAGACTCCAAAAATCCCTCTATGGGTTGAAACAAGCAAGTCGTCAATGGAACACCAAACTGTGCTCTGTTTTGTCAGAATCAGGTTATTTGCAATCCAAGGCTAATCCGTGTTTGTTCACTAGGTTGTCCCCTCGAGGCTTCACTTGTATTCTCATCTATGTTGATGACTTGGTGGTAGCTGGAGACAGTTTGGCAGATATTCAACATATAAAGAAACTTCTTGATGACCGGTTCAAAATTAAGGACTTGGGTAATCTCAAATTCTTCTTGGGTATGGAGATTGCTAGAAGCACTCAAGGTTTTGCTCTTTATCAACGCAAGTACACTTTGGAGCTCTTGAAGGAGTTTCATCTCGAGTATGCCAAACCCGCATCAACTCCAATTGATTACACAGTGAAACTTTCAAGAACTACTGGTTCGAAGCTGGAGGACTTTACTGCCTGACGAAGAATAATTGGAAGACTCATTTACCTCACCAACACTAGGCTAGATATTACCTTTGCGGTAAGCAAACTCAGTCAATATCTTGACTGTGCTATTGATTCTCATTTCAAGGCAGCCTTGCATATTCTTCGTTATCTCAAGCAATCACCCGCCAATGCTGTTCTCTTTCCTCCTTCTCCAGATCTTTCTCTCACAGCATTTACAGATTTCGATTGGGGCAGTTGTCCAGACTCAAGGCGCTCTGTTTCTAGTTTTTGTTTCTTCTTTGGAAAGTCTCTAATTTCTTGGAAGAGTAAAAAATAGACCACTGTGGCTAGATCCTCTGCTGAGGCTGAGTATCGCGCCCTGGCCTTGGCCACATGTGAAGGTCTTTGGCTCTCTTATGTGCTCGCTGACTTCAGACTTCCATTGTCTAGGCCCATTCGCATGTTTTGTGACAATAAATCAGCTTTGCATATTGTTGCAAATCCCGTCTTCCATGAACGTACCAAACATATCGAAATTGACTGCCATGTTGTACGTGACCAGGCTCAATGTGGGATGATCAAGCTTCTTCCCGTTACTTCAGCTAATCAATTAGCCGACGTCATTACCAAAGCACTGGCTCCTGGACCCTTTAGCACTTTTACTCCAAGCTAGGAATGTTGAATTTCCATGCTCCTAGCTTGCGGGGGGATGTGGACAATAAAGCTCATTCACTAGTAATAGAAGAAATAGAGTGATGCACTACAGAAGCAATTATGCTGCAACTGCTATTTAAGTACTGAATAACTTAACTAGAGTTAAATGTTAATCTGAGTTTGTTAGCTATAGTTAGAAGGCAGTTACATTTTTAGTTGTGTATATAAACACTATTGTACAAACTGAATTGGGCGTGATTCATCATTAATTCCATTCTCTCATTTCTGATTCTGCATGTTCTAAGTTCTCTCTCCCAACTCTTCTCACTCACCTTCACAAACTCTGCACTCAGGGCATGAGTTTCCACAAATATGCTACATGTATGTTACTGAACTTACAAGATATATAAATGCTTGTTAAAGATATACAAATTATTTTTTATATTTGCTTTTTGTTACGACGATGAATATTATTGTGTAAAATTATTATCGTTATACTTCTAACCACAGAGTATGTGTGGTTGAAAGAATTATAAATAATTTCTAAAAATTTTAAGATAAAAATATCATATTTTTATATTTAGTTTAAAATTTAAAAAATCATTTTCAAACAAATTTAATTTCAAAATATTAAAATACTATCATTTTAATTTTTATTTTTTTAAATATATTTAATTTTTATAAAAAAAATCTGAATAATAAAATAATACTTCAACCACACCATCCTAGTGCTTAACCAAACTTTGATCTCACATCCGATAGTACAATGCTGTTCTTTGAACAGTTGACTGCCACCATGCGTTACTTTGCTCAGTTTGTTGCATTATTCCAATAGATCAGATACTTGATATTGACACATTTTAATTATTCCACTATGATTCTATATGATTTGACTAAATAAAAATTGGTAGAATCTAATTAACTCACATGAACCAATTTTATAAATCATATTAATCACAATATGGCTGTCAACTTCGCTAGTTAACTCATAAAATCATCATAGTTTATGTCTAAGTAAGTAATAGAATTAAGTTGACTTCGTCTCAAATTCATTTTTAGATAGATTTGGCTAAATTCAGACAAACCTACTCAAATTTGCGAGTTTATGAGTTAGCAAATTTTGTTTTGGTGAATTATATGGTAAAGATGTAAGTTTATAAATTTTTTTTTTTATAGATAAAAGAGATATTAAAAAAGATAGGATCCACACTTTGAATAATAATAAAATAATCAAAAATAACTATAAAAAAATTTATTTTTTCTCTTTATATACTTCAATCTGTACAGTAGAGTGCACATTTGATTTTACCTTCATTTTGAGTCAAAACAGCTTCGTTTGGTCTTAAAAAATAAATAAATAAAATGAACATGCGTTTTTTCTTAGGGTTGCACTAAACCCTCACTTACTTTCCTCTCCTCTCGTCTGTGTTATTCCACTGTCTCTTTTTCCTTTCTTTGTTCTGCCGCTGGTCGTTGTCATATTCCACTGCTCCTGGACTCCTTTTCCTTTCATGGATGCTTCTCGGCCTTCTCCTTTAATCCTTCCTACCTCAATTATGTTTTGTCGTTTACTCATTCTGCTTCTCCTTCGTCATTTTGGGCGTCACTAGTTGTTATTCTTGCATTTGCTTTTCATTAGAGCTTTTGAGTTCTGCCCCTAATAACTATTCGTGCTTTTGTTTTGCTTCGAGTTACTATACAACAGCTTATGTATGTGTTGTTCTTTTTTTTTTGCCACTACTAGCCTATTACAAATTTATATATATAGTCTTGTAACTTATAATTTATTTGATTGTTAAATGTAAATAGTTTATTTAAATTATGCTTCATGGTTGTTATTTCTTACTAATTTTTTATTATTTAATATTGTTGACCTTGGATGTTTAATTGTCAATTGTTATGATGTTGGTTCTTTGGACTTGACTTAAAGATTTTAATTATGAATTTGGATCTTCTGAATTTTTAATTTTCACTTTAGAGAATAAAGTGTGATCTTTTATCATTAAATAATTATTTTCTCATATTTTTTTGTCGCACTTATGAAATAAATGGTGAGAAATCACACTTTATCCTCTAAAAATGAAATTTAAACTTTAGAAAATTCAAATCCTTTAACTATATATGGCTATTAAATAATTCTGAATTAGTTTAATATTTTTGCAGTACGTTTAGATTTAAGTAAATATGTATCTAATTTTATATATAATATTTTTTTAAAAAATAAATTCATAATACATAAACTCATATAAGTTTATGGATAAAATTCACAAGTTAAATCTAGGTAAACTCTATAAATTTATTTAGACTTGTAAATTTAACGATTTTAAAATATATTTAAAAAATTAAAAATATTATTTAATTTGTATATTAAAATCAGTTACATATATTTATATATAAATATATATATATAGTTTAATTTATTTTTAATATATATTTTATATTTTAATATATATTTTTACATTAGTAACCGATTTTAATATATACCTAATATAATTATAAAAAGATATATACGATCAACTATTAACCATTAAAATATTAGATAAACATATAGCTGTTTATATCAATATTATACATCTGTTGTGAGACAAAAATTTGTGCATAAACTAATATGGGTGGCAATTCTAAAGGTGATGGATTTGGTCAATCATTTTAATAAATTAACTCGTTTATTATGCTATCTCAATAAAAAAACAGGGAAATGTAATTTGAGTTTAGCTCAGCTATAGCTCCAACCAAAAGAATATAAAACATTGCTCCCTTGGATGATTAAATTATAAAATAACAGAGGAATATATCTTCTCAAATTTTTTTAATTATTTTATTATGATTTTTTATCTTATACATCAGTTTAAGTAAGTTAAGAAAAAACAATAAAGGGTGAAAAATTATACTTAAAAAAAAAAAGAAAATCCATTCTGATGATGAGAGGTCTTATACAACTTTAATACAATATCTTCATTTTACATTACAAGAAGATGAAGGAACAACATTTTTCAGCCGAAACCTAGCTCATTCATAACCATTTCTTAAATATTATTAAACAAAACAAATAATCCACACACATTGTGTTTTTCTTGTTCTTTTTTTACCATATTATTAATAATAAGTGTTTGTTTTTCAAAGCCAATCAAATCCAGACTCTATAATATTTTCCATGTGTTGAAAATCAAAATCCGTATCATACAATGAATCACTCCAAGGCCAATGGAAATGGGTGTCATTGAATGATAATTTTGGATATAACTGCCCTACTGCTTTATCAACTGTGCTAATATGTTTATTATTATTATTATTATTATTATTATTATTATTATTATTATTATTATTATTATTATTACCACTTCCTAATTCCAACATGTTATTTTCCAAACATGATGATGCTTCTGCAAAGTCCATCTTGAGAAGCTCCGAATAAAGATTATTTCCCTCAGTTTGAAAATCCGCCATGAAATCCAACGCTTCTTCGATGTTTTTGTTGTTGTTATTGTTGTTGTCGTCGTTGATATTGGTGTTACTTTCGGAAGATGGTGACACTGGAGACACCGGAGACGAAGACGATGAACCCTTCATCTTGTAATCCGTGGCATTAACATTATTATTAATGTGATGATTATGAACCATGCCTTCATTATTTTGTTTTGTGATAATTTCTTTGGTGAGTATGACCTTATTATTATTAGGCCATCTTGTGGCTTTAGTCTGGACCAAACAAGAACCAATATTATTTTGTAGGTAATTATTAGGGCATGGCCATTCTCGGGTTTTTGGATTCGGGTTCGGATCCAGTTGGAGCAAGTTTGATGATGAACAATTTTGGGTACCATTTTGAAGCTTTCTTCCAATGTTGGTATTCCAATAGTTCTTGATTTCATTGTCTGTTCGTCCTGGAAGCCTCCCAGCAATCAAGGACCACCTAACATTATTAATAATAATACATTCATTTAATTGTTACTTCTATTAGCATCTACGGCTAAAAAAACAGAAATTATATATATTTAATTTGTATTAGAAAAGTATATTCATCACTTATATTTACAATAATCAAAACATTTTAAAAATAAAATTTAATTATTTTGTTAGTTTTTATAATTTTATTAAATTTACAATTAGATTCTTATTTTTTTTCAATTGAGTCTTTACACTATTTTAAATTTTATAATTAGATTATTTTTAGTGTAAAAATTATTAGAATTAATTAAATATTTATTCATAAATTAAAGGTATATATCTACAATTAAAAACTAGTTAGATATTTGACTACATATTTTTTTTAGAGAAATATTTTGTTAATTTTAATATTTTAGATATTAAAAGAATTTAATTACAAAATTAAAAATAGTGTAAAAATTCAATTGACAAAGAAAAAAAATATAAAAATTTAATTATAAATTTGGTAAAATTATAAAAATAAAAAAATAATTAAACCTAATAAAAGTAATTAAGATAAATTAGTTATGAGTGTTTTTGGAATATACATTAAATATGTTCTACGAAGATATTTATAAATTAGAATTAAATGATATCAATCTCAATTTAACTAAAGTTATACACTATACTGTTGAATAACCATTTTAACGGAGCAATTTTTTATAAAAGTTTATAGATCATGTCTATAAAATTAAATTTCATGTCAATCTAAACTAATTTGCTATACTTTGTATTGATAAAAAATGACCGTAATACAAAAGTTTAAAACGTCTATGAGTATGAAATGTTAGATATAGTCTTATATTAATATTCAGCTGTCACAAAATGTATAAATAATCTTTATTATAGGTGATTGTAATTCAACGATTAGATTGATAAAAAATAACTATTTTAATTTCATGAAAGTATATGAGTAGTGTAACTTTAGTTGAATTGATATGATATTTGTGTCAACTTATATTATCTAATTATATATGTCAGTCTTCAAAAAAAAAACTTACAAAGTCGAAATACAGATATTTAAGAATATTATTATTTGCAATATTGTTGGTTGATAATAATAAAAACAATTTTGTTATTTTATTATCTAAGAAAATAACTATGTTATATGGACATAAAATATCACCAGTTACTGACTAGTCACTCGTATTATAAAGATACATATTAGTATATAGAATGATCATCAAATATTTACATTTAATTTATAATTAGATTGAATAAAGCAATATTTCAAACTCTATATATATTATAATCAAGCAACACCAAGTATATTTAAATTTTTCATGCATGGAAGATATAAAGTTTAGGACTTTCGCTATATGTACATTTTCTTTTCTTTTCACACCTTTTGTTTCTAACTCTTGAAAAGGCATGGCACCTTTAAAAGAAAAACAAAAATTGAGATCACTGTTAAGGAAAAAAAATATATGGCAACTTAATTAAAGCACATGTGGAAAACTTCGAAAAACTTGATGACGACTTCATCACAGTTATATAAAAAAGACATAAAAGGTATAAGATAATAAAAGAAGAAAAGGATGTTTAGAGAAAAAGAAGCCAGGTTGTTATTTTGTCCTACCTAAATATTTTAGTAAGTATTAATAATGATACTATTAAAGTATTAATAATATTTCTCATCTTATTTATTCAAAATATAAGATAACTTGTATAGTAAATTTTTTCTCTAATAAAATAGTATCATTATTATTATATAAGTCCCTAATAAAATATTATTAGAAAAATTAGTCTTTAACTCTTTTGAAAAATGATAAAAATGGTCCTTAATTTATCTAAACAATAGTATATATAGTAGTTATTGATGAGGAATTATATTATTAAATTGTCTAAAACTTTAAAAAATTAAAAACTAATTAGTCAATTCGCTTTGTTAGAGATTAATTTGTCCTGTACAAAAAATTGTTGGAACGAATTTATAGTATCATCAAATTTCATAGATTTCATAAGAAAAATGAGTTAAAATGCAAATATTTTCATGAAACAAAATATTAAAAGGTGAGAATTGCTTATAAGAGGCGACAATAAACCAACAAAAAAATAAAAATGATTTTAGTAGGGAGTAGGGAGCGACAATAAACAAACAAAAAAATGGGGCCACGATAATAACTTACCCAAATATCTTTCCTTTACTTTTTGAAAATATTAAAAACTCAATTGTTTTGTAATTTTTATGTAAAGTTTTTTATATGTTAATAATTTATTTACTTGTGGTGCCATTAGGGATAATAATTAGATAAGAATTAAGATCGTATATAAAAGTTTTTAATTATATATTTGATACAGAAATGAATATTATTGAACATTATGTTAACTCTATAGATAATTCATGAATCTAATAAAAACATCATAATCAGTAGTAAAGTATATTCACCTTATATAATTTTATGCGAATGTACGTATATTATTTATTTATTTATTTATTTATTTATTTATTTATATTATTACAAATATATTTTTGATAAATTTCTTCAATTAGAATATACATAAAATAATGAAAATGATTGACCTGTTTCCGAGAAGGTTGTGAAGGCGGATTATAAGCTCTTCTTCATCGTGAGTAATATTTCCTCTTTTAATGCCAGGTCTTAGATAATTCAACCATCTCAGCCTGCAACTTTTTCCGCATCTCTTAAGCCCTATGCATCAAAACATTACATTACACAACTACTAAATGTAAATAATTCAAATACACTTATATATATATAATGACTAATGAGAAATGTTAAGTGAATAACACCTTTTTTTTTTTTGTCTTACATTTGAACTAATATTGACTGATTCTCCAAATTTTTACACTAAGAATGTTGCTCGACTAGCATTTTTCATAACTAATAACACATTTTTTTCGATTCCCAGTTTAAAAAAATGTTTATTATATATATGTAATTTTTTACACTAAAAATGTTAGTCACCTAGCATTTTTCATAACAAATAACACATTTTTTTTCATTTCCAGTAATAAAATTATGAAAAAATAAGAAAGAAAAAAAATGAAAAATGTTGTACTTTGTATTTTTTAATTGATTGCTAATTGATTGAATTATAAATTATGTAATTAAAATTAAATATATATAAAATATTGGCCTATAAAAAATAAAAACAAATAAAGATAAAAAATAAAAACAAATAAAAATAAAATAAGATAAAATAATAAATATTAAAATTGTAACTGAATTTATGTATTCTATTAGATTGAATTTGTGAATTACAAAATTTTTTTATTATAGTAATGAGATAAAGTGAAAAAATGGTTTAATATCCGGTCTAAAAAAATATTTATATACTGACCAGCTCTTTTGGGTAAGTGTCTCCATTTTCCTTCACCATGAATCTTAATGTAGTCTGTGAGAATTTTGTCTTCCATAGCAGTCCATGCTCCTTTGTTCAAACCTTCCTTAGAACAGCAAGGACTCCTTCCCATATCTTTCAGTGCAATTAAGAAAGAGAGTGACAATGCAAGAGGCCAAGAGCACAAAGAAAAATAAAATCTATGTCAAGAGATGTGTCGCTGTTACCTCCTTTCTCTCAACATATATATACAATTCTACATTAATACACTACTCTTTATATTATCAAATTAATTAATTACAAGCCTAGCTGGCTAGGTCTCAACCACCAATAATTTGCTTAATAACATATATTTTTCCCAAAGATTTTGTATATTTTTCCCAACCCAAAGATTTTGTATATTTTTCCCAAAGATTTTGTGCATGTCAGAGTGGGGTCATACATATTTGCCTGTCCTTACCTTTTACTTTATTATGGAATAGAATAAAAAAATATCTTGTTAATACTAAAATTTATTATTAAAGTAGTCTTTACTCTTTACATATTTATTAATATTTATATAAATTATTCTCTATATCTTTTCGTATAAAATAATCAACTATTACAAGAATTAAATTTATCAAGCTTTTTATACATATACAAAATTAACCACTATTTTTTCGTTTTATTTATATTTTGATTATAAATATAAATTTAATTTAATTTAATTATATTACTTATTATAACGTTTGATTATTAGTATGAATTAAGATAGATGTTATTGTTTGTAAAATTTAATCATAATTATAAATATGTGATATGAATGAATTATAGTTCAAATGGTATTGTCTCCTTATACTCATCTAAGAGATCGCAGATTTAAGTATTCCTATCTTTGATAAAATATATATATATATATATATATATATATATATATATATATATGATCGTTTATATTTTTGATAATATTAGATAAATAATAATATAAAATTATTTTATTTAACTTAAAATTTAAAATATTATATACGTAATATTTATAATTGTATATTTATTATATTTGATATTATTTAATTATTTTAACAATAATTAAAAAATATAAAATAAAATTATTTTAAATTTATCTATATAATTACATATTATAAATATTATATACATAAAATTTAGACGTTAATTCAAGTAAAGTAATTTTAGTTATTATTACTTTAGCATAACCAATCATAATTAAAATCATAATTAAATATACACATCCGTCATTCATATAATATAAGAATCACTGTATAGATACTTTTGCTTCTATCTAACTTTCTCTCACTCTTGAAAGTTTGTTGGATGTACATTTTCTTATATCGCTATATAATTAATTAAGCACGTTTACATAACCCGGAGAGAAACGTACTGTGAGGAATAAGTGCTCTCATATTTTTTGTATTTTGTTTTTTACCTTGTGTTCAGAATTCAATACTCAACATCATAATTTTGTACTAGAATAGTAATAAAAAATGTTGTAGGCATTTTGCCTCAATCTGAATTTATTTCATACAGAATAATGTAAAGACACTACAGACCATGATTGATTCTTTAGTGACATTTGAAGAAATTTACTAAATTATAAAAAAGTGAAAGCTATATATACCAGTAGCATTTTATAAGCGATCTAATGCTGCACGAAAAATTTCAAATGTTCTTAAAATATTAATATTTTAATAATTTTTATCGTTAATTTTAATTAATATATTATATTATATTATATTATATTATATAATTGAGATTAAACAGTTAAAACTATTAGAATACCGAAATTTTAAGAACATTTAAAATTCTTTCCTATATATGTTAATAAAATAGTTTTAACTTTTGTATACTTTTTATTTTCTTTAATAACAACAAAATTTGTAACTAGCTTAGATTAATTAACTGGTTAAATCACTTGTCTATTTAAAATAAATATATAAGAGGTTTAAATTTCGCCTAGTGCAAGTAATAATCTATTAGCCAGTAACGAATCTTTAAATGGAGATCAAATATACGACGAATTAGTTTTTAACCTATCGAACTGAATAATACCGTATTATGAGAAATAAAAAATACAATGAAAATAAATTAGGTGATCTATCAAGAGTTTATTTTTTGATATGTTATAAAATAGGTCTAGATTTAAGTTATTTTAGAATCCTAAATTTGTTAATAAATTAAGTTTAGATTCATGAAATAGTATGATTGGTTTGTCAAGCATACTTGAGTCCATTAAAATAAAATAACTTATAAATGAAAAAATAATCTAAAAATATATTCATCTCTCTACAAAAAAAATTTGGTTATTTTTTTTAAATATTATATAAAAGTTAACCCTTCTTAACAATTTTGATATTAATTTTTTTAATAATTATTAAATCTTTTTAAGGGTCTTTTTAGAATAATTTTTTAAAAAAATTATTAGAACCAAATTGTATAAAATCAGATTTGGGTGTCTATGCTAAATATGTAAAATTATTTAGAATAATAAGTATAATACATTTAAATTATTCAAACTTCACTATAAATAAACTTTTGTAATTATGATAAATTATTTATAAAGCTATTTTTATCTTAATAGGATGAAGTATGCTTGCCAGATCAACTAGACTATTTGACAAATCTAAATCTAATTGATTAACAAATTTAGGATTCTAAAAGAAATTAAATCTAGACCTATTTTATAACACATCAAAAATAAACTCTTAAAAGTCACCTAATCTATTTCGATTTAAGATAATATTTTTTTTATAATTTACATATAATGAGTTTTATTTAAAAATTTGATGTCAACTAATAAATTGCTATAAATTTATAAACACAAAATGACATTTACAATTTTTGTTTGTTTAAACGAGGAGTAAACTAACTTGTTTCATCAAAAATAATCTTCCATTACAAACAAAGTCTATAGGAATGTTTACTTATACAATATCTTATACTATATTTTACCCTGCCGTCTTATTTTGTTAGATAAAAGGCAGGAGGAATATAACTGAAAGATTGAATAAAAGTGTCTAATTTGAGGTAAATTCTAATTCATTTTAAATTTAAGATAGATTTTTTTTTTGTTTTTAAAAAATTTACATGCAGTCAACTTTACGTGAAGTTGATAGTTGAAAATCGTTAAATAATTTAAATGATTTGACTAAATTTTCATCTAACGACTGTCTGTTATCAACTTCACATGAAGTTGACTGCACTTGAATTTTCACTTTTTTATTTTTGACTGAATATGTTCTTCTTCAATAATTTAGAATACATAATAATTTCTACGGTAGAAACTGTGGTCCGACTTGTAAATTTCATTTGTTTGAACTTTAGAGATTCTTTTGTTTGTCATTTTATAAATTCGGATTCCCCAAAATAGATACAATATATTATTTAGAAATGCTTTTTGAAAATTTGAATTGCAGTCAAGGAACAACAAATACAGGAAAGAGACATAAGCACATCCACGAAACTGTAAATGTATGTACTTCAGTGCAGATACTATTGACGAAGAAAGTTCAACAGAATTTTATGTGTATAAACCGATCGAGAAATAAAATAAAATAAAATTATTAATAATATTGTTATACTCCCGTCAAAAATAAATTTGTTGTATATATAGGTAAAGTGTATGTTAGAGTTAATAGAATATTTTTTAAAAAATTAAAGATATTTATAATTAAAAATTTAATTAGATATTTTATCATATATTTTTTTTATAATAAATGTTCTGTTAATTTTAATATTTTTTATACGAAAAGAAATTTAATTATAAAATTAAAAACAGTATAAAAACTCGAAAGAAAAAAATATAAAATCTTAATTCTAATTTTGATAAAATTATAAAAACTAATAATAGAATAATTAAATTTATTTATTATTATAGTGCCGTTAAAATTAAGATCATACCTTTTATATTTTGACAATTTTATTATTTTTATTTTTCAATTAAAAAATATTGTCAAATAAAAAAAATTATTTTAATTATAATGAGATCTCTAAAATGTTGTCAACATTGCATAAATATCATAGCCCCCATACTAATAACCATTATAGCATGGACCACAATGACAATGGTTATTGTTGTAGTAGTGATTGGTGGCAGATTGGAGCTACACGATGAAATTAATTTCTAAGTTAAGATATTGGCTATATTATGTAAATTTAGCTAGAAATCTAGATATGTTTTGAATATGAAACAAATCCAAAGCTTTGTCGATTGTCGTTACCAGAAGGAAAAAGAAAAATTAAGAGCTGATGAACACATAGTTAAGTAGGTGAAGAGGAATATATGTGTATCTTACTAGGAAGTGGAAAGCATGAATCATTTGCTTTTACATTGTATTGAAGAGTTTAATCTTGATGCACTGACAATTACATCTGTTCTTTTGGATGATCATTCATGTCCAAGGTTACGAAAATCAGACCAGTCATTAAACCAGTTGAGTAACTGGTTCAATGGTTCAATAGTTAATCGGGATTGAATCGTAGTTGAACCGGTTTAATTAAAAGGCCAGAAATTTGGTTTCAGAAGAGTGATCTTAGCAATAGACCATCTCAGTGCATACAAGTTGTCTCTCAAATGTTGATACAGAACATCATCAAAACAAGTCTTAAGACACAAAATGCAGAAAAAAAATCATCTTCTTCTTTCCAAGCTTACGCAAGGATGCCATTGAGCTCTAACATTTCCTCCAAAAGCAACCAAATCCAAGATTCAACACTGCAGACTTCAAGAACCACCACAAACACTCAGATACAATGAGAATTGCTCTGAAATTACAAAAAATGCATGCTTCTAACGCTTCTTCTAGATCAAGATTCCATAAAAACTCATGCTAGCTCAGCTCCAAATCCTAGGGATTCCAATTTCCACAATAACAAGAAAGAAAAGATTTCTCATACTGACAACAGCAGGAATTCAAAAATTGAACTCTGCATTAAAAAAATAAACAAGCAGGTGAGCAGAAACCAGTACCTGGCAGAGAGATCGATGGAGTAGTGGACGTGATAACTCTGGATCTCAGATCAGGGGAGTTGTAAACTTGCTGGCTACTGCTCGAATCAGGGAAGAACGACCAGGTTAGAGTCGATGAGTTTACCGCCGACGACATTGAAGAAGCATGCAGCGATACTCACCGCGGAGAACGGAGAGGCTAGCAGAGAGGCGATTTGGGCGGCGAGCCGGCGAAAGAGATGAAGTAAACGAACTGGAGATAGAGGGATGTGGGTGGGGTGATCGACGCCGGTTGCGTCAATGAGGAGAGGAGGAGTCGAGGAGTGCTTATCGTGAGAAGCAGCTGTTGGTGGGGGTTGTTCTTGTCTGAGTTCTCTGATAGGGTTTAGGTTGTCTGAATTGTGAAAGTGAAGGGAGAGGGAGCCTTCTGTATTGCCCGTATGGGCTTTCTTTTCTTTTTTTTTCTGCGTCAAAAACGACGCTGTTTCAAGCAACAATAAAAAATTGGAACCTTTAAAAACTCGGCTAGTTCGACCGGTTCACCAATTAATCACCGATTCAACCGATTTTTTACAGAACGGTTCTGGGTGTCAACTGGACCAGTCAGGTGATTGGTTTCTGGTTAATCCGGTTGAACCGACCGGTCCGGTCCGATTTTTAGAACGTTGTTCATGCCATTAATTTGAAAAAAAGTTATTTTTACTGATGTGACATTACGTAATTGGATACATGTATAAAATTACTTTACACTGATAGTATATCAAAATTAAATTCGGAATCAGAATGGGGTTATGCCAAATAAATGAATAATTTAAAAGATAGAAAGAAGAAGGTGGATTATTCCCAGTTTGGGTGAGGTAGTGGAACTGGAATCAAAGAAACAATCAATTTTGAAAAGAGCATGGGGAATATGAATCAAGGACAAAGTACTCTCATGATGATGTGGATCAATAACCATCAAGAGCAAAGAGAAATGATGGATATGTGCTGAATTATTTATCCCAGGTTCTAGAATGTTTTTGCAACTTGGTGGAGGTGGGGTAGAGTGGGGGTTTATTTTTTTATTTTCTTTAATTGATTTATTGAGTATGTGACTCTACGTTATTACTAGGATTTTCATCAGACATATTATAATTTTACACTTCTCAATCGCATACACAATTACAACACAAAACCATGCACGAATCGTGACACAAAATGTAGAATTCTTTGACAATTTTTAATAAAAATATCCCATGCGCCAATTTGTTATATAGGTTTTTATGTTTTGCAAATTAAAGATAATTGAAACTTAAGGTTCTAATTTTGTTAGAAATGCATCAAAATCTCCCTTTTAGCATCAAGAAGTTAACAAAGAAGAGAATCAAACATGTATCCAAATAATTAAACATGAAGACAAACTAATAATTGTGTATTTAACACTTTACAGAATAAAAAATGTGTTTTCAGTACATAACTTAGAATCTTCGCAAAATTTCGAAGGATTCAAATGGAAAAGGGAGTAGACTTTGACAAAGTTAAATAAAAGAGACTTGCACAAATATGAGAATTAAAGTAAGTGTATTTCTAGTGAGAAATTTCAACTCTTTATTCTTTGTTCCCATCCCTGTTTATAAACACACTCGACCAATTCCTTGTCATCACATAATAATTCACAGTTTCTTCTCATCCGTAACCATTTCCGGCAAGACCTACTCGACCCTCCGATCATTAATCGAAGCCTCCCTTTGACTTGATCCCTTTGCGGCGCAACACTTCCTTGTCGATTCGAAACTTAACTGTAAACCACCTTGAATCATTATCAAGAACTCATTGCGATATTTCTCACCTAACCTTGATCATTCCTTCTACTCGACTTTTCACACATTTTGCTGAGTAACAGTTTCACAACAAAATATTTGTTATAAAGATAAAATAAATTTAGTCAAAATCTAACTATACAAATTTTAGTTATTGTTTCACTTGATTTTGGTAATCTCAACAGGATGCTGAATCAAACTTGTATCAAGATTTCAGTTTAAAAAGTAGATATTACTCTTCTAAAAAAGAATAAACTCGATCCGAAAATTAATTAGTGTTTGTGTCAAGAAAGAAAAATATATGAAATTTGACCAAGTTAGATGTCGAATCGAAAAATAGATAGAACCTAAACAAAATAATATAGTTGAAGTTTAAGAAATGGAATACTTGACTAGACAAGGAGAAAGAAAACAAATATAAATACGAAATAAAATAGCTGAGATTTAAAGTAAACAAAAATTAGTGTACTTGAATGAGATAAATTAAAAATGACAGAACAAATAAATTTGAAATAAAAGAAATAAAACCAATAAAAGAAACAAATAAAAGGTTGACCCCAGATACTCACATGCGCACTTTTATGATCTTTCGTTGCATCGCTAGAATTGAAAATGTTTGCAGAATTTTTGTGTGATAATGAAGTGTTTTGATTGAAATCTCCTCTATTCTTCTAAACGTCTTCTATTTATAGACCTTTAGAATAGATTTGTTCTTGAAGAACCTTGACCACGACCTAAATCTTTCTTTTCCTCAAATCACGACCTTGTCTTGGCTCTGAAAAATTTTAATAGTGGACTCCCCACATTCTGTCTTGTCTTGGTCTCCAAACCCCACGTTCTTGCATTGTACTCACATTTAACCACATCGACTTTGACTATCATTTCCATTGTAGTCGAAGTAAAGGTGGATTTTTCTATAGCCAAATATCTCATCCATCGATTGTGTCCTAAACTCCTATGGATCGTAGTTGAATTTTTTTCTAGGTCGAAATTCGTACCAACAGTTATAACAACTTTTTTTAGTTGATAAATCATAAAAAATTTATTGGTGTTAAAAAAATATTATATGATACGTATTTTAAATGTTCGTAATATGAATAGATCAAGTATTATTTATTAGAAGTTATTAGTTTATATTTTTAGAATGTTCAATTTAATTTGATGTACTTTGATTTTGTTTATTTGGTTGCTAAATTAGCATTATGTTATGGGTTTAGGTTTTCTTTATTTTAACCTAATAAGAGATTATAAATACTTCATAAATTATTGAAGTTGTTATTCAATGATTAGAGGTATGAAATCTACCTTTTTAGTTTCGTGATGAAACCATGATGTAGATAGGTAAGGTTAAGTGAGTCATTTTCTTGTTGCATTGAGGAATTGGGTAGCAGGTTGAAGAGTCCATTGGTGTGGACAAGTTAGATTGAGAAATCACTTTCTTGTTACATCAAAAAATTAGGTAAAAAATAATTAAAGTGGTTATCTTTATATTCAATTTCAATCTATGTCTTTTATTTTCTATTTTAATTTCATTATATCTTTTTCATTCGATTTAAATTCTTATCTTTTTGTTTATCATTTTTTGCTTATCACTATATGTACATTAAAAATTAACTATCGAAATAATTACTATGTATTAATGTATCTTTATATATGAGAAATATTAAAAAACTATCAGAATTTATTATTTTTAGTCATTATTTAGCCATCAACTTAATTTTTTAGTCTAATTTCTTTAATCTAATAATTTAACAACATATTTTATCTAATAATTTTAAATATTGATAATTAATTGATTAATTATTAGAATAATAAAAAAACATTTGTCGTAATAAAACAATCAAACTTTATATACCAATAAACTTTTCTATTACAATAAATTAAAAGTCGTTCATAACCAATCAAGTTAATTATAGGACACAAGCCTACGACGATTTAAAATGACAATTTCAAGCGTAATAAATAAAAAAATGCTAAATGATAAAATTGCTCGAGGCCAATATTTGAATTAAGAATTAACTCATAAGGAAAAGGGAAAAAAAAAAGTGTTGCGCAATACAGTAAATACTAAATAGAATAAACAGAACGGCGCGATCACAAAATTTGGAACGTTCAGATTTCAGAACAACATGTGCCCAATATATTGGAATGTTGAACCAAGAAGGCGATCCATCCAATAAAAAAAAAAAAAAAGAACACGCACAGTAACTCACATGCAAGATAGTTACATAACCGTACCATTTTTGCTGGCATTTGAATCCCATGCTTCAATTTGATCCAGCATATTTTATATGTGGTCAAAAGAGGACATGGAACTAGACAAAATGAAATGATTACAAAGGGAAAACCTTTCTCGATTGAAACCCTCTTGTCGGGAATAATGCAAATAATGGCATGTATTGTTTGAGAAGTAACGGCAACTTCCCCTTACATTATAACTATTATAGAATATGAAAGATTGTCAGATATACCACTTTACTTTTTTGAACATCAATATTCCACTCCTCATCATTATTGACATTTATTTATTAAATAATTTATATATTGACCAAAGTGGAGAAAAAATTTTAGGCTACGAGATTTCAGTTTAATTAATTAACAAGTATTTCATGTTTATTATGATATGCTATTAGAAAGTGACACTATAATAATAATAATAATATATTTTTTTAAATCTCTGATGATGATCTGTTCGAAAGAAAACATATTTTTTTATAATTTCAAATTTTTTCAATCAGTTTTAACTATTTATGTAATTGTTGTAAACGACTCATGTTATTGGTCTAAACGGCCTGTAACATATCAGTAATTTACTGCTTATAGGAGTTATTTAGACTAAAAACAAAAACGACTTACACTAATTACTTAAGTAGTTAGAAAATAATTAAAAATTTTTAAATTATAAAAAAATGTTTTGTCATTCTAACAAATATTCAGGAATTGCAAAGATAATTTACTCTAATAATAATAATAATAATAATAGTAGTAGTAGTAGTAGTAGTAGTAGTAGTAGTAGTAGTTATATATTTGGCCATCCTACTTATTTGGACTGAAAAATAAGTTAGAACAAGTCATAGGAAGATAAATTCCGCGGCAAAAAATATCTCATTAAGGGAAGAAGAAGATGGGTTTTGTTTTGAGATCACATAACTGGTTGGTCCGTGATTTCAATTCTCTTACTTTTGTTATACCTTTAGCGTATAAATTAAAATTACTTTTATTTAAAGTAAATTTTTCGTTTCATTCATTAAATTATATTGCTTAGTGTGCATGTGTTGTATATAATGATGTTTGACATGTTTGGATTAGAAAGCTTTAATTTTTTTGGTTTTCTCATGTTTGGTCTTTTTCTTTTTAAATAATACCAATGTAACTACAAGTAATAACTTTTCATTCATATGATTTTTTTTAAAGCCAACATTGAATTATAAATTTATAACTTATAAGAAATCTTTAATTATAATATGTCATGTAATTAATTAAAAAAACATATGATATTTTTTTATATAACCTAAAAGATATAATATGATATATAAAAAAAGTCTATATTTATAAGAACTATTTGTGCATGTACACAACTAATTATGCCTAATTTCGGTGAAATTTGTCATAGATGCATGATCTTTTTATCTTGAATTATTTTATTTATTATGTGATCAAATGATAAAATCAATAAAATGTAATTCTATAAAAAGCTATATATAAGCAATATTGTAAGTTTTTCAACGAACTATACCTCAAATAACATAGTCTCTTTATTCTTGATTTCGAATTTGAGTTTCACTTTTAACTTTGAAAAAAAAAAAAAAAAACAATATTGTAAGTTTGTAACTGATATCATCTTATTTGAACTTATATGTGAAATTAATTACATATATAAAATATTTAATTTTAATGCACATTTTTATTAATAAAAAACTTATTTAATGTAATATTGATGGAAAATAATTTTGATTAATTTATTTATTTTTATTTCTAGTCCATAAGGAAATTATTTTTTCCTTAAAACTAAAAATGTATTTCAGTTTCATGTTGGAATATTAATTAGAGTTGAATAAAGTTGGTAAAGTGCATGAAAAACAAGAATTTTGTAAATGGAACATACTGAAAAACCTTCAGAGTAAGGTGATTGGATGTTCGCCACTATAAATACTAGAGGTGGATTAAATTAATATTTAACTCGAATGTGGTTTTGAACTAAGCGAACAAATATTGTTTTTAAATATTTATTTATTAATTTAAAATTTGAAAGTAAGGCTATTGTTTGAGAAATAAACTTGCCAATGCAATAGTAATTATGACATATTAGTGAAAAGAATTAAGGTCGTTATCATGAATAGGATCGAAAATAAGTCGAGTTTAATTGAATCAGGTTAAACTTTAATCAGCTTACGAAAAATTAAGCTCGATTAATTAATAATTGAGTCTGTGTGTAAAATTCAAGCATGGTTTATCATAAATTCACAATTAAATATATATAAAATTAAAATTTACATAAAAAAGTATCAATTGTATATATTATTTATCAATCAATTATAGTTTATGCCATTTATATAATTATATATAAATGGCATAAAATACATAATATATGTATTAATATATATATATATATATATATATATATATATATATATATATATATATATATTGCATGTTATGGTAACTACGGTCTTTCTCGTTGAATTTGGTGTTGTCTTCTTTATGTTTTCTTCTATTGTTGTTTTTGGTGAATTGTTAGAAATTTATAGTAGCGAGAAATTTAGTTAATTTTTTTTAGTGGAAAAACTATTTAAAAATTTATTATAACGTTAGAAATATTTTGCATCGTAGATGATGTTGCTTTTGAATATAAATAAAGTTTAAACACTAAAACAGTAATTTATGCTAAAAACTAAAATAAGTCTTAACCTTAAAAAGTTATGTTAGTTAGATCAATTAAAAAATATCATAGACCAAATTAAATCTCTACTTCAATTCAGCTTAATTTGGAAAGTTTCATGACTAGCTACTTTATCATTATGAACCAAGGGACCAAATTAGGAAAAAAAACTCAGCTTGCATGTTAAAATTGTGTAGATCATAGAAATAATAATAAAATCAATTTGAGTTAATCTAATAATTAATTCACTGATTTGTTTTATTTTATACATGTTATTTTTTTTTTTTTGGTTAAAAAAGGATTGAATTCTTGACTTTTTAGACATAAAATTTTAATATCATGTTATAAAATTATTTATCCTAAAAATTTAAATTAATAGAAGAAGATAATATTAATAATTATATCTTTAACGGATACAATTAAAAGAAAAAGAGAGAGAGACAATAATGAAGATAACAGTATATGTCGACGAAGGAATTCAAAAGCGTAATTGATTGAGGCAGCGAATTGACCCCAAAAGAAGAAATTATAATGGTGGGGTTATCGGTTCTTCACACTCACTGAGTCTCGGAGACATGCATTGAACATTGTCAGTGTTCAAACCACAAAAGGCTACTGAAAACTGAAAATTGTGGTCTCCCTCTCTATAATCTTCGTGAAAATTATTGTCACATGACGAGAAAGTTCAGTACTTCAGTTTACCTTTTCGCTATATGGAATGATGATATTGATGAGCTACTTAATTAAGGCTTCAGAAAATAAATGTTTGTTGATCATAAAATATTTAAATTTTGATAATTCTAATCATTTATACCATAGTATAATTTTGATGTATTTACAAAATTATCAAATCACATATGTTTTTTCTTAAATAATTATTTACACAGTTACTATGATAAATAGTTAATTTTATTAATATGATATTATATAATTAAATATACGTATAAAATTATTTTATCTTGACAGTATATTAAAATTAAATTTTTATATAAACTATTTTAATATTATAAAAATATTAAATTAATCTGAAAACAACCTAGAAACTACTAGAATAGTCTTGGTAGTTCATTTAATAGTTCATTTAAAAATAACCAGAGAAGTCAATTTCTCGTTAGAAAATGATCAATTCGTAATTATGGGAGTGTAGAAGAAATATGGAAGTGCAAATTAAAACCAATAAATTAAAGGGAAGTAATAATAGATAGTAGATACTCCCATGACTGCACAGATGCCTAAGTTACAACATCTATCTCTTGGAGATGAGACCAAGTTGTTAGCTTAATATTATATTTAGATAAATTTTTATGTGATGATTATAAGCAAAATATTTGACAACTTTGATGTGTGTATTTGGTCTTATTTCAAAAAATTATATATAGAACACATTTATGAATCATATTGAGCATCGAGAAGAATGAGCAAACGAAGAGTAAACGAATGAACGAATTTAACAACAGTTATGTTAATAGTAAAAAAAAAATTAACTATTAAATTAAGGTAAATTCTACCCAAATATCTCTAAATAAAATAAATTTACTTATTATGGTTAATTTTAATTTTTAATCTAATCTAAATTTTGTTAATGTAATCAATTAATCACGATTTAAATTTTTTCGTAAATTATAAAAATTATTAAAAAATTTTATTTTGTAATTTTTTATTTTTCTCAAATTATATATTTATTAATTAATTTTAATAACAAAATAAAAAATCTCAAAAGACAAAAAGAATAAATAAAAATAAAATTCAAGAGGCGCCATAAATTTAAAATTCTCAAAATTTTCTTTTTTTGCATTGTTTTCTTAATTTTTTTTCAAAAATCTTTTTAATTGTTCTTATTAACTAATTATATCTATTTATTATCCATCATTTTTGTAGACCAATTGAAAAGTTATTTTACATGACATACACATATATTAATTCATGATAACTATATTCGGTTTGCATTGCGGTATTTTTTTTTTTTGTTCATACATACTATTAAACTACTCTTTACTTTAATCTATGATAACAATAAAAAAAAATTTATAATTTATAAATTTAGTCTAACAAAATACATAAATTCAGTTATAATTTTAATCTTTATTATTATCTTATCTTTATCTTATCTTTATTTTATTTTTATTTACTTTTATTTTTATTTACTTTTATCTTTTATAATTCAATGCTCTATATATTTAGTATTACATACATGTCTTCTAGTGCATTTTAGTTTGCCGGCATGGTAAACATGTCTTCATGGCTATGTTGAGTCACGGCGGCTCTAGTTCATGGCTATGTTGAGTAACGGCGGCTCTATTTTAGAAAGAATTTTAAATTAAAATACTTTTAATTTTGATTACTTTAAAAGTCAAATATTTGAAAAGTTTCATTATTAAGAGGAATAAAAAAGATTTTTAAAAGAATAAAGAAAATAAGAGATAATTATTAAAAAAATATTTTAGAAATTTTAAATATTGCGTTTCTTTGATTTTTATATTTTTCTTTTTAAGAATTTTTTATTTTGTGGTTGAAATTAATTAATAGATGTGTGATTTGAAAAAATAAGAAATTATAAAACAGAATTTTTCTAGTATTTTTTATAAGAATAAATGACTATTTGTACCCATAAAAGATGAAAACGCTGACATATGTACCCACACTAGATCGAAACTAAACTTGTACTCATGCAAGATGTCTTCCGTGTGACAAAAGTACCCTGTCTTTGGAGGGTTGGAGTGCCACGTAGGGTATTTTTGTCACATGAAGGACATCTTGCATGAGTACAAGTTTAGTTTCAATCTAGTATGGATACATATGTCAGTGTTTTTATATTTTATGGATACAAATGATCATTTATTCTTTTTTATAATTTGTAAAATAGTTATACCATAGTTAGTTGATTAGGTTAACAAAATCTAGGTTAGATTAAGAATTTAACTATAATAGACTGATTTATTTCATCTAATAATAATAAGACATATTATAAATAGGTAATTTATTTTTTATTTTAGAGAAGATTGAATATAGAATTCACCTTAACTAAATTATCTATAAAAATATATATTAAGTTATAAAATATATATTAAAAATTAATTAAAAAATTTATATATTTATATATAAATAAATAATAACTAATATATTAAGGTGAATTCTTTCTAATTTTCTTTTAAATAAAAGATAAATTATCTCTTATAACATATTTAATAACTATTAAATAAAATTGATTGTATCATCATAATTAACACCAATTCCTAAGTTGACTTGAGTTTTAATAACTTAACCAATTAATCAATATTTTTTTGTAAATTACAAAATTATTAGAGAACTCATATTTTTATCATTTTTATTTTTTTTCAAATCACTTATTTAATGATCAGTTCCAACACACAAACATAATAATAAAAACACACTCCAATGCTACATAATTTTGCTTTTAAAAAAAATCTTGTTTTTCATTGAAGCAAAACTGTAAAGTTGTGCATCTAGTCTATTCAATCAGAGAATTTTAAATGATAAATATTCTGGACTAACCTGAAGCAAAATAAAAGAGCATATATGCCTAGTAGTTACATATTGATCAAATATTTTGTGTCATATGTAAATTACAGAATTTTATTATAAGAAATTTAAAAATGAAAAGAGAGTCACTTAATTTGGCTATAGTAAACCTACTTAAAAGTTAAAATATTGTTTGAAGGTATAACATAATGTTACATACCATTGTGGTTTTTCTTCAATGGAAAAACAAAATTTGTTCGAAAGAAAAACTTTGCATTAATTTAGCTTTAATGGAAGAATTATTGTTGTCTTTTGTCTTTTATTTTTCTTTTTGTTCCTCTTAGCATTTGAGGTTTTTTTTTTTGGAATTGATTAATAAATGGATGGTATGAAAAAAAAATAAAAATGATAAAATAGGATTTTTTTAGTAATTTTTGTAATTTTTAAAAAAATTATTATAATTAATTGGTTAAATGATTAAAATTTAAATCAAATTAAGAGTTAGTATATGCATTAACTACAACAACACAACAAATAACAACAAAGTCTTGTCCCACTATATGGGGTCGGCTACATGAATCAAACAACGCTATTGAGCTCTCTCATGTATCATGTCTACAGAGAGACCGTTTACATGTAGATTTTGTTTGGCCACCTTATGAATGGTCTTCTTAGGTCTTCATCTGCCTTTCACCCCTTATATATCCATCTTCCATCTCATCCACCCTTTTGACTGGGTGTTCTATCGGTTTTCTTATCACATGTTCAAACCACTTGAGATGCGATTCTACCATCTTTTTCACAATGGGTGCTACTCCAACTCTCTCCCTTATCTTATATATTCGTTCCTTATTTTATCCAATCGCGTATGACCACTCATCCATCTCAACATCTTCATCTCTGTCACATTCAGCATATATTCGTGTTCCCCTTTGGCCACCCAACACTCCGTACCATAAAGCATAGCCGGTCTTGTAGCAGTGTGATAGAATTTACCTTTATGTTTCGAAAACACTTTTTTTTCGCATATAAAACCAGATGCACCCCACCATTTTGACCAACCTGCTTGGATCATATGATTTACATCCTGTTCAATCTCTCCGTTATCTTGTATGATGCACCCAAGATACTTAAAACTTCCCCCATCATGCATGTCTTTAATTGCACGAATATATGCGATCCTTATTCTCACCCTCTTTTCTAAAACCTTCCATAAGGCCTCTCTTGGTACCCTATTGTATGCTTTTTCCAAACCAATAAACACCATATGTAGATCCCTTTTATTACTACGATACCTCTCCATCATCCTTCTTAATAAGTATATCACTTTCGTAGTAGATCTGCCTGGCATA
Organism: Arachis stenosperma; assembly: GCF_014773155.1. Taxonomy (NCBI): domain Eukaryota; kingdom Viridiplantae; phylum Streptophyta; class Magnoliopsida; order Fabales; family Fabaceae; genus Arachis; species Arachis stenosperma. The sequence goes on from NC_080385.1 coordinate 17,517,311, forward strand.
AATCCAAATTGGTTTTCTATTACTTGTGTCTCTTTTCTCAACCTCCGTTCTATCACCATTTTCCATAACTTCATGGTATGGTTCATGAGCTTGATCCCTCTATAGTTTCCGCAACTTTGTATATCCCCCTTATTCTTATAGATAGGTACCAAGGTGCTCTTTCTCCACTCATCAGGCATCTTCTTTAACCTTAAAATTTCATTAAAAAGCTTGGTTAACCAGTTGATGCTTTTTTCTCAAAGACCCTTCCAAACCTCAATCGGGATATTATCAGGTCCTACTGCCCTACCATTTTTCATTTGCTTTAGAACCTCTTTTACCTCGAAGTCTCGAATCCTTCGATAGTAGTTAAAGTTTTGATCTTTTTCTCTTGTGCATAACCGACCAAGGCTCGGAAGAGTCTTATGTCTTTCATTAAATAACTCGTAGAAGTAGCTCTTCCACCTTTCATTAATCTTCTCCTCTTGAGCCAGCACCTTTCCATCCTTATTCTTTATGCACTTAACCTTATCCAAATCTCTCGTTCTTCTTTCACAACTCTTTGCGATTCTATATATACCTTTTTTTTCTTTCTTTCGTGTCCAAAAATTGGTAGAGACCCTCATATGCTCTTGTTCTTACTTTACCTACAGCCATTTTTGTCTCTTTCTTAGCCGCCTTATATTTTTCCCAATTATTTACATTGCGGCATAGAAACCACTCTTTAAAGCACTCCCTTTTTATCTTTATCTTTTCTTATACACTCGCATTCCACCACCAAGACTCCTTTTCTCTTGGTTCTATTCCTTTAGATTCACCAAAACTTTCTTTTACTATTCTTCTAATAACTTCTCCCATCTCCCTCCACATGTCTTCCGCGCTTCCATTCTCATCCCACTTTACCTCTTCTCCTACCTGTCTTAGGAAGCTTCTTTGTTCCTCACCTTTCATCCACTACCACCTCGTCCTTGGGTTCTTCATATGATGTCTTTTTTTCAACTTTTTTTCAACACAAAAATCCATGATAAGCATCCTATGTTGTGTTGTCAAACTCTCTCCCGAGATAATTTTACAATTAATACAAAATTTTTGGTCGATTCTCTTCGACAAGAAGAAGTTGATTTGAGAGCTTGTCATGCCACTTTTATAGGTTATAAGGTGTTCGTCTCTCTTTTTAAAACATGTATTTGTGATAAGAAGGTCAAATGTTGAGGAAAAGTCCAAAATAATTTTACCCTCGACATTAATCATCCCCAAATCATGGCCTCTGTAAATACTTTCATATCCAATCACTTCTCTTCTAAAATAGTTTTAACTATAATGATATAATTTTTTTTATCTAATAATTATTAAATATATCATAAAAAATAATTAATTCTTTATTTAAAAAAAAGAATTAAGTAAAATTTATCATATATTAATTAATTTTTTTTGTATATATAACATTTTTAATTTAAAAATTGGCAAACCAAAGATTAGGGAAGCAAACATCATGATTCAAAAGTGAATTCAAGTGATATTTTTTAAATGGGAAGCAAACATCATGATCAGAAAAGTTGGAACCAAAATGACTAGTATGTTTGCGCGTTATTTTTAAAAATTTTTTTTAATGATATTTTTTTAAAAAATATTTATAAAAACAAAAATAATTTTATATTTAAATATTTTATTTAAAAAATATTTTTATTTATCAATTATATTTAGATAAAATAAAATAATAGTATTTTTTATTTATTTATTATATAAAAATATTTTTAAAAATTTTTAAAAAATATAAATTATAATTTAAAAAAATAATTTTTATTTTTTTAATATATTTATTTTTATTATTAAAAATTTATTAAATATATTAAAAGATACAAATTTTTTATATCAATTTAATGTCGTCCAAACAAATAATATATGCATGAAGACTAAGTTGCAGAGTGTGTGAAATTACAAATTAGTCAATTACCTCGTTTATCTAAGTTGGTAAGAATATAAATATGTAAAAAATTGAAGCAACACTGGTGTTAGTGCGCGGTGTCAAAATTTGTGAAAGACAGAGGAAGAAAGAGAAATAGTACAAAAGGACAAGAGTACAAAAGGGTCAACACTTGTTGGATTAATAGAAGCATAACGAAGAGTGTCCACCAGATAACCACGACAAAAATCAGCTTACGAAACAATCATGAGTTTTAGCATCAGCCTCTTTCAAAAGATCCCCATCATTCCTCTACTTTCTCATTACAAATTTTTAATAATAACTCTTTTTTCTCCCCAATCCCCATATACCCCAAAAATATCCTATTAAAGCCCATCAGATCGAGGTGATACATTTTTTCTATGGTATTTTCAGTTTAATTGGCCAAAGGTTAATTTATTACGCATTTAAATTTTATTTAAAAATTAATTATTAATCAACAAATTATTATATATACAAATCAAAATTTAAATTCTAAATACTTATTTAAATAAATAAATACTAATCATTCGACCTAACTTAAATTAATAGAGATGATATTTTTATCTTATATTAATGTGAGATAAAAATATTTAAAATTTAACTCGGTTCAAAATAATTCAAACCTAAGACATATTTTATCGGATTTAAATTTATCATATTTACCTGTTATTATTTTTAGATTAAATTTGGATTATGTTTCGAATTACCTAATCCGATTCAAAGTTTTTTTTTTATAATAGAAAAACAATATTTTAAAATAAAATTAGTAATGTCATTATATTTTTATACTGTAATTAATATTTTTATATTATATGATATTATTTTTATTTTAAAATAATTTATTTTGTTATAAATATAATATAATATTTGTTAAATTTAACTTTTCATAGTAAAACTTATTTTAGTATATAAAATTTACAAATTTATATATACTAATTTTAGTATCGAATCGATCTAATTTAACTCCATCTATCTTGGATCACTTTCGAATTGGGTTAAAATAGATTCGATGCTTTCAAAAATTGAATCTAAGTGTCATTAATTCGATCTAACTCAATGCATGAACACTCATAATCTGAGGTGATACTTTTTTTTTTTTGGTCACGATGTGAGGTGATACTTAGTTTTCGGCTACATCTAAGTAGTTAGTGTCCAAAGTCTACAAAGCCCAATCTATTCGAGAAAAACAAACGAAAGACCAGAAATAGCCCTAAGTGGTACAAAAGCGGCTATTGTTGTGGCTGAAGAACATGAAATCCTGTATAAATGATTTCAAAGCCTTTTAGATTTGTGTTGGTGCATTCAAACTTTATTTTGAAAAAAACTATAGATGGCTTCAAGGCCAATGATTCCTTAGTATTTCGTTGTTTTGCACTAACGCTGGTGTACAAACAGAAACAGTAAAGCAGATAATAGCTAGATAAAGAAAATACAGATCCAAGAATTCTTAGTTAGTAGTATTTAATTTTTATAATTTGACTCCAACAATTTTTGTTATTTATTTTCTTTAATTATAACATATTCATCCTAATTATGATATAAAATTAATTTTAATCTCACTTTTTTTCCTTTCTTCAGTGCAATGTAACTTTCCTAATTATGATATTGAGAGGATCCATTTCGCTTCTCAATATATTTATCGATATTGTTGGAAATCCTGAAGGTTTAGGTTGTGAAATAAGACTTCAATAATTGCATTAATACACTGCAAGTCTACTTCTATTTGAATTATGAAGCCATTACAACAGATAATTATTCATAAAAAATGCAACTAAAAAGCTAGAATGGCCAGAAATCTTGCAAAAATAAAATATTGCAAGAAAAAGAAAATGACCCCATTACATTGAAAAAAGGAAAAAAAAGTGCGAAATGAAAAATAATCTTAACATTCTTTTTTATATATTTTAAACGGACTAAAATACTCATTTAAGATTAAGATTGTTTAATTATATTATAAATAACAATGTGATGTTAAAAAGAATAAAATGCTTTTTTAGGGCAAAAAACTGTTTTATATTTGAGTTACGTTTTAATTTTTTTTCTTTCTAATTTTTGAAACGTTCTATTTAGTTGTAATGATTTAATTAAGAATGAAAATGATAGAAGAATAAGAGAAAAAAATATATATTTAGAGAAGAAAAAAGTTTAGGTGCTAAATAACTAGTTTTGTTAGAGTCTCAGTAACTAATTTTTCCTCCTTCTCGTGCATGGTTTTGCTCTATATATATATATATATATATATATATATATATATATATATATATATATATACACCATGATCAATGTATGATATAATTCAAATCAATAAATTCATTCTCTGATCTTCTTTGTTCACTTGCTTACAATCTCTCTGTTCTGTAATGTTTTTCAGTCTCTCTCTACAAATTTTATATTTTATTTGGTAAATTCGCTAATTTAATTTTAATAACGTTTTTTTGAATGACGAATTAAATGAGTTGGTTTGTATGCATCACCTACCAAAGTTGATTGAAGGTGCTAATTAATAAGTTTGTCAACTAAATAAGTTACTTTATGGTTTAAAACAAGCATCTTATGCTTGGTTCCTTAAACTAATTAGTTTTTGTTCTTGTTTCTTTTGGTTTTAATAATACACGATCTGATCCCTCTTTTGTTTTTCTTGAAAGATTTAGATGAGGCAAGCTATTTTCTTGTCATTAAACTCCATCATTTACCTTTTGGCGCTCTTCACTTGCTACAAAAGAAGTATCTTATTGACTTACTCACTTACTTAAGAGAGTTGGAATGCTATCTTCTAAACACGTACTTACTCCCATTATTTCAAGTTAAAAACTTTCATTTGTTGGTGATGAATCTTTCGAAATCCAATTTTATACCGTTCTATTGTAAGGCCTTTACGGTATACAACCTTAACAAAGTCCGAGATTAGCTATGATGTAAATAAATTAAGCTAGTATATGCAAAATTCTATACTTCATTGAAAATGTGTGAAAAGGATTCTGCGATATCTAGTTGGTACATTAGATTAGGGCCTTAACTTTCACTTGAGTACTAACTTATAGCTCCTTGCTTTTTTTTTTTTCAGATTTCAATTGGGGCTTAGATGTTGATGATCGTCGTTCAATGTGTGGATATTGCGTTTATGTAGGCTCCAACATCATTGCATGGTCAAGCTATAAACAAGCTTCAGTGAGTGGGTTGAGTCACTACAAGAAATATGTCGAGTATCATCAAATTACCAGCAAATTGAATCTAACGGTATAAACAACGCTAGAAAATTTTTACCAGTGAATTATTCTGTCCGACATTAATTACCAGCAGATTTTACCTTGATTTTTTCAATTAATACGACAAAACTAAGTTGATGATCGTCGGATTAGTTCGATGGTAATTTTGGCGCCATATTATGTTTTGTAGCGTCCAATTACCGTCGGATTTTTTTGCCAGTAAATCGAAAGGTAGTTTTGCTTTTTTTTAGTCCACAATTAATAGTCAAATTAAATTTTTTGTTTACAAAATTAGGATAGAAATTTAAAATTACCAGAAATCAACTAATGATTTTATTAAATATCAATAGTATGAAATATAATAAAAAGTCAAACAAAGTAAAATACAATGAAATATATATGAAATAAATTAAATCCCTAAACCCTACGGATTTCAGTAATCGTCGTCGTCATCTTCTTCTTGCTGAGGCGGCAGAGTAGGTGCTGATATCGGTACTCCACCAGCAGTGTCACTGCCTCCAGCGCGCATCTGCTCGTTGTATACCTCCATCTCCTCTCGTAAACGCTCTAGCTGCTCCAGCCTTTTCATCAGGTCCGAGCTGATGGCAACGGCTCCTCCCATGCGTGCAAGAAGCTTGATGTACCTCTGCTCAGACTGCTGAGCTTGTTGGTGAAGTTCTTGTGTGAGCTTCTGCACCTCCTCCCTCAAGTCGACAACTTCTTTGGGATCGACAGGGCTGGTGGCAGAGGCAGATGAAGCCGCCAATGCGGAGGTACGAAGGATGCTGGCGAAGAATGACCTCAACCCAAAGACGTGATTCTTGCAGGAGTCAGAGGCGGTCTCGCACCAAACGCATTCAGGATCTACCATCGAGGCATCGAAACTGGCGGGGTCATCCCCACTAGGCGGCTGAGATTGCTGGGCTACGGCCTCCAATCTTTGCGGGATGTCCTCCTATATAACACATGTTGTGATTAGGATAACAGTTAATTGACTTTAAACTGAATAAATTTCAAAGTTAGAATTACTTGAAACTCACATAATGAGCCGTAGACCGCTCATAAGCAAATCTCTCCTAGTTGGCTTTCAATATATGGATATACTTGAAGGTTTTCGCGAATGTCGCTTAACGATCCAATGACTTAGACTACACATATTGAAACCAACTAATAAAATAAACCAAGTAACAATTATTCAAGTAATAATTAACAAAGATTATCAAATAAACTACATATCAGCCTACTCTTCGTCTTCATGAAGTGGCCGACCCACTAGTATATTTCGACGACCTTGGCGAAGTCCTATTAAATCTGTTCGTCACACTTGAACCCCTCATCAGTACTAAAATGGACGTTCAGTTCCTTCTTAAGATCTGGACAGAGCCAAATAGTGAGGTTGTCGTGCTCTTGACGAACGTCCTACATCATTTGCTGAAGTCGCTTAGCTATCCGGTGGTCGTAGATCTTCTTGTTCAAGATATCATGTTCCTTATCCGAGATAAATTTTTCCTGCACAAAGTAATTCAACAACATTAGTTAGTCAAAATATAAAACATTTAAAATATAGTCAATTCAACAACATTGGGTTCTTATCGCCCACTTCTAAAACCATCGCTCTTTGGTCTCAGCAGGGATCTTCGTGCATCTCGGCCATGCGGTGTTGTACATGGACTTAATCACGTTGGAGATCTCCTGTGTACATACATTGTTGTTTGGTGCAAACCTATCAATGATAAACTTAAGATTAGTAAACACATAAAAACATATAAACTTAACAAATTCAAAATAGATTACGGATAAAAGACATTAAAATAGTATGTACTAACGCCTGCATTCCATAAGGCCAAATCCTCATCTGTATCACGGACGATGATGAAAAGACATCTGGCTGGGACACACTAGAGGAATCACCCCCTACGGGCTCTGTTGCTGGAGTTGTAGGGGGCAGAGGGGTGTAGCAGAAAGAGGCACGTAGTGTGGGTTTGAGAACAAGATGAACTGTTGGTCCGCTGGACCCACCTATAACGTCATAGGGGTTGACGGGGTAGTCAGAGTAGAGGACGATGACTGAGCAGTCCCTAGGGATCCAGTGAAAACCCTCCTTCTACCACGAGACCCACTTGTTCTACCTATGTTACCTATTGTCATGTCTGCAAAGAGAATATATTATTAACACTAATCAGCATATATACAATAAATCCTTTAACATACATTCATATTATTTCAAAAAAAATTTGACATAACCTCCTTTAAAATTGGATATATACCCACATTTACAGTTTCTACAAATTTAATCAACCTCAATCCACAGTATCAATCAAAACTCAATTAAATTCATAATATTTTCAACAAAATATATTAATTTGTTTATATATTGAAAAGGCAACATTTTTGTTTAAGTTATACTTAGAAATATAGATTAACATATTGAATACTGAATTAGAATTAATCCTTAACATTTCTCTTGTGTATGTACTATCACACTTGGTCTTTGGAAAATTTAAAAGCCACTACAAGCTAAGCAATTTTAAAAAAGTACATACTTTTTATATTTAATTTTTTATTTGAAAGCCATGTGAAGAAACTTCATACCTCTGTCGCCATCAATTTTTTTATTCCAAGTTCACTTTATTTTCATACTTAAATTCATACTATATATAATGTTGTACATATAACATGCACTTTTACTTAGCATATACATATATCTGTCTTTATTTGGAATTAGAGTGTTAAATTTGAAGCAATTTATACTCATGTAAATTTACTTAAAAGTACATTTTAGTTATTGATATCAAGTTTAATCTAATCCTAAATCATAAATTAGTATATGATAACCAAATCTTAAATCCTAAATTAACGTATAATTAAATTCTAAAATTTAAATTAACTTAATGCTAAATTAGCATATCATAACCAAATTCTAAACCCTAAATTAACATATAACTAAATTCTAAATCCTAAATTAACTTAACCGTAAATCTTAAATTAGCATATAATAATCAAATCTTAAATCCTAAATTAACATATAACTAAATCCTAAATTAACTTAAACAAATAAAAAGAGTGACCATGGAACTTGAAGTGCGACCAGTAGAAGAAGAACTCAGGAGAAGAAGATGCAGTGGCGGTGGTAGACGATGACAGCAAGACACACACACACAGAGAGAGAGAGAGAGAGAGAGAGAGTCGCGGCTGACGGAAGGGAGAGGAGGCAGAGACAGGAGAGGCTGGCGATGGCGGGGCTGACGGAGCGGCGAGGAGTAGGAGAGGGTTAGAGAGAGGGTGGGAGAAGAGAGGTGAGAGAGAGAGAGAGAGAGAGAAGAGATTTTGAAGTGAAGGGGGAGAGGGTTTACACTTTGAATTTTAGGGTTCGTTACCGTCGAATTTACCGGTGGATAAATCCGATGATAATGCACTGAGGTCACCAAAATGCAACGTTTCACTAACGCTATGCTTGGAAAGAAAGAAATAGAGAGGAAAGAAATAGAAAGGAAAGAAAGGAAAGGAAAGAAATTGAGTGGATTTTTATTTTCCTTAGATGTGTTTGGATGAAAGGAAAATAAGAAGGAAAGAAATGTTATAAAAAGACAATTTTACCTTTATATTATAAAATATATTGAAAAAAGCAAAGGGGTAATATTGAAAGTAGAGAGAGAATTAGTTTTCTCTTCATTTTCTCTCTATTGTTGGAAGGAACAAAATTTGGTGGGTGCCACCAAAATTTTTCCATCAATTTTTTTTCTCTCCCATTTCTCTTCTCAACCAAACAAAGGAAAATAACTATTTTTCTTCCCATTTCTTTCCCTTCCTTTTCCTTCTTCCCATTTTCACCTCAAACAAACACATCATAAATGAATTTACCAGACAGAAAAATTCACCGGTAAATCTCACGCTAAATTTCGCATTTATTTTTCCCATTTTTTCTCTAGCTATTATCGACAAATTTATCGTCATAAATGAAAATCTGCCGATAATGATTTGACCTAACAAATTTCACACTAAAACCATAAATAAATCTGTCAGTAAAACTGACGTTAATGTGCAACGTTAAATTCGACGATAACTCCAACAATAATCAACGCATTTCTTTTATTGGGTATAGAAGATTGGCAGTAACCAATGCGGATTTGATTTGGATACAGAACCTTCTCCATAAGCTTGGCTTCACAATTGCAAGCATACCAACTCTATATTGTGATAATATGAGCGCGGTTCTCCTTGTTGCTAATCTCATACTTCACAGTCACACCAAATACTTTGAACTTGACGTCCATTTTGTAAGAGAGAGAGAGAGAGAGTCAATCGAAATCAATTAAAGATGGTTCTATCAGTGCTCAGGACCAAGTCACATATATCTTCCCGAAACCGCTGTTAGCATCCACATTTGACAAATTCAAAACCAAAATTAAAGTCACTCTTAAAATTTCTATAAATTTGAAGGAGGATATTAAAGATAAGAGAGTAAACTAATAACTTTTCTTCCTTCTCATCATGCATGGTTCTTCTCATTCAAACCAATAAACTCATTCTCTTCTTCGTTCCTTTGTTTACTATCTCTTTGTTTTGTAATGCTTTTCAATTTTCGCTCTCTATACAAATCCTATCAAATTTCGACTAAAAGACAAAAATACTATTTTACTTACCTTTTATATTTAACCAAAAATAATATGGCCAACCCAAAGTATACACTAATATTTTTTTGTGCTTCTCTGATTCACTGATATGGTAAAAATACCCAAACAAGGGCCAAATCTTTGACAAGCCCCGAAGTTCACACTCGTTTCATTCGTTGATATCGAAATATATTAATGGTTATACATGGTAAAATTTTTTTATTTAACGTTAAAATAATATATATTGATATCGAAAATTAATAATAAAATATAAAAATAATTGTTAACAAAAATTTTAGTAAAATCATAATTTAATAATTAAAAAATTATTAAAGGGTATCTTAGAAAAAAATAATTTAACTATTAATTTTTTTAAAAAATATTATGATAAAATTACAATTTGATCAATAAAAAAAATTTATTAAAAAATATTTTGGTAAGCAAAATTTAATAATAAAAAAAATTTGCTAAAGGGTATTTTTATAAAAAATAATTTATTTTTCTTTGAAAAATGGATAAAACTAACTCTAATTAACACAAAAATTTAAAATGGATTAAAGAGAAGATTTTTTAAAAATTATAAGAGAGGAAGATGTACATTTTACAAATAGAAACAAGGAGAGTGTCATTTTAGTATCACTCAAAAGAGGAGAGTGAAATTTTCTCTTATAATAATTAAAAAGATAAACTACTAATATAGTATTTAAAAGATCATTTTACAAATAAAAAATACCAAAAGATTAAATACGAGCAACAAATGAACTCCAAAAAATAAAAAAATATAACAAAAATAACCATATATATTCAGAAGAACATTAGATGCCGAATTTTGATGTATTTTTTTAAGTATTATTAGAAAATAAGATATTTTTATTTTTAGAATTGGTGATTTTACACAGTAAATTTTTTTCTATTCCTTTCTTTTTTGATCGACAATTAAAAAAATAAAAATTAGCTAAATATCGTATTTATTCATATTCTTACAAAAAAATTCATATCAAATACACAAATTATTTGTTAATAATAATTTGTCACGGATAAAAACATATGATTTTTTTTATCACGTCTTTAATTTTTTTTCAAGAGTTTATATATATATATATATATATATATATATATATCTTCGAATTATTTTTATTAACGGTATAAATTTTTAGATATTATTAACTAATAATTTATTCCTAACCTTTTATAATGTTCGGCTGTCGTTTATGAATATGTTAGGTGACACTTAAATGTATTGAGTATTAGATACTTCCAGGTTCAGATTCCACCGGTTGTTGAAAAAGTAGTTATTATTGGAGAAAGACAAGTTACCTTTTTGAATGAGATTTATATGTAACGAGAATTGGATACATATACATAGACGTGTAGAATAGATATCTTTGAATAAGTAAACCCTATATGGTAATTTAAACAAATAAACTAATCAATTTCCTTATGCAGTGATAGGGACATGTTCAAAAGTAAGAAGTGATTTATATATATATATATATATATATACCATAGCTGGATTAATCAATCCTTCAAATCTCTATAACTTAAAAAATTACTAAAGCTGTCAATATCAAAGAGACTCTTAAACCGAACCGCACCCTTTTTTTTTTAAAATAAACGCCCAAATCATTAATTTCAATAAGATTTAGATTAGATATTTTAGTCTTTAATAAATTTTTATTTTTTAAAAATTATTCTCCTCAAACATATTGGACCCTTCATATTCCTTTCAATACATTCCTACTTCTTTTCTTCTTTATGATTAAAAAATTGAAATTTAATCTTTCTTGGATTCATATTCTCTAATAAATAACGATATGAAAAATATTTAGTTAATAAAATTTATTATTTTTAATAATTATTTTTAACTATTAATTAATTTTTTAATTTAATAATTCAATAATATATTTTTAATTTATACTTTTGAATATTAATAATTAATATTAAAAACAATAAATTCGACTAATTTTTTAACATTTTTCTAACATATTATTACTGAGGTGACTTGCGTGAGGGGAAGCTTCAAGTCACTGTTCCAAGCAGCTACCAAAGTTACATGCAATTATTTTTATTTAAAATTGATAGTTAAAAATTATTAGATACTAATTTAGTTAAATTTATTAAATCATTTAATAATTTTTAACTAATAACTTTGTATACACAAAGACAAAATTATATGTAAGTTTTCATCATTTGGTATAGTCCCTTTGCTTTAATTTTTAACCAAATTGATAATTGAAACCTGTTTGTTTATCATTCTATAGAATATTGTAATATGCAATTGAACTTGTTGATTAAATCGTTTGTATGTTAAAATTGAATTTGGATTTATTAAAATTAAATTAGATAGTTTATACGGTAAAAAAGTGAGAGGTTCATTTTTTTGGATTAATAATCATTATTGTAAATTCATCTTATAAATATTAATATGAATTTTACTACTTATTTTAAAAAATGTACTGTACGTCTGTACTTAGTCCTGAGAAATATTAGATAGATGCATTATTCATTTCCTTTTGAGACTCTTGATCACTATTCAAGGTTGAAAAGAAGTTCAAAATTTAAAACAAATACTTGATATTAAATTTCAAATAAATTAAACAAGATTGGTTTATTATAAGAAATTGTATTTGTATATATTAAGTTGTTGTCTCATTTTTATATACTTAATTTATAATCATTATTATATGTAGTCGTCAGTACTTTTTTACTTAATTATTTTATGTTTCATTACAATAATGGACACGAATTTAGAAATGTAGGTCAAGCTAATTAATAACATCACCCTTTAAAAAATTAGGTCAAGCTAATTAATAACATCACTCTTTAGAAAATTTAGGCCAAGCTAATGAATAACGTGACCCTTTAGAAAATTAGGTAAAGCTAATTGTATTAACTATTAAGTATCTTCAATAAGGAATCTCTAATAAATATTAGGGTTAAGTACGATTTTAGTTTCTAAAGTATAGTCTGAAATTTTTTTTGTCCTTAATCTTTTTTTGCACACAAAATCGTCCTTAACGTTTAACTTAGTTTTAAAATCGTCATTCGAACTAAAATATCCTTCTCCTTCCTTACCAATATCAAGTTTCTATTATTCTTTTTCTTTTTCTCCATCACCACAGCAGCATCTCTTTTTCTTTTTCTTTCTTCTTCATCATAGCACCAGTAACAACAATAAAATCAGAAACAAAATCAATATAATAAACATAAAAAAATATAATAAAAATAGAAGCATAAACAGAATCAGAATCAAAAGCATAAGAACAATCAGAAGCAGAACAAATCAGAAGCAGAAGCAGAACAATTAGAAGCAGAAAAAATCAGAAGTAACAGAACAATAAAATCAGAAGCACAACAACAATGAAATCAAAGAAACAGAATCAAAATCAGAAGCACAAAAATAATAAAATCAAAATTAGAATCAGAAACAGAAAAACAATCAAAAGCAGAACAAATCAGAAGCAGAATCAGAATAAATCAGAATCAAAAGCAAAACAAATCGAAAACAAAATCAGAACCCTAGGGAGGACCAGCTGCAAGGGCGAAGCGGCAGCGAGGTCAGTAGCACAGGCGGCAGTGGCAGAGCGCAACGGCGACGAGGCACCCTTCTTCCTCTCTCTGGCGTACGTTTTCTCTCTCTCTCTCTCTCTCTCTTTGTGAGATCTTTGACGACAGCGGCAAGGCGTGGGTCTCCTCTCTCCCTCGCGAGCTCTCTTTCCCTCTAGTTCTAATTTCCGATGGTGACGACGGCTCCAAGTCTCGCCGTTGTCGTCCCCCTTTTTCCCCTCTTCCTTTCTTTCCCTCGTTCTTCCCTTTGCTCTTCTTCCCTTTCCCCCTTTCCCCCTTATTCGTTCTATTTATTTTTTTATTTTATAATTTATTTATTTAGGGATAATTTGGTAATAAAAATTAAAATTTAAGTAAAAAGAATGATTTTAAAATTAAGTTAAACATTAAAGATGATTTTGTGTGCAAAAAAAGATTAGGGAGGAAATTTTTTTTTGGCCTATATACCTTAGGGACCAAAATTGTACTTAATCCTAAATATTAACTTGGTTTAAAGAAGAATTTTTAAAAAAATAAAAAAATTTAGGGGACATAGATACATCAAATAGTGACGGTTTTTTAAGAAATTGAGGCGATTTTCAACCATTGCAAAATAGCATACCAGTGGTTCTAAAAGAATTGCGATTTAGGGAGCGAGTATGTGATTTTGCGACAGTTTACAAGAACCGTTAATATAATCGCCACAAATCAGATAATTAATTTTGCGGTGGTTGCAAAACCGCCATTATTGTGGCCAGTGGATTTTAAAAATAATTTGCCGCGGTTCCAAAACCGTCGCAAATTTATGTGGATTTTATAAGAAAAAATGCGATGGTTTTGAACTGCCGCAATTTCATACACGAGCTTTAAAAAATGACTAATTATAATAGTTTATACCATTTTTCTTTACTATAACCTATTTTCTTTAGATCATAATTTACTAAACTATTAGCATTAAAGAACACTAAATAAATAATATTAACGAATGGACCCTCTCATATTTTTCTATCCCTTCTTTTCCATATATTCCTTGAACTATTTTATCAGTCCTGCTTCGTAGCTTAATGCTAGGTGGCTGTAATGAAAGTTCGAATGAAAAAGATACATATCAATTAAAGGTATAAGTTCTGTAACCAACATAAAGAGAGAAATACTTATAGTATTTTGTTGGCAAGTCATTCATGCTCATATACTCTAAGACCTCACTGCCAATGGAGTTTTCAGATAAGAACATAATAGCCTTGGCAGCAGCTTTATTGGCTTCTGAAAAAAAGATTGAGGCGGAGTCAATAAGAATTTATAATCATCCAATAGCAGCTGTAAACTGGCAATCAATTCTCTACGATGCTTCTCCAAAACTGGTTTATCTTTTTTTTTTTATTATTGGTAGGGCTACATTCAGATTCTTCAATCAATTCACTTTCCTCTTTATCAATAATATGAGTGGCCACAAGGGTTATAATGCTCAATAACATACACATGCAAGTATGAAGGCGAGGTACATGATCTTCAGTTAAATCCCTCTCCTAAAATAACAGTTAGAAAATATAAGTGACATTATTTGAAAAAGGTGTAGATTCCAATTACAAAAATTTTTAGAACTATTTTTTTCTTTGTAAATAAGAAACACTTAATCAATTAAATATAGAAGTGCAGCTGCCAACACATACAAAGCAAATGTAAATAGTTTACCAGAATAACATTCCCTTATAATAAAAAACAAGATTATATCACCAGAAGATTATATCACCAGCTCATGCACATGAATAAATTTTGAAACTATTTCACAATTTAAAACAAAATAAATAATCAGTTTCTCATCCTTTTATTGTAACTATACCCTTTGAACCAACCGCAATACTGCAATTCATAAACTTAAAAATACACTGTGTCAAGTACTTCCATTTATAGCATGTAAAACCTTCACCAAACCTGCAATAACAACTTAAAATAAATTTTCAGTTAAAAAAGGTTTGAAGTAAATAAAATTGTCAAGTACTTTTGTATTTTCTATTAGTCAAAAATAGTTTAAATTAGTTTTATTTAACATTTATTAATTGTTGCTAGAACTAGAATTAATGAATGCTAAATAAATCAAGTTTGAGCTGATATTTTATTCTCATTACTGTTAAACAATATCACAATAATTAGATAATTAATAAGTAATTTAAACATCAACAAACCATAAAACAATGCTATAGAATAGCTCAGAAATAAAATAAATCACTTCCAGCAATAGAACACTTGACTAGCATGCTTAAATTAAGCTTATTTCCCATTCCATAATAACTAATAATCAAAATCTCCATTATAGCTTTGAACAAATATTCACCTAAAATTAAAACATTATGAAACATTTTTTTCCTTCCATTGTTCTCCCAAAATAAAACCCCAAAGCAAAATAGAAAAATCAAAAGGCACAGCATCAGCTCAATAGATTCCGCCCACACTGAATCATCACCTAAAACAAGGCCCTAGTGTTAGCTAAGGAAAAACAATTGAATTGAAACAAAATAATTTTTTCTCAAAAAAAAAAAAACAACAATAAAGCAGTTAGAGTAGGATAAGGAAGATTTGAAGCACACACTTAACGAAATAAATCATATTCACTAATCCTTCTCTTAAGATAATTATTATTAGAGTCAAACATTTCTATTAAATGCTAATACACGATTGGGTGACTGCACAAAAATGATTAACTAATAAGAAAACAAAATTAAATCATCTTAGTAAATTATCAGATACTATATATGGAAGAATCCAAATTTTATAATATAATATGATCTAAAATATTTATTATGTACTTCACCAAAAACACCTTTTTCAATTACTATATTAATTGCTCAAAATCATCAACTCTAACTTTACTTCTTAGAAGTCTCATATACTCAGTTTCTCTCTTATCTATATTCCTCAGCATCTCCTTCCACTTTTCAACTGATATTTGAACTTCCTGCACTTTTCTTGTAGCTCTCTACGTCTGAAAACACATCAATAATAAAGAATTAAGGTCAATACTTTTTTTTCCTCCTTCATTGTTGGCATTTGGCAATTAGTGACAGCAATTCTATACGATGATGAAGTAACATTTACTTAAATCATTGCACTAATCAACTAGTGCAAAATTCATGTTCAACAATACATGACATTCTTTTTCTCTTTTAATTTACATAAACCAACCAAAGAGAGACAAAATAAACCCAGTATTATGAGTAGGAGAAGGAAGAAGTGCATTTGAATTTCTTGAACGCTTCATTTGTATGTTTGACAACTTTTTATCATCTAATATATAAGTAATTCTACTCTTCAACCCACGTTTATCAGAAGCTACAAATTTTTGTTTTTTCGTTATTTTTTTGTATAGAATATTTTTTCCTTTGTATTATGATTCTATTAATCCTATTAGAGTAAAGAATATTGATGAGAGTAATAAAAAAATTAAAATTTATTTAGATATCTAAAATAAAATTATAAGATAACATAAAATAATTATTTAAATTTATGTCTTTTTTTGTAATTTTTCATCTAAAAGTGATTTTAAATAATATAATTCAAACAATATTTAGTTTACTATAATCCATTTAGAATGAAAATTACTAAACATAAATCACGTTAATACCAACTCACTTTTAATTAAAATCAATTTTGTAAACTTAATTTTATACAAACCTCCATTTACAATCCGTAATCCGAACACAGACATTTGTAAAAATTATTCTAACACTACAAATTAAAACTTGGTTTAGATATTAAATGAAAAATGTTAGATAAATCCTCTATTGATCTTTTTCTTCTTCTTTAATGAAGTAGAGCAATTAAATTAATGCAGAAACCAAAAGCATAACTAGATTCAGCAATCTAAAATGAACAAAAAAATTCATAACAAATAAAATAAAAAAGAACAAACCAAAAGCAAAGGGGCAGGACAGAAGGAAGGAGGCATGAGCACTGAGTAGATATAGGGCAGAAGCATGGTTTTGGAAAAGAAAATAAGTGGTAAATGTTAGAGAGTAGCTAGCATAGATATGAACCTGTGATGAGTGGTAGCTACGACGGAGGTCGTAGGATGGAAGTGACGGTGATTGGACTCTCGCGCAGTAATGCATCGTATTTGAATCAATCATTGTACTTGAGAAGATGGCGAGCAAATCGACGCAAGAGATGAAGTAGAAGAGCACGATGTTGACCTCGAATCTGGCAGTAACAATGCTTTTTTCGAAGATGGAAAAGAGTGTGTGTGACAGAATTAGCGGTAACAAATTTTAAATTGGCAGGATGCGAAAGTTTGAGCCTTTGAAGATAGAGAGGATGATGGAAGTTAGGGTTTACTCATTTGGTCGTGTAAGGTAAAAGATATGAGAATAGAAAGAATAGACACGTCCAGAAAAAAAAAAGATAGATTTATTTCGATTTTTTCTTAAACCGTCGCTAAATTGGGAGATATACCTGTTGATTACACTTTTGCCGCTACAATTAATGCAAAACTTATAGATAACGTCGATTTCATCCACTGTTGCTAAATTGTTGCCGCTATTTACCGTTTGTTTTGTAGTGAAATGATAAAAAAATGAATTTAAAACAATTCAAAATTATCTTATTATTTTATATGAAAATTTTTGTATTTTTTATTCACTAATTATTATAAAAAATAAGTAATTTTATATGTAATAAATATGTAATTATAAATACATAAAATTATAAATATTGAATTAAATTAAATAATATTAGATTATTGATCTTTCTAACATTACAGGAAAAAAATTGACATAAGTGTTTACGAGTTCAAAATTAATATGTAGCAACATCATGGGAAAAAACCTGGCATTTCTTTTTAAATAAATAAAATTTTTTATATTTATTATTTTATACTAAAATACAAAATTTATCATTTTACATAATATCTCTTAATTTCATAGTACTAAATTTCCCAGTCAATGTTTATAAAATTGAGAAAGAAAGTTTATATACGTTTTCAATTTCGCATACAGTGTTAGCAAAATTGAACTAACAAAAAATAGATTATTAATATTTTTTATTTTTAAGTTTTAAGTTAATTTTTATTAATTTTAAAATATAAATATTAATAAAAATATTTTATTTAAATTTAAATAAAATATTAAAAAATCAAAACAAATAAAAATAATAATTCAAATGTTGTGTTTTGGTATTATAAAAAATTTGTATTTTACAAATTTATAAATTTAAAATAGAATAATAAATGATTTCTAAAATTTTATTAAAAATTATCCTTTAATTCACTAACATTGAAAGAATCATTATCAAAATTTTTTATGTTAAAAAAATTAGGGATAAGTATTGTTTTGGTTCTTAACGTTGAGGGTCAGAATTGAAACCATCCCCAACGTAATTTTTTATTTAAAATTATCCTTAATGTTGTATTTGGTATTAAAATCGTCATTTTTGACCATTTTACCCTTCTATTCTCTCACCTCTCTAACTTCAAACCCTATCTTCTTCACTCCACCGTCACAATACAAAACACACAGTGCAGCTCCTTCTCATTCTTCTTCACACACAACCATCGCTCTTTTTCTTCTTTCTTCTTCACACACAACCGCCACACACACTTCACCTCGACGGCGACCTCCACCGTGACGGCACGGCGCTCTACCCCAATGGTGCGGCGACCTCCACCCGACGGCGCGGCGACTTTCAAGCGCAGCAACCAATGACGACCTTCACCTCGATGGTGCAGTGATCTCCAAGAGCAGCAGCGGCGAACAACGACCTCCACCACAACGGCGATCTCCAAGAGCAATAGCAGCGATCTCCATGCTTTTTATAAGATAAAATTTCATTCTTTTTGTTTTAAAAAGAAACTGAATATGTTGTTGTTGTTAGATTTAAAAATTTTGATGTTGTTCACTATCATTCTTAATGTCTTAATTTTAATTGTTGGCTTTGTTCTTATTCTTATTTTTGAATTTTTGGATTTCTGAATTGTTGTATTTTTTGTTTTTGAATTTTGTGTTTCTCTCTTATTTTTGTTCTTTTTTCTTTTTTTGATTGTTCTTGGTAATTTAAATTATAGATTTTTTATTTTTGTAATTGGAGATGAATTTGAGTATTTTTAATTTTTGTAATTGAATTTTGTTAACTGTATTAAGATTTAAAGTTTTGAGTTTGTTAATGAAAAATTTTTTTTCTTCTGGACAAAGAAGAACAAGAATAAAATTTGTTCTCCCGAAAGAAGAACAAGAAGAATGAAATGGCAAAAAAGAGTATTTTTGTCATTTAGAAAAAAATTATTTAAAAAGACGATTTTAAAATTAAATATAACATCAAGAACGATTTAAATAAAAAAATTACATAGGAGACAATTTTGATTCTGACCCTCAACCTTAAGGACCAAAACAATACTTAACCAAAAAAAAAATAATAAAAATATAACTTTTTAAAATGATAAAAAATATCAAGAATCTATTTGTTACCGATTCAATTTTATTGGCCCTGTCTATGAAATTGGAAACTTAAAATTTCTCTCTCTATTTTGCCGCCATGTTGACTACGAAATTAAGAGATATTATATAAAATGGTAAATATTTATATTTTAGTGTAAAATAATAAATATGAATTTTTTTATTTATTTAAAAAAATCCGAAAAAAGTCACCAAAAAAAATCCGAAAAAAATTAGAGAGAAACAAAACGAGAAAAAGAATAAAAAAGAAGCCGTGATTAATAATTTAATTAATACACGTAAGAAGTAATAGATGTTTAGTTGAGTAACGCGTTTAATTACATTATTGGCATACATATTAAAGAAGCTAAGCTATAATTTATATGATTCTCGTACGAACTTAACCTTTTCCATGCATGGTGGTCCTGGTCCATACTCCAAAAAAAAGAATTAAATCCTTTTTCCAATCAATTTTTGAGTCCAAGAAATGAAGCCACCCTTTTTAGCTCCACATCCAAAAGTGTCTCCAAAGGGTCAAATTTCTCAGACATTAACAAGTTGTTACATTGATCTGAAGATGATAATAGTGATGATGAGCTTGGATTGCTCTGTTCTTCGAGCAGCTTCGAGTTATGGCGGTGATCGTCGTCATTATCAGTAACTAACAGCATTTGATCATCATCATTATCATCAATGTCAATGAGAAAATCAGTGAGAGAAGCTTCTTCATTATTATCATCACTGCAGGGACTAATTGAAGTGTTATTATTATTATTATTATTATTGTTGTTGTAGTGAAAAGCTTTGAGTCTTCTAGGAATTGGAGTTTGGGGTGGTACTAGTACATGTTTGTGAGTAAGATTGTTTTTGTGTTTATGGGAAGAAGATGAAGAAGGAGGAGGTGGCTGCCATTGTTGTTGTTGTTGTTGAAGCTTCTTTGAGAGATTGGTATTCCAGTAATTCTTGATTTCATTGTCTGTTCGTCCCGGCAATCTCTTCGCTATCAAGGCCCATCTGTATATTAATAAATTAAAAATTATGATTTTTTTTTATTATATCGGGGATTTGATGATTTACATATTAGTGATGATATGTTTTGTTTCATTCTTCATCTACCGTGTCAAAATTATGGGTGACAATAGTTAGACGATTTGACAAGAATTTACAATATGATATGTGTTCAGCTTGGTCTAATTAGATGATTTTAAAAGTTTAAATTTATTAATATTTTAAATTAAAACTCACAAATTAATTTTATTATTAATGATATATATTTTAATTTATTGACTAAAATATTCATTAATAATTATTATAATTATATATATAAATTAATGATAATTACTTGGTTGATTCAAATAATAATAACAATATAAAAGATATATTTATTATTAAAAGAAATTTTATTTATTTAAAACATTTTATCGAATAATAATATAAAATATTTTAATTAATTACAAAATTATTAAATTTAAATAATATAATGATTGAATTTATTATGACGATAAAAAAAAGAGGATTTATTGTAGGATTTTTTTTAAATAAATATTTTAATTATTTTATTTATTGAAATAAGTATTTTGGATACTATTTATATTTTTAGGTGTCGTTACATATTTCTTTTACCGTGCAAAAAAAAAAAAATAATTATACATGACTGTAAACGAGATATGTAATGATTTTATTTGTCTATAAACAAGATATATTTATAATTATCTCAAACGATATATATATATATATATATATATATATATATATATATTATAATTAAAAATTATTTAAATTTTTAATATTTAAAAAAGTATATAAAAATTTTATTTAAATTTATTTTAAATTTGTAATGGGTAAAAATAATATTCAACTTTCAATCATTTTAATTTGACCTCGAGTGTATGAGGATTTGAAATAATTACCTAGTAATTAGAATAGTGGCAGTTTTAAATTTAATTAAATAATAAAAATAAATTAAAAAAATCTTAGTGTTTAGAAATTTGAATAGATTATAAAAAAGAAAGATTTGTTGCTTAAATATAATAGAGAATGCGAAGAGTTAGTAATAAGAGAGAATTTTGAGGCAACAAAATAATACAACTTTTGTAATAGCTTTTATATTTGAATTTTTTTAATTTAACAATACAACTAAAATATTTGCTAATATTCTATTCGATCTAAAGAGTAATATAATATATTGATTTAAATTAAATTATTAATATTTTATTATTTTAAAAAATTATATTTTTATATTTACAAATATTTATATTTTATTTACAGTATAAACGAATTAATTATGAGTATATATAAAATATATAAATTACGTCAATTTTCATATAACACATGATACTTTAAAATTTGTGTCTTATTTCATTTATAGTATTAACAATATAAACGAAATAAATAATAAAATGCAAAAACATAAATTATGTCTAAAGAAAATAAAATATTTAAAATATTTATTAAAAAAATCTAATTATTGTAAATGAAATAAAAGAGACCTGTTACCAAGAAGACGATGTAGCCTTATAATCATATCCTCTTCATCCTGAGAGATGTCGCCTCTCTTAATGCCTGGCTTCAGATAATTCAACCATCTCTGTCTGCAACTTTTCCCACACCTATTCAAGCCTACACACATATTATTATTATTATTATTATATTATTATTATTATTATTATTATTATTATTATTATTATTATTAATTTTATAATTAAATTATTTATTTCTCAAAAACATTAAAATTAATAGAATATTATTGATAAAAAATCTAATTAAATTTTTAATTATAAGTATTTTTAATTTATAAAAAAATATTTTATTAATATTTAACTCTAATATTTTTTATATTAATAAAGATTAAATTATAAAATAAAAAATAATAAAAAAATTTAATTAAATAAAAAATATAAAAAATAATAATAAAATTATAAAGACCAACAAAATAATTAAATCTATTAATTACTGTAGTGTACATAAAGTCATAAACATAACATAGACACACAAGCAAAATTGAGTTAAAGTTCTCCCATAGAATCAACTAAGTAACTATCTGATGATTGACAAATAAATTAACAAAAATGGAAATGTTTATTACTTACATAGTTATTAAGAATCAAGTTAATCAACCAAACGAATAATCACGTACATCATATAATTCACAAGTACAGTTCCCGTTACTGTTAACAAACCAGTAGGGAACAAATAACAATAAGGGAAGAAAGGAAAGGAAAAATTAAAATGGGAAAAAATTTCAAAGAGAATATCTAAAGCTTAAAAAAAGAAAAAAAAAAAAAGAAAGAGTTGTACAATCAACATTAGCATAAGCTAAAGTATACATAGATCAAAGGAATTTAAGTGGAAAAAATATATAATTAAATATATATTAAAAAAAAACTGAGTGAAGCAAGTATATAAAAAAGTTACCGGCATTTTGGGCAACCTTTTGCCATTTTCCTTCACCATGAATGGCAACATATTTGGAGAGGGTTTGATCTTCATCTCTTGACCAAGCACCTTTGTTCATCTCTTTCGAGCAGCAAGGACGTCTGCCCATCTTTAATTTCTTTCTCTTCTTTCTCCTCCTTCTCTCATCATCTTCTATGTTCCTCTATCTTCACATACCTCCATTCCTATATATATCTCTTACCTTATGCACCAAAACACCTCATCTTACACCTACCCCTTGGTAACTTTTATAGTTAATATAAAAAATATTATTTATTTATTAAAATCGGTTGCCATATATTTATGTATAAATATATATAAAATTTAACTCATTTTTAATGTGTATTTTATATTTTAATATATATTTTATTCTAATAACTGATTTTGTATACATCTAATATGATTAGTTTTTTTTAACAAGAGATAATATTTAAAAGGATAAATTATATTTTTTGTTCTTAAAATTTGTTAAAAATTTTAAAAACACTCTTAAGTTTTATTTTATTTCAATTTTGTCTAAAAAATTTTCGATTTGTACCAAATATACAACCTCTAACGACTAATTTTTCAAAGAAACTTAAAGACCAATTCAGAAAACAATTTTACAAAAATAACTATTAATGCAAGCAAATCGAAGATAGTTGTCATGTATTATTATTGAATTAGTCCTAAACATTTAAAACAAAATAAAACTTAAGAGTATTTTTAAAATTTTTAACAAACTTCAAAGACAAAAAATGTGTTTTATCCTAATTAAAATAATTTTATTTAATTATTATAACAATAACTAAAAAATATAAAATAAAATAAATAATAATTAAAATGTAAAATAAAATAATTTTAAATTATTTTGGATTGATTTTCTAAAGGATTGATGAGTACATCTCTATATATAACTCATTAAATTTTTGCCCTTAAATAGATTGATGAATGCTTCTCTATCCTTTGCCGTATCGAGTCACAGTACTGTTTAAGGCTGACAATCTTACACTAATTCTAGTTACGTATTATCAGTTTTAGGAAGTTATTTAATTTGATTAAAACATTTTGTGTTAAAGTATTGTGTGTGGTACAAAATAGTTTATGAAAGATATTTTGATCTTTATTTTTGTCTTGTTTTTGAAAGATAATAAATCTAGTCACTAGGGGTGGTAAAACGGGTTGAATCTGTCGGACCAATTCATTTAAAAGGGCGAATCGAGCTAGGATTTGGAGCCTGCTAAATTCAAAAAATTTGCCAAATTGACGGATTTTGGCGGGACGGGTCGGTCCGCCGGGCTAAAGATTTTTATTTTTTTATTAAATAAAAGAGTAATTACTATTATAAAATTAATTATAGAATTTTTAGACACTTTTTTTGTTTTTATTCTTCTTTTAGTCATTAATTTTATTTATTTTATTTTACAATTTCGTATATTTGTTCGAATTATGTGACTTGTTTTATAAAATAAAGATAGTTTTATTGGCAAATATTATTTGGAACAATTTTATTGAAGTTAAAAATTAAAAAAAATAGTAAAAAATTATATTATAATTTGACTATTTTTTATTTGTATTTGATTTTTTAATTATTATTTTTTAGTTAATTTTAATAAATTTTATTTTTCAAAAAAAAAGAGTCAAGTGGAGTAATCCGCCGATCCACCAATCCGCCATAAAGCAGAATGAGCTAACATTTTGAGCCCATTTTAGTTGACGGAGTGAGCCGGCCCGTCCTGTTTATGGGGCAGGGTGGGTTGGGACGGCCGGCCCGTTTTGCCACTCCTACTGGTCACATTAGTCTTTTAGTCATTTTACTTATTAACAGCACTAATAAAAAATAACATAGAACATTAAATTACATTTTAACACATAAAATGACGTTACTTTTTCGTAAGCTAACCCAACAAATGCCTAAACCTGACCCACCACCCCAAAAACCTCATCCATTAGTCATCTTTTTTGCTGATTCTCTTCCTCAGCACTGAAACTCCATAGTCACCAACTCTTGCCTGAATACCCATGAATATCGTTTTTCTTTGAAACTCCATAGCCACTGCAGCACTATCTGCTAGCCTTCATCACCACAGTGTTCAAGATTCCATTGTGCCTCTTCGGATATCGTGTTGCACTTCGCATCATTTATTCCGATGCTTGTTCTCTGTCTAAGCGGTTTCTTCGGTTTTCCTAGAGATCTGTAACTCTCTCACCGAGCTTCGCCAATTCCTTCTCCTTGTTCTCAAAAACGGCTTCCACCACTAGCACTTGTTCTACAGGCTCGATAGCATCTCCAAAGTCTCATATGCCTTTGACACTGTCGATGACCACGACAAGTTTAATATACTTTACCACATCATGTTCAAAGCATATGCAAAAAACTCTTCTCTGCCTGAAGTTTTGGAATTTTACCATTGGATAAGGTCTAATTGATTAAGCATGAAGCATATAAGATGTTTAATAGAATGTCTCAGAGAATTTTACCATAGAAGGAGATGATGGAAAGACTAATGGAAGAGATGACGAAAGAACTAATGTGACTAGATCTATTATCTTTCGGAGACGAATTTAATTAATTTATTCTTTGGGGACGAAAATGGAAATCGAAATTTTTTTCTGAGACAATTTTGACTATTAACTCGTAGTACAAAAGATTCCTTGGTGCTCTCTATTTTCTTTTCTTTTTTATAAAGAAAAAAAAAAGGTGACGCTATATGCATGACAAAATATCATTGCCCTTTCAAGAAAAGCTTTATTCTGAACCATATCTATGCAATTATTGTAGCTAAAAATTATGGTAAAATCGTAAAACTAAAAGTTTTATGTAATAATGTCTTCTAATACTTGTGTAATAGGACCAAAAGTTCTAATTTTAATGGTTAATAATATGAGTAATTCAATTTTTTAAATTATCTTATTCTTAAATTCAATAATAATACAAATACAAATATAATTGAGAATTTGAAGTAGAAAAAACAACAAAAGACTTGTGTTATACTATTTGTTTATAATTATATAATTAACAAAAGTTGATATAAACGGTTAAGTACCACTGTGGTACTTTATTAGAACAACGTTGTTCTGGGAGTTGGGACATGTTAGTCAATCAATAAAATAACATCGTTTAGCAATCAAAACCTGCATGCCCATACGAATTAGCATTGAGTAGAAACTCAGAAGCGTTAAATATCTAGTCTTTATTTACAGGTCTAAACATTTTGGTGAAAGGAAAAAAAAAATAGAAAAAAGACTACCTTGAACCACCTTTTTTTAACAAATCAAATATACACCTCTTTTTTTCATATAGAAAGTGAAATCCATTACATTCTCCATCTGTCTCTTTCCATCATATGCTTTTAATAATTAAAAAAGGGAATTATGAAACTTAAATTGTACCAAAAAAATGATGTAAATACTAACTTAAGATCCTAAGCCGCTTCTTGGTAGCTTTGCACCAGATTTAGAACTTGAGATCTTTACACCAGTTTTGCATATTAATTAATTGATTAATCAGAAATAAATAAAAAGTAAATCCAATCAATAAAGCATGCTTAAATTACAACTGAACTAGGCAGGCAACAATACAAATCCATAATAAAATTGGCTCAAACAGTGGAAAAAAGATAAAAGGGGAAGACTATTGAGGAGATGGAAGAGGATGTTGCCAGTTACTGGGGATCCTTTAACACCTAATTCATACCTAAAAACTGAATAATTACAATTCCCTTGTAAGCTAATCTGTTACAGCAAGCAAACTCTTCCAACCTGAATCAACAAAAGAAATTACCAAATCGTGAGAAGAGTTGGGACCAACAGCTCAGCATAGTGCAGTTAAAAAACAATTCAAATAAAGCAAGCAGGAGATTTCAATTATCTTCAATTTAAAAGTGTTGTAATGACCCTTTAATTATTGGGAAGAGAGTCCTTATATTGAATTAGCACTTATGAAACTTGGATCAATAATAGAGACTAGAAAAAGTATTTTATACTGGATATACATTTTGACGTGTTGCACAAGCTAAAAACTCCTCAGCGTCTGAACCTTCTATACTTGAAGCAAAGATTTACACCTAATTACAAATTTACAATATACCTAATACGGAGATAAGTTCTCCTAATTGATATTGACAAATATTTCCATATTCCTAATTGATATTTTTGTATTATAAACATGGGAGATAAAATACTCTCAAATTTGAAGATGGTGGTTGTTGGTGGTGACTGGTGAGGAAGAAAGGAAAGGAATGATATTGGGTTTGATGGTGGTGATGGGGTTTGGATAAGATAAGAGATGATGGAGATGATGATGAATCAATAGAGAAGGAGGCAAAGTGGTAAAACGAAAATTTTGACTAATCTTTGAACATAAAAACATTTAAGGAAAGGGTAAAATTGAAACAAAATAGAACGTGAAGAGTAAAATCGAAACGAAATGAAACTCAAATAAAATTGAAACCAACCTCAAACTTTGAGGGTAAAAAGTATACTTTTCCTGTTTCTTACTATTGTTGATGTTTTGATGTTTATACATATAATTGTATAATAACTTGAAAAGTTAGTATAAAAATCTCATAAGACTACATATATAATTATAATTTAGTATTCAAATTTGTTAAATTGATAAATGTCATAATTAATATAACAATACCTATTAATATAAATATATGGTATAATACTAATTTTATTTATCATGTAGGCATTATGTTACAGAATTTAATCTAAACTTAAACTATAGGATATTTTAGAGAAATGATACATGTACTCCACCTTTTTTTGGTATTAAAAACTTATTTTCTTAACATTAAAAAGGCTTTTAATAGCTTGTATTACTAAAAGAAGGTGTACCACTCTTGCCTCTTGATGTATTCAAGAGTGGTACATATAGCAAATCTCTTTATAAGATTTGTCATTCTCATTTACTTTTAGTCACTAAAATCAAGAAAAGATGGAGAGTCAGTCGGTCTAGCCTGAGGATGGCAACTTGACAAGATAGGAAGAAAAGAAACCTTGGCCAGACAATGGCGCCAAGGTTAGACAAGGAGAACCCTAGCTCTTGATAACAACATCTGAATACATCAGATGTCTACACACTAAAATATCTAAAAAGGAAAATCTATCCTAACTAATGTTTGGATTATGAATATTTAACATGAAATCCTCTAAACAACACTCATCATGATGCCGACAAACTACTTTGAAATTGATAAAAATATGTAATAAAGAATGCATCTTACCAATATAGAGGCCGTTAAAACAAACAGCTTGAAGCCAAGAACTACGATCATCACTATTGAAACCTTGTTATTTGCTGTAGCATTTGAGAGCTAGTTGAATGAGAAAGCAATTGCTCTGAACCCAGGGGCCTTATTAGGTGGTGGCCACCAACAGGGTTAGGAATGCCCTGTCTACTTATGTCTTTAGAATTGTTCATACTTGGTTCGGCATGTGATGATTCCATCAATGAACGAATCTGATTGTTGGAGGATTAACATGCATGAAAGACATCAATTATGTTAGTGTCCAATGGTAAAGAAGTATAGAGATCGATCATTATACATAAATAATTCAACTTTACCATATCCAAGCGCCTCTTGTGTAGGTCATTTTGTAGCTGCAGGTTCAAAGCATTGCAAATCAGAACCCAATTATAATAAGACATTGATTTTCTAGTTCTGGAGAGAGGAGGTACAGAAGGAGGAAAAACTATTGCTTACAGGTTTGCCTTGATTCTTTTTATCTTCACTTGAATATCCTGGTATCTTCAAATCCCAATTTTTCTCTGAACAGGGAATAAAAAACAAAGTCAATCAACAGCTCTGATATCTAACTCTTTTCATAAAAATAAATATGATAATAATTTAAGTCCTAGCATTATTAGAGGACTTTTCCTCTCAAACATGATGAGAGATTGGAAAGAAATGCTACATAGATAGCTCTTCTTTTGTTTGTTTTCTGCTATTGTACAGAGGATCTCTTATCCTGCTTTTCCTAGAATTATTCTTCTATCCGTATTAATGATATTTTTTTTATCAAAACTTTTACTTCACTTGAGGGCAATCCATGATCTCTTATTCATAACACAAGCTTCAGATATATGCGTTACATAAAGCTGGGTCATGGAAGACAATGTTGAAAAATGAAATCCTCAAGTGGGACTCAATGATAGCAAAAATTTTCTACAACTTAACTAGTTTGGACAAAATGCTTTACATTTTTTTGATACTTTGATTCATAATAATTGATGCCAATTAGTGAGATAAAGCTTAATAGTCATAGTAACATTGTCTAGTAACCTCTCAAATGACAAATAATAATAATAATAATAATAATAATAATGTTTAATTACTCTATTAGTTCCTATAGTTTCACCAAATTTGCAATTAGGTCCTATATTTTTTTCCTTTCAATTGGATTCTTACACTGCATTTAATTTATTAATTAGGTCATTCCTAGTATAAAAAATGTTAGAATTAACTAATATTTTTTCGCAAATTGAAGGTATCCACAATTAAAAACCTAATTAGATCTTTGACTGCATGTTTTTTGGGAGAAATATTTCATTAATTTTAATTTTTTGACATGAAAATGACTTATTACAAAATTAAAAGAAGTGTAGGAACCCAATTGAAAAAGAAAAAAAATATAGGACTTTAATTGCAAATTTGGTAAAACTATAAAGACTAACAAAGTAATTAAACCTACTACTACTAATAATAATAATAATAATAATAATTTACTAGTTATGATTGTTCACTGCATAAATGCAGACCCCGCAGAGTATGAAAGTAAATTCCTATTGGGAAAAGAAATCTATAAAATCAATAGAAAGGTACTACAGCATTAGTTTCAGGTTAATAATTCATCACTCGGCTAACTGAGAAAGTTATGGATAAAAGAAGAAACATGAGATATGAAAGTGTAATTACAATCTGTAGGCAAGTAGGTAAGAAGAAGCATTGGTCAATGAAAGGACTCATGGAAAAGAAGGAAGAAAAGGATTCAAGTCAAGCATATATGAAGGGTAATTGCTGAGATGAGAATCAAAAGCAGTTGAAGGGTTACTCTTGCAACTAAAAAATTTGCATGCACACAGGCTATTTCTGTGTAAGAGTGAGGAAAACCAACAATGGATGATGAAGCAGTGAAGGGCGTCTTTTAAGTGCCCAGGCTATTCTTTTCTATTTTGTTACTTGTGTCTAGAGCTGGATTCCCCACAGGAATTCAATCTCCCTTAGGCCTAAATACCAGGTTCCTATCATAATCACTGAAGCAAAAGGCATGTTGCTGTAAATTTTGTGAAATAAAAAGTGTTCAGTCAAAATTCAATTAATTAATGTTTGAATAACGGAATAGTTATTTCTTGATTTTTGCAAGGTGGATCAAAATTAAACTATAGTTACAGTCACAAAATACCTAGGTGTAGCAATAAATCCTTGGACTCCAAAGTGGATGACTTTCTGTGTTTTGCCAACATGCAACCATGTGTTGTCGCCTGTATATAAGAAAAGTTAAGTTTACAATTCTCCAGAACATTGATAAGCACAATCAATCTAGAACAAGTCAAGTAGTATAATCTCAATGAGTCATGCATACACTGTAGTAGCAAAAAGAAGCGGCAACAAACTTTGATCCCCCCTGTATGACATTCCCCTCCCCCCCCCCCCCCTTTCTCTCTCTCTCTCCTTTTTCTCTTTCATTCAATTAAGAGGTATTCTTAGTGACCAAAAAAAGTAAGTCCTTCACTACAAATAATTTCAAAGAAATCAGACATGTTACAATCCTTACTGCATCAATGAAGTCATCAGCAAGCTCTAAAAAAAGGTCTATAACTTCAGGGTCCAGCTTACACTGTGGATCAACCTGTATGATGACAGCAGATCATGGATAAAAATATTGTCAACAAACAAAGATATAGGAAAAAGCAAATAATAATAATAATAATAATAATAATAATAATAATGATAACAACAACAACCTGTGCAACTAACTCCTGTATCTTTCTTTTTCCAAGGAGTTGGTTTGTCGCTTCAGTTCCTTGGCTTGAGCTTCCCCCTGGGGTAGTTGCGCCAGATGCAGTAGCATCTGGCTGTGATCCTGTAAGACTAAGTGACTTTTGGCCCATGGGTCCTGACATCCTTGGAGACTGCTGCTGCTGATGATGATGAACAGATGCTTGAAGTTGAGACGGTTGTTGCTGCTGCTGCTGTAGAAGTTGTTGCTGTTGCTGCTGCTGGGGTGGCTGCTGCTGCTGTTGCAGTTGCTGTTGCTGCAGCTGAGGCTGCCCCATTGGTTTTTGTTGCTGCATTAACTGGGACAATTGATGTGGATTCAAGGTCATACTTTGTTGCAGTTGAGCCGCAGGTGAAGCCAGTTGTTGCTGCCTCTGCTGTTGAAGACGCAATGGTGAGCCAGGACCTGACATTGCAGGCATTTGCTTAAACCACTGTTGCTGTGTTAAAGAATTAATCATTGCAGGCTGTCCATTCTGAGACAAGCCAGATAACGGGGAATTCATAAAGGCCAAGGATGACGACGACCGTAAGCCTTGAACCTGCAAGTCAAGGGGATTATTAATGTTACATACTTATTATACACTTGCATACACATGAGAGTGATTCTTTACGTCCAGAAAATGAACCTGTTTGCAGTTTAAGCACATCCAATTAATATTTTTTTTCTGTAAATTTTGCATCACAACAAAAAATTAACATGAAATTCCTTTTTCTATCAATATTCAACTGTAAAAATGCACATTTACATTTTGGACTAGAAACACAAGCCATAATAGTTAGTACATTTACTGTATTATGTGAACACATTTCATCAACCACCAATATATTTGGAAATAATTTTACTTTGGGGCAATTAATATTTATTAGGAAAATCCAAGAAGAGAAAACAAAAAAGATCCTTCCGGAAGGCTTGACTTAGAAAAGAAACTTAAGTGTCAATGATCTTGCATGACAGTTTCAGTTCTCTTCTTTTACATTATTTCCTTTCATCTAGGGGTTTGGTTACAGATCTAAAATTGCAGAATTTAGCCAATAAATGAACCCAACCTCTATAAGTGGACTAAAGTTGAAGAATAAGGCATTGAAGAGATTCAATAAATAAAATACAATAGCTAGAGGTTCCTTAGTGAACATAACAATAGCTGAATGTTTCAGGGATGAAACCATCAACCTGAAACCAATTTACTGGTAATTACTGAAACAGTGAGGAGTGGTGGCAAATAAAGATAAGAGTTCGGGTTGCAAGAGAGAGTGACGAAATACAGTCAATGCGTGCTGCCATTGCCATAACTTAAATGCACACATCACAACAAAAAAGATAATGGTAACACCAGAATAATAGTATGTCAATTCAATTTTCACAATTCATTTGTTAATCTCCACTGTCTCCACATCACCCAAATTCTTCTACATTGTTGTGTGTTCTTATGATAATGAAAGTGAATCACAGGTAACACTCCCATGAGAAAGATAAAATACGAGATTTTAACATAATATTACAGTGTGTTTAAACTCTGTCCATTATCGGTTAGCATGACACAATGAACAAGAAAGATAAAAATAGGACAACCACTCTACTCATAAATTGAATTATACTTCTTGAGGTCCGCAAATCCAACCGATAATGCATAAGAAAGAAGAGTGCAAAACTGAAGCAAGTTATTTAAATCATGAAATATAAAAAATGCTACACAAATTTAAATAATTTGAAAAAATAACTTGAAAAGATCATTATTAAAGCTTGAAATGTCAAAAATGCTACACAAATTTGACCAGAAGGACATTTAAAATATAATCAAAATAAGGGTGCAATAAAATATCTTATAAAGCTAAAATTGGAATATTTGAAGCCAAAATGTATGTAAACGATAGAAGGATAGATTATACCTGCTGAGAGCTAAGTGAATTCTGCCTCATCTGGCTTTGACTTATTCGCAATTGCTGAGCATATGCCATGGCTCCATTAGCAGCTCTTAGTTGCGAGCTGAGATTTGGCGTCCCCATCATCCCCATTGCTTGCATTCCTTGATGTGGCTGTCCAGCAGAATTAGCTGATGAGAATTGTGATCCCTGGACTAGCCCACCCTTCTGCCTTGGCTGCAGCAAATTCAGAATTACTTACTAAAGAAAACATTCTGAATAAACAACAGCATCTGCGAGTAATGTCATTCAACAATTTAAAAAACTCCAGTCAAAAGCAAATGTATAGAAGTAAAAAGAGTGCGTCTCCTGAAATCATCTATCTTCTCCAAGCCAAGACTATGACAATAATCATGAAAATGTTACATTTTCTGCTAGAATGGAACAATCATGAATTATAACCAATAATGCAAGTGATCATTGTCACCCAAGAACTCCTCTGTCTAGCATCCATCAGCAAAGCATAATTTTACTAAATCATGTTCCACTAGGAAGGGTCATGTACATGGTTCAAACAAGATCAGAATGTCCTCTCATAAATCATGTCTATGCTTAGACAACTAAATTCTATGTATATTTCTATAGCTTCCCATATGGTTTAGGTCTGCCTACACCATTAACTGTTGAACAACTTTTATCAAGTCCACTCTCCTTAACGAGGTTTCTAGCCTTTTATAGGCTTTCTCAACATTTGTCCAAACCATTCTAGGTTGAGAGTGTGCTACCACCACTTCCTCCCTAATGATTTTATTCCTAATACAATCTTACCTCGCAACATCTTCATCACGACAACACTCAACTTATTTTTTCCTTGACATTTCACCACCCGAAATACGGAATCTTACATATTACCAATCCAATCCTATAACTAAGCAATAAAAGAAAACAATTCATAGTGAAAGCCAAACAATAACAAAAGAAAAACAATGACTATAAAAGCAACTCATGATTACCGAGGACAACAAGTTAAACTGCGCTGCTCCAGCACTAGACAACATAGGGAAGTGCCCACTCTGCCCCATCAGAGCCGAGCGCGAAAGACTCGACCCTCCCAACTGCTGTTGTTGCTGCTGCTGCTGCTGATTCTGCAGCTGAGCTGCCGCCGAAGCAGAACCGCCGAAATTCATTTGGCCGCCGTACAACCCAGCCTGCTGCCGCATAACGCCAAGCTGCTGCTGCTGCTGCTGAGACTGCATTTGATTGACCCGCGTCATCGAAGGGGACCGCTGGAGGGTCTGCTGGAGTTGGAATTGGGACATAGGGTTCATGGTCATCCCCTGAGACTGCTGCATCACAAGCGACTGTTGCTGCTGCTGTTGTTGCTGCTGTTGCGTTTGTTGCTGTTGCTGTGATTGTTGCTGAAGCTGTTGCTGCTGCTGCTGTTGTGGTTGCTGTTGCTGTGATTGCTGAGGGTCTTGGGGGAGAGGGGGGAGAGAAGGGGAAGAGATATTGTGAATTGAAGGGGATTGTTGTTGAGAGAAGTTTGAGATCGAAGGCGATTGCGCTGACATTGAAGGGTTGGGATTTGAATTAGGGATTGGGTTTGGGTTTGGGTTTGGGTTTGGATTTTGGGAAGGCTGGGATTGAGGGTCCATGGTAGAGGGTTTTGGTGAGGACGTTGAGGCGTTTGGAGTTTCAGCCATTTGTAGAAGAATTGCTTAGTGGAATTGGAGAGCAGAGAGTGAGTCTATGAATTCCACGGCGATGCGGACATGGCCAAATTGGGCGGAGAGGTTGAGTGAATCGCAAGAGGAAGAAGACGAAGGACGGAGTTAATTGTTGAATCACGATCGTACACGTCAGGGAGAAAAAGATTTTACGCCTTCTCTGCGAACCGCGATGCTTTCGTCGGGTGGGATCATCTTATATAAATTTTCTTTCCCTTTTTTTTCCTCTCAAAAAGTACCTGATTAAAGGGTCAAATATACCCTTTTTTTTTACTTTTAAATTTTTCTTAAACATTTTTTATTTATGTTAAAGATATTTTTTATGATTAATTTTTTAAAAAATAAAAAAGTTTAGTAATAATTTTACAAAAATAATTTTTATTATAAATAAATTAGATATAGTTATCATGTATTATTACTGGATTGGTTTTAAATTTTTTGAAAATTTAATTATTAAAAATATATTTAATACAAATCAAAAATTTCAAAAATAAAATAAAATTTATGAATATTTTTAAAATCTTTAACAAATTTTAAAGACAAACATATTTTATAGACAAATGACTAAAATAAAATATTTGAACGTTAAACCGCTACACCCTCCAGTGATTTATCATTTGTGTTGATATGCAAAATGACTAGAAACGTAGGGTCTCACAGTTTTTGTGTATATGTGAAATGTGCATAAATCCGATCATTTTCGCTTCTACATCTCCATCTTCTCGTTCTGCATTACCATGCATCACTATACTCCTGACATTAGTCCAACGCACTGCTTGTTCCTAATTTTTAGGTTATTCCGTTTTTTCTTTCTTTTTAAATTTTTTCAGCGATTCTTTTGATTATTATGTTTCAATTTTATCAAAAGATTATTTTTTTTTTTGGAGTTTGGGATGCTTTATTTATTTATTTATTTTTAGGTTATGTCTTCTCCAACTACTGGCCATTTCATTGACGCCACTTGATCAAGAGAATCTCAATGATGCTCCTGATTTTTTCTCTTAAGTTTAAGAACAATGCCACCCTTACCAATCCTAATCATTTGCCTCTTTGCTCTGCCTCTCGAATAAGGTAGCAAGTATCCTATGAGTTATTATAAGGGTTAATACTCAAATTCGTCCCTCAAAGATTACGCGATCTTCATTTTTGTCCCCGAATAATTTTTTAATCAAATTAGTCCCTGAAAGAATTATTTTAAATCACGTTCGTTCTTCCGTTAACCAAGTGACGTCGCCGTTAGAAATCTGCTGACGTGGAATGTGAGCTGGCAGCCCACCCTAACCAAACGACGTCGTTTGGCAACTTGAGAGTGTGGTAGTGAAACGCGTGCGTTTTGAGGGTAGAGTGTAACGTTTTATACTTAGTCTTTGATGTCTAACCTCACTTGTTCTTCATTCTCACCGTGACTCTCTGTTTCTCTGACCCGTAAGCAACCACCACGAAGACGAAGAAGACCGCCCTATTGTCCGCAACTGTTAGAGTAGTCGTGGAGCATTGTTCGTGCGTCTGCTCTGGAGCTTGGTGGGAAACTTGAAGGCAAGTACACAACATTGTTTCTGCGTTCGAAGTGAGAGGTAAAGTTTTTTGTATCTTGTGAAAAAAATTGGTAACACTATGTAAACCCCTAGTTTCCGCATTATATGATTGAGTCATCGTTAAGAATCTGTTAGTGCATAGAGTCTAGGGTTTCATCCCAGGATTTGGTTTATGATCGGCTAAATGCATAACTGAGGAAAGACTATTTTTTTTTTTTGCTTAGAAAAATGATAACTATTTTTTGTGTTAATGGAGTAATGGTTACTGGTTTAGTTGCTGTGTTGGTGATGATTTAGTGTTTTTCATGTTCTATTTTACTTTTTTTTATAAGGTTTAAAGGCCTTGCAAGTCTTAGATGGAGGGTCCTCCAATGACATTCATATTTCATCATGGTGGAAATTTTAAAAATGATGAGAAAGAAAGTAGAATCTATGAACCAGATAATACAGAAGTGTTGATGGGGATTGATGGGGGTTGATGGGGATACGCTTGATGTGTTTTTTGTTAAAGGATACTATAAGGAACTGGGATATGCTAGGGGAGACATATGTTGGTGGAAGGTTCCTTGGCTGTCGCTTGAGAGTGGGCTGAGGAAGTTGGAGACTGATAAAGACCTGCTCAAAATGTGTAAGACTTGTAGAAGGAATCACATTATATTCTTTGAACATGGAGTTTCAGAGCCACACGTGGTGGAATGCATGAGTGAGGAAGATAATGTAATTCTGCCAACCAATGCATCTTTGTTGAAGCTGCCCAGCACATAGCCTGCAATGCAAGCAACGAAAATTGCATCCCAGCCCAAAACTTATGGGAAAAAACAGGTCGTCCTGCACCAGTTCTCCCTCCAATTAAGCTTAAATTAGGTAGACCCACAAAGAACAGAAGAAAAGACAAAGATGAAAGAGGATCTGGTTCCAAGACAAGAATGAAGAGAAAATATAACCCCATCCGATGCATGTTCTGTAGTGAGGTTGGACACAATAAGAGAACATGCAAACTGAAGAAACAAGCTGATGCTGAAGAAGAACCATGTTTAATGCAACTGCAACTGGCATAAACGAAACCTAACAAAGATGCACCAAATGAAATCCCAACTGATGCTACTCATGCTACTCTAGATAATCCTGTCCCATTGTTTGTTTTCCCACCACCACAGCGATCGAATGCAGCCAAACATATAGTCCTGTCCCAACCAGAAGGAATCCCAGCAGCTCAAGTAACAGCACCATCACCACCCACTGAATCAACAGTGGTTTGATTAACTACTTTAATTTCAATTTCATGTTACTCCATATGTGTTTCTCTATTCATGTGTTTACTTCACATGTCATGTAGGTTAAGGTGAGGGGAAGACCACCAAAGCTTCAAGTTTCTAAGGGAAAAGAAAAAAACTGTTTCTCCCCAACCTGCTCCAACAACTGCAGCAACTCCAATTTCTGCTGGAACAATCAAAGGATTTAGTGTTGCGACGACCAAGAAGCTTGCAAGTCTCATGACCTTTGTGTCGACTCCAGGGTTCAAACAGCCAAGGAAGAAAGGCGACGCCATCTAAAGACCTTCATCAGAACATATGCAATTTTTTTTTGGTTTTAGGCTATAGATTAGGAAAGATATGTTTGTGTTAAACACTATCTAGTCTAACTGTTTTGTAAGGCCTTTATTTTGGGTGCATGTTTTGCCTTGGTATGAAGTGTTTATGATGAATCACTTTTAGAAACTCTACTACCTTTTGTGTTGACAAACGCAATGTTGAAAACTTCATATTTGTTGGGAAAACTCAACACAGGTTTAAAACAAGAACATGTCTAACAGCGGAAGCACCAGAAATAATTTTCCCACAACCTGTGCAATTAAATAGGCAATACCAAAGATACTCCAAGCAGCAAATATAATGGTACAAATTAAATAATCAGACGCCAGAATTTTAACGTGGGAAAACCCCCAAAAAGAGGGACAAAAAATCCACGGGACCTAGTCCAGAAAAATCTTTCGTTATCAGAATAATGGGTACACAATCAGTCTTCCTAGTAACACTAGGACATCTCAACAATCAACAAAATACATCATCAAAACTAATGGAATCAACATAAACTCTCCACAAAGTGGGTATCTCAAATCAGGCAAAAGAGAAGGCAATACAACTAGCAAGTTATATCCTAATGTTTATCTCTATACCAGGAATAACATACTAAAATTTCATAAGAAATGGAGCAAGTTTACCAATTTAATAGGATCAAAGTTAGCTTGCCCTTTTCCCCTAAAACCTTCTTCTCTTCGACGCTGCACTGTTCCCTTTTTTTCTTTTGTTTGTGAATGAGAGAGCCAAGCCTCTCGTTCTCTCTCCCTCCGTGGCTTATATGCCACTTTCTTTATTTATTTATTTTTTTTCCATTTTTTCTTTTCTTTTAAAACTTGTGGGCCCCACTTGGTTGGGGACCCACCAACAAATCTCCCTCTCACCAACTCAAGTGGGGATAGGCTGCTCCACCAAGCCCGCCTTTTCTTTGCAGGAATCAAACTTCACTGTAGGTAAACTCTTAGTCATCATATTTGAACCATTATCATCAGTATGGATCTTCTCAAGTGCATACGACTTCATCTCAAGCGCTTGACGTATCCAATGATACCTCACCTCTATGTGCTTCGATCTGGAATGAAACGTCGGATTCTTGCTGAGATGAATAGCACTCTGATTGTCCCAAAATAATACAAACTTCTCTTGATTGATGCCTAACTCTTGTGGAAATTTCTTCATCCACAAGAGTTCCTTAGAAACTTCAACAACAGCAATGTATTCTGCCTCTGTAGTAGACAAAGCAACACATTTCTGAAGTCGAGATTGCCACGACACAGCTCCCCCTGCAAAAGTCATCATATAACCAGAAGTAGACTTTCTTGAATCAAGATCCCCATCCATATCAGCATCTGTGTAACCATCTAACATAGGTTGGCCACTCCCAAAGCATAAACAAACTCTGGAAGTACCATTAAGGTATCTGAGAATCCACTTCACTGCTTGCCAGTGTTCCCTGCCAGGATTAGAGAGAAACCGGCTAACAACTCCAACGGCATGAGCAATATCTGGCCTGGTGCAAATCATAGCATACATCAAACTGCCAACTGCAGATGCATATAGAATCTTTTTCATTTCTGCTTTCTCTTTCTCACTTGTAGGACATTACTGCGAACTCAACTTGAAATGACTAGCAAGTGGAGTACTAACAGGTTTGGAATTACTCATGTTAAACCTCTCTAAAACCTTCTCAATGTACTTTTGCTGCGACAACCGCAGTTTCCCATTATTCCTGTCACGAGTGATACTCATGCCAAGGATTTTCTTTGCAGGACCTAAATCCTTCATAGCAAAGGATCTGTTCAAGTCTTTCTTAAGACTTTCAATCTTCTTAATGTCATGACCAACAATCAACATGAAATAAACATAAAGCAAGAGAATTATAAAATCACCATCAGAGAATTTCTTAACATACACACAATGATCAGAAGAAGCCTTACTATACCCATGACCTTCCATGAAGGAATCAAACTTCGTATACTACTGCCTTGGCGCTTGTTTCAACCCATATAAGCTATTCTTCAACTTGCATACAAGGTGCTCCTTTCCTTTAACCTCGAAACTCTCTGGTTGCTCCATATAAATTTCTTTATTTATGTCACCGTGAAGGAATGCAGTCTTCACATCAAGCTGCTCAACCTCTAAATTCAAGCTAGCTCCCAATCCAAGCACAACTCGAATAGAGGACATCTTCAGAACTGGAGAGAAAATCTCCTCAAAATCAATACCTTTCTTTTGTTCAAAGCCTTTTACAACCAATCGAGTTTTGTACCTTGGCCATGAGACATTTTCATCTGCTTTCAACTTGAACACCCATTTATTCTTGAATGCTCTCTTATCCTTTGGCAACTTCACCAATTCAAAAGTACGATTCTCGTGGAAGGATTTCATTTCTTCTTGCATGGCCTTCAACTAATCTTTCTTATGCTCATCAGACATAGCTTCTTGGTAGCTCTCTGGCTCCCCAATCTCAGTGTTCATCACATACTCATGAGGAGAGTATTTCTGAGAAGGATGACGCTCTCTAGTAGATCTTCTCAATTCAGGCTCAACTGGTAGTTCAGGTGGAACTTCAACATCTGGCACCTCAGGTTGAGGTGTAAGTTCATCATGCAAATCATCACCATTATTATTACCTTGTACATCTCCCCCATCAACAG
Organism: Arachis stenosperma; assembly: GCF_014773155.1. NCBI lineage: Eukaryota > Viridiplantae > Streptophyta > Magnoliopsida > Fabales > Fabaceae > Arachis > Arachis stenosperma. Next base: position 17,557,798 of record NC_080385.1, read on the forward strand.
GAGGTCTAGTTGAAGGACCAGGTTCATCATCAGCATAACGTCTAACAGTTACTGTTGGCTTATCTATCTTTTCAAGATCTTCAATAGTTTGGTCTTCAAGAAAAATCACATCTCGGCTTCTAATTATCTTCTTGCTTACCGGATTCCATAATATGTAACCAAAGTCTTCGTGACCATAACCCATGAAGATACACTGCTTTGACTTTCCATCAAGTTTAGACCTTTCATCTCTTGAAATGTGAACAAAAGCTCTGCAGCCGAACACTCGCAAGTGACTATAGGAGACATCTTTCCCTCTCCAAACTTTCTCTGGAACATCACCATTTAGTGGAACTGAAGGAGAAAGGTTGATCAAATCTACTACAGTCCTTATCGCTTCACCCCAAAAGGATTTAGGCAACTTTGCATGAGAAAGCATACACCTAACTCTATCATTGATAGTACAATTCATTCTCTCAGCAACTCCATTATGTTGAGGAGTCTTAGGAACTGTCTTCTCAAGCTTGATCTCATGTCCTTTACAATACTCTTCAAATGGACCCCTGTATTTACCACCATTATCTGCTCAAACACATTTCAATTTCCTTCCTGTTTCTCTTTCAACACTTGCATGAAAGTGTTTGAAGATTCCGAGCACCTAGTCTTTAGATTTCAAAACAAAAGCCCACACTTTTCGAGAATAATTATCAATAAAAGTAACAAAATATGATGCACCACCTAGTGTCTTAGCATCCATAGTGCAAATATCAGTGTGAACTAAATCTAGAACATGTGATCTCTTATGAGGTCTAGAATTATGAAATGATACTCTAGCATGCTTTCCAACAAAACAATGAGTGCAAGTATTTAAAGTTGTACCTTTCACGGGAAGTGAGTGTTTCTTGGCCAAGACGCTTAGTCCTTTCTCACTCAAGTGACCAAGACGTATATGCCACAAATCAGAAGAGGAATCATATGCTACATTCACATCTTCTTTGCACAATTTTGCTTGAAACAGGTAGAGAGTAGTGAGACTATTGTCTTCTCTAGCAACAATGAGAGCCCCTTTGGTAATCTTGCATTTTCCACTACCAAAGGAAGTGCAATACCCCTCTTGATCCAATGCCTTCACTGAAATAAGATTGAACCGCATATCTGACGCATGCCTAACATTTTTTAACTGCAACTTGCATCCCATGTTGGTTTCAAGCCACATATCACCCATACCAATGATATCACATACTCCTTTATCTCCCAATTTGATCTTGCCAAAATTTCCAGTAGTATAGGAAATGAAAAATTCACGTTTCGGAGTGACATGACATGAGGCACCAGAGTCCATAATCCAAGTGGAATCATCACAGACAAGATTCACATAATTTTCATCATATGTGATAAGAACATCTTCATAAATAATAGCAGCAGTTTCTTTATCACTATCTTTACATTTGTTTTCGTTTCTTCCCCTTGATTGTTCTCTTTTCAAGAACCTACAATACATCTTGATATGCCCTGGCTTGCTACAATGGTGACAAATGAACTCCTTTCTTGGCTTGTACTTTCCTCTTGACTTGCTTCGACTCTCTGACCTGTCAGAACTGTGAGGTTTTCTACTTTGACTTCTCCCCCGTGACTCTGAAACAAGTGCTCCTGACTGGGAGGAGGCATTACTCAAACCTCTCTCCCTTCTTCTGGATTCTTCATTCAACATGCTCTCTTTAACCATTGCTAATGTCAACTTCCCATTTGGAGCTGAGTTAGTTAGTGTCACAACCAGAACTTCCCAACTATCAGGCAAAGAACTCAACAACAACAAGGCTTGCAACTCATCATTCAGAGTGATTTTATTGTTTGTCAGTTGGTTCATCGTCTCTTGAAAAATGCTCAAGTGCTCCGGCATTGATTTACCTTTAACATGCTTCATATTGACAAGATTCCTAATCAAGAATGCTTTGTTTTGCACATTCTTTCTCTCATATAACTCCTTCAATTTCTTCCACATCTTCTCAGCATTCGTTTCGGTGTCAACATGTGGATACACACTAAGATCAAACTATTGCCTAATCAAAGCAACTGCCTTCCGATTCAGCTTCTTCCATTCAGCATCGGATTTAGTACCTTCGGATTTATATCCTTCCACAGGATCATACAAGTCCTTGCTATACAACATATCTTCCATGAGGGTCTTCCAAATTGAATAATTTTGGGAATTTAATTTGACCATATTCGGTCCATGAGTATTTTTCTCCATTTAATCAGCACAAAAATAAACAACCAAAGCTCTAGATACTACTTTGTTGGAAAAACTCAACACAGGTTTAAAACAAGAACCTGTCTAACAGCAGAAGCACCAGAAATAATTTTTCCACAACCTGTGCAATTAAATAGGCAATACCAAAGATACTCCAAGCAGCAAATATAATGGCAGAAATTAAATAATCAGACACAAGAATTTTAACGTGGGAAAATCCCCAAAAAGAGGGACAAAAAACTCATGGAACCTAGTCCAGAAAAGTCTTCCACTATCAGAATAATGGGTACATAATCAGTCTTCCTAGTAACACTAGGGCATCTCAACAATCAACAAAATACATCATCAAAACTGATGGAATCAACATAAACCCTCTACAAAGTAGGTATCTCAAATCAGGCAAAAGAGAAGGCAATACAACTAGCAAGTTATATCCTAATGTTCATCTCTACACTAGGAATAACATACTAAAATTTCATAAGAAATAGAACAAGTTTACCAATTTAATAGGATCAAAGTTGGCTTGCCTTTTTCCCCCAAAACCTTCTTCTCTTCGACACCACATTGTTCCCTTTTTTTCTTTTGTTTGTAAATGAGAGAGCCAAGCCTCTCGTTCTCTCTCCCTCCGTGGCTTATATGCCACTTTCTTTGTTTATTTATTTTCCTTTTTTTCTTTTAAAACTTGTGGGCCCCACTTAGTTGGGGACCCACCAACAATATTAACACTTTATATTAAAAAATTTAAGGAATTTTATTATCTTGTTATATCTCTGGTTTTCCATTTGCTTCTTTACATATTATCTTTTCATCATAAGTGTATTCAAAATCTAAGTTGTCATTTATAACCTCTAGTTTTTGATTACAATACTTCTATATACTCTGACTTCTGCTTCTAAACTACCTATTCTCCATGCTAATTTAACCTTCCAATCTTCATAATCAATGTCCAGTTCTCCTTCGATTTCTGGGACACCCCTAGAACTTTCTGCAATAGCTACATTTTCATTTTCTTCCACCCATTTAAAAAAATTGCAATGGTTCTCTTTCTGAAAATATTGAACAACACTGTTAACCCCATAACAAGAGTGAAAGCCAACATGATGGTATCATTCATACAAAATTAAACTCACTTGATATCTTGCACAAGTATGAAACAACCGATCTGGATTCTTTGATGTCCCAAATTTCTTAATCAAAGTTTTTAAACCGCAGAGACAGGTTTCTTCATGGTTTTGCCTTCTTCTTTGCATGGACGGGCTCGAAGTATAACTACCGTGTGAGTGCGACGAAAACCCACCACCGGATCCTCCACTTCTGCTTCCTATCATGGCGTCGAGATCAACTTTCACCTCCAAGAATAGCAGTTGGGTCTGCGACAATGCTCAAGCAAGATAATCGTGTTCTTCGAAGGTTGGGAATTAGAGTTTACTAATTTCATACTTAGGGACCAAATTGATGCAACACCCTAAACATATCTCGTCAGCAATACACATACCATGCCAGGTGTTACGGTGGGCTGCGAGCTCACATTCCACGTCAGCAGATTTCTAACGGTGACGTCACTTGGTTAACGGAAGGACGAACGTGATTTAAAATAATTCTTCCAGGGACTAATTTGATTAAAAAAATTATTCGGAGACGAAAATGAAGATCACGTAATCTTTCAGGGACGAATTTGAGTATAAACCCGTTATTATAAATATACTCAACCTAATTGACAGGTCAAGAAAAAGGTGGAAAGATCCATGATGGCCAAGTAACAGAAATTATCTATAAGGGTACTCATGACCTTCAAAACGTTTTTTTTATATAAATAAGTAAATAAAATATATTAATTCTTATAATATGCATGCAGAAAGCTTAACGAAAATTTATTTTTATATAATATTAAATATGAAATAAATTACAATCTTAAAATAATTAATTGTATTTATATAGATCAACCATTAAAAAATAAGACTAGTAAGTTAATCTATTATTCACCATAATTCTTTTAATTCAAGTAGTACGTACTCAATATTAAATAAAAAAATTTAACAAATATATTTGTTCAATCCTAAATTTTAGAACTATAAATTTTAGAACTAAATTGACTATTAATTCAACATAAACCGCTGGAAGGGTGTAGCAGTTTATGTATATTTGGAATCCGTGGACCTTTCTCGCAGTTTATCTAGTTTAGTGAAAAATCGCATTTGTGTATTCAATATGCAAAAGTTGTATTTTGTGTTATGCAAAATTGCCGCGGTTTTCAACTATTTTGCATATCAACATAAATCGTTAAAAGGGTGTAGCAGTTTATGTATATTTGGAATCTGTGGACTCTAGGGGTGGCAATGGGTAGGGTAGGATAGGGTTTGGATCCAACCCTAACCCTACCCGCGGGTTGAGATTTTATATAAATTCAACCCTATCTTACCCGCAGGTTGAGAATATCTAACCCTACCCGCTCTTAACCCGCAGGTACTCGGTCCTACTCGCGAGTTACAAAAAATATACAACATTATTATATAACTTGATGATAATTTAAAATAGAACTGATTTTTATGTTAAAAAAATATTAAATTATCAATTAATGATTTTCTTTTAGTGGTTAAGGATCTTTTGCATTTAGTGAGAGGTCTTTGATTCAACATCCACTTAAAACATATTTTTATATAAGTATATAACATAAACATATATAGAGTGCGGGTTGGTCGGGTAGGGTTGAGGTTCAACCCGCACCCTACCCGACCTGCACGAGAACCCTACCCGCACCCTATCTTACCCGCTGCGGATCGGGTTGGCAACCCTACCCGATCGGGTGGGGTTGGGTTGGGTACCCGCGCGTAGGGTACATATTGCTACCCCTAGTAGACTCCTCTCACGATCTATATAGTTTAGTGAAAAAATGTATTTGTGTATGTAATATGCAAAAGTTATATTTCAATAAATTTAAAGTCCAAATGTTTTATTTTAGCCATTTATCAATATTTTATTCTATTTGTAATAAATTTCAAGTTGCAGTAAAAAAAGGATTAGGGTTTAGAAAAATAAAAAAATTAGAATAAAAGATCATTTTTATTAATTGAGAATATTTAAAAGGGTTATTTGTAGTCAATAACCTAATTCTTAGTTGACTTAGCAAAGTTACATATCTAATCTAATTTAAATATTGAAATTCAGTTATAATCTGATAGATGAAATCTTTTTCTCTAAACACATAATTGTTTTTTTTTTAAATATAAACAGAAGAAACAGCTTTCTAGAGTTATTACATATTTTTGTTGCATATTTTTTATTTATATATTTAAAAATCACACAGAAAATCATTCACTTATTTTCATAATAAATAATATTTTTAAATTTTAAATATTTTACTAATTAATTTATACTTTTATATCATATATTTAAGCATTTATTAAAAAATAATATTAATATAATAAATATAATATAATAATAAAAAGAGAAAAGGTGATCTGAACAAAATATTGTATGAATTTTTTTTTTTGATAAATAAATTCCATCTGAACAAAATATTGCATGAATTTTTTTATGAAAAGGTGATCTAATACACGTTCTAAAATAGAATTGTAATATATCTAATGTTCAATATTCTTATAATGTACTTATTTCATTGAGAATCTTTAAAGTCAAAACCTCTTCTAAAGAGAAAATAACTCTTCTGAAGTTTTTGGTACTATTGATAACAATACTATTATTTACTAGTCATGAAATTAGCAAAATAAAAAAAGTTAATAATTTTTAATTTAAGTTGATTATTTAAATGTAATATTCCTATATTTGTAAATTTTGGTTTGAATTGATGATCTCTAGTATAGTTGTAAAAATCGGACTGGACCGACCAATTTAACTGAAAAATCGGTGAACCAGACCTAATACCGGTCCGGTCCAGGTTAAAGACTGTTTAAGGTAAAGAATCGAAACGAATCGGTTAAATTCGGAATAAATCAGTGAAACCGATCCGGTTCAAATTCAAACCGCTCGAGTCACAGTTTTGAATATAACATGGATGGAAGATTGTACCGCTCAACTGCAATGCTTCTTATTAAATTATATACAAACTATAATACATATAGCATTTTTTTATTTTATTTATATTCAATTTATTTTATTTATATTCAACATGAAAGATTGTACCACTCAACTGCACTCAACTGCAGTGCTTCTTATTAAATTATATACAAACTATAATACATACGTGTGTAGCAACCCTCAATTTAAAAAAAAATATAAATATAAATAAATTATAATTTATTTTATAAAATTAGAATTCCTTATTTTTTTTTAAAAAAAATTATTATTGTTTTTATTATTAGTAACTGAACTAATTTTATAATAATTTAAATTTAATCAAATCTATATTATTATTATTATTATTATTATTATTATTATTATTATTATTATTATTATTATTATTATTATTATTATAAACATTGGATATAATTTTCATGAATATTATATGTATTATAAGTTTATATAATTTTACTCCCTAGTATTATAAATTTACTGTTGTTATTATATTTATTACGTTACTATTATTATTACTATTATTACGTATATTATTATTATTATTACATGATTATCATTACTATTACTAGTATTATTATTACTATTATTAATTATAAAACATGAAAGTGAAAGGCGGTTTATAATTTACATTAAGTTACATATATATTATTATCATCATTATATATGGAATTGTGTGTATATATATATATCATAAGGCTTGTATAATAATAAAGAAAGCCAAGGCGGTGGCTTATAGGCTTCCTTAAGCCATATATATATATGGAAGAGCGTAAGAGAACGAGGAAAAAGAAAAAAAAGGAAGAGCGTAGCCGAGAGAGGAAAAAAGGAAACTTAAACCCCACCAAACTTCTGGCTTTGATTTCTTGAAATTCGTAACTCCAATCAAAAATCTAATCCGGTAAGAGTATTCGTAACCTCCTCATCTACACGTTGGTACCATTTTTTATTAGTAGAAGTTGACAGTGACGTAACTCCTCTTTCTTTTGAATTTGGCCAACGGGAGTTTTAGGAGGCATAAACGATTCTGGACATTTTTTTCTTCAATAACTCAGTCAAAAAGCTTCTCCGGAGCTTTGAATATTTTGATTCTGTACGAAGGTATGGTTTTGGTTTCTCGTAGTTAATGTTTAATGTCACGTGAAAACTTAGGCTAGAAGACCTTAAGATAGGAATGAACTGAATGTATAATTGATGGATTGTGTATATGGTATAAAATGTGAGGTTTAGCTGTTGTCAATAATTTGGTGTTGAAGTTGGTCGGTTTGGAAAAAGATTTAATATTGGGATTTGTTTGATTATGAAATAATTTGTTACTGGAAATGATTTGAGTGACTGAGAGGTGTTTGGTTTGATAGTTGGGACCCTTGAAGGGTGGCAGAAATTTGAGTCTTAGAGGAGATAATGCCAAAATTTCTTTAAGAATTGGAGTTTGATTTGAGGTGGTCTTTTAAAAAGAAAGAGATTATTATGTGGTTTGTGTATTTGAGACTATTTGTTGACCCTCTGTCGCAAGATGTGACCGGGCACTTTAACTCCCCGGATTCCCCCATGGGCATGCATATAAATATGAACATTGAATATTATTGAGCTTGGAGTTTAACTCCATGGAATACTATATTATTGAGCTTGGAGTGTGACTCCATGGAATATTATATTTGAGCTTGGAGTTTGACTCCATGGAATATTATTGAGCTTGGGGATGCGCGCACAGAGGGACTGTCCAATGGTTAACTACCAGGACTTGCCGGGTTGGATGTATAACCGACAGATGAGACTCATCAGCCATAGGACAGGCATACATCATATGCATTTGTTTGTTTGCTTGAGTGTGCATTGTTTTGGTTTGCTTAACTATTTAATTCTGCTTATCCGCTACTTGTTCTACATGCTGTAAATGCTTCTCTATCTGTGTTTTCCTTGTTTGAACTGTATGTGTATGTTTTCTTAGAAATCCTTCTTGGCGAAAGTGTGAGGAGAGAGGATTGTTTCACCAATGATTCGGAGGATTAGAAGAGACAGAACGTGAATTATTAGATTAAAGTTAGATTCAGAATTAGAACACCTTAGACAACTTACCTAATTTCTGGTTTAGTTGAATTCTTAAGCTGAAATCTGAGTGTCGAAGTTCTAGGAATGCCTCTGGCTTTCCCGAGACCTTTTATGTTAACTATGCGGACACCTTTACCATACTGAGAACCTCCGGTTCTCATCCCATACTATGTTGTTGTTTTTCAGATGCAGGTCGAGAGACACCTCGTTGAGCGTTTGGGTATCCTCTTTACAAGCGAAGAACGGTCTTTTGGACTGTCATATTTTGTTTTAGGCTATGTATATATGTTTATAGAATCTCCGCATGTATATTTTGTGTTTTGTCCCTCCTAGAGGTCGACTTGGAGATACAGGGTTTATTTTGTGGTTTGAGTTTTATTTTGGGTTGTACATATACATAATTATATACTCTGGTCGGCCTTAGCTTCGCAGGTCGAGTCTGGAGCTTGCTATCTGAGTTTTGGAACTCTGATATGTATATATATGTGTTCAGTTATATTTCGATTTTACATGTCCGTTTTACGAATATCCATGCGAGTGTGTCACGATTTTCTGTTTATCAATTTGTTTAGCTTGTTCTTCAAGGCTCCTAAATATGATTTCACCCAACTACATCTATGTAGATATCATTTTCTTTTAGAGGTCGTAATACCTTGCCACCTCTGCTTTACGACTTAAGCGTAAGGCCCTGTGTGGTAGGGTGTTACATTATGGTATCAGAGCAGTTCGTTCCTATAGAGCCTGAGGGATGGACTGATTATGCTTCTGGGCATACTCTGGGTGTGTGTATGTGCTATTAGGATATCTGATTGATATATGTGGCATAAACGTTCATGAGAATGCATTTGGAACTTGAAGCATTAGACTTGCGATATTGAGACTGATCAACTTAATATCACTTGTTTGGTGTGTGAAGGGACCAGATGTCGACTCACGGACGCGGTCGCGGCCGAGGTAGAGGTAGGATAGGCACTGTTACTCCTGGCCTGGCAGGGAATGATCCAGTAGACTTCATGGCTGCCCTGGGAAATATGGCTGCGGCTATGCAGGCGACAGCCGAGGCACTGGGTAATCAGATAAACCAGGGTAATCACGGAAACAATAATGATGAGGACGGTCCCATGACACTTGCTGCATTTCTGAAAGTTCACCCTCCGACCTTTAGGGGAACCTCAAATCCCACAGATGCAGATAATTGGATTCAAGCTATGGAACGGGCACTGCAGGCTCAGCAGGTTCCTGAGGAGCAATGGGTTGAGTTTGGAACTTATCAGCTGCAAGGTGAGGCTCAGCATTGGTGGCAGGGGACACGACGTATCCTGCAGCCAAATGGCGCTGTGATTCCTTGGGATTGGGAGGTTTTCCGAACAGAGTTCTATAAAAAATACTTTCCTAATTCAGCCAGAAATGCCAAAGAACTTGAATTGATGCAGTTAAAGCAAGGACAGATGACTGTTGCTGAGTATACTAGCAGGTTTGAGGAGTTATGTCACTTTTCTCGTATTTGTCAAGGTGCGCCTGATGATTTTGCTGAGTGGAAATGTATTAAGTATGAGGGAGGTCTTCGAAGTGATATTCTGAGCTTCGTTGCACCAATGGAGATCAGAGTGTTTTCAGAACTGGTAAACAAAAGTAGAGTTGCTGAGGATTGTCTGAGAAAGGCGACATCAGATAAGAGTGATCAGCGAATTTTTGTTAGGAGAGATCAGGGAAGGAACTTCGCCCCTAGAGGACAAGATTTTAAACGAGGCGGTTATACCCCACAACCACATTTGGGTCAGAATAACTTCCAGAGATTCAGTAATAATAACAGCCAGGGAAGAGGCAAAGGAAAGCAAGCTCAGACCCCACCGAATGATTTAACTTGTAGAAGGTGTGGAAAGTACCACCCGAATACTCCGTGCAGGGCTGGTTTAGGTGTATGCTATTACTGTGGTGAAGCTGGGCATTTGTCTTGGAATTTTCCAGAAAAGAAGAAGAATCAAGAAGCTGGAAAGGCACAACATCAGGGACGCGTGTTCACTATGACAGCGGATGGTGCTGGAACCGCAGATACTCCGATTAGAGGTAATCACGCACTGATAATCGAAATTTCTGACTGCCTTGCGTAGTAAATAGCACGTAGCATTCATTGTAGTACATTACCGAGTTGTGAGCCTTGTGATTTTCAATTGAGCGATCGACTAAAAACCTCTGAATGGTGAGACAGAACGATAGTTGATCAGCCTAGAAAAGTGACTAAATTCTTGGAGAATAATAATAAGAGTGGCGCAGCAGTAGTGGGTTGAATTATTTTGAGTATACAACTTAAGTTATACATAAAGAACCGAAAATGTTGAGCGTTATGCGGGACAGTTACCTGAAACCCAGAGATGGTAAGTTATGAGGAAGAGACATGACATAGGTTGAACCCGTAATTGATAATCGGTTATGTGTCAAGAGAAAGAGTAAGTTGTGATAGATTTAGTGTCAGAGGCTGAACCAGTTTCGATAGTATTAAGTGTGATGGCACCATTAGAATCAGCAGAACTTAGGAGCTAGATGAAGCGAGTATTAAAAGCGATAAACCCGTCGTTCTAATACCAACCTGCCTTATAACCTTTCTGCATCGAGTTTATCTTGTATATTTCGCTTTGCGTAGACTTTTAAGCCATAAGAATATCCTGAATTTGCAAACTAAACATGTCAAATCCTTCTATTTTTCTTTGACATGTTTAAGAAGGGAAGTTACGTTAGTATGAGTCTCTTCCATTTTATATCAATTTTCGAGGGCGAAAATTTTTATAAGGTGGATAGGATGTAGCAACCCTCAATTTAAAAAAAATATAAATATAAATAAATTATAATTTATTTTATAAAATTAGAATTCCTTATTTTTTTAAAAAAAATTATTATTATTTTTATTATTAGTAACTGAACTAATTTTATAATAATTTAAATTTAATCAAATCTATATTATTATTATTATTATTATTATTATTATTATTATTATAAACATTGGATATAATTTTCATGAATATTATATGTATTATAAGTTTATATAATTTTACTCCCTAGTATTATAAATTTACTGTTGTTATTATATTTATTACGTTACTATTATTATTACTATTATTACGTTTATTATTATTATTATTACATGATTATCATTACTATTACTAGTATTATTATTACTATTATTAATTATAAAACATGAAAGTGAAAGGCGGTTTATAATTTACATTAAGTTACATATATATTATTATCATCATTATATATGGAATTGTGTGTATATATATATATCATAAGGCTTGTATAATAATAAAGAAAGCCAAGGTGGTGGCTTATAGGCTTCCTTAAGCCATATATATATATGGAAGAGCGTAAGAGAACGAGGAAAAAGAAAAAAAAGGAAGAGCGTAGCCGAGAGAGGAAAAAAGGAAACTTAAACCCCACCAAACTTCTGGCTTTGATTTCTTGAAATTCGTAACTCCAATCAAAAATCTAATCCGGTAAGAGTATTCGTAACCTCCTCATCTACACGTTGGTACCATTTTTTATTAGTAGAAGTTGACAGTGACGTAACTCCTCTTTCTTTTGAATTTGGCCAACGGGAGTTTTAGGAGGCATAAACGATTCTGGACATTTTTTTCTTCAATAACTCAGTCAAAAAGCTTCTCCGGAGCTTTGAATATTTTGATTCTGTACGAAGGTATGGTTTTGGTTTCTCGTAGTTAATGTTTAATGTCACGTGAAAACTTAGGCTAGAAGACCTTAAGATAGGAATGAACTGAATGTATAATTGATGGATTGTGTATATGGTATAAAATGTGAGGTTTAGCTGTTGTCAATAATTTGGTGTTGAAGTTGGTCGGTTTGGAAAAAGATTTAATATTGGGATTTGTTTGATTATGAAATAATTTGTTACTGGAAATGATTTGAGTGACTGAGAGGTGTTTGGTTTGATAGTTGGGACCCTTGAAGGGTGGCAGAAATTTGAGTCTTAGAGGAGATAATGCCAAAATTTCTTTAAGAATTGGAGTTTGATTTGAGGTGGTCTTTTAAAAAGAAAGAGATTATTATGTGGTTTGTGTATTTGAGACTATTTGTTGACCCTCTGTCGCAAGATGTGACCGGGCACTTTAACTCCCCGGATTCCCCCATGGGCATGCATATAAATATGAACATTGAATATTATTGAGCTTGGAGTTTAACTCCATGGAATACTATATTATTGAGCTTGGAGTGTGACTCCATGGAATATTATATTTGAGCTTGGAGTTTGACTCCATGGAATATTATTGAGCTTGGGGATGCGCGCACAGAGGGACTGTCCAATGGTTAACTACCAGGACTTGCCGGGTTGGATGTATAACCGACAGATGAGACTCATCAGCCATAGGACAGGCATACATCATATGCATTTGTTTGTTTGCTTGAGTGTGCATTGTTTTGGTTTGCTTAACTATTTAATTCTGCTTATCCGCTACTTGTTCTACATGCTGTAAATGCTTCTCTATCTGTGTTTTCCTTGTTTGAACTGTATGTGTATGTTTTCTTAGAAATCCTTCTTGGCGAAAGTGTGAGGAGAGAGGATTGTTCCACCAATGATTCGGAGGATTAGAAGAGACAGAACGTGAATTATTAGATTAAAGTTAGATTCAGAATTAGAACACCTTAGACAACTTACCTAATTTCTGGTTTAGTTGAATTCTTAAGCTGAAATCTGAGTGTCGAAGTTCTAGGAATGCCTCTGGCTTTCCCGAGACCTTTTATGTTAACTATGCGGACACCTTTACCATACTGAGAACCTCCGGTTCTCATCCCATACTATGTTGTTGTTTTTCAGATGCAGGTCGAGAGACACCTCGTTGAGCGTTTGGGTATCCTCTTTACAAGCGAAGAACGGTCTTTTGGACTGTCATATTTTGTTTTAGGCTATGTATATATGTTTATAGAATCTCCGCATGTATATTTTGTGTTTTGTCCCTCCTAGAGGTCGACTTGGAGATACAGGGGTTTATTTTGTGGTTTGAGTTTTATTTTGGGTTGTACATATACATAATTATATACTCTGGTCGGCCTTAGCTTCGCAGGTCGAGTCTGGAGCTTGCTATCTGAGTTTTGGAACTCTGATATGTATATATATGTGTTCAGTTATATTTCGATTTTACCTGTCCGTTTTACGAATATCCATGCGAGTGTGTCACGATTTTCTGTTTATCAATTTGTTTAGCTTGTTCTTCAAGGCTCCTAAATATGATTTCACCCAACTACATCTATGTAGATATCATTTTCTTTTAGAGGTCGTAATACCTTGCCACCTCTGCTTTATGACTTAAGCGTAAGGCCCTGTGTGGTAGGGTGTTACAACGTGCATTCTATGATGTAGAAATGAAATTGTTTCTACATATATAGAAAGACATGTGTCAATATATTAGTAGTTTACGCTGATGCTTCTTGGATGGAGAAAAATTAATTAAAGTACACAATTATTGATTTCTTGGACCCACAAAAAGAGAGTGTGTGACAGTGTATTTATGACATAGAGATAACTTAAAATTATTACCATATATATGTATTTGTAAATATAAAAATATATTTTATAAAAATATTAATAATTTGAATTAGACCAAACTCTTAAAATTAGAACATTTCAAATAATATGGAAGGTGAACGATCTTAACCGTACTACTTCCATCTACCGACGTTTTTTATTAGAATTTACACTAAATCAATTCAAATAATAACAAGGCGGGATTTGAATCCCCAACACTTACTTAAGCAAATTAGTGAGCTAACCACTAGACCAAATTCATTAATTAGTTAATTAAAACCGCCTATTTCTTCTGTTATTTTGAAACTGCTCATCTTTTCTATTATTTGAAACTGCGTATCTTTCTTATTATTTGAAATATTCTATTTTTAATAGTTTGATTTAATTTAAATTATTAATATTTTTTATTATTTTCAAAAATTATATTTTTATATTTACAAATACACATATCTCGTTTACACTATAAACGAGATAATTTTTTATGTATTTCGTTTACAGTAAGGAGATTTATGAAAATTGAAAAAATACGCATATCTCGATACGGGTAAAATTATCTCGTTTACAGTATAAATAAGATAAGAAATGCTGACGTATTTTTCTAATAATTTTTAAAATTATTTATTTCAGAAAATAAAACATTTATTTAATTTATTATAACAAAAAATTATCACATATTATTTGATTTATTGTTAATAAATAATGGTCTTAATTCTAATCTCTTATCTTGTTTATACCGTAAACGAGATAATTTTACCTGTATCGACTATCGAGATATGTGTATTTTTTCAATTTTCGTATATCTCCTTACTGTAAACGAGATACATAAAAAATTATCTCGTTTATAGTGTAAACAAGATATGTGTATTTGTAAATATAAAAATATAATTTTTGAAAATAATAAAAAATATTAATAATTTAAATTAAATCAAACTCTTAAAAATAGAATAATTCAAATAATAAGAAAGATAAACAGTTTCAAATAATAGAAAAGATGGACAGTTTCAAAATAACAGAAGAAATAGACGGTTTTAACTAACTAATTAATGAACTTAGTCCAGTGGTTAGCTCACTAGTTTGCTTAAGCAAGTGTTAGGGGTTAAAACGTCAGTAGATGGAAGTAGTACGGTTAAAATCGTCCACCTTCCATATACAAATTATTAATATTTTTATTATTTTTATAAAATATATTTTTATATTTACAAATACATATATCTCGTCTACATGGTAATAATTTTAAAATTATTTATTTTAATAAATAAAATATTTATTCAATTTATTAAAATAAAAAAACCTAATACATATATCTCGTCTACATGGTAATAATTTTTAAAATTATTTAATTTAATAAATAAAATATTTATTCAATTTATTAAAATAAAAAAACCTAATAAATTGTCTCTATGTCATAGATATATTGTCACACACTCTCTTTCTTTTTGTGGGTCCAAGAAATCAATAATTGTATACTTTAATTAATTCTTCCCCATCTAAAAACCATCAGCATTAACTACTAATGCATTAACACATGTCCTTTTACACATGTAAAAACAATTTCATTTCTACATCATAAAATGCACCAATACATATAGCATTTTTTTATTTTATTTATATTCACTTTATTTTCATTATAAAATCACTTATTTTTAAATCAATTATATTTTATTTAACTATAAATTTTATTAAATATATACAAATTAAAAAGAAGATAAATAAATTTTTTTTATTAATCATAATTTATTTTTTCTTTTCATGATTATATGATATTTATTAATATTATTTTTTTAATAAATTATATAATAATAGGTAAAACTCACATGCAGTTGTTTTCATATGAAGTTGATAGTTGAAAATCGTTAAATGATATTTAGTCAAACTTGTCAAATCATCTAACGATTCTTAAATATCAACTTCACATAAAAACAATTGTATGTGAATTTTTACTTATAATAACATAATAATAAAATAAATATAAATTAATTAATAAAATATTAAAATTTAAAAATAATAATTATTTTTATAAAAACAAAATAAAAATACTTATAAAGTTATAATAAAAAATAATTAAATTTTATATAATTATTTAATTATACCGGGTTGACCGATTCGACCAGTGACCCACCGATTGAACCAATAATCCAGTGACCTAGTAACCTGACCGATTCGATTACCGGTTCGGTTCTGATAACTATGATCTCTAGTGAGTAGGAGTGGTGGAAGAAAGTTGAGATTTGTTTAATGTAAGAGAAAGATGGATAAAAATTACTCTCCTTTTTTTTTCTATATTTGTATCTATGATTTTAGCAACCAAGATACAAAAACAATTTTGTTCCCATTTCTGTCTTTAAATTTTCCATCTCTATTTCTTTGTCTCTATATTTGTCCCAAAGCACAATCCAAACGGAGCCTTAATTAATGAAGGATGAATCCTCAAAGCTGGATTAGTTGCCTGTAGCAAAAATTTTGGACTTCAAAATTGTCAAATTGATACAATCAATAATGATGAAAAAATGTGTATCTAGACAAACCCTACACTCTTTTCTCCCCATTTTTTTTGTTTGCCTGTGGTGTCTTTCTATGATATGCTCTTTCTGTGGTTTGCATAATAGTTCCTACTATCCTTTTAAACAAAAGAAGCAAAACAAAACCATTATAGAGATATAGACAAGAAGAATATGAGATTCTCTAGCGAGAGAACAATAGCTGATGCTGATTGCTCTACCTGTCTTCTGAAATGTGGCAAACACAAATCCAGGATCATCTCTTGCATTCCATGACATTGCCGGAACTGTAATCTCTCTAGTTTGGTCGAAATGAACATGGTCAGAAAATGAATGGCTGTGAGCACTGAAAATAATCCTGCAGACATGTCAAGGGATCTCATTACTATATTATCATTAAGAAACGATAGGGCATCAACTAGAAAAATAAGGAAGTTCAATATTTGAGCAGCATCCCACTATTACTTGAGGAAAAGTTAAACCAAACCACGTAGAGATATTCAAAATTTCTAAACATTCAATATAAGGATACAAACTGAATTGGCTTTCAGAATTCACATTGCAACAAACTCCCAGTAAACCAGATTATTATCCTGGATAACGATTTGTTTGGTATTTTTATTGAATGCTGGGTGTGTCCTGAAACTTTAGATCGGCTCCTATTGATGATGCTTGTTATGGCACTGCAGTATATGCCATTGTTGTTGGGATTATTTGCTTGGAGCATAATGCTTGCAGTTTAAATGACAAATCTTTTGACAAGCAAGTTTTGTGCAATACAATTTGACATTTGGCATCTATTTGGTGTAAAGCTTATGATCTATGAAGAGGACTTCCCCTCTCAACCATATTGAGAGAATGAAAAGCTATGCTTTATAGATAAATCTGTTGTTTATAGAGAATGAAGAACTATCTTGTATTATCCTTCTTACCTTAATGAAATTTTTCTTTTATCCAGAAAAGAATTATCCTGTATAATAATAGGATAGAACTAAAATTATATACTAATACACAACCATGCAAGTAGTTCATATTCAATACCCACTATTCAAATGAACTCTTACTAAAAAGAACTCAATAGTCAATAATATTAGAGGGGTAACTGAGGGAAAATCAGGGTGAGAATAGCAGATGCCAGATGCATTACAGGCTTCACCGAAAAGATCATTCTGCATAGCCTGCATAGATAAGCTTTGTGGGTTGCAACTGGCCTCTAGGGAGCATGGAACTCTGTCTTGAGAATATGAGGTTTAGAGAAAAGGACCACGTAATATTTAAAAGTAGACGATAATACGCTTATCTCTCTCATTCTGTTCACCCCTAATGTAAATAATCATTTTTGTACCTCCTCGACTTCTCCACCAATCTTCTCTTCTTCAATCTTCCTTTGCCCCAAATGTTCACAACATATGCATGTGGTTAGACTTAATATAATCCAGGTTGGTACAACCATTTGTGAGAGGTTATTTTCATCCTATAGGAGCGTAACAAGAATGATTATTGAAACCCTAAGTTCAACCTCTGTTTATAAGAATTTTGAGACTTGCTCCTTGGAAAAGACCTCCCATCAATGGAGTGGATGAATGATCAATTGCTGATATTTGGCTCGGTAAGAATCAAGTAATTGCTCAGTTTTTGTTTGTTCTCATTGGTCCTCAGGTTTTCTCCATGTGCAGTAAAAAAAATAAAAACCATTTGAGAGACAGGGAAGAAATCGGATAGGAAAAATGTCCGTTTGAGGCAGAGGATGAGTGGCACCTAACAGTTTGCACTATACAACATCATGGATACCAAATCTTTCAATTTTCAACAGCTCAGGGCTCATATCAATATCAAGTCTCAAATCCTAGCAATAACCTCTTTTTTATACCAGCAAAGAGAAACTATATAATTTTTCCAGCAGTATTTAGTTCCAGAAAAATAACTAAGCAAAATACTGAAATAGTAATGGAGAGCAAACTTATGACAAGATGAATTGCAAGTTTGTTGCAACTTTGATAGAAAAAATAAGAGATATCATGTGTGTATTTATTATATGAACACAAAAAATATCTGGAAGTAAAAACCTCAGAGCAACATTGATTACCTTGGCTTCAGAGCTCGTAAAATGTACTCAGAAGCATTTTGCGGAAGGGTATGACGTAATTTGTACAGACCAGCTCCAATATGCTCCCTGATACAACCAGAACAAAATGAAATAGAAAGTCTCAGCATGAATTCTGAAAGAATGTGTTGAATATTGCCTTCAAACTACAAAATATATGTTATTATTTAAACAAATACATAACTAGTTAACTACTGACTGTGTGCATGAATCTCCTAACTTTCTAGAGTACTATAAAACTCAATTTCTTATGAGAGCTTTCATTCAAAAAAAAAAAGAGCAAGAATGAAAATTGAAATCACATGAAGAATTAAAAGATGAGTTAACAATTTAACATACAAATTGATACTTAAATGAATCGGGCTTTAACATATTAGTCCAACACATTTGAGATAAATTTATTAAATCAAAATTCTTTGGGCCAAAATGCATATTAACCTGAAAGAAATGAACATATGAATAAACCAGATGATCCGAAACTATATGATCATCCTAGCTACTACATAAGAAAGCAAGAACATGATGACAGATGACATGACCTTTTCTGAACCGTAGCATATTTTATGATAAGAAAAAAAAAGGTGCAGTATATCATTTATATGAAGGATATCCAGTTATCCACTAACCTGGGTTTTGAGACCTCATTTAACCCCTCAATTAAAGAGATAGGTGATCTCTTTAAAGTATCAATGCCACCTTGGCGCTGGTTTCCTGTTTGTTTCAAAGGAAAATGGAGTAGAATTACAGGTCCTGATCCAGATGGCATGGAGTGAACCCTCCACATGAAGTTATAGTTGGCATCTGTAGTGTTGATAGAATCATTTATTCCTCCTGTTTCATCGAGAAATTCTAGACTTTCCCTCTCTATTACCTTTTCAATACCAAACCGTAAACTATTGTTACCACAGAGTAAGGCCACAGCATTCAGTGTCACAAAACTGATATTATTAATTTCAAATGCACCACAGCCAGAAGGATCCAATCCTGGTAATTTGCTAGAAATCCAGTTAACTTTGTTGAGATCAAGATCACTGCAGTCTCCAATATCCCTATCACCAAGAACAGCATGGAATGGAAGATCGACAAAGGGGCCCAAAATTTGGTAAAACTGCTGAAGCACTGACGTCCATTTGCTTCTTGTCAACTCAGAACCTTTTGCAGATACATCTCCCAAGACAAGAAGCAAATCAGGCTTCAAACTTTCAAAAGATTTCTGGCCAGATGTTGCATTTTTAAATTAAACTGGTTGGATAAATGAAACTAATACGTGGATGTCAATGTTCAAATTCAACAATGAGGTAACCCGGAATTCCAATCTCAGCAGCATGCTTGGCAGCACAAACTCTTGCATACTAGTAAAATTTATCAATTACAAGACTATAAACAAGAAGCCACATTAATCAAGTATCACTGAAGTATAATACGCAAACAAGGAAGGCAGGGAATTTCTCTACTGGTTACATATTACAAAAATATATGTTCCTTAGAAAGCCTAAGGAGATAAAGAGTGTATGTGATCAGATAGTGAAAATTGCATAAATATAAGATGACGGGGTTTAAATTTTTGTGTATCGCAGCATTGTTGAAACTACAATTACTTTACATAAACACATAATAGAGAGAGTAGGAGTCTCATAGGCAGTGTTGGAGACAGTTCCAGCATAAAAGTATAGAGACATTGAGAGACAAAAACCTGTCTGGGAGGGGAGACAGGTAAGATGTCTCTAACTCAGGACAGATGTTCTTTGTACTTTTTGTCCATCCAAAATATGGGAATAGTGGGAACTATGAATATATTTTTTCCGACACTACTATCTCAATATCTATATTTTGTAACCTAGTGATTAGGTTCCTACTTATCTGCCTCATTTAGAATAAAATAAAAATACACATTGAAAAATAGGTTTCTATTTAACAAAAGCACAAGGCTGCTTTTGCAGCCTAAGTGTATACACCTACTCTCAAAAATTTCTCTGTTGAAGCTGAGTTCATACTTCATAACAGTTATCTTATCCAGAAACTAGTAGAAAATGCAAGAGTAAACCTTGAACATAAATTTATTATCAAACATTAATTATTCAAACAAAGAAAACATTCTTCATTCTTTTGCCTCGCCAATATTAAATGAAACTTCTTCAGGGAAGACTAACATGAATCTTTAGAAGACAAGTTAGGAGTCTAATACTTGAGAAATGATTTTTGTACACACATAATGTCATATCATAGCTCATGCCGACATCCACCTCCACCACCCTTAAATTTTGGCCCAATTCTAATGAATCAAAATTAGCTAATTCTAAAGAAATGCAAAAGCTAGAAAAAGTAAAGAAAAGTACTAAATTGCTAAGAATTTCTTTTATTGTCCTTATATCATTCTCAAAAGGTGCTTATAGTACCATATAGGCATATAATGGTAGTAGAACCTTCCACTCCAATCATATCACCTATTGACACCTTGTCAAAATTGTAAAATATCCTAAGTATTTATTATTCGTCCATAACATATAAACATCAACCCATACTCTTAACACGCAAAAACTTATTTTTCACCATAGGAACACCCCACTCTCGGTGTGCTGCTCAACTGCTCAAGTACCATTTCCCTTAATATTATGATGTGAGTAAAATCAGAACATAGCAGCTTACATAATAATTACCAATAAGTTAAACGCACAAGAGAAAGTGAGAAGTCATTCAATAAAAAAACACATCAGAACATTTTAACAAACACCTGGTGCGCAAAACAAAAAACACATTAAAACCCAACACAAGGTTAGTAGCAAAACCTAATTGAAGCAGCTACTATCATTGAACTACAAGGCGAGTTAAGGAAGTACCCTAAAGAACTTGGATATGTAGTAGTCCCTGAAAAAGACGCTTAAATAACCAGACTCAGAGCCCAACAAGAGAAGGTCAGCGACAAGCATGACCTTCAAGTTTTCAGGGTCGTCTTCAAATTTGGGATCTTCAAAGGGGTCAACCAAGTTGCATGCGGGTGTGGAGACCCACTCCTCGAACACAAGGAGGGAGGCTATGGCTACTAGAGACAACACCTTCAACCCAACAGTTAACCCCATTCTTGGATTCGAGTGATGCATGAAAAAAGGGTGGGTTTGGAAGAAAAAATGGGTTACTGGGAACCAGTTGGGTGTGCCATTACTGTGGCAGTATCATCCTCTCGTGTTTGGCTCATCTCGGTCAAATAAATATGGAGCTTAAGCGTAAAGTGACGATTAAAAAAGTATCAATTAGATCCTCTAAAATAGTAAATGGGGACATATATGTCCTTCCTTAAATAAATAATATAAAATTAAATTAAATTATTCATGTATTTCGTTATTTAGAGTAGTGCATATTTTATTATTATCACATGAGTAAAAAAATGATGTAGTTTTAGATAATGAAACATTTATTATCTTTTAAGTTTTCATATATCATTTATCAACTTTTCTCTATTTATCATAATTTTATCAAAATAAGTAAAGTTTCGTTTCAAAAGTTGTTATCTACATGACTATCTTTTGTAGATAGACATGTCAAAATAATTAACAGTACATATAAGCATTACTATTAGGTTTTAGTTGATGAATTGATAAAAGCACATCATGTGTCCACCCTTTACTATCGTAGAGGATTAAATTGATACTTTTTTAAGGGACTAATTTGTCAAAAATCGAAATCTTCAGGGACCTCATTATTACTTTACTCTAATTCTAATTTTGGAAGGAGCCTATTATTCGAGTTAATATTCAATTTGGCATTAAACTTGCATCTCTATCTAGCCTCCAAATTTTGTAAGGGAGCTACTTAGATAAAGACGTATAGAAAAAGATATTTTTTAATATATATATATATATATATATATATATATATATATATATATATATGATATGAGTATTTTAGTCATTTTCTATAATAAGAATATTGTAGTCATTTTCTATAAAAAAATATTATTAATTTAGACCAGTTCAAGATTTGATTCACTGTTTTTTCGGTCAAATTAATTTGTCTGGCCTAATTTTGACAAAAATAATACGGTTTAATTAATTATATGTGTTAACTTTTAATTATTAAAAAATATCTTTAAAAAAAGATATTTTAGACGTCTTTATTTGAGTGGCTCCCATTTTGTAATTGTGTCTCAAATTAGTTCCTCATATCATTTTCAATACAAAAATGCTAATGAAACACTGATATAAAGGTGTCACGCTAAAACCTGTAAAATGATGCAATTTTGATTTTGGCATTTAAATAGTAAAAAAATAGTGTCGTATCACTTGTTTTGTTAAGTAAAGTTTCAATGAGATCAGCTAACTTGACATTCGACCGTCTACGAATGTCAATGAGATCTACTAACTTGACATTCGAGTGTCTATGAAGGCATTCGTTAATATTTGTACATTGAAAATTTTAGGGACTAAATTAAAACTCACATACAGGTTTAGGATCAAGACTAAATTTCATTTTGGTCCCTGAAAAAAATCACGCGATTACTCATTTTGATATCCGAAATTTAAAATTACATATAATGGTCCTCTATATTCAAGTCCGGGTACTAATGTGGTCCCTCGACCCTTTTCGACAATGACTAGATAAACGGAATACTGATATGGCAACTTTCCTACCATGTTGGATAATGACTAAACGACATCGTTTATCCTTTGACGTTAGAAACGTCGTCGCTTTATATACGAAGGGAGAAGAAACGATTTTGACCCAAAATAAATTCTCATCTCTGAACAATGGCGCCAATGAAAGGTTATTGAAATCCTTCGTCACTTCGGTTGAACTAATGCACGGCTATGTTAGAGTGAAAATCATAGTATTTCAGAAGAAGGAGGTTGCTCTCCTCTCGTTCTTAGCCAAGGTAATTATTAATACTGGAGTTTAATGGTTTTAATTTTTTTCAATTTATTTTTAAAATACATGTATCACTGTGCTTTATAGTGCTAGTGTTCTTGTCAATGGAATATCATTATGCTTTCTTGCTAATATTTTTCTAGAATTTCTTTGATTGCTTCTATATTAGACGGGGGGTATTGAGGATGCTCTATTTTTTATGAATGAAACAGGAGATGATATTGATGGAAAAAGGGCTATACAATTTTAAACTAATTTTTGGATTTTGGTTTTCATCTTTGAAGTATGTAAAAAGTAGTATATAATGTATGATATTTGTCTCTGATTCATGATGCTAATGATGTATAATTTTATTCTAAGGTTATATGCTCTCTTTTGTGATTGTGTAGATGACTGAATTGATTGATATTATGATACATCATGGAAGTAGTTTCTAGAAAAATAAAGACGAAAAACTAGTTTATTCTCCAAATAACATGGCTTGCCTGAGTGATATTGCCATGGATACTTTGGACATATTTTATGTGGGGAACTACCACAAAAAATT
The DNA here is from genome assembly GCF_014773155.1 of Arachis stenosperma. Taxonomy (NCBI): domain Eukaryota; kingdom Viridiplantae; phylum Streptophyta; class Magnoliopsida; order Fabales; family Fabaceae; genus Arachis; species Arachis stenosperma. Next base: position 17,581,654 of record NC_080385.1, read on the forward strand.
TAGTTACGGCGAGATACAGAAATGCCAGTGACTTATTCCTAGGAGGAGCCTATAAATTGGTCTAAGGAACCTAGACACTGATAATGAATTCATGAAAATGTGTTACCAAGATCAGAAAACCAAAGAGTTGGTTGACGTGTATTATGAACATGGCGCCTCAATTCCTGAGATATTAGAAGGTAATACTAGATGAAGAAGATGTTAGGCAAGGACCAAGTAAGACTCCACTTTCTAATTCTAAACCCACTTCACTTGATGTTCCCCTTCCAAATTCTAAGCTAAATAAACAAAAGTCTAACTCCAATCCTGGACTAAGTGTAGCTCCAACATCTATCCCTACTACTACCAACATTATTTCTATACTTAAAGTACAACCATCCAAGCTTACCAATATCTCTAATAAGTCCAACAACACCACCAAGTTCTTTATACCTTTCATGATCACCAAGCCTACCAAGATCACCAAGCCCACTAACCCAACTAAATCCACCAAGGCCATGTCCTTAAAAAAATTCACCAACCCCACTAATCCAAAAATTTTTACCAAGTCCACTAACCCAACAAAGTCCACTAAATTCACCAACCCCAAAAAGACCACAAATCCCAACAAACCCACTCAAGCCAGAAAGTCATGCACAAGGTCTGCTTTCAAGAGAAGAATAACACATGTTACTCAAACCTCAGTTAATGATGATGATTCTTCTGACACTTATAAGAGCGCAGAAGATGAACTATATAGGCCAGGTTTGGAGAGTAGCTATTCATTTTTAGATGAAGGGTTTATGGTTATCAAAAGTGGAAGGAATTCTCTTTAAGTATAAACATGTCCTTACCTCTACATTTGCAAAAATTAAAGAGAAGCTTGTTATTGAAGATGATGGACTAGTGGAGAATGTCTCTGATGGAGAAGTTGACATTGGTTTTATTGGTAATGCGAGTGATGGTGCAGAATTTGGACTTGATCTTAGTGCTGATTCTGATAGGGCTAATTCGTGGCATTTTAAAGAGATGAAGACCCCTTTAAACTATAATGAGGAGCTAATAGATATTAACTCAGATGATGATTATCCATTGTTTAGAGAGGATGGTAGGTTTGGAGAGTTAGTGCTGGAGGTTGGTATAAAATTCACCTCCAAATGAAAGTTTAAAGAGGCTATTAGGGAATACACAATTCAAGAAGGAAGGAGGATCAAGTTGAAAAACAATGATAGTAAAAGAATGAAGGTTGTGTATAGAATAAAAGAATGTCCATGGCTGACGTATGTCTCAAGAGACGACGAGGATATTTGTTGGCAGATAAAGACATTCAACAGTGATCACACTTGTCCTAGAAAGGACAAAACAAGAATGCCAACCGTAATTGGGTGTATAGTAAGTAGGTGAAAAAGGGTTAGAAAGTACCCAACAAGTATTGTAAGGTGATGACATATTTCAAGAGAAGATTTGATATTATTTTGAATAAGAATTTAATCTCTAGGGCATTGTGTGATGCGATGAGTATCGTGTATGGTAATGAAAAAAAGCAGTACACGATGGTGCAAGATTATGGTCTGACATTGCTAAAAGTAAATCCTGGATCAACTGTTCATATTTCAACCATTCCTCAACCAGATGAGACCGTGATATTTGATAAAATGTATAAATGTTTAAGTGGTTGTAGGGACGTGTTTATAACTGGATGTTGGTCGTTGATTAGGTTGGATGGTGCCTTCTTCAAGACTCAATTTGGTGGCCAAATTCTATCCGTGGTTGGACAGGATGCCAATCATCATATATATGTCATAGCCTGGGCAGTTGATGATGTAGAAAACAAAGATAATTGGAAATGCTTCCTCAAGTTGCTTCACCAAAACTTAGAATACTACAAGGACAAAGAATGGTGCTTCATATCCGACATGTAGAAGGTAACATTTACATAAATTTTTTCAACAAAAACTTTAATGTTTGTGCTCATTGTTGTAACACTTGCTGAGTATACTTTAATATTTTTTTATATACTTGCTGCAGGGATAATTTTCATATTTTATGTTATTATTGTTGCAAGTTAGGAGTGTTATGTACTATTATTTTTACATAAGGTTTTTCAACAAGAACTTCAATATTTGTCTTCATTATTATTTATGATGGAGAATATACTTGCTGTAATTGTAATTGTTATATTTTGTATTGTTATTGTTGCAAGTTAGGACTGTTCTGTACTATTATTTATATTGATAACACTAGTTTTCGATTGGATTATCTATGTATCAGGTATCATATGAAAACTTTTATTCTCTTAAACTTTGATAACAATAGTTTTCACTAGTTTCTCTCACTCTTAACTATGAGTTATTTTTGTACTTAATCTTTTAACCTTCATTTGTCCTTGCACAATAATTATATTAGAAGGAAGGCTTTTCCTTTCTAACAAATAAGTTTTAAGGTACATTGAATTATTTAGTTAGTATCTATCACTTATTTAGTTTGACCAAATTAATATAAAAATGGATGAATAAATCTATTTTTGCGTCATGTCATGTCATCTATAAGATAATTAGAATTCAAAGGGCATAATTATTGGGAGAAAAAAATTGAAATAGTTATATTGAAATACTTATAGCTTTGGTTTATATCTAAAAATGTATTGTTGTTGTTGTTCTTAGGTTAGAAATTGTCTATATGATTCTTGTGTTGTTGTTGTCTATGTTGACATGGACTGACTTGATGCACAATTTTAAAAATTTAGGAGACTGTTATGTACATAATTGTCCAAAATGTGAAGGACTTTCATGAAAAATCCTACTAAAAGTGAGGGATTGTTATGGGAATCGATGATATTAATTAGGGACTATAATGGAGAGTCTTACGCATATGAGATTATGATAATGGTTTTTATGGCAGGGTTTGATTTCTGCATTAAAGGAGGTGATGCCTAACGTGTATCACCAGTTTTGTGTTTGGCATCCATGGACAAACTTCAATAAGAACTAAAAAGATTTGGAATTAAGGGATTTACTATGGGAATATGTTTGGGCTACCACATTTCAAGAGTTTAGGGACACCATGGACAAGATCAAAGGATCAGTGAGGATGCTTGGACATATCTAAACAAGTGACCAAGAGAGTTATGGACTAAGTGCCAATTTAGTCATAAGCTAAAGTTGGACAGCATATGCAACAATGCATGTGAGATGTTCAACTCCAAGATTAAGGAAGCAACAACAAAGCCTATCATTACTCTTTTGGAGGAGCTTCGAATGTTTGTCATGAGAACCATCGCAAGGAACAAAATAAAATTGAGCAATCATGTCGAAAAACTACCACCAGTTATCAAAAGTTGGTTGAAAAAGTGAGAAAGAAATACAAGAACTATCACCCTATATGAATAGGAGATGATGGATATGAAAAATTTGAGATTCATAGATATCCCACAAAATCATGTTGTTGATTTGAGAAAAAAATTATGTACATGCCAATTCTAGATACTGAGAAAATAAGTAAATTATGAACAAGCCACCAGAAGATTTTTGTCATCCATTGATGACTATGGATGCATACAAAGTAACATATAACCATAACATAAATCCAATACCTGGACAACCTCTGTGGGAGGTTTCAGAGTTCAATAAGCCACGTGCACCAAAGGTTAAGAGGCCACTAGAAAAATTGAAGATGAAAAGAAGAATGGATTCTGATAAAAAAATATGGAGGTGAAAAGAGATCGATGCTTGACACTAAAAAAAACGATAACACTCATTTGAAAAGGCGGCTTGAAAATTTTACTTGTAGTTACTGTAGTGATAAAGGTCACACCAAGAGAGGTTGCAAAAAGAAGAGATTGGCTAATACAGTTGCTGCAGCTGCTACTGCTGTTGCGGTGGCTGAGGCTACTGCAAAAAAACAAAAAGAGCAAAGTGGAGAGTGATTCACCAGCCGATCAAACATGTGCTGCTGTCTCTGATGGAACCAACCAAGAAGCTGAAGGAGGAAATGTGCTACCTATTGATGCAACACCTATTGCTAAAGCAGCTAGTGATGTTCAACCAGTCAAAATTAAGTTGTCTCAATCCACCTATTCTGAACAAGAGGACTTTCAGTAGGTAAAGATATAAATGACATTATTATATCATAACCTATTACTGTAAGCTAGCTTCAAAACTTGAATATTTCTACAACATATAGGTTGCTGGAAATATAAGGCCTACAAAATTGCCGGCAAAAAGAAGAAACTATAATAGAATTAAAAAAAATAGAAGCTACCAAAATAAGGACAGAATCCTTGAATCAACCCACAGAAAGTCACAGCTCCTGAATCATCCACGAAAAGAGCATGTAGATTTGCAAAAAGTAAGGATAAAATTGTAAAATAGCTATTGTAATAAAGGGGATAATCCCCTATAAATAAGGAAATGGCAGAAGGTGTTAAAGCATTTACTTTTATACACACAATTTCTCATATTCGGTAATATCTAAAGCTTTCGTTGCAGTCTTTATATTTTCAGCATATTGAAGGACTAATAGCTAAAGATCAAGGATAAGAGTTTGTTACAGGAAATTAGCTAGATTAATATCTTTAGAAATTTGTTACAAGTTAGTTAGATTAGTATCTTTCACACCAAATGTAGCTAATATCTCCTCTCTGGTTTATGTATAAAAGCACTACACTACTTGTACCTAATATACAAAAAATATAACGCTCTTTTAGTTTCTCTTTTATCATTGTTCAATCACTTTTTCTCTTACTATTTCACAAATCACAATCTGATAATCATCTTTGTATTTCTTTCAAGCTTCTGTATTATAATAGCAAACGAGCTATAACTCAAATGACATAGTCTTTTCATCCCCACCTAGAAATTTTGGGTTCGAGTTTCACTCTTAATGTAACAGCCCAGACCACCCGCTAGCACGACATTGTCCGTTTTGGCACACAAGGCCTCACGGTTTTGCCTTTGACGATAGGGATGATAGCCGAAGCCCCCCACAATCACTCGTCAAAACGCGTCATGCTAGGGAGAGGTATCCACACCCTTATAAGGCATGCTTCGTTCTCCTTCCCAACCGATGTGGGCCTTACAATCCACCCCCCTAAGGGAGCCCAGCGCCCTCGCTGGCACATCGATCCGGGTTCTGGCTCTGATACCATCTGTAACAGCCCAGACCACCCGCTAGCACGATATTGTCTGCTTTGGCACACAAGGCATCACGGTTTTGCCTTTGACGATAGAGATGATAGCCGAAGCCCCCCACACTCACTCGTCAAAACGCGTCATGCTAGGGAGAGGTATCCACACCCTTATAAGGCATGCTTTGTTCTCCTCCCCAACCGATGTGGGCCTTACATCTGTAACAGCCCAGACCATCCGCTAGCACGATATTGTCCGCTTTGGCACACAAGGCCTCACAGTTTTGCCTTTGACGATAGGGATGATAGCCGAAGCCCCCCACACTCACTCGTCAAAACGCGTCATGCTAGGGAGAGGTATCCACACCCTTATAAGGCATGCTTCGTTCTCCTCCCCAACCGATGTGGGCCTTACAATTGTAACACCCTACCACACAGAGCCTTACGCTTAAGTCGTAAAGCAGAGGTGGCAAGGTATTACGACCTCTAAAAGAAAAGGATATGTACATAGATATAGTTGGATGAAATCATATCTAGGAGCCTTGAAGGATAAGCTAATCAAAAACGATAAACAGAAAATCGTGTCACACTCGCATGGACATTTGTAAAACGAACAGGAAAAAAAATCAAAAGGAAGCTGAAAACATATATATACATATCAGAGTTCCAAAACTTAGATAGCAAGCTCCAAACTCGACCTGCGAAGCTAAGGCCGGCTAGAGTATATGATTATATATATATATATACACAACCCAAAATAAAACTCAATCCACAAAATAAACCCCTGTATCTCCAAGTCGACCTCTAGGAGGGACAAAACACAAAATATACATGTGGAGATTCTATAAACATGTATACATAGCCCAAAATAAAGATATGACAGTCTAAAAGGTAGTTCTTCGCTTGAAATGAGGATATCTAGACGCTCAACGGGGTGTCTCTCGACCTGCATCTGAAAAACAACAACATAGTATGGGATGAGAACCAGAGGTTCTCAGTATGGTAAAGGTGCCTGCATAGTTAATATAAAAGGTCTCGGAAAAGCCAAAGGCATTCCTAGAACTTCGACACTCAGATTTCAGCTTAAGAATTCAACTAAACCAGAAATTAGGTAAGTTGTCTAAGGTATTCTAATTCTGAATCTAACTTTAACCTAATAATTCACGTTCTGTCTCCTCTAATCCTCCGAATCATTGGTGGAACAATCCTCTCTCCTCACACATTCGCCAAGAAGGATTTCTCAGAAAACATACACATATAGTTCAAGCAAGAAAAGCACAGGTAGAGAAGCATTTACAGCAAGTAGAACAAGTAGCAGATAAGCAGAATTAAACAGTTAAGCAAACCAAAACAATGCACACTCAAGCAAACAAACAAATGCATATGATGTATGCCTGTTCTATGGCTGATGAATCTCATCTGTCGGTTATACAGCCAACCCGACATGTCCTGGTAGTTAACCATTGGACAGTCCCTCTGTGTGCGCATCCACAAGCTCAATAATATTTCATGGAGTCAAACTCCAAGCTCAAATATAATATTCCATGGAGTCACACTCCAAGCTCAATAATATTCATGGAGTTACACTCCAAGATCAATGATATAGTATTCCATGGAGTTAAACTCCAAGCTCAAATATAATATTCAATATTCATATATATATATATATATATATATATATATATATATGCATGCCCATGGGGGAATTCGGAGAGTTAAAGTGTCCGGTCACATCTTGCGACAGAGGGTCAACAAATAGTCTCAAATACACCAGCCACATAATAATCTCTTTCCCTTTTAACATATTACCTCCAATCAAAACTCCAATTCTTAAAGAAACTTTGGCAATATCTCCTCTAAAACTCAAATTTCTGCTACTCTTCAAGGGTCCCAACTATCAAATCAAACACCTCTCAGTCCTTCAAATCATTTCCAGTAACAAATTATTTCAAAAAGTCAAACAAATACCAATATTAAGTCTTTTTCCAAACCGACCAACTTCAACAGCAAATTATTAACACAACTAAACCTCACATTTTATACCATCTGTAACAGCCCAGACCACCCGCTAGCACGATATTGTCCGCTTTGGCACACAAGGCCTCACGGTTTTGCCTTTGACGATAGGGATGATAGCCGAAGCCCCCCACACTCACTCGTCAAAACGCGTCATACAAGGCCTCAAGGTTTTGCCTTTGACGATAGGGATGATAGCCGAAACCCCCACACTCACTCGTCAAAATGCGTCATGCTAGGGAGAGGTATCCACACCCTTATAAGGCATGCTTCGTTCTCCTCCCCAACCGATGTGGGCCTTACAATCCACCCCCCTAAGGGAGCCCAACGCCCTCGCTGGCACATCGATCCGGGTTCTGGCTCTGATACCATCTGTAACAGCCTACACCACCCGCTAGCACGATATTGTCCGCTTTGGCACACAAGGCCTCACGGTTTTGCCTTTGACGATAGGGATGATAGCCGAAGCCCCCTACACTCACTCGTCAAAACGCGTCATGCTAGGGAGAGGTATCCACACCCTTATAAGGCATGCTTCGTTCTCCTCTCCAACCGATGTGGGCCTTACAATCCACCCCCCTAAGGGAGCCCAGCGCCCTCGCTGACACATCGATCCGGGTTCTAACTCTGATACCATCTGTAACAGCCCAGACCACCCGCTAGGACGATATTGTCCGCTTTGGCACACAAGGCCTCACGGTTTTACCTTTGACGATAGGGATGATAGCCGAAGCCCCCCACACTCACTCGTCAAAACGCGTCATACAAGGCCTCACAGTTTTGCCTTTGACGATAGGGATGATAGCCGAAGCCCCCCACACTCACTCGTCAAAACGCGTCATGCTAGGGAGAGGTATCCACACCCTTATAAGGCATGCTTCGTTCTCCTCCCCAACCGATGTGGGTCTTACAATCCACCCTCCTAAGGGAGCCCAGTGCCCTCGCTGGCACATCGATCCGGGTTCTGGCTCTGATACCATCTGTAACAGCCCAGACCACCCGCTAGCACGATATTGTCCGCTTTGTTATACAAGGCCTCACGGTTTTGCCTTTGACGATAGGGATGATAACCGAAGCCCCCTCACACTCACTCGTCAAAACGCATCATGCTAGGGAGATGTATCCACACCCTTATAAGGCATGCTTTGTTCTCCTCCCCAACCAATGTGGGCCTTACAATCCACCCCCCTAAGGGAGCCCAGCGCCCTCGCTGGCACATCGATCCAGGTTCTGGCTTTGATACCATCTGTAATAGCCCAGACCACCCGCTAGCACGATATTGTCCGCTTTGGCACACAAGGCCTCACGGTTTTACCTTTGACGATAGGGATGATAGCCGAAACCCCCACACTTACTCGTCAAAACGCGTCATGCTAGGGAGAGGTATCTACACCCTTATAAGGCATGCTTCGTTCTCCTCTCCAATCGATGTGGGCCTTACACCTAACTTTGAAAAAAAATTATGATAAAAATATTTGTCAACGAGTTATAATTCAAATGGCTAATCTCCCCATCCCCACCTAGAGATCTCGGATTCGAGTTTCACTCTTAACTTTGAAAAAAAAAACCTTTTTTATTATAATACAAGTTCGTATTTTGTTCATATTATAAGTATTATTAGATAATAATTATCATCATTAGTTCAATAGATATTACTCTATTGTTAATATTGCTTTTGCTTAATTTATATTTTATTAATTTAAATTTTTACTTTATTAATAAACTGTTAAGATTATACAATTAAGCTTTCAAAAAAAATACTAAAATTTGAACTTTAATTATTTGATATATGAGTTTAAATTCTATTTTGACTTTACTCACAAATTCATAAGTCTAAAGAAATGAGTTTTATTTGACTCATGTTGTAAAATAAATAAATAAAAAAGAGAAAATAAATATAAAATAAAGAAGTATGAATAAGTATTAATATCCACCAATATTATTATTTCAACAAAATATAGATGATATGTGTGTGTGTGTTTGATGTTGTTGCTGTGTGTATATTGTCTCTGACTATGCCTCTTATTTATACTTATGTAAGTTTAATTTTTTCAAGCTTTGGAAAGATGGCACTGTCTATCATTAAATATTTGTATCGTCCAAGTGATTTTAATTGGAGGAATAATTGATGGTCATCCATATTGTAACATTCCCACTTGGATGACCATTATGAATATGCCTCATTAAAACCTTATTAAAAAAATCTAATTGGAAAAAATTTTAGTGAAGGAAAAAGAGTACAATATCCTTTGTGATGAGCACTGCCTCATTAAAAATCTTGTCAAGAAAAATTCATCAGGAACAAAAATCTGACCAAGAAAAAAAGAGTACAGCCTCCCTCTCTTGTCGACATCATTTAATATCTCAGAATCAGTGCATCCCAATCTGATGTATCAATCTTTCAAAGGAGGATTTTAGAAGTGACTTTTTAAATAAATCTGCCAGATTTTTGCTTGAGCGTATCTGTTGGATATCAATAGTTCCTTGATTTTGAAGGTCATGAGTGAAGATGAATTTATGAAAAATATGCTTTGTTCTATCACCTTTGATGTATCCACCTTTACGTTGAGCAATGCATGCTGTATTATCTTCAAATAAAACTATTGGAACTATTTTATGGTCAATCAGTCTACATGATGACAAAATATATTGAATTAAACTCTTGAGCCAAAAACACTCGCGACTTGCCTCATGTATCGCGAGTATTTCAGCATGATTAGAAGATGTTGCCGTTATCGTCTGTTTTGTAGACCTCCATGATATAGCTGTATCACCATATGTGAATAGGTATCCTGTTTGAAATCTTTCATTGTGTGGATCAGACAAGTATCTTGCATCTGCATAGCCAACTAATTGTGACTTGGATTCATATGAATAAAACATCTCCACATCAACTGTTCCATGAAGATATCGAAAGATTTGTTTGATTCCATTCTAATTTCTTTTGATTGGAGAAAAACTATACCTTGCTAGTAAATTCACAACAAATGATATGTCAGGTCGTGTATTATTAGCAAGGTACATTAGCGCTCCAATGGCACTAAGATATGGTACTTCAGGACCAATGACATCTTCATTTTCTTCTTTAGGACGGAATTGATCTTTTTCCACGTCCAAAGATCTTACGATCATTGGGTACTTAATGGATGTTATTTATCCATATAAAATATGTTCAAGATCTTTTTGTGTATGTTGTTTGATGAATAAATTTATCATTTTTTGTATGCTCGATCTGCAGGCTAAGACAGAATTTAGTCTTTTCAAGATCTTTCATTTCAAACTCTTCTTTTAGAGATTTTATAATTATTAGAATCTCTTCAGCGGTTTCAATAATATTTAAATCATCAACGTACATAGCAATTATAATGAATCCAGATGCAGATTTCTTTGTGAGACCACATGCGCATATATCATCATTTTTAAATCCGTTTTTGGCCAAATACTCAGTAAAACAATTATACCACATTTGTCCATATTGCTTTAGACCATATAAAGATCTTTGCAATTTTATTGAGTATAACTTCTGTGAATATTCATTGGATGATTTAGATATCTTTAATCATTTAGGGACTTTCATATAGATATCACAATCTAATGATCCGTATAAACAGGTCGTTACCACATTCATTAGATGCATATATAGTTTATGGTATGTGGATAAACTGATCAAATAACGCAAAGTTATTGCATCTACTACAGGAGACTATGTTTCTTCATAACTTCATTTGTGAAAAACCTTGTGCGACAGGTCGAGCTTTGTAGCCTATAACTTCATTTTTCTCATTTCATTTTCTCACAAATACCTATCTGTATCCAACAGGTTTTACATCTTCTGGTGTACATACTACAGGTCCAAATACTTCACGTTTTGCAAGTGAGTCTAACTCAACCTTTACAACTTCTTCCCATTTCGGCCATTCATTCTTTTGTCGACATTCTTCGACTGGTCTTGGATCAAGAACCTTACTTTCATGCATGATTTGTAATGCCACATGATATGAAAATATTTCATTGACAATTGTTTTTTTCGGTTTTATTTTTCTCATGTAAAGACCTAATTTATTGAGATATCATTTTCACAATTTTTAGTATTTCTAGGTATCTGAACATCTTTTTGCGTTAAAACTATATCAGAATTTTGGACAACTATATGTATCTTTGCTATGTCTTTATCCTTTTCAACATGAATAGTATTTACCTCTTTTATTTGAGAATTTTTGTCTTTGGTACCGATAGGCCTACCATGCTTCTGACGTGAATTTATTTTGGTGGCCATTTGTCCGACTGGGATCTCAATTCGAATTAGAACATTTTCAGGTGGTATATAAGATTTAGTAATCATTTTCATATCAGAAAATGCATCAGGCAATTCATTTGCTATTCTTTGCAAGTGTATAATCTTTTGAACTTTTAGTTCACATTACCCTGATCAAAGATCTAAATGCATCAAGAATGATGCATTTCAATTAAGTTCTTTTTCAAAAAGCTTATTCTCTCCCCTTAATATTGAAAATTTTGATTCATTAAAATGACAATCTGCAAATTGAGTTTTAAACAGATCTCCTGTTTGTATCTCAAGATACCTCACTATAAAGGGAGAATCATATCCCACATAAATTCCCAATTTTCTTTGAGTTCCTATTTTGGTACGAGAAGGTGGGACAATTAGAACATTTATCGCATACCAAAATATCCTCAAATGGAAAAAATTTGGCTGCTAGCCAAAAACTAATTACATAGGAAATAATTGATAGTAACTTATTAGCCTCAATCGAATAAGTGCTGCAACATGTACAATGGCATACCCCAAATAGAGGTTGGGAGATTCGTTCTCATAAGTAAGGGTTTAGCAATTAATTGGAGGGGTTTAATAAGTGATTTTACTAATCCATTTTGTGTATGAACATGAGCTACTGGATATTCAACGCTTATTCTGTTAGCCATACAATAAGTATCAAAGACTTGGAAAGTGAATTCACTAGCATTATTAGGACAAATTGCTTTGATTGAAATTTTAGAAAATGTGCTTTTAATCGAACAATTTGAGCAAGTAATATCGCAAATGCCAGATTGTGCGAAGACAATAGGCACACATGTGACCATCTCGAAGATGCGTCTATTATGATCATAAAATATCTAAAAGATCTATATGATAGATGAATAAGTCCACATATATCATCTTGAATCATTTCTAGGAATTCAGGAGTCTTAAATCCAATTTTTACTGGTGATGACCTTAAAATTAATTTTTCTCGAGAACATGCAACACAACAAAATTCACTAGATTTAAGAATTTTTTGGTTTTTTAGTGAATGTCCATGGGAATTTTCAATAATTCTCCACATCATGGTTGTTCCAAGATGTCCTAATTGATCATGCCAAATTATAAATTCATTTGGGTTAGTAAACTTCTAGTTTACAATGGCATTGTGATATAATTGTACTAATTTTAGTATAATATAACCCAGAAGAAAGTGAGGACAACTTTTCTAATATAATATTTTTATTTGAATCATGAGTTGTGATACATAAGTACTCATGATTTTCCTCATTCATTGTTTCAATATGATATTCACTTCAACGAATATCTTTAAAACTCAGCAAGTTTCTTAGAGACTTGGTAACCAATAGTGTATTATTTATTATGAATTTTATTCCTCCGAGAAACAAAATTATAGCTCTTCCGAAGCCTTCTATCACATTGTTTGATCTAATAATAATATTAAGAGTTAAGTACTTTTTTCGTCCCTAAAGTCTGAGGCCAAAATCAAAATCGTCCCTGACCTTTTTTTTGTTAAAATCATCCTCTATGTTATAAAACGTTATAAAATCGTCATTTTCTACTTCAATTTTAATTGTTTTACCAAATTACACTTAATAATTAATAAAAATAATATTAAAAACAAAAACAATCACCCCTCCCCTAACACCCCCCCACCGGTATCTCTTCACTTTCTCCCCTCCCCATCCCCTTCCTCCTATCCCTCTTCGGAACCCCCCAACCCCAAAGAAGTCCTCTCAGAGACACCCAAATGGAACCTACCACCAACCTTCTCCAAATTCCAACCCCACAAACCCAAACCTTCCATACAGAGAACAATAACATGATAGCATTACCATTAACAGCAGCAATTATAGCATTGTTCCTAAAATCGCATGATCCTAAAGTATTAAGATTGTTACTACTAGCAATTTCATTATTGGTCCAATAATCTCAATGTGCTTGCTGTTGTGGATGATGAACTGCATTGAATCCAACGTTATTGTTCAAGATTGAATAAAAATTAGAAAAAGAAGAAGTTGAAGAAGCATAATCCCAATGTTCTTGCTATTGTGGATGATGAACAGCGTTGAATCCACCATTATTGTTCAAGATTGAAGAGAAATTGGGAACCCTAATTTGCATTGGAGCCATAACTGAAGAAGAAGAAGAAGCAAGTGGTGATGGTGCGTCGGTGAGGCTTGTTCAGAGCAGGGACCAAATGGGGAATGTATTATCGAGGAATCAGACTCGACGCCGTGACGCCGGTGAGAATTCCAACTGGCATTCTAGGTCTCCGGCAACCCGAACCGACAATAGAGCAACTAGATCTGTCGTGGATCAGAGCCAATCTAAGAGGAACAAATCAGTCCCCTGCAAGGGTGAGGCAGGCCGCTGCACCGGCAGTTGAGAATGGTGACCGGAAAATGGATTATCCGGCCATGGAGGAGGGAAAGTGGTCATCTTCAGCTAATAATGAGTCTCTGAAAGGGGATGGAGGAATGGTTGGAGAGGGAAGAAAGTGAAGAGATACCTGGGGGGTGGGTTAGGGGGGTTGTTTTGTTTTTGTTTTTAATATTATTTTTATTAATTATTAAGGGTAATTTGATAAAAATAAAATAAAATTGAAGTAGAAAAGGACGATTTTATAACGTTTTATAATATTGAGGATGATTTTAATAACAAAAAAAGGTCTGAGACGATTTTGATTTTGACCTCAGACGTGAAGGACAAAAAAAATACTTAACCCTAAATAATATTAATATATTCTTCTTTTGGTACAAGATGAGTAAAATATATATTACTTTTGAGAATGGTATGCGAACTTGCACTATCCGCAAGACAAACATCTTCATTATATATCCTTGCCATTTTTTTCAAAGACAAATAATAATAAAATAAGTAGCAGTACATGCAGAATAAAATTGTATTCCTGATTGAAATTGTTTTTCTAAAAAGTAATGTACATAAAAATAGTATCATATACTAAAATATTATTATTATTACTATTGTTATTATTTCAGAACTTGACACATTTAGTGATTTTGAAATTCATAAATATAAATATTTTATTAAATATTATTTATATACGTCATACTTAAAATTTAAATACATTGGGAATAAAACTTAACAAAAAAATTTACATTATTTATTTATATAAATACTTAACAAACCAAAATATTAAACTTTTCTATCATTGATCAAATGGATAATATGTCTTCCAGGATCCTCAAAGAAATCAGATATTTTATAATGAGTTGTGTAATTTTTAGCAACATCCTTTGAAACAAAATTTGTCTCATTTCCTTTGACATCTTTTTTCAAAAATGCTTGATAAAGATCAACTAAGTGCCTTGGGATACGACAGGTACGTGACCAATGACCCTTTCTACCACAATGGAAATATTTATCCTCTGTTGATTTATTTTACCCATTACTTCTTTCTTTATCCCACTTCTGATGATATCCTTTCTTGTAAACATAATTTTTCTTCTTTCCACAATTTTTCTTGTTACCAAAACCTTGTCATTTACCTCTTCGGTGGTTATGATCTACCGCATTTGCTTCAGGAAATGGGGTGGCGCCAGCTGAGCGCGCTTCATGATTTCTTAAGAGTAATTCATTGTTACGTTCAGCAACAAGAAGGCAAGACAGTAGCTCAGAATATTTTTTAAATTCGTTTTCTTGATACTACTGCTGTAGAAGCACATTCAAAACATGGAAGATCGAGAAAATGTTCTCTAACATGTCATTATCAATTATTTTTTCCCATAATTTCATTCGTAAGGTAATTCAGAACATTGCTGAATTGTATTCATTTATGGATTTAAAATCCTATAGACGCAAGTGTGTCTACTCAATATTAGGTTTGAGGAAGTATCATTGTTTTTTTATAATTATACCTTTCTTCAAAGTTCTTCCACAGATATGCACAATCTTTTAGTGCGAGATATTCATTTTTCAATCCTTCGTTAAGATGATGACGAAGAAAGATAATAACTTTGGCTTTATCATTTTGGGATGCATTATTTTCAGCCTTAATGGTATTGCCAAGATCCATTGAATTAAGATGAATTTTGGCATCTAATATTTATGATAAGTAGTTATTTCCAGATATATTAAAAGCATTAAATTCAATATGAGAGAGCTTTGACATAAGAAAAATTTATTACACGAGTCTTCCTAAAATTTGATCAAAGTCTCGTGCTAATAACGTGTTGTAAAATAAATAAATAATGAAGAGAAAATAAATATAAAATAAAGAAGTATAAATAGAAGACTCTAGTATTAATATCCACCAATATTATTATCTCAATAAAATAAATGATATATATATATATATATATATATATATATATATATATATATATATATATATATATATATATATATATAGGATTTTTTTCGTATATAAAATAAAATAATTAATTATTTCCCAAGAAAAGATTTTTCAGCTTTATTTTCAAGGATACGATTTTTTTTGGGAATAAGAGCAAGTTCGCCGCACCCCTTGGCAAACTCTATGATTTATATAGAGTTCGCCGCATCCTCCGGCAAACTCTATGATAAGTTCACCACACTATTTAAGCTGGTGGGACCATTTTTATTTTGTCCCTTTCTTCTTCTATTTTCCAATCCAAATTTTCTCTATTACTCTTTTCTGTCTTTTCGACATTCGTAAAGTTTAGTGTGGGCAATTTTCTCAGTTCCAGGTTAGTAAATAATAGTCTATTTTTTATCTTAATTAGAATTATTTGGTTTACTATTTATATGTTAGATAAAATTGTTAGTTATAGATTATTTATTGGTTAGAATAACAGATTTACAGTTTACATGTTAGTTAGTTAGACGTACTTTTAAGTGTTGTTATGTTAGGTAAATTATTTTATGTTACCATTTTTTTAGTATAGTTACTGTTTATTGTCTATAAACATGTTAATGAATATAAGAAAGTATATTATTAGTTAATTTAGTCAGAGTTATCAGCTTGCATTGTGAATTAAAAGGTAATTAGTGGAATAATTAATTAGGTTAACTTAGATAAGAAAGAAACGTGAGTAATAAAATATAGAGTTGAGTTAGTTATAAATTAATTAGTTACATGACGACGTCAGTTAAATAGGTTAAACTTAAAATTAGTAGGGTTATAAGCTATTTTTCATTTAGTTTATTTTTTAATAACCTAGTGTGTGATTTTATTATACTAGATTGTGTTTCGATGGAGCAACAGTTATTGGGTTATGAGCATGAGATGTATAGATTGGATCACGCTAAGTACATTGCTGGGAGGCATGATCGAGTGGTATGATTTTTTAACCTTTTTTTTTATTTTATTGTATTGAATAAAATGTGAACTTGCTATTATATTTCTTCACAGTACCATTTTTTATTAATTTTTTTCCGTTTGCTAGGCGTCTCAGATCTTGCGCACCAGACGGAATCTGATGACACGGCTGCCGGAGCATATTAGGCCATATCTGAGATGAGCCGGGTTTGAGTACGTGGCCTATATGGTCGAATTCGAACACGATTGGTCGCTTGCCTCGGCGTTGATAGAAAGGTGGAGGCTTGAGTCCCATACATTTCGTTTACCTTGCGGGGAGATAACTATCACCCTGCAGGATGTGGCCTATCAGTTGGGACTCAAGATTGATGGTGATCCTGTGAGTGGATGCATAGGTGGGTGGGAGCAACACCATCAGGGACGGACCATTGAGGAGTTATGTGAGTAGATTTTGGGTGTTGTTTTCAGCCCAGAGGACAGACAGTCACAGACAAAGTGGTCTGTGAAGCTCACTTGGTTCCACAATACGGTTTGTGGAGAGCTGGAGCAGGATGCCACAGAGGAGTGCTTGATGAGGTACATGAGAGGATACATCATGCAATTGATAGGGAGTATCCTCTTCCCCGATGCATCTGACTCTCGGGTGCATATCAGGTGACTTCCCCTGTTGGAAGACCTTGATACGTGTGGCCGGTTATCGTGGGGTTCGGGTGTGCTGGCATGGCTGTACCGCCAGATGTGCCGGGCCACAGAGTATGTTCAGCGTAACTTGGGAGGATGCGTTAGCTTGATGCTTTCTTGGGCCTACCACCGTATTTCGTTAGTACGGCCCGATGACTTTGATGCTCATCGCTTTCCCCTGGTCGAGAGGTATTATAAACACTTACTAAAGTTATTCATATCATTATTAAGTTGTTTATTAATAATAAAGGATAAAATATTATTGTTGTTGGTTGTGTAGGTGGGTTCAGTATCGGCCGGACAATGCCACAGGTGAGAACAGGCTGAGGCAATACAAGCGTACGTTGAACAGGATTGGGATGCTGAATGTAAGTGATTAATGTTTATTTTTAAGAAATTAATGTTTAGTTTACTTTTGTACCTGTTGCATATGATTATCTGAATTTCGTCGGACATCTGTCTTTTGTGAACAAGTTGAGTGGACCCCATATGCTGACCCGTAACTGGTTGGGCTTGTTCCACCGGCGATAGCAGAGGTGGATGCCTCGGCGGCGGTTGTATGTTCACTGCTTTGCTTCGCTATCGTCGAGTGGCATCAGGTAGACCGGGTAGTACATCAATTTGGTGGCCTGCAGCACATTCTGACTAGGCCACTGAACATTAACGACATGCATAGGCTGGATGGGAGATTCGGTCGTGGCAAGTGGTTCCCGCAGCTGCTTGGTGGCTAGCATGAGATGTGGGATGCTCGGGCCGACCATCATCTATTGATATATCATTATATAGACCTGCGTCCGTCCCTCCCGTATATGACATGGTACCTGCAGTGGGCGCACACAAAGTTATTTGGTCTGGGTGACCAGCACTTAGTCGCTGCTGGGGTGGTGCCAGAGGACCTGCCCATACATCATCCGCTTGCTCCAAACCTGCATCAGCCAGATGATGGTCACTTGCTGGAGCTCAGGCCAGATGCCGAAGGAGGGAGAGGTAGGGGCGGGGGATGCCAGGGGGAGAGGTAGACGCGGCAGAGGGCGGGGGAGGCAGGGTCCCGACGAGGTTCCCTGCGAGAGAGACCCTGTTAGCACGCCGGCTCACGGTGCCGAGGATGCAGGCCAGATGGTGGGATCAGTGTCAGGACCCGTTCTTGGTGACTACTTGTCTTTGAGACTGCCTAGGTCACATCATTCGGAGGCCAGGACCAGTCATCAGGGGTCACGGCGAGAGACGAGCGTTCATTTTGACATCGACACCCAGTTTCAGATACCTTTCAGCCCATCCGATCTTGGACCCCAGCCCAAGTACCAGCCCATACTGGATACGCAGGACATGATTGATGTCATGTTGATGGTGCCGAACTGGATGACAGGCGCCCTACAGGGAGGTGAGGACGGATTTGGAGATATGCTGACGATGCCACAGCAGACCCAACCATTCTCATAGATGCACACTACACCACCTCAGTCTGCATACTTGCCATGCCACATCGATACTGATCATTCTAGTGGGTCATCCTCCACTGGGGATTATGCGACGATGAGGGTTCATATGAGTACTCTAGTGCCTGGCCCGGTCCCTCCACTTGGTCATGGTCAGCGAGGTGTCAAACCACCTGCTTGTGGGACAGGTGTGTGTCTTGATCCTAGGCTCCACGGACGACATGCTGGCCCACGTGGTGGGAAGCGAGGGCGGGGTTAGTAGCATCTAGTTCTTTATAGATTATTTATGATGAAAATAGTAGTTATGTATAATATTATATATCACTGCGTTATATATCATTGCGTTATATATCACGGCGACAGACAACTATTTTAATGACTTATAACATTGTAGTTCATGCACACAAATAATTTATTTAATGACATATAACATTATAGTTCATGCACACAAATAATTTATTTAAAACAACTACAACTATCGTCGACTAGAAGATGCCCCTCCATCACCAAGAGTGGTGCAAGTCCCCCGCGTGTGCCTGCTTTGGCAACACAATCCGCACCACTTCTCCCCGTTATGCTCAACGTCATCCACGTTGTTACGAATCTTGGAGCTCACGGGCCGGCCTCTTTTCACTCTCATCGTCCGAGAGTTGGGACGGATTCGTGGATCGTCATACGATGGCCAGACATCCTCGTGTTTTATCGGTCGAAACTCTGATCTGTAAACATTGAAGACCGACTCCATGCGGTACATAAGGTGAACAAATCGCTTCCAATGAAGTCTTGTATAAGAGCAAGCTGCAAGCACGTGATGACAAGGAATATGAAGTGTCTGAAATTACCCACAATCACACTTGCGCTCATCAAGCAGCACCTGATAATTTTGTTGCCTGGATCCCGGAACTGCCGCTAACTCTTCAACCGTAAAGTTTGTCCTTGATCGATCAAACTGGTAAACATTCATAGTGTTCACGTGCTTCGAGTTGAATTCTATGGCCTTCATCAATGTCTGTGAAAATTCAGCACCGACCTGAAGTTGGGCCAGTGCCTCGGAACCTTTCCTTGCAAAAAGTTCACCCAAACGAAAATAACTTGACTTAACAAGAGCCGTGATTGGCAAATTGCGGGAACCCTTCATAACAACATTAATGCACTCGGAGATATTGGTCGTCATGTGACCAAATCGACGACCCTCATCAGCATAATGTGCCCACTGTGACCGTGGCAATTCTTCAAGCCAGTTTGTAATAGCTACGTTTTCGCCCCTTAGACGGCCATAATAATGAGCGAACTCACAATGTGACTTCGAGTATGTTGCATTAATAAGAACCTTCTTCAAGTCTTTGTTCCTAAAGTGGGTCATGAAGTTGGTTGCAATGTGTCTTGTACAAAACGCTTGGAAGGCATGCGGCGGTTTCCATAAACTCCCTTCGGCATTTAGTGCTCCATCAATGGGCTTATGTTTGTCTGAAATCACTAACACCCCTGGTTGTGGTGTAACATGCTCCCGTAAGTACGAAAGAAAGAACGACCATGCCTCCTTTGTCTCACCCCTCAAAAACTGCAAATGTAATGGGCAGAATGTTTGCATTGTTGTCTTGCGCTATGGATATCAACAAAGTTCCACCGTATTTACCATATTGGTGGGTGCCATCAATAGAGATAAGTGGCTTGCAATGCTTGAAGATCTCAACACACGGTGAAAACGTCCAAAAGACCCGATGAAACATCACAGTGTCGGTGGAGGCAAGCCAGGGTTGTGTCACTAGTTGCACCCAAGTACCTAAATGGACATACATTAGTCGGCTATTGGTACACGGCTGAATTATTTAATAGCGAGTAACTAAACCATAAATAAATCTTACCTAGCAAGTACATCTGCATAGCGAATAACCAACGAGGAAGCTTGTTGTATGACTCCTCCCAATCGCCATATATTCTAGCGACGACTCTCTGTTTTGCAAGCCAAACCTTTCTGTAGGACGCCTTGTAACCAAAATGATTCTCCACACCTCCTTGTAGAACCATGATGCTGATTGTTGGATCGGCCTTGACCATCGTGAAAATGTGTTGTGCAATCACTTTTGAATCCAACCTATGATGATCTTGCTCCATCGAAGTTTGCATGCAAGTATGAGGACCAGTATATCTCCTAACCTCCCACCTTTCTTGCTTTCGGCAATATGATATGAGTATGCTCCAATTACAACCGGGTCCGAACTGGATACATCATGCATTGTACCTCCAATGGTCACTCTCTACTATTTTGTACTCCGCAGCCCTCCTGATGCTGTACTGCTTAACTGCCAACATGACTTCTTCCTTGTTCCTAAATTGTTGTCCAATCTTAAACTCGTTGCTTGGGGCTTCTTCAGGACCTCCTTGGGTAAACGACCAATCCGAAGTCATTGCATCAAGATTCAACCTCGTGAAATGATCCGGCCGCTCATATGGTCGAGAAATGGCAAGCTGTGTCAGAGCAATCTGTGTGTCATCGTAGTAGTTCATCTCCTCTTTCTCGTCACCATCATCAGGGATTTTGGGTGGTTCTTCATCAACATCGTCTCTATCATCGGGGTTGACTTCATACTGCTCCATCATCAGATCTCTGATAGCAGAACCATCATGACTTTCAAGACCGTCATCCATTAAGTCAACGTTACGAACTTCAACATTAGACCCCTCCTAACTACCCTCAGGTGGCATATTTAGATCCACCATCGTCATTCTGATAGTTTGTCTAACAACTCCACTCGTCGGACTATCATCGACAGTATCTGCAGATGATCCCCGGCCACCAAAGTCAACAAAAAACACGTATAATTCCAACAGATGAATATTGTGCCACGACCTTATATATCGTACGTCCTCGTCGTCGCGCAACCGGTACCTAATTCAAAACAATAGAAATACCGCACACAACGATAGTCTGATAAATATATTAGTAACAAAGACAAAGACAACACAACTGTAATATACCTTTTATAAAACAAATTGCAATCTAACTCGGTCAGATATCTGTAGTAAATTTTTTTCACCCTTTTAGATTCCTGTTGTCCGACGGAATGCAATATCAAATTCTTCAAAGCTGTTAAACTGTTGACTTCTGGTGTCATATAGGTAATTATCAGTTGGCCCGATCTAAAGACAATTGAACCTTCTTCATCATATACTATTTCACCATCGTAATGAATGGATAACAATGGATTTCCTGATATCATAGCGACAATGTTAATAGCGAGAAAGAAAGTAAACAGAAAAATTGTGGCTACTTGATCTTTCTCTTCAATACGCTTTTATTTTCGAACTCATCATAGAGTTCACTAGGGTGTGACAAACTTGCTCTTATTTCAAAAAAAAAATTGTATTCTTAAAAATAAAGTTAAAAATTTTTTTTTGGAGAAATAATTAATTATTTTATTTTATATACCAAAAAAATATATATATTATATGTGGCAACATAAAGACAGATATGAATATTTAATATTATTGCTGTGTTTATATTGTCTCTGACTATGTCTTCTATTTATACTGGTATAAGTGTAACTTTTCAAACTTTAAAAAACTTTTCCAACTTAAAAAAAAATAGTATTATTTATTATTAAATATTTGTACTGATCAAGTAATTTTAATTAGAAAAATGGTTAATGATCATCTATATCGTAACAACTCACAAATTAATATTAGAAATATTTTAAAAACGAGAACTACTATTAAAAAATATATATAATAAAATAAACATATTCGTAATTTATTTTTTAGAATATTAAAAAAAACAACAATTTGTGATTTTGTGTACTAAACAAACGAGTTTTATTAATTAATATCTGTATAATAAAATAAAAAAGATATTTGAAGTAAGGTCCTGGAAACACTTTGGGAGGTGTGGCTCATGCTAAGCCCCTCATTCCTTATTCTTCTTCTTCTTCATACTTTTCGATCCATGTTTCTCTCTCTCTCTCTCAATGCGTTGACTCTCTCTCCGCCATAGTCTCTGTCGTCGCTACGCCATCTCAGTCGCCGCTCGCTTTTCCTCTCTCTCTCTGCGCCTCTCTGGTTCGCTTCTTTCTTCCTCTTAACTTGTCGTAGGTGTTTTCTTTTTTGTTATGGTTTCTCTTGATCTTATTGTAGTGTTCACGGGGATGATAAATTGATGCGTTTGGTCAATGTATTTTTCCTTTACATGACTGCGTTTAACATGCTTGATGAAATGCCCCAATAACAAGTAGGTTCTTTCTGTCGTCTGTTTTGGTCCTTTGCTACTAAATTGCACCATTAGTTGAAAGGTGTATTTACTTATTCTCTCTCGGTTGTTCATGGTGATTATTGTGTGATTTTCTATTCTTGATTTTCTTTTTTATACTTTCTTCTATTGCTTATGGAATGTAACTTTTATGATTCTTAGTTGCTTGATTTTGTTTTGATAAAATGATTTTGTGTTCTATTGTTAATTTGAACTCTTAAATATAAATTTGAAATGAATACATGGATCCATTCTTACGTGTTTTAGTATTTATGAATGTTCAACTTGGTTGTTTCTTAGAAATTCTGAGTTTGTACCTTGGGTTTATTCCTTCATCCTTTAGAGTTGAGTGGCATGATCTGTTCTGTTTTCCTCTTGGATGGTCAAAGGCGCTTTTTGCAATGATTCAACCCACTTATTCTTGGTGGCTTGCATTGATTCTTGTATGGACTTTTCTTTTGTTATGTGAGTGGGTGAATTAATAAGAGTAATGTTTTATTATGAGGTTGAAGAAAGAGGATTGAGAATTGGGATTAGATCCTAAATTGTATGTTCACATTTAACTTGTGAATAATTGTTTCTATGCTAATTTCAGGTTCCCGGGGAGATCAATCCTCAATTTTGGCGGCCCTAAGAGATAGATTCGACGAAACATTTGTGTGAGTGGACAATGTTTTTATGGTTATTTCTAGTGTATTTCTTAGTGCCTAGTAATCTGGCCTTCTATTCATTAAATATGTTTAAAAATAATAAATATAACACCAGTCAAAATGATAAATATCTTACATTTGAATTAAGAGGTATTGATTCAAATTTTAGAAATATCAAAATATACTGTTTACACCAAATATCTCTTCTTTCCCCGTTGTATATAGGTAAGATTTTGATTTTTTTTTTAAATCTAGATTGAATCTTATATCTAATGGTTACTTCTATTTACAAATAATTTTTTTTTCATTCATGATTATTCAGTTTGAACTCATTGGAACTATGAAGGGCTTTTGGAAACATTTACAATTATTTAAGTTTTACAATTAGAGGGACAAGCTCTGCAAATGGCTGCTTGGTTATGATTTTTTTTTTAATTGACAGATTGTATTTAGATTAGAGAAAATTATGAAATGGATTTGCAAGATGTGTTAGTACTTTTGTCCTTTCACTCTTGGTTATTTTTACTCTTGGAAGTATTGTGTAATGCTGTAATTTGAAACTGAAATGATGTTTTGTTGGAAAATAATTAGGTTAACAGTAGCCAGCGACCTTTAACACTAGCATTGTTGATGATAATGTCATTTGCTTGGTCTTCGGAATCTTATGCAAACTCTTATTGCACAGGGCACCCTTTTTCTTGGTTGCTTAACTGATAGAGGAAAGAATATGATAAAAGTATGTGTATTGATTGTCTTGTGCTTCTCTTTGGCCTAAAAAATACTGAGCCAACTTTTTGAGTTTCTTTCCTCTCCTGCAATCAAATAGATTTAGCATCCCATCCAATTGCTCACTTTTTATTTTCTTCTTTAAAATTTTGTGAGATAACTCATACTTCTTTTGTCCACTTCTCTTCTTCATATTGGTCAATGTATTTGCTTTCTATTCATTCATTCATTCTTCTACTTCTTCTTCCAGTGCATTTGTCAACTGAATCATAAGCATAATTGAAATGGAAGGTGATATATTTGGAGAATTAGGCAATACAACTCAAGTAGATAGTAGAATTCTACAAATATTTCAAAAGAACTTGTTGCAAGCCCAAGATATCTTGAACCAGAATAGGCTACTAATCAATGAGATAAACCAAAACCATGAATCCAAGAGGCCCGATAACTTGAGCAGAAATGTCGGTTTGATTCGAGAGCTCAACAGCAACATCAGAAGGGTGGTTGATCTCTATGCTGATCTTTCCGGTTCTTTCACCAAGTCTCGGGAAGCTTCATCTGAAGGGGATTCAAGTGGAACATTGAAATCTGATGGAAAAATCAGTCAGAAGAGAATTAGATCTACCTGATTGATCATTGATATTTGAGTTTGAAAGCAGTTAAATCAACATGTTCGTTCTAATGGCGGATAGAAATTGTCGAGTGGGACTATGTAAGTACTCTCCAAATTATTTTTTGTGTTCCATATTGGGTTTATGTCTGGAGGGCATAGAGCTTTAGTTAATGATCTAATCTCTTGTACCAATTTATGTACCATATAATTGTAATTTCAAACAACTCGTTAGCCCCGTGAAATGGAAAACAGTGGGCCATTAATTCAATTTTCCAAGCTTGAACTTATTTGACATTGCTGATAGTGATTAAATTTTTCTGCATTGTTTGATAATATTTGATGGGTCATTCTTAGTTTCCTTCCTGGTTCTGTATGTCTATGATCCAATCATCCAGCAACTCAAACTAAATGTCATCATTTATTGATGATTGTGCTCTTCGACTAACACACTCTGAGGATTAAAATTATGGGAGGTTGTGTGCTGGTCTGTTATCACTTAAATGTGCTAATCATTTGTTACTTTTTATAGTAGATGTTGAGTACTAAAAGGAACATGGAGAATCACAGGAGGAATAACCATTTTCAAATACAACATCAGGCATTTAATACTATTAGATGTGGGATTTTGGGCATTCCGGTAATACTCATGAAATAAATACAATAATTATGTGATGAAATTGATTGTGACAAATAAAAGGGAATATGGGTGGAGTATTGTTTTGTTTTCATGTGCTTTTCTAGGATTGGAATGGAGGATTATATTTAATAATTTGATAACTTCAGGAGCTATTTTTTGCTAAATGTGTTGAAGATGCTTTTTGTCTGAATAAAGAAAGTGATCATAGGTAGCCTAACTCCATCTTGGTAACCAAACACACCCATATTGTAACTAGTCACTGCTAATAATCACATGGAATATGATTGAAGTTGTAAGACATGAGTACCTTTTCCTGGCTTTTGGGTGGGGGCAATGGCATTGCATATGATTGTGATTGTAGAAAGATTACTAAAAGAAAAGAAAGTTGGCATTCTGCCAAACCATTAAAAGTGGCAATAAATAATTGACCAAGAATACTAAAAAGCAAATGAAAGATTAAAGAAGGGTGTATTCATGATGAAGCCTTTATTTGGAGCCTCTTGGTCTTGGATGCTTATTAGTTTTTTTTTTTTTTTCTTGGTCAGAGATGCTTATTAGTTTTTACTTTTTAGGATGCAACCCCTTTCCCAGTTTCCCTTCTCTTTTCTTAGGAGTTAAAGACTACAGAGCTTTATAGAGGAAACAAGCTTTTTGCACTGTACTTTTTTATAATACATTTTGAGAAAAATTGTTCTTGGGATAATGGAAAAGTTTTAATCTTTTGGTTAAATATAATTTACCCTTTCAAGCTAAGACATACATGAATTATTTAGAATAAAATGATAATAATGTAAAAATGAAATGCTATGCACATACCCATATTAGAGCACAATATCATGTGCAGAAGTTTAATTCACATTAGATTTATTAAACTACTCAATGCCCATTATTTTCAGTTTTTACTTTAGTTTTTACCCTTTATTTTCTCATCCCCCCAACCTTTTTTTCTTTTTTCCTTTTTGAGAAATTAGCTCTCTCATCTATAGATCTAAAAATACCATAGACATAGACCAGGAAAAATAAAATAAAAATAAAAGAAACATACAGAAAGGAGTCTCAAATTAATGAAATTATACAATCCAAAACCTGGCACATTTTTTTGTTATCATAGTTATCATGGGTAAAATTTTAAGTAAAAAGCAATGTAAGCTAAGGTTGATTTTGGACTTAAGAATTGAAGACCAG
Source organism: Arachis stenosperma (assembly GCF_014773155.1). NCBI lineage: Eukaryota > Viridiplantae > Streptophyta > Magnoliopsida > Fabales > Fabaceae > Arachis > Arachis stenosperma. Next base: position 17,608,490 of record NC_080385.1, read on the forward strand.
CTACATGACCAACAATTTTCAATTTTCTAGCTAATATTCATCCAACACCTAAGAAAACAAGATGACTATTATCCAACATGCATATATTAACAGTAATGGAATTATTAGCTGTAGCTAAAAAACTATTGATTACATATACTTTCTCATATATGTAATATTGTAGTAGAGAACCAATGTTGTCCAAGTCTACTACAAGAGAATCCATGTCGTCCCAATGATGAACTGATGATAGAGAACGATGATATGCTTAAAAATTAGGAGGAATAAAAGAATGATGACATGCTTTTCTTTTTGGTCTTCCACGATATTCCCAGGTCAAAGACTAATCCGTCGCGACACTTGTTTAAATAGACTAGTGAACTATAATTCTGTAACCCTGTATTAATGAATTGATTGGGACTTTGGTGACTGCCATAACAAATGAAAATGCTGCCATCCCGATTGGTTTAATATGCATGTCGAGTTTGAATTTGATTTAACCTTATCCTTTCATGTGAACATTAAGTCGATTTAGAATTTAAAAAAAAATGAATAAAATAGTTGAGCCGATGAGTCTAAATAAACTTATCTCATCCCCATTCATTTGCACAACAGGGTGTTGATGAAAATGCGGTTCTAGTATTCACCAACAATTTCAAACACTAGAATTGAAAAAATAAATAGGGTGCCATGTGAAAGATCATTGAAGTCATTGATTCGGTTTCTCCATCAACGCTGTCAAACATTGTTTCCAATCTGAAACTTGATTTTGGCCATTCGCCACCTCAAATATGAATCCAGATTGTGGGACACAGTCCAAGGCTTGTACACAAACAAAGGCAGCATCTTCTTTGCTAATACTTCCACTAGCTGCACAACCCTGCTTTGTATATTAGTGCATATCAAATAGAGTTCAATGCCATGCTAATACTACTTTTGTTTTCATCAAATATTGTTGCTTCAACTTTTACTTGTAACTCTTTTTTAAATCTAAAATACGAGGCTGTTTATTTTTCTCTGTTATTGAGACTATTATAAGTATTCTGTCAAATATAATGCAAGTCAATCAAATTGTCTATATTACACTCTTTCTATGCGGTCCTTTTCCGAACGACCGGACCTATATAACACGAGATACTTTGTGCCAGATTGTCCTATTATATGCATATATTTTACAACCATGTTAGGTGTATTCTAAAATCAACCACTAGTAGAAATGCAGATTGAAATACAAAAATACATAATAAAAATTCGTTAAACTACATATGTATTTATATACAAATACATAGTAGCTGATTTGGTATTTGATTTTTAATGTGCACATGGTATTTCTGTATATTTTATTGTACCTTATTCAATACTTGTATCATATTGATCCAACATAAACTAGAAATAACCCTTTTAATAGAAAGAGGATTGCTAACATTAGATCAGAATAGCACTCACAGAAATGTTCTAATAACAAGTAGCAATATCAAATAGTGAAGAGATTAGTTGATAGCAATAGCATGCTTTGTTTTGGGTTTGATAAGTAAAAACATCCTATGAAACATTTACTTATTATGTCTCAGATTGTTTCCATCATCAAAAAGAAGAAAAATAAAAATGTAGGGTGTTGTATGTACCTGGTCGAAGGTAAAGCCTTGATTTCCACCAGCTGTATCTTGAAATGCACCGGTTCTAATAATGGTGTAAGGAATCCCTGAGCTCTTCAACACTGATTCATCTTGCTCTGCCAATTTCTTTGCATTGCTTTTCATCATAGATTGGATCCCACTTTTACCACTATAAACTGACAACTGCTACTTTGTTAAAAAAACAAAACAAGGCAACAAATAAACACTCTTCTTGTTTTCTTCAACGGAAAGTAACCTTGAGAAGAGTAATGCTTCTCCTATGACTCAACTTTGTTGAAGAAATAAAGTTTTGAATCGACCAATAGAAAATTAAAAAAATTAGGATCAATATGATGTTTGGGTAAATACTTAATCAAATTAGCATTCATAAAACATCAAATCTTATATGAAAAAAGCTAGTATATTCTTCCAAATCTTATATCTATTTAGATATTTTTATCCAAATGTTATTTCCAATAATGCTTGCAACAAATCGCATAAAAGATATTATCTCTAAAGCTTTTTTTTTAGAATATATATTTAATATTTGGTTATTTTTGTCACTATTTTAAGTATTTTGACTTTTTGAGAGTTTGTTTGTCGTTTGTATCTTTCAAAATTATTTTTGTCAACACCATAAACTTTTGGGTACCATTTTGATAGTTTACCCTTGTTAGAAAATAGCATTACTAGGGATAATAAAGGAAAAGGGTACCTGTGATAAGAGGATTATATGTTGTACCCCTTGAAGGCTCCCAACATTGGAAAGAAAACCCTCCTGGAAAACAATAATGAAATAATTCAATCATTTATCTATTTGGAACATTATTCTAAGGACAACAAATATAATAGTATCACCTTTGTCTTTGTCTTTATAAGTGCAAAATTTTGACACTAAAAAATGATCAAGTTTCATTGTTCAAATTTTACAAATGCAAATGAGTTAAGGTGTTCATACATACATTTGGGCATATAATTGTGCGAACTCCTCTGAGAGCTTTCTTGAGGAATCGATTGTCACTTGTATCACCTGTCATGGACTGTTCCCAACAAATATCATGCAATGAGTTAATAATAATCATGATTAAATAAGGAACTATAAAAAAAATGAAAAAAAAAGTTATTAACTTTTATCCACCTCAACATAAGTTCCAAAGGCTTCAAGTGCAGCCCGTTTATCCTTTACCAGTGCCTTTATTCGAGTTCGCTTCACAATTAGTGACAATATCACCATCTGTGTAAAACCCAGAAAACATTTACTCAACAAGGCTTTAATGTCATGGATTCCTTTAATACAGGGTAATGCATATTGCTTGTGTGTTAGAGATATAAATATTTGTATATCTTCTCCTATTAGTTTAAATTTTTAGAAAAAGTGATATCACAACATGGTATCAAGCTTATATGAACATTAAAATTCGCTCCTTACTAACCCCAAAAAGAAAATTCCAGCTCTCTTAGTTATATATTTTGTAAAATATAGCACTAAATACTCCTCTAACTATAACACTATTCCTAAAAAACAACTTCAAGGGAAAATCAATCTTCCTAATCTGATAGAAGTTGTCAAGATGAATTTCACCAAACTAGTTAGTAAAATTTTCACTTTAATATAAGTCAATCAAGACAATGGATACATATTTATGAAGTATAAGGTCCCAGAATTTCAGAGGCAATACTCTTTAGAATTTAATTTTGATACATTGCCAATGTAAAGAAGTTTTGTACGTACATTTAATCATGTAATATCATGTGAGTAAAAATAATTACCTTTTACATTAGGAAAAGACTCGCATATATACTCAAACAATGCATAGAATACAAAGGTGTATTCAATGCAGAGAAGAAAAAAAAAAGAAAAAAGAAAAAGAGGGACTCGCATGTTTGTTTTCTCTCACCTCGGAATTCTATGTATGCTTACAATATATATGCGAGCAATCACCTTTACATTAATCGCGTAAATGATCATCTAAAAGAACGGATGTAACTTGACGATTATGTAAAACGTTTTACACTAAACTCTTTCCACTCAATGTAAATCCTATGTATTACATCTATACAAATGTTGCTTAATGTTTCAGTTAGTTGTAAATTTAGTGTAGAAATAGGGACCAACTTTTCTGCCTCTGTAAATAACATTGTTGATAAGAATATTGTTCTTGAATTACAAGATTTTGATATATCAATAATAAGGCAAAGCTTGTAATAATAATTTTTAAAAAAAAATTGGCAAGCAGACCTGACCCATCTCACTATCTCCATCTGTTACTAGCACTGCATCCCTGATTTCATCTTCTGCGTTGGTACAATACAATTGTGTGATATCAAAATTTCAGAACAAATAAGCATAAAAGAAAAAAGAGTAAACTATCAAGTAAATGTAATTCCCTTCGTGCAAAGTTAATAACTAAGAATCTCATTAAATAGTTTGACAAATTTGATTAAATTATCATGCTCTCAACTATCAACTTTACATTCAAGTTCATATTAACGAAGTTAACTGTACTTAAATTTTCACCACTAAAATAACTTACCCGGATAATCATCCTCTTCATCTTGTGTGTTAGTGTCATCTTTTGGAAGGAGATCAGGTGCACCATACCATTTCCTTAATTTTGGACCCCCTAGAAATTAATTAATTAATACATGTTTGATTATAGAGGAAAAATAGTATCCAAATTTATTTTCGTTAATCTATAATGTGAGAAAAACAGGAGGAGTATGATTTTAAGAAGCCAAGAAGAAAAACAGAGGGTACGTGGAGAAGCATCCACCTTCGATGTAATCGAGAATTTGGTCGAAAAAAGTGAGCTTCTTCTTGGCATGACATACAAGAGAAAAAGAGTTATCTGTGTTGATGAAGAGGAAAGAAGAACGAAATGGTGTGGTTGAAGTTTGAGAATCCAAAAGAAGATGATGGGTTTGGAGGGAAAGGATGGAAGAAAGCGTAGAACACACCAACGCCATTGTTGGCAGTGGCGCCCTCCTCCAACCGTTGGTTCCCGCTTGAAAGGATAACACTCTGCAATTCCCTAAAAGCCCTTACTAATTCGTGTTTCTTAATTCTTACCGACAAAGGAGTCCGAATCATAGTTATTACAACAGAATCGGGATCGAGCGTCAGATTACTGGATTACTGCATTATTGAGTTATTGATTCGATCAGTGAATTATTGGTCGAACTAATTAACTCCATCACTAGTTAGTGTTATAAAATAACTAAATAAATAAATAAGAAAGAGGTAACAAACATAAAATATAAAGAAGTATAAAGAGAGTGAGAGAAGTATTGCAACATAAAAGAGAGAGAGAATTATTTTATTATTTTTTTGTGTGTTCAAAGGCCTCAGCCTATGCTCCTATTTATACATGTGCAAGGCTTCTCTTTTTCAAACTACATTAAATTCATTCATCCTTGGGAAACTCTATCTTATGGAAAATGGGCATCCACATAAGATGTGATAACTCATTCTTATCACAACACTCCCCTTGGATGACCATTTAGGATTATTGCCTCGTTAAAACCTTACTAAAGAAAAACCCTGTGAGAAAAACCTTAGTGAAGGAAAAAGAGTACAATATCCTTTGTGATGGGGACTGCCTCATTAAAAACCTTGTCAAGAAAAACCCAATGGAAAAAAAACCTGACCAAGGAAAAAAGAGTACAGTCTCCCCCTCTTGCCGACATTATTTTATATCTCGAAATCGGCGCATCCCAATCTGATGTACCAATCTTTCAAAAGAAGATTTTGGGAGTGACTTTGTGAATAAATCTGCCAGATTATCACTTGAGCGGATCTGTTGGACATCAATTGTCCCTTGATTTTGAAGATCGTGAGTGAAGAAGAATTTGGGAGAAATATGCTTTGTTCTATCACCTTTGATATATCCGCCTTTAAGTTGAGCAATACATGCTGTATATCTTCAAACAGGACAGTTGGAGCTATCTTCTGATCAATCAGTCCACATGATGACAGAATATATTGGATCACACTCCTCAGCCACAAACACTCGCGACTAGCCTCATGTATCGCTAGTATTTTAGCATGATTAGAGGAGGTTGCTGCTATCGTCTGTTTCGTGGACCTCCATGATATAGCTGTTCCACCATATATAAACAGGTATCCTGTTTGAGATCTCCCTTTATATGGATCAGACAAGTATCCAGCATCTGCATAGCCAACTAGTTGTGACTTAGATCCATAAGGATAGAACAATCCCATATCAACCGTTCCATGAAGATATCGAAGGATTTGTTTGATTCCACTCCAATGTCTTCTGGTTGGAGAGGAACTATATCTTACTAGTAAATTCACCGCGAATGATATGTCAGGTTGCGTATTATTGGCAAGATACATTAGCGCTCCAATGGCACTAAGATATGGTACTTCAGGACCAAGGATATCTTCATTTTCTTCTTTAGGACGGAATTGATCCTTCTCCACATCCAAAGATCTTACGATCATTGGGGTACTTAATGGATGTGACTTATCCATATAAAATCTTTTCAAGATCTTCTCTGTGTATGTTGTTTGATGAATAAAGATCCCATTTTTTATATGCTCGATCTGCAGGCCGAGACAAAATTTAGTTCTTCTAAGATTTTTCATCTCAAACTCTTCCTTTAGAGTTTTTATAATTGTTGGAATCTCTTTAGGAGTTCCAATGATATTTAAATCATCAACGCACACAGCAATTATAATGAATCCAGATGCAGATTTCTTTATGAAAACACATGGACAAATATCATCATTCTTGAATTCGTTTTTGGCCAGATACTCAGTAAGATGATTATACCACATTCGTCCAGATTGCTTTAGACCATATAAAGATCTTTGCAATTTAACTGAGTATAACCCTTGCGAATATTCACTGGATGGTTTAGATATCTTTAGTCCTTCAGGGACTTTCATATAGATATCCCGATCTAATGAGCCGTACAAATAGGCTGTTACCACATCCATTAAATGCATATGCAGTTTATGATATGCAGATAAACTGACCAAATAACGCAATGTTATCGCATCCACTACTGGGGAATACGTTTCTTCATAATCTATACCGGGCCATTGTGAAAAACCTTGTGCCACAAGTCGGGCTTTATAGCGCACAACTTCATTTTTCTCATTTCGTTTTTTCACAAATACCCACCGGTATCCAACAGGTTTTACATCTTCTGGTGTACGGACTACAGGTCCAAAGACTTCACGTTTTGCAAGTGAGTCTAATTCAGCCTTCATGGCTTCTTTCCATTTTGGCCAATCATTCCTTTGTCGATATTCTTCGACTGATCTTGGCTCAAGATCCTTACTTTCATGCATGATATTCAATGCCACATTGTATGCAAATATTTCATTGACAATTGTCTTATTTCGGTCCCATTTCTCTCCTGTAAAGACATAATTTATCGAGATCTCGTCATTTTCACAATTTTCAGGTACCTGAACGTCTTCTGGCGTTATATCAAAATTTTGGACAACTGCAGGTGTCTTTACTATGTCTTTTTCAATAGGAATATTTACCTCTTTTCTCTTTCGAGGATTTTTATCTTTGGAACCGACAGGCCTGCCACGCTTCTGGCGTGTATTTGCTTCAGTGGCTATTTGTCCTACTGAAACATCAATTCGAATTGGGGCATTTTCCGCCCTGCCACGCTTCTGGCGTGAATTTGCTTCAGTGGCTACTTGTCCTACTGGGACATCAATTCGAATTGGGGCATTTTTCGCTGGTATATAAGATTTGGTTATCTTCTTTGTATTGGAAAATGCATCAGGCAATTCATTTGCTATTCTTTGCAAATGTATAATCTTTTGAACTTCTAGTTCATATTGCCCTAATCGAGGATCTAAATGCATCAACGATGATGCATTCCAATTAAGTTCCTTTTCAGGAAGCTTATTATCTCCCCCTAATGTTAGAAATTTTGATTCATCAAAATGACAATCCGCAAACCGGGCTTTAAATACATCTCCCGTTTGTATCTCAAGATACCTCACTATAGAGGGAGAATCATATCCAACATATATCCCCAATTTTCTTTGGGGTCCCATTTTGGTGCGATTAGGTGGTACAATGGAAACATATATCGCACACCCAAATATTCTTAAATGGGAGACATTTGGCTGCTGGCTAAAAGCTAATTGCATAGGAGAGAACCGATGGTAACTCGTTGGCCTCAAACAAATAAGTGCTGCGGCATGTAAAATAGCATGCCCCAAACCGAAGTTGGGAGATTTGTTCTCATAAGTAAGGGTCTAGCAATCAATTGGAGGCGTTTAATAAGTGATTCTGCTAACCCATTTTGTGTGTGAACATAAGCTACTGGATGTTCAACACTTATTCCATTAGCCATACAATGAGCATCAAATGCTTGGGAAGTAAATTCACCAGCATTATCAAGACGAATTGTTTTGATTGGATTTTCTGGAAATTGTGCTTTTAATCGAATAATTTGAGCCAGTAATCTCGCAAACGCCAGGTTGCGAGAAGATAATAAGCACACATGTGACCATCTCGAAGATGCGTCTATTAGGACCATAAAATATCTAAAAGATCCACATGGTGGATGAATAGATCCACATATATCACCTTGAATCCTTTCTAAAAATTCAGGGGACTCAAATCCATCTTTACTGGTGATGGCCTTAAAATTAACTTCCCTTGAGAACATGCAGCACAACAAAATTCACCAGATTTAAGAATCTTCTGGTTCTTTAGTGAATGTCCATGAGAGTTTTCAATAATTCTCCTCATCATGGTTGTTCCCGGATGACCCAATCTATCATGCCAAGTTATGAATTCATTTGGGCTAGTAAACTTCTGGTTTACAATGGCATGTGATTCAATTGCACTAATCTTGGTATAATACAATCCAGATGAAAATGAGGGTAACTTTTCTAATATAACCTTTTTATTTAAATCATGAGTTGTGATACATAAATACTCATGATTTCCCTCATTCATAGTCTCAATATGATATCCATTTCGGCGAATATCTTTGAAACTTAACAAGTTCCTCAGAGACTTGGTAGATAATAATGCATTATTTATTATAAATTTTGTTTCTCCGGGAAACAAAATTATAGCTCTTCCAGAGCCTTCTATCACATTGCCCGAGCCAATAATAGTATTAACATATTCTTCTTTTGGCACAAGATGGGTAAAATATATATCACTTTTGAGAATAGTATGCGAACTTGCACTATCCGCAAGGCAAATATTTTCAGGATATGTCCTTGTCATTTTTCTTCAAAAATAAATGATAATAATAAAATGAGCAAAAGTACATGCACAGTAAAAATTATTCACCTGAATACTTAACAAACACATATTAAATTATTCCATCATTGATTAAATAGCCAATATCTCCTTCAGAATCCTCAAAGAAATCAGATACATCATAATAAGTGGTGGAATTTTCATTATTTGAAACAAAATTTGTTTCTTTTTTTTTGTCATCCTTTTTCAAGGATGCTTAATAAAGATCAACAATGTGCCTTGGGGTACGACAGGTACGTGACCAATGGCCCTTTCCATCACAACGGAAGCATTTATCCTCAATTGATTTTCTTTTGCTCAGTGTTTCTTTCTTTATCCCACTTCTGGTGAGATCTTTTCTTATGAACATAATTTCTTTTCCTTCCATAATTTTTCTTGTTATCAAAATCTTGTCATTTACCTCTTCTGGGGTTATAATTTGCCGCATTTACTTCAGGAAATGGGGCGGCGCCAACTGGACGCGCTTCATGATTTATCAAAAGTAACTCATTGTTGCATTCAGCAACAAGAAAGCAAGAAATTAATTCAAAATACTTTTAAATTTCTTTTTCTCGATACTGCTGCTGCAGGAGCACATTCGAGACATGGAAGGTCGAGAAAATTTTTTCTAACATATCGGGCTTGAGGAAGTATCACATGATTGTACCTTTCTTCAAGGTCTTTCCACAGATCTGCAGGATCTTTTAATATGGGATATTCATTTTTCAATCATACGTCAAGATGACGACGAAAGAAATAATGGCTTTGGCTTTATCCTTCTGGGATGCATTATTTTCAGCCTTAATGGTATCTTCAAGATCCATTGAATCAAGATGGATTTTAACATCTAGTATCCATGATAAATAATTATTTTCAGATATATCAAGAGCATTATATTCAAGATGAAAAAGCTTTGACATAATAAAAATTTGTTACCTGAAGTCTTCCTAAAACTTCGTTAGAGCATCGTGCTGATAACGTGTTATAAAATAACTAAATAAATAAACAAGGAAGAGGTAACAAACATAAAATAAGAAGTATAAAGAGAGTGAGAGAAGTATTGCAACATAAAAGAGAGAGAGAATTATTTTATTGCTTTTTTGTGTGTTCAAAGGCCTCAGCCTATGCTCCTATTTATACATGTGCAAGGCTTCTCTTTTTCAAACTACATTAAATTCATTCATCCTTGGAAAACTCTATCTTATGGAAAATGGGCATCCACATAAGATGTGATAACCCATTCTTATCACAACAGTTAGGTGGATCACTGGATCATTGTTTATTATTTTTATGTGAACTTGATATTTAAGAATCGTTAGATAATTTGATAAATTTGACTAAATTATTATTTAACGATTTTTAACTATTAATTTCATATGAAGACAAATGTATGTGAGTCTTTACCTATTATTATATACTACAAGTATTTATTGAAAAAATAATATTAATAGATATCGTATAATTATAAAAAATAAATAAATTGTGATTAATAAATTTTTTTTATTTATCTTTTTAATTTGTATTAAATATAAAATTATAGTTAAATAAAATATAATTGATTTAAAAATAAGTGACTTTAAAATTAAAATAAATTGAATATAAATAAAATAAAAATCATATATGTATTATAATTTGTAGTTATATTAGTAAGAAGCATTGCAGTCTGATAGTCCTATCATCTTTGTTAATTCCTTCAAGTAAGGGGTTTAAACCCCAGCTAACACAGCGCAGGAGCATATGGAGCACAGTGGACTTACAAAATGCTAGTGTTCAATTGCGATCGAGCGATTCGGTCGGACCGATCTTCACTGAGTTTGATCGATTTTTGCCTATTTACTACGGATTTGTCCGGTTTGTGCCGGTTCTCTACCTTAAACGGTTAGAATCTTAGACCGAACCGGCATTAAGTTCGATTCACCAAATTTTCGGTCAAACCGATCGGTCCAGTCTAATTTTAATAATTATGGTCATAGTAGAGACTAAGGAGCTCATTTTTTTGGATATTGGGTAATTGTTAGTATAATACCTTGTTATGGGATGTTGTGGTGTTTTGCAAGATTTTGAGGACTAACATTCTGGCGGATATTTAGGCAGATTTTTCTATATACAAAAATACAATACAATAAAAATGTATTGTCACATGTCAATCATGCAAGTATTTTATGAAAGGCGGTAGAAACAATACAAGGGGGACGAATTTTTGTTCCATCGCGCCTCCAATCTCCTGTTAAACACCGTTTATAAACATTTTTAAGTAAAACTCTCTTCTCACCAATAATGAAATAAAAAATTCAGACCAAGTTCTTATAAGCTATAACCGAATCGACCACTAATTACTAGATCACTAATTTAAAAATTTTTAAGTTTAATTATATTTTAATTCTTAAGTTTATCTTTTTTTTTATTTGAAACATGTATATTTTAAATCTTTTAATTTTAATAAATATTTAATTTAAACTAATTATATTATATTAATATTTTAAAAATAAATAAAATTTATTATATAAACAAAGAAAATATTAAGAAACAAATTTTATAAATAAATAAAAACTTCCATTTGTTAGATAAAGGTAGTCCAAATATTATGCTAATCCTAATATGAGAATTTTATCATCCACAATTGATCTACTAGTAGTCGAAACTCCAACTTTCTTCCTCTTTAATTTACTCACTCTATCATATTTGCATTCACCGTTGTTTGTCATTGTCATCCATAGTTCTACATCTTCAATTCATGTCTTGTCACAACTTCTTCCTCACTCAAATTGTTTGGAGAATAGATTTTTTTTTTAGTTATTTAATAAAATATGATATCTCACTTTATATTTTTAAGTGAAATTAATATATATAAAAATATTAAATAATAAAAAAATACATTTTTTTAGATAATTAAAAAAATTAAAAAAATATATTTTTTATTATCTAAATTTACTTCTACTCACAAGAAGAATCAGGTAAAGAACAATATATTTATTTATATATGAATTTATTTAGAAACACATTGAAGTATGTACATCAATTTAAATCATTGTGCATGCTTAGATCTTAGACTTTAGGAGAAACTTTTATAATGTTTTAAGAATTTTTTTAATTGAAAGTTGATTTAATTTGATCTTACAATAGGAGATAATGGCCAAGTGATTGATATTATTTTTTGTTTTAACCGTTGGAGTACTTAGAGGAGAAGAGGATTATTAAGGAATTTGTAAAAAAACATTTAGAATTCATTCGGTATTCCATTTATCTTTGGATTGAGAAGACTACTAAAAAAGATATTAGGTTGTGTATATTTATAGGGATGGAACATTGAGACAAAGACATAAAGACACAAAATCATGTTTAACAGATGAGACATGGATAGAGACATTGTATCCAAAGATACTGAATTAGTGTATTTTGTGTCCATCTTAACAGGAAGGATATAGAGACATCAATAAGAAACACAACTTATTTTTCATTTTTTTCATTATTTCTGTTAATTTTTCATAATTATATTTTTTTCTTAAACTTTTTGAATAAAAAATAATTATATTTTCATAATTTGTTCTATTTTATTATCAAACAGAATATAAGAACACTAAATTTTGTGTCTCTGCTTTTGATGTCTTGTTCTTAGTGTCTTGTCTTATCCCATTCTCAGAAACAAATGCAGCCTTAACGACGATGAAGACAATGAATAAAAGAAAAAAGAGGAAGGTGTTGTTGAAAAAGCTTATGAAAAGAAGGGAAAGAACTCCAAAAAGACGAAAAAGACCAAAGAGATTTCTCATGCAACAGATAAATAAAAGATGAGTAGGAGAAAAAAAGACAAAGATCAGAAGAGAAGAGATAAAAATTGGGAGCGAAGGAGGGTTAGGATTTTATAATTCAAGATAAGCTACTTTGGATATTAAAAAATAAATTTGGGACCAATTTGAACATATTAGCGTACAGCTGAAATATTAAGTTGATACTTAATAGTACATATAAGTCTTATTAAGACAGCAATTCACTCAGAAACAGACGTAAAATTCTTAATTTAAGGAACGTAGTTAGTCATTTACAAAAGTAAAAGGAAAAACAACCATTTGTACCCATAAACTTTACGAACGCTAACAAAAATATCCATTAAAGAAGGAAACTAACGTTGTATCCATCAAAGATGGATTCCGTACGACAAAAGTACCCAAATTCTAAATTTATGTTGACTTTTTAATAAAATTCCAAAATTACCCCACCATTATCTTCAACATCAACTCCCAACCATCTTTTCTTTCTCACTCAAACTTTCACATCCCTCCATTACCACCACCTTAACCACCTTCTTTTTTCTCTGCTACTTTACCACCGCTACCATGACGGCATTTTCATCTTCATGAACCCATCTCCAAGAAACTTGACCACCAACACAACCTCTCCAACCGGATCCCTCTTCCCCTTCCTCTTCCCCTCTTCCCCAAACTCCGCATCATCTTCGTCACGGTCAACGCCACACACCTCCATTGCCGTTGTGGTTATTGGAGTCATTCTCTGACTTGATAAGTATCCTAACTTAGATATGATTGGATATTTCTGAGAGAATTTGAACAATGAATACAGTCAATTGGTTCAATTTGGGTATAGATAAAAACAAATAAATTATTAGTTACACGAGATTTGTTCAACTTTGTTAATTATATAATAAATTTGTAATTTGTACTGTTGTAAATATAGGACCTTTCTCTATGGAGTTCATGAGCTTGAAGTGGACCTAGGAGGAGTTGAATCGCACAACAGGAAGGGACCTTGCGCGTTGGATCTCGGTTCAGTTTCGCTTCCGGAGCTTCTCCATCTTGTGGCGGCATTAGACGGGGTCTTGGCCGGAGAGGCATTGCGGCATATCTGTGCAACGGTGCTGCTAGAGATTGAATCTAGTGGCTTTAAACTCTGAACTTCCCACTGTGCCAAGGTATAGGTGATATGTGCATGGACTTGAGGCGCCGCTGGGGCCGCTGTGGAGTTTGGGCGGCTGCAGTTGAAGGTGGTAGCGTTGCGTGGGAACAGATGGATTGCATGGTTGCCTTGTTGTCGTTTTTGTCATCGTCAGCGTGTAAAGATGGCGGTAGTGATGGTTAGTGGAGTAGTAGAGAATAGAGGGTGGTTAAGGTAGTGGCAATGGAGGTGTTTGAGATTTGGAAAAGAAGAGAGGAGGGGTTGAAGATAAAGGATGGGGTAATTCTGGAATTTTATTAAAAAGTCAACATAAATTTAGGATTTGGGTACTTTTGTCGTATGGAATCCATCTTTGATGGATACAACGTTAGTTTCCTTTTTTAATGAGTTGTCAACATTCGTAAAGTTCATGGGTACAAATGATTATTTTTTCAAACTAAAAAATTTAATTAATACACGATTTGAATTTTGAGACCAAATTAAGTATTTATTCAAAATTCTATTTTATAATCTTATATAATAAAAGTAGGTGAGGTGGATACACTACGATTCTGTTGGAAAAACTCAACACAGGTTTAAAATAAGAACCTGTCTAACAGCAGAAGCACCAAAAAAAATTTTCCACAACCTGTGCAATTAAATGGGCAACACCAAAGATACTCCAAGCAGCAAATATAATGGCAGAAATTAAATAATCAGACACCAGAATTTTAACGTGGGAAAACCCCAAAAGAGGGACAAAAAACCCACGGGACCTAGTCCAGAAAAATCTTCCACTATCAGAATAATGGGTACACAAATAGTCTTTCTAGTGACACTAGGCATCTCAACAATCAACAAAATACATCACCAAAACTGGTGGAATCAACATAAATCCTCCACAAAGTGGGTATCTCAAATCAGGCAAAAGAGAAGGCAATACAACTAACAAGTTATATCCTAATGTTCATCTCTACACTAGGAATAACATACTAAAATTTCATAAGAAATGGAGCAAGTTTACCAAGTCAATGTGATCAAGGTTGGCTTGCCCTTTTCCCCCAAATTTCTCTTCTCCTTCGACCCGCAGCACTGTGCTTTGCTTCCTTTCTTTCAAATTGAAAGAAGTTCACTCTCTCTCCCCGTGGCTCTTAGCCACTTCTTGTTTTCTTTTATTTTTTTTCTTTTAAAACTTGTGGGCCCCACTTAGTTTGGGGACCCACCAACAAATCTCCCCCTCACCAACTAAGTGGGGATAGGCTGCTCTACCAAGCTCGCCTTCTCTTTACAGAAATCAAACTTCACTGCAGGTAAACTCTTAGTCATCATATCTGAACCATTATCATCAGTATGGATCTTCTCAAGTGCATATGACTTCATCTCAAGTGCTTGACGTATCCAATGATACCTCACCTCTATGTGCTTCGATCTGGAATGAAACGTCGGATTCTTGCTGAGATGGATAGCACTCTGACTGTCACAAAATAACACAAACTTCTCTTGATTGATGCCTAACTCTTGTAGAAATTTCTTCATCCACAAGAGTTCCTTAGAAGCTTCAACAACAGCAATGTATTCTGCCTCTGTAGTAGACAAAGCAACACATTTATGAAGTCGAGATTGCCACGACACAGCTTCCCCTGCAAAAGTCATCATATAACCAGAAGTAGACTTCCTTGAATCAAGATCCCCAGCCATATCTGCATCTGTGTAACCATCCAACACAGGTTGGCCACTCCCAAAGCACAAACAAACTCTGGAAGTACCATTAAGGTATCTGAGAATCCACTTCACTGCTTGCCAGTGTTCCTTGCCAGGATTAGAGAGAAACCGACTAACAACTCCAACTGCATGAGCAATATCCGGCCTGGTGCAAACCATAGCATACATCAAACTGCCAACTGCAGATGCATATGGAATCTTCTTCATTTCCGCTTTCTCTTTCTCACATGTAGGACATTGCTGCGAACTCAGCTTGAAATGACTAGCAAGTGGAGTACTAACAGGTTTGGAATTACTCATACTAAACCTCTCTAAAACCTTCTCAATGTACTTTTGCTGTGACAACCACAGTTTTCCATTCTTCCTGTCACGAGTGATACTCATGCCAAGGATTTTCTTTGCAGGACCCAAATCCTTCATAGCAAAGGATCTGTTCAAGTCTTTCTTAAGACTTTCAATCTTCTTAGTGTCATGACCAACAATCAACATGTCATCAACATAAAGCAAGAGAATTATAAAATCACCATCAGAGAATTTCTTAACATATACACAATGATCAGAAGAAGTCTTACTGTACCCATGAGCTTTCATGAAGGAATCAAACTTCGTGTACCACTGCCTTGGCGCTTGCTTCAGCCCATATAAGCTCTTCTTCAACTTGCATACAAGATGCTCCTTTCCTTTAACCTCGAAACCCTCTGGTTGCTCCATATAGATTTCTTTATCTATGTCACCGTGAAGGAATGCAGTCTTCACATCAAGCTGCTCAACCTCTAAATTCAAGCTAGCCGCCAATCCAAGCACAACTCGAATACAGGACATCTTCACAACTGGAGAGAAAATCTCCTCAAAATCAATACCTTTCTTTTGCTCAAAGCCTTTCACAACCAATCGAGCTTTGTACCTTGGCCGTGAGACACTTTCATCCGCTTTCAATTTGAACACCCATTTATTCTTGAATGCTCTCTTACCCTTCGGCAACTTCACCAATTCAAAAGTATGATTCTCATGCAAAGATTTCATTTTTTCTTGCATGGCCTTCAACCAATCTTCCTTATGCTCATCAGACATAGCTTCCTGGTAGCTCTCTGGCTCCCCAGTCTCAGTGTTCATCACATACTCATGAGGAGAGTATTTCTGAGAAGGATGACGCTCTTTAGTAGATCTTCTCAATTCAGGCTCAACTGGTGGTTCAGGTGAAACTTCAACATCTGGCACCTCAGGTTGAGGTGTAGGTTCATCATTGATGAGCGGATAATTTGTACGCTTTTTGGCATTGTTTTTAGTATGTTTTTAGTATATTTGGTTTAGTTTTTAGTATATTTTTATTAGTTTTTAGTTAAAATTCACTTTTCTGGACTTTACTATGAGTTTGTGTGTTTTTCTGTGATTTCAGGTATTTTCTGGCTGAAATTGAGGGACCTGAGCAAAAATCTGATTCAGAGACTGAAAAGGACTGCAGATGCTGTTGGATTCTGACCTCCCTGCACTCGAAGTGGATTTTCTGGAGCTACAGAAGCCCAATTGGCACGCTCTCAACGGCGTTGGAATTTAGACATCCTGGGCTTTCCAGCAATATATGATAGTCTATACTTTGCCCAAGATTTGATGGCCCAAACCGGCGTTCAAAGACACCTTCAGAATTTTCAGCGTTAAACGCCGGAACTGGCACAAGGATGGGAGTTAAACGCCCAAACTGGCACCAAAGCTGGTGTTTAACTCCAAGAAGAGTCTCTACATGAAAATGCTTCATTGCTCAGCCCAAGCACACACCAAGTGGGCCCAGAAGTGGATTTTTATGTCATTTACTCATCTCTGTGAACCTTAGGCTACTAGTTCTCTATAAGTAGGACCTTTTACTATTGTATTTGGAGATCGGGGTAGCTATCTTTGTTCTGAGGCTATCTTAGATCATTGAGAGGCTGGCCATTCAGCCATGCCTAGACCTTGTTCTTATGTATTTTCAACGGTGGAGTTTCTACACACCATAGATTAAGGTGTGGAGCTCTGCTGTACCTCGAGTATTAATGCAATTACTATTGTTCATCTATTCAATTCCGCCTGTTCTTGTTCTAAGATATCACTTGTTCTTCAACTTGATGAATGTGATGATCCGTGACACTCATCATCATTCTCACCTATGAACGTGTGCCTGACAACCACCTCCGTTCTACCTTAGATTGGGTGAATATCTCTTGGATTCCTGATACACGATGCATGGTTGATCGCCTGACAACCGAGCCAGCCATTCCGTGAGATCAGAGTCTTCGTGGTATAGGCTAGAACTTATGGCGGCATTCAAGAGAATCCGGAAGGTCTAACCTTGTCTGTGGTATTCTGAGTAGGATTCAATGATTGAATGAATGTGACGTGCTTCAAACTCCTGAAGGCGGGGCGTTAGTGACAGACGCAAAAGAATCACTGGATTCTATTCCGGCCTGATCGAGAACCGACAGATGGATAGCTGTGCCGTGACAGGGTGCGTTGAACATTTCCACTGAGAGGATGGGAGGTAGCCACTGACAACGGTGAAACCCTTGCATAAGCTTGCCATGGAAAGGAATAAGAAGGATTGGATGAAGACAGTAGGAAAGCAGAGAGACGGAAGGGACACAGCATCTTCATGCGCTTATCTGAAATTCCCACCAATGAATTACATAAGTATCTCTATCTTTATCTTTATGTTTTATTCGTATATCACCATATCCATTTGAGTTTGCCTGACTAAGATTTACAAGATGACCATAGCTTGCTTCATACCAACAATCTCCGTGGGATCGACCCTTACTCGCGTAAGGTTTATTACTTGGACGACCCAGTGCACTTGCTGGTTAGTTGTGCGAAGTTGTGTTTATGCCATGGTATTGAACACCAAGTTTTTAGGGTTCATTACCGGGGATTATGAGAGTTGTGAAAAGTATTGTTCACAATTTCGCGCACCAATCATGCAAATCATCACCATCATTATCAACTTGTACATCTCCCCCATCAATAGGAGGTCTAGTGGAAGGACCAGGTTCATCATCAACAGAACGTCTAACAGTTACTGTTGGCTTATTTGTCTTCTCAAGATCTTCAATAGTTTGGTCTTCAAGAAAAATCACATCTCGGCTTCTAATTATCTTCTTGCTCACCGGATCCCATAATCTGTAACCAAAGTCTTCGTGACCATAACCCATGAAGATACACTGCTTTGACTTCCCATCAAGTTTAGACCTTTCATCTCTTGGAATGTGAACAAAAGCTCTGCAACCGAACACTCTCAAGTGACTATATGAGACATCTTTCCCTCTCTAAACTTTCTCTGGAACATCACCATTTAGTGGAACAGAAGGAGAAAGGTTGATCAGATCTACTGTAGTTCTCATCGCTTCACCCCAAAAGAATTTAGGCAACTTTGCATGAGAGAGCATACACCTGACTCTATCATTGATAGTGCGATTCATTCTCTCAGCAACTCCATTATGTTGAGGAGTCTTAGGAACGGTCTTTTCAAGCTTGATTCCATGTCCTTTACAATACTCTTCAAATGGACCCCTATATTCACCACCATTATCTGCTCGAACACATTTCAATTTCCTTCCTGTTTCTCTTTCAACACTTGCATGAAAGTGTTTGAAGATTCCGAGCACCTGGTCTTTAGATTTCAAAACAAAAGCCCACACTTTTCGAGAATAATCATCAATAAAAGTAACAAAATATGATGCACCACCTAGTGTCTTAGCATCCATAGTGCAAACATCAGTGTGAATTAAATCTAGAACATGTGATCTCCTATGAGGTCCAGAATTATGAAATGATACTCTAGCATGCTTTCCAATAAAACAATGAGTGCAAGTATTTAAAGTTGTACCTTTCACTGGAAGTGAGTGCTTCTTGGCCAAGACGCTTAGTCCTTTCTCGCTCAAGTGACCAAGACGTATATGCCACAAATCAGAAGAGGAATCATCAGCTACATTCATCTCTTCTTTATACAACTTTGCTTGCAACCGGTAGAGAGTAGTAAGACTATTGTCTTCTCTAGTAACAATGAGAGCCCCTTTGGTAATCTTGCATTTTCCACTACCAAAGGAAGTGCAATACCCCTCTTGATCCAACGCCTTCACTGAAATGAGATTGAACCGCATATCTGGCGCATGCCTAACATTCTTCAACTGCAACTTGCATCCCATGTTAGTTTCAAGCCACATATCACCCATACCAATGATATCACTGGTGTGCGAAATTGTGATCACTACTTTTCATAACTCAAATAATCCCTAGTAATGGCCCCAAGAACTTGGTGCTCAATACCATGGCATAAACACAACTTTGCACAACTAACCAGCAAGTGCTCTGGGTCGTCCAAGTAATAAACCTTACGCGAGTAAGGGTCGATCCCACGGAGATTGTTGGTATGAAGCAAGCTATGGTCACCTTGTAAATCTTAGTCAGGCAGACTCAAATGGGTATAGTGATATACGAATAAAGCATAAAGATAAAGATAGAGGTACTTATGTAATTCATTTGTAGGAACTTCAGATAAGCGTATGAAGATGCCTTCCCTTCCGTCTCTCTGCTTTCCTACTGTCTTCATCCAATCCTTCTTACTCCTTTCCATGGCAAGCTTATGCAAGGGTTTCACCGTTGTCAGTGGCTACCTCCCATCCTCTCAGTGAAAACGTTCCTATGCTCTGTCACAGCATAGGCTAATCAGCTGTCGGTTCTCAGTCAGGCCGGAATAGAATCCAGTGATTCTTTTGCGTCTGTCACTAACGCCCCGCCTGCTAGGAGTTTGAAGCACGTCACAGTCATTCAATCATTGAATCCTACTCAGAATACCACAGACAAGGTTAGACCTTCCGGATTCTCTTGAATGCCGCCATTTGTTCTCGCCTATACCACGAAGACTCTGATCTCATGGAATGGCTGGCTCGTTTGTCAGGCGAGCACTCGGTTGTCAGGCGATCAACCATGCATCGTGTATCAGGAATCCAAGAGATATTCACTAGAGCCTTGGTTGCTTGTAGAACAAAAGTGGTTGTCAGTCACCTTGTTCATAGGTGAGAATGATGATGAGTGTCACGGATCATCACATTCATCAAGTTGAAGAACGAGTGATATCTTGGACAAAGAACAAGCGAAATTGAATAGAAGAACAATAGTAATTGCATTAATACTCGAGGTACAGCAGAGCTCCACACCTTAATCTATGGTGCGTAGAAACTCCACCGTTGAAAATACATAAGAACAAGGTCTAGGCATGGCCGAATGGCCAGCCTCCCAATGATCTAAGATAGCATAAAATGAAGATAGCTACCCCGATATGATCTAGAGATCTAAAGTGATCAAAAGATTAAAATACAATAGTAAAAGGTCCTACTTATAGAAAACTAGTAGCCTAAGGTTTACAAAGATGAGTAAATGACATAAAAAATCCACTTCCGGGCCCACTTGGTGTGTGCTTGGGCTGAGCAATGAAGCAATTTCGTGTAGAGACTCTTCTTGGAGTTAAACGCCAGCTTTTATGCCAGTTTGGGCGTTTAACTCCCATTTAGGTGCCAGTTCTGGCGTTTAACGCTGGAATTCCTGAGGGTGACTTTGAACGCCGGTTTGGGCCATCAAATCTTGGGCAAAGTATGGACTATCATATATTGCTGGAAAGCCCAGGATGTCTACTTTCCAGCGCCATTGAGAGTGCGCTGATTGGGCTTCTGTAGCTCCAGAAAATCCACTTCGAGTGCAGGGAGGTCAGAATCCAACAGCATCTGCAGTCCTTTTCAGTCTCTGAATCAGATTTTTGCTCAGGTCCCTCAATTTCAGCCAGAAAATACCTGAAATCACAGAAAAACACACAAACTCATAGTAAAGTCCAGAAAAGTGAATTTTAACTAAAAACTAATAAAAATATACTAAAAACTAACTAGATCATACTAAAAACATACTAAAAACAATGCCAAAAAGCGTACAAATTATCTGCTCATCACAACACCAAACTTAAATTGTTGCTTGTCCCCAAGCAACTAAAAATCAAATAAGATAAAAAGAAGAGAACATGCAATGAATTCCAAAAACATCTATGAAGATCAGTATTAATTAGATGAGCGGGGCTTTTAGCTTTTTGCCTCTGAACAGTTTTGGCATCTCACTCTATCCTTTGCAACTCAGAATGATTGGCTTCTTTAGGAACTCAGAATCCAGATAGTGTTATTGATTCTCCTAGTTAAGTATGATGATTCTCCTAGTTAAGTATGATGATTCTTTTTCTTTTTCAGTTTAAGAACATTTGTTTATTTAAGAAAGGTGATGGATTCATAGGAAATTCATAACTTTAAGGCATAGACACTAAGACACTAATGATCACAAGACACAAACATGGACAAACATAAGCATTAATTTTCGAAAAACAGAGAATAAAGAACAAGGAGATTAAAGAACGGGTCCACCTTAGTGATGGCGGCTCTTTCTTCCTCTTGAAGATCCTATGGAGTGCTTGAGCTCCTCAATGTCTCTTCCTTGTCTTTGTTGCTCCTCTCTCATGATCCTTTGATCTTCTCTAATTTCATGGAGGATGATGGAGTGTTCTTGATGCTCCACCCTTAGTTGTCCCATGTTGGAACTCAGTTCTCCTAGGGAGGTGTTCAGTTGCTCCCAATAGTTTTGTGGAGGAAAGTGCATCCCTTGAGGCATCTCAGGGATCTCATGATGAGTGGGGTCTCTTGTGTGCTCCATCCTTTTCTTAGTGATGGGCTTATCCTCATCAATGGGGATGTCTCCCTCTATGTCAACTCCAACTGAATAACAGAGGTGACAAATGAGATGAGGAAAGGCTAACCTTGCTAAGGTAGAGGACTTGTCCGCCACCTTATAGAGTTCTTGGGCTATAACCTCATGAATTTCCACTTCTTCTCCAATCATGATGCTATGAATCATGATGGCCCGGTCTAGAGTAACTTCGGACCGGTTGCTAGTGGGAATGACTGAGCGTTGGATAAACTCCAACCATCCTCTAGCCACGGGTTTGAGGTCATGCCTTCTCAATTGAACCGGCTTCCCTCTTGAATCTCTCTTCCATTGGGCGCCCTCTTCACAAATGTCAGTGAGGACTTGGTCCAACCTTTGATCAAAGTTGACCCTTCTAGTGTAAGGATGTTCATCTCCTTGCATCATAGGCAAGTTGAATGCCAACCTTACATTTTCCGGACTAAAATCCAAGTATTTCCCCCGAACCATAGTAAGATAATTCTTTGGATCCGGGTTCACACTTTGATCATGGTTCTTGGTGATCCATGCATTGGCATAGAACTCTTGAACCATTAAGATTCCGACTTGTTGAATGGGGTTGGTAAGAATTTTCCAACCTCTTCTTCGGATCTCATGTCGGATCTCCGGATATTCACCTTTTTTGAGTGAAAAAGGGACCTCGGGGATCACCTTCTTTAAGGCCACAACTTCATAGAAGTGGTCTTGATGCACCCTTGAGATGAATCTTTCCATCTCCCATGACTCGGAGGTGGAAGCTTTTGCCTTCCCTTTCCTCTTTCTAGAGGTTTCTCCGGCCTTGGATGCCATAAATGGTTATGGAAAAACGAAAAAGCAACGCTTTTACCACACCAAACTTAAAAGGTTTGCTCGTCCTCGAGCAAAAGAAGAAAGAAGAGAGTAGAAGAAGAAGAAATGAGGAAGAAGGCAATGGCTTTTATGTTCGGCCAAAGAGGGGGAGAAGTGGTGTTTAGGTTGTGTGAAAATGAAGGGGTTAAGAAGGGTATATATAGGGGAGGGGGGGTAAGGTTCGGTCAAGTGAGGGTGGGTTTGGGTGGGAAAGTGGTTTGAATTTGAATGGTGAGGTAGGTGGGGTTTTATGAAGGATGGATGTGAGTGGTGAAGAGGAAGATGGGATTTGATAGGTGAAGGGTTTTTGGGGAAGAGGTATTGAGGTGATTGGTGAATGAGTGAAGAAGAGAGAGAGTGGTGGGGTTGGTGGGGATCCTGTGGGGTCCACAGATCCTGTGGTGTCAAGGAAAAGTCATCCCTGCACCAAATGGCAAGCAAAATCACGTTTTGAGCCAATTCTGGCGTTAAACGCCGGGCTGGTGCCCATTTCTGGCGTTTAACGCCAGGTTCTTGCCCTTTTCTGGCGTTTAACGCCAGCCTGGTGCCCCTTTCTGGCGTTAAACGCCCAGAATGGTGCCAGACTGGGCGTTAAACGCCCACCTGCTAGCCTTATTGGCGTTTAAACGCCAGTAAGTTCTTCCTCCAGGGTGTGCTGTTTTTCTTCCTGTTTTTCATTCTGTTTTTGCTTTTTCAATTGATTTTGTGACTTCTCATGATCATCAACCTACAAAATAAAATAAAATAACAAAAGAAAATAGATAACATATAACATTGGGTTGCCTCCCAACAAGCGCTTCTTTAATGTCAGTAGCTTGACAGATGGCTCTCATGGAGCCTCACATTTTCTCAGAGCAATGTTGGAACCTCCCAACACCAAACTTAGAGTTTGAATGTGGGGGTTCAACACCAAACTTAGAGTTTGGTTGTGGCCTCTCAACACCAAACTTAAAGTTTGACTATGGGGGCTCTGTTTAACTCTGATTTGAGAGAAGCTCTTCATGCTTCCTCTCCATGGTGACAGAGGGATATCCTTGAGCCTTAAACACAAAGGATTCTTCATTCACTTGAATGATCAGTTCGCCTCTATTGTAACACCCTACCATACAGAGTCTTATGCTTAAGTCATAATTCAGAGATGGCAAGGCATTACGACTTCTAAAATAAAAATTTAGTACGTATAGTAGTATGAATGATTGATTATAACTAGGAGCCTTTGTAGAAAAAGGGGGTAAACAAAAAACCGCAACTTAAAAGCGCAACACTCCGATCGATAACGTAACGAACAAGGATAAACCAACGCGAGATTATATATATACAACTGAGTGCCAAAAACAGGAATATCAAGACTCAAGATCCGGCTGCGAAGATAACCGGCCCGAGCATAACAATATATATACATATGATAAAATAAGGAAAACCCCAAGGTAAACCCAAAGGGACACAAATACATAAAACCTATTCTCCAAAATTCTCCCATAAAAGGAGTCATCACAGTTTGTATTATTTAATGGAGATAAAAGTATCTAAACAAAACATATAAACCAAAAATAGCCCCGAGAACAAAGGATCTTCGCAAGTATAGAAGTCTCCAGCATGCCTCAGCGGGAAACCTCACGTCCTGCATCTGAAAACCACAAAATCCGCATGGGTGAGAACCAGAGGTCCCCAGCATGGTAACAGCTTCCACATATATAATACATAATAATGGAGGAAAGCCGAAGGCAATCCTAGAACTTCCTCCAGATAATATCAAAGCTTATAAACAAGCTAAACCATATAAGGCAACTGACTAAAGATTCTTCAGTCTAACTAATACTTCCCTTTCCAATTCCTTCAAACCTCCCAACCACCAGCAGGAGTATATTATAGCAAACACAGATA
Source organism: Arachis stenosperma (assembly GCF_014773155.1). Lineage (NCBI taxonomy): Eukaryota > Viridiplantae > Streptophyta > Magnoliopsida > Fabales > Fabaceae > Arachis > Arachis stenosperma. The sequence goes on from NC_080385.1 coordinate 17,633,427, forward strand.
TATCAAACAAAGAATATACAAATAGTAGCAGTTAAGACATTTAGACAATTAGCAAGTAATATGCAGTCATATAGGCAATCTCAAACAATTCACATAGTATGCATATGATGAATGCCTGTCCCTAGTGGCCGATGATATCATCTTGTCGGTTATAGAGCCAACCCGACAAGTCCTGGTCGCTAACCATTGGACTGTCCCTCTGTCGTGCATCCCCAAACTCGAGTTATACTCGTTATAAACTGGATCATAAACATGATCCATATCCATCACCCTCACTGGTGAATATTTACGGGGGTTCGAGCTCATCCGGGCCTTTCACAGTGCCCGGCCACACTTACGACATAGGGTTAACAGAGCTTCGAGTCTCGACCTGGAGCACGTGGTGGCTAGCCACTGCTACTACCCAAGGAAACTCGTACCTCAGATAGTGGAAGTGCAATTCACAATTATCAATAATTCAGCATCAACATGCATGAATTCTCATCCATGGATCAACATCCATATCAGCCATTCCGGCTCACGGTTCAATCCAGAACCAGCCAATATTCATAGCATACACAGCTATTCCGGCTCACGGTTAAATCCATAACCAGCCATTTCATTAACAATTATAGCCTTTCGGCCCATGGCATAACAAGCACTTCCACCACCATCCTCCGCATCTCACATAATCATCTTGATCCTCATTGATCATTCATATTCCCCTTGCTTCACTCGCAAGTTACCTCATTCACTAGCCCCTTCTTAATAGCTAGGCATATTATGATGATTTAAGACATGAATGGTGAGATCGGAGGCTTAGAAGTATGAGATTTGGCTTTTAAAACTCAAAAATCAACTTTGGGATGAAAACAGGGCCACGCGTACGCGCACTCCACGCGCACGCGTGGGTGGCCTCAAAACTTCATCGACGCGCAAGCGTCATGCACGCTAACGCGTGGGTTAAAAACTTGCCAATCGACGCGTACGCGTCAACCGCGCGTACGCGCGGGTGTTCTCGTGCCCCAGGCACAACACCGGCACAGTTCTGGCATAACTCTCGGGAAAATGGCTGGGCATTGGGTGCAGCACAATCGGCGCACCCACGCACATCACGCGTATGCGTGGATGGCACCTTACGGAAGATCGGCGCGTACGCGCCAGGTGCGCCCACGCGCAAGGGGTCATTCTGCTAAAAATTTTCTAAGTTAAAAGCTGCAGAATTTCACAGATTTTGACCCCAATCTTCCAACGGACATAACTTCCTCATTTTAAATCGTTTTTCGTCCGTTCTTCGAACGGCACGGACATCCCGGATCCAATTTCATTTCTAAAAAGATTTGGTACAACACAGAGATCCGTAGTCCAAGTTATGTCCCGCCAAAGTATGCCCAAAAACCATGTTTTTCATAAAAACCACAAAGTGCCATTTTCAAAACAAGCCATTTCCATTTCTTTCCAAAATCAATCAAAACATGCCAATTTCATCCCTTTTCTTTGAAATCAATCAAAATACATCAAGTTCAACATCAAGCCTCCTCAACTCACACATTGACACATAACTCACAATTTACCAAGATCACTATTTCACCATTATATCCCACTTCACCCAAGTGGCTCAAACTCAAACATATTGACATATCACATACTATTCCTCATACCAATCCTCAACAACACCAATTCCAATAAATCATCATGGTACACGAACAACATCATACTCACCATCAACATGGTTCAACCCACAATTCAACCATAACCAATAATCAAGCATATATCACAACATGCATATTTCTCATACATCATACTATCAAGGCATCAATACTCATCATCACATATATGACCACATCATATATCTCAATCATTCAACAACATCAACCATTCAATGCCTATCTTAGGGCCTCTAGCCTAAGTATTTCCTACCACATTACATATTAGATACGGAAAACCGAAACCATACCTTAGCCGAATTTCCCAAGCTCCACCGGAGCACTTCTAAGCCACTTATCCTCAAGCTCACAAGGCCTCAACACCTCCAAGAGCAGATTTTTCACCACCAAGCCCTTTCCAAGCTTGTTCAAAATCACCAATCAAGCTCCAATATCCACACACACACAACCTAAGCCACAACCATCATACCCATACACAACATCTCAAAACCCAACATCATAAAACAACAAAATTACACTAGGGTTAAGAACCTTACCTCACCCAAGGTCCAAGGAGACAAGATTAACCTTCTCCTTCAAGAGAGTTGGGTCCTATAACATCAAAGAACCCAAAATCTCAACATTTAACCCATGAAACTCGAAAATAGGGCTGAGATTTCGAACAGCAAGGTGTGACTTACCTCAAGATTGATTATATGGGTTTTGTAGAGCTCTCCGCGGTGAACGCGTGGCCGCAAACGGGGCGGCAATCGGAGCTCTAGATCAAAAGTTATGGTGATTTGAAGATCAAGTGAGAGAGAGAAGTTGAGAGAATGTTCTTCCCTTCCTCTCCACCATTTCAGCTTGTGTGTGTAACAAATGAGGAGAGAGAGTGCTGAAAACTAGGGTTTTGGTTAAGTTGTGTTGGGCCAAGGGCCCACTTTGGGTCCGGTTGGCCCGGTTTGGCCCGTTCGGTCCAATCTTGGTCCGAATTCTACAAAATTGGTACCAAAATTCTCGTCTCAATCTCCTCTATCACATTTAGCCATAAAAATCACATTTTAGGCTTTCTAGAATAAATTCTCATTTATGGGTTAATTAGCCGTTAATTAACCGGGTTTTACATCTATCAACATCAATTACAACCTTTGCTGTGGCTAGGAAGGGTCTGCCAAGGATGATGGTTTCATCCATGCACTTCCCAGTCTCTAGGACTATGAAATCAGCAGGGATGTAATGGTCTTCAATCTTCACCAAAACATCCTCTACAAGTCCATGAGCTTGTTTTCTTGAGTTGTCTGCCATCTCTAATGAGATTCTTGCAGCTTGCACCTCAAAGATCCCTAGCTTCTCCATTACAGAGAGAGGCATGAGGTTTACACTTGACCCTAAGTCACACAGAGCCTTCTTGAAGGTCATGGTGCCTATGGTACAAGGTATTGAAAACTTCCCAGGATCTTGTCTCTTTTGAGGTAATTTCTGCCTAGACAAGTCATCCAGTTCTTTGGTGAGCAAAGGAGGTTCATTCTCCCAAGTCTCATTTCCAAATAACTTGTCATTTAGCTTCATGATTGCTCCAAGGTATTTAGCAACTTGCTCTTCAGTGACATACTCATCCTCTTCAGAGGAAGAATACTCATCAGAGCTCATGAAAGGCAGAAGTAAGTCCAATGGAATCTCTATGGTCTCATTTTGAGCCTCAGATTCCCATGGTTCCTCATTAGGGAACTCATTGGAGGTCAGTGCACGCCCATTGAGGTCTTCCTCAGTGGCGTTCACTTCCTCTCCTTCCTCCCAAAATTCGGCCATGTTGATGGCTTTGCACTCTCCTTTTGGATTTTCTTCTGTGTTGCTTGGGAGAGTACTAGGAGGGAGTTCAGTAACTTTCTTGCTCAGCTGTCCCACTTGTGCCTCCAAATTCCTAATGGAGGACCTTGTTTCAGTCATGAAACTTTGAGTGGTTTTGATTAGATCAGAGACCATAGTTGCTAAGTTAGAGGGGTTCTGCTTAGAATTCTCTGTCTGTTGCTGAGAAGATGATGGAAAAGGCTTGCCATTGCTAAACCTGTTTCTACCACCATTATTGTTATTGAAACCTTGTTGAGGTCTCTCTTGATTCTTCCATGAGAAATTTGGATGATTTCTCCATGAAGAATTATAGGTGTTTCCATAGGGTTCTCCTAGGTAATTCACCTCTTCCATTGAAGGGTTCTCAAGATCATATGCTTCTTCTTCAGATGAAGCATCCTTAGTACTGCTTGGTGCATTTTGCATTCCAGACAGACTTTGAGAAATCAAATTGACTTGTTGAGTCAATATCTTATTCTGAGCCAGAATGGCATTCAGAGTATCAATCTCAAGAACTCCTTTCTTCTGATTTGCCCCATTGTTCACAGGATTCCTTTCAGAAGTGTACATGAATTGGTTATTTGCAACCATTTCAATCAGTTCTTGAGCTTCTGTAGGCGTCTTCTTCAGATGAAGAGATCCTCCAGCAGAGCTATCCAAAGACATCTTGGACAGTTTAGAGAGACCATCATAGAAAATACCTATGATGCTCCATTCAGAAAGCATGTCAGAAGGACATTTTCTGATCAATTGTTTGTATCTTTCCCAAGCTTCATAGAGGGATTCTCCATCCTTTTGTCTGAAGGTTTGGACTTCCACTCTAAGCTTACTCAATTTTTGAGGTGGAAAGAACTTTGCCAAGAAGGCATTGACTAGCTTTTCCCATGAGTCCAGGCTTTCTTTGGGTTGTGAATCCAACCATGTCCTAGCTCTGTCTCTGACAGCAGAAGGGAATAGCATAAGTCTGTAGACCTCAGGGTCTACCCCATTAGTCTTGACAGTGTCACAGATTTGCAAGAATTCAGCTAAAAACTGATGAGGATCTTCCAATGGAAGTCCATGAAACTTGCAATTCTGTTGCATTAGAGAAACTAATTGAGGCTTAAGCTCAAAGTTGTTTGCTCCAATGGCAGGGATAGAGATGCTTCTCCCATAGAAGTCGGGAGTAGGTGCAGTAAAGTCACCCAGCACCTTCCTTGCATTGTTTGCATTGTTGTTGTTTTCGGCTGCCATGTCTTCTTCTTCTTTGAAGATTTCTGTTAGGTCCTCTGTAGAGAATTGTGCCTTAGCTTCTCTTAGCTTTCGCTTCAAAGTCCTTTCAGGTTCAGGGTCAGCTTCAACAAGAATGCCTTTGTCTCTGCTCCTGCTCATATGAAAGAGAAGAGAACAAGAAAATGTGGAATCCTCTATGTCACAGTATAAAGATTCCTTGAGGTGTCAGAAGAACAGAAAAATAGAAGAAAGAGGTAGAAGAATTCGAACTTAATCAGATAGAGTTCGAATTGTGCATTGAGAAGGAGTGGTACTTCATAAATAAAAGGATGTGGGAAGAGGGGAAGAGAATTTTCGAAAATTAATTAAAAAGTTTTTAAAATCATTTTGAAAAATTGATTGACAATTTTCGAAAACTCACAGTGGAAAAGGAATCAAGTGATTTTTGAAAAAGATTTTGAAATTAGAAGTCAAAAAGATTTGATTGAAAACTATTTTGAAAAAGATGAGGTTAAGAAGATATGATTGGTTTTAAAAAACATGTGATTGAGAAGATATTATTTGAAAATAATTTTAAAAAGATTTGATTTTAAAAATTATGACTTGCCTAACAAGAAAAGATATGATTCAAACATTAAACCTTTCTCAACAGAAAAGGCAACATACTTGAAATTTTCAATCAAATCATTAATTGTTAGCAAGTATCTTTGAAAAAGGAAAGAAATTGATTTTGAAAACATTTGATTGAAAAGATATGATTTGAAAAAGATTTAATTTTGAAAAACTTTGAAAACTTGAAAAAAAATTGATTTGAAAACAAAATCCTCCCCCTTGTGCCATCCTGGCGTTAAACGCCCAGAATGGTGCACATTCTGGCGTTTAACACCCAATGCACTACCTTTTTGGGCGTTAAACGCCCAACCAGGCACCCTGGCTGGCGTTTAAACGCCAGTCTGTCCTTCTTCACTGGGCGTTTTGAACGCCCAGCTTTTTCTGTGTAATTCCTCTGCTGCATGTTCTTAATCTTCAGTTCCCTGTACTATTGACTTGAAAATAGAACCAAGATCAAATAAACAATACATGCAAGACACCAAACTTAAAATTAGACACTAGACTCAAACAAGAAACATAAAATATTTTTGGTTTTTTTATGATTTTAAAAATTTTTTTGTGCTTTTTTTTTTGAAAATTATATGAAAATAGAAAATAAAAGTTTCAGAATTCTTAATTTGGATTCCAGGAATCATTGCAATGCTAGTCTAAGACTCCGGTCCAGGAATTAGACATGGCTTCACAGCCAGCCAAACTTTCAAAGAAAGCTTCGGTCCAAAACACTAGACATGGCCAATGGCCAGCCAAGCCTTAGCAGATCATTGCTCCAATAGCAAGATTGATAGAGATCAACAAGCTCTTGTGATGATCAGTTGAAACCTCGGTCCAATAAGATTAGACATGGTTTCTCAGCCAGCCAGATTTCAGCAGATCATCATGAAACACTAGAATTCATTCTTAAGAACTCTGAAAAAAAAAGTACCTAATCTAAGCAACAAGATGAACCGTCAGTTGTCCATACACAAAACAATCCCCGGCAACGGCGCCAAAAACTTGGTGTGCGAAATTGTGATCACTACTTTTCACAACTCAAATAATCCCTAGTAATGGCCCCAAGAACTTGGTGCTCAATACCATGGCATAAACACAACTTTGCACAACTAACCAGCAAGTGCACTGGGTCGTCCAAGTAATAAACCTTACGCGAGTAAGGGTCGATCCCACGGAGATTGTTGGTATGAAGCAAGCTATGGTCACCTTGTAAATCTTAGTTAGGCAGACTCAAATGGGTATAGTGATATACGAATAAAGCATAAAGATAAAGATAGAGGTACTTATGTAATTCATTGGTAGGAACTTCAGATAAGCGTATGAAGATGCCTTCCCTTCCGTCTCTCTGCTTTCCTACTGTCTTCATCCAATCCTTCTTACTCCTTTCCATGGCAAGCTTATGCAAGGGTTTCACCGTTGTCAGTGGCTACCTCCCATCCTCTCAGTGAAAACGTTCCTATGCTCTGTCACAGCATAGGCTAATCAGCTGTCGGTTCTCGGTCAGGCCGGAATAGAATCCAGTGATTCTTTTGCGTCTGTCACTAACGCCCCGCCTGCTAGGAGTTTGAAGCACGTCACAGTCATTCAATCATTGAATCCTACTCAGAATACCACAGACAAGGTTAGACCTTCCGGATTCTCTTGAATGCCGCCATCTGTTCTCGCCTATACCACGAAGACTCTGATCTCACGAAATGGCTGGCTCGTTTGTCAGGCGAGCACTCGGTTGTCAGGCGATCAACCATGCATCGTGTATCAGGAATCCAAGAGATATTCACTAGAGCCTTGGTTGCTTGTAGAACAAAAGTGGTTGTCAGTCACCTTGTTCATAGGTGAGAATGATGATGAGTGTCACGGATCATCACATTCATCAAGTTGAAGAACGAGTGATATCTTGGACAAAGAACAAGCGGAATTGAATAGAAGAACAATAGTAATTGCATTAATACTCGAGGTACAGCAGAGCTCCACACCTTAATCTATGGTGTGTAGAAACTCCACCGTTGAAAATACATAAGAACAAGGTCTAGGCATGGCCGAATGGCCAGCCTCCCAATGATCTAAGATAGCATAAAATGAAGATAGCTACCCCGATATGATCTAGAGATCTAAAGTGATCAAAAGATTAAAATACAATAGTAAAATGTCATACTTATAGAAAACTAGTAGCCTAAAGTTTACAAAGATGAGTAACTGACATAAAAAATCCACTTCCGGGCCCACTTGGTGTGTGCTTGGGCTGAGCAATGAAGCAATTTCGTGTAGAGACTCTTCTTGGAGTTAAACGCCAGCTTTTATGCCAGTTTGGGCGTTTAACTCCCATTTAGGTGCCAGTTCCGGCGTTTAACGCTGGAATTCCTGAGGGTGACTTTGAACGCCGGTTTGGGCCATCAAATCTTGGGCAAAGTATAGACTATCATATATTGCTGGAAAGCCCAGGATGTCTACTTTCTAACGCCGTTGAGAGCGCGCCGATTGGGCTTCTATAGCTCCAGAAAATCCACTTCGAGTGCAGGGAGGTCAGAATCCAACAGCATCTGCAGTCCTTTTTAGTCTCTGAATCAGATTTTTGCTCGGGTCCCTCAATTTCAGCAAGAAAATACCTGAAATCATAGAAAAATACACAAACTCATAGTAAAGTCCAGAAAAGTGAATTTTAACTAAAAACTAATAAAAATATACTAAAAACTAACTAGATCATACTAAAAACATACTAAAAACAATGCCAAAAAGCGTACAAATTATCCGCTCATCAATCACACACTCCTTTATCTCCCAATTTGATCTTGCCAAAATTTCCAGCAGTATAGGAAGTGAAAAATTCACGCTTCGGAGTGACATGACATGAGGCACCAGAGTCCATAATCCAAGTGAAATCATCACAGACAAGATTCACATAATTTTCATCATATGTGATAAGAACATCTTCATAAACAATAGCAGCAGTTTCTTTATCACTATCTTTACCTCTGTCTTCATTTCTTCCCCTTGATTGTTCTTTTTTCAAGAACCTACAATACCTCTTGATATGCCCCGGCTTGCCACAATGGTGATAAATGAACTCCTTTCTTGGCTTGTACTTTCCTCTTGACTTGCTTCGACTCTCTGACCTGTCAGAACTGTGAGGTTTTCTACTTTGACTTCTCCCCCGTGACTCTGAAACAAGTGCTTCTGACTGTGAGGAGGCATTAGTCAAACCTCGCTTTCTTCTTCTGGCTTCTTCATTTAACATGCTCTCTTTAACCATTGCTAACGTCAACTTTCCTTTTGGAGCCGAGTTAGTCAGTGTCACAACCAGAACTTCCCAACTATCAGGCAAAGAGCTCAACAACAACAAGACTTGCAACTCATCATTCAAAGTGATTTCATTATTTGTCAGTTGGTTCACCGTCTCCTGAAAAATACTCAAGTGCTCCGGCATTGATTTACCTTCAACATACTTCATATTGACAAGCTTCCTAATCAAGAATGCTTTGTTTTGTACATTCTTTCTCTCATATAACTCCTTTAATTTCTTCCACATCTTCTCAGCATTCGTTTCGGTGTCAACATGTGGATATACACTAAGATCAATCCATTGCCTAATCAAAGCAACTGCCTTTCGATTCAGCTTCTTCCATTCAGCATCGGATTTAGTACCTTTGGATTTATCTCCCTCCACAGGATCATACAAGTCTTTGCTATACAGCATATCTTCCATGAGGGTCTTCCAAATTGAATAATTTTGGGAATTCAATTTGACCATATTCGGTCCATGAGTATTTTCCTCCATTTAATCAGCACAGAAATAAATAACCAAAGCTCTGGATACCACTTTGTTGGGCCAACCGTGGGGAGCTCTCGACAATCAGGGAGACTTCGGGGAGGAATCAAGTGAGAGAACATAAGATGAGAAGACACCAGATCCAACTCAAAACCTTAAGGTGTCAAGTTAATGGGTCTCTCATCTTATAAACTCCTCACTCTTCCATGCTTTCTTTGATGTGGGACTAACTTCAACACTCCTCACACTTGCAACATTAACAATCTCCCCCTCAAGTGTGAGCCTCCACATCAAGCATCAACTCCCCTCTAGCTCCTCCACCACATATGAGTATTCGTCCATCACACCGCCGCAAAACACCACGGGACACGCCGCCCGGACCATCTTTGCCGGGAAGACTTTCGATGCTTCACCTTGAATACCCCTTAAAACCACCAGACCGATTAACTATCGGCTCTGATACCACTTTGTTGGAAAAACTCAACACAGGTTTAAAATAAGAACCTGTCTAACAGCGGAAGCACTAAAAAAAATTTTCCCACAACCTGTGCAATTAAATGGGCAACACCAAAGATACTCCAAACAGCAAATATAATGGCAGAAATTAAATAATCAGACACCAGAATTTTAACATGGGAAAATCCAAAAGAGGGACAAAAAACCCACGGGACCTAGTCCAGAAAAATCTTCCACTATCAGAATAATGGGTACACAAATAGTCTTTCTAGTGACACTAGGGCATCTCAACAATCAACATAAATCCTCCACAAAGTGGGTATCTCAAATCAGGCAAAAGAGAAGGCAATACAACTAACAAGTTATATCCTAATGTTCATCTCTACACTAGGAATAACATACTAAAATTTCATAAGAAATGGAGCAAGTTTACCAAGTCAATGTGATCAAGGTTGGCTTGCCCTTTTCCCCCAAATTTCTCTTCTCCTTCGACGCCGCAGCACTGTGCTTTGCTTCCTTTCTTTCAAATTGAAAGAAGTTCACTCTCTCTCCCCGTGGCTCTTAGCCACTTCTTGTTTTCTTTTATTTTTTTTCTTTTAAAACTTGTGGGCCCCACTTAGTTTGGGGACTCACCAACAGATTTCGATTCTCACACTAGGTCGAATAATTATGCATTTCTAAATAGCGGTGAAGTTGGTGGATACATACAGATTTAAGTGGTGTTATCAATTCTATTTATAGTTTTAATTCAATAAAATTTAAAATAATAAAAAAAAACTTTTTTTACCACCATTTCATTCTATTCTAACTCTAACTATAAATTGAAAATTCTTTTTTACATGGTAACAAATTATAATTAATTTGATATTGTTTTTAATTGTTCAAAAAAATATTTTAAAATATTACATATAATTAATAATTTAGAATCAACCTCTTCTAAAGTAAAAAAATTAATAACATGAGAACCTCCTTAAATAAAAATACTAGGACTCTCATACATGATAGAAATTATAATATAATAATAATTAATTCTTTATTTTATTACTTTATAATTTTGTTCACTTAAAAATTTTTTTACAGGTATAAATATTTGTATTTATAAATATAAAAATAATATATTTAATAAGAGTAAATTATTTATTTTTTTTATTAGTGACTTATTTTCACAATCAAACTAAGTCTTCCGTATAATAAAAAGGCTAAAAATTAATCTTTAGAATTTATGTTTTTTATAGTAAAAGTTTAATAAAAAAATTAGTGTCAAGATCATTAAGAGACTTTAATTAATAAAAAAGGTTAATTATATTAAAATTATTAAGAAGGACTAAATAGAAATTATAGTAAGGAAGAACTAATAAATAAAATTTAAAATGATAAAATTATTTTATTATTCTCTTTTTATCTTTATGTTTTTATTTGGTGTTTTCTCCTCTTCTATCGTCTTTATTGTCGATGTATTTTTTCTTTCTCTTTCTCGACATTTCTTATTCTTCATTTTTGTCAACTTTATCTTCTTATATACAAATACCATGGATGGATATATACGGATTTAGACGGTGTTATTAATTCTATCTATGATTTTAATTTGATAAGATTTAAAACAATAAAAAACTTTCTGTACCACCATTCTATTTGATTCTGACTTCAATCGTGAATTAAAAATTCTTTTTTACATGGTAATAAATTACAATTAAATTTATATTTTTTTTAATTTTAAACAGTAAATTTGTTTTAAAAAAATATTTTAAAATATTACATATAATTAATAATTTAGAATAAGCTTTTCTAAAATAAAAAAATTAATAACATGAGAACCTCCATAAATAAAAATACTAAAACTCTCATACATGTTAAAAATTATAAATGTTTGATAATTAATTCTTTATTTTATTACTTTATAATTCTTTTTACTTTAGACAACTTTTTATAAATATAAATATTTGTATTTATAAATATAAAAAAATATATTTTATAAGAGTAAATTATTTATCTTTTTTCCATTAGCGTATTATTTTCACAATCAAGCTAAGTCTTTTCATATGATAAAAAAATAAAAATTAATATTTAGAATTTATGTTTTATATAGTAAAAGTTTAAAGAAAAAATTAGTATCAAGGATCATTAAGAGACTTTAATTAATAAAAAAGATCAATTACATTAAAATTATTAAGAAGGACCAGATAAAAATTATATTAAGGAAGAACCAATAAATAAAATTTAAAATAACAAAATTATTTTATTATTCTCTTTTCATCTTCGTGTCTTTGCTTCTTGCTTTTTTTCTTCTATCATTTTCATTGCCGATGTGCTTTCTCTTTCTCTTTTTCAGCATTCCTTTTTCTTCGTTTTTGTCGGCTTCATTTTCTTGTGTACATGTTGAGTACGTTATCCGTTTGTCTTAGTTACAAATTGAAACAAGCACTTGATTCAAAGTCAAAGCGAAATTCAACTAGTGTTTCAAAAGGTCCTCATGTCTTGTGTTATGTTAGGAGAATTTAAAATTTTCAATCTCATGTTTTGTATTTTTTTTTTTTATTGATAATCTTTTACCCAAATTGAAAAACATTGTCTTACTCATGAAGTTTGCATACTTTTGTATTTTGTTTGATACGTATAGTGGATTGTAACTATAACACTCTTGCTATCAAAGTGGCGCAGTCGAAAGGGTGACATTCTAATAGTGAAGGTGTTAAATTTATCTATGCAGTTAGGGCAGTTTGTGAAATGTTTATCTCATCTGAATTTACATGAGACCTCTTTGGCACTTTTTTTTGTTTTTCCTAGCCTTGTTCTATATCACAAAAAGATGTATTACAGCCACATATGTTTACAAAGAATAACTTAATGTGAATACACAAATATATAACCCAAAATTTACACAACTAACAATATACTGGTCTAAAAAAAAAAAAAAACTTACAAGAGGGTCCATGTTAATAGGTTCAAGTTCTTCAACAGGCATGTTATTGGCACCATCACCAATACCAGCCACATTTCCTATAGGGCTCGCAGAAGCTACATTTTCAGTCACCACAACCAAAACTTTGCTAGCAGCTTTTGCTTTCTTCTTTTTTGTTTGCCAGTTGGGTTTAGCTAGTGTTCCCTTGCATGTTTTATAGTAATGCCCCTTCTCTCCGCATTTGTAACATATCACCTAAAAAGTTCTTCTCACTATGTCGCCATTCACTGGGGGGAGGGAGAGAGTGCACTGGATTCAGTCTGACGTTTCTTTGGACGACCAACTGGTTCTACAATCCTAGGAGGTTGTGGTTTTGGATGGCCTGTCTTCTCCCAAAATTCTTCGCTGTTAATTGGATTTACAGACAAGTCATATGTTTTTCTCACAGCATCCATGGTGAGATAAGAGCTGCAAAGTCTTCGACATCCTTGATCCTCAGTCTAAAGATAACAGCAACTGCAGGAACACATGGCATCCCTAGACAACAACAACAAAAGCATGAATATGATGTGCCAAAAATAGTGGAAATAATAGGCCAAGAAATAATAATTAATGTTTACCTGTCAACTGTCATGCATTGCAAGTGCATGTAAGTTATTGAAAAATGACTCCCAATTTGTGTTTTTTTCTAGTAACTTCAAACAGAATCCTGTCATTATCTCTGCTCCATTGTGCATTTCATTTCTGACTCTGTGTTTTAATGTGCCTGTCAAGCCTCTATTATTGACCTGGTGCCAACTTTCCACTATACCTCCTTAGAATCTTCTTGTGCTTGGCCATCTTCTTCATTATTGTACATCTTATCTCTTCACACATTGTTGAAATCGACTTCTCCCTAACCTCAACTATCATAGAGTTTCAAACCTCACACATGTTATTTGTGAGGCTATCATTCTTTGGACTATGACTAAAATATGCTTTGCACCAAATTCTGTGGTCAAACTGATTCATATACTCCCATGCTCCGTGGTCCGCACTCTTAAACTTCTCCGTTGATGCTTTGAACTGCACCTGAGTAGTGCACTTAGCTGCATGCCATAAGAGTCCCTTTACCTGTTTGTTATTGAACCTTTGTTGAAGATTCTTCTAAATGTGCATCACACAATTTTTATGTTGTGAATGGGACATGACTTTCTTTGTTGCACGCATAAGTCCCTGCAACGAGAGTTTTAAAAAATGGTAATCCAATTATATGCAATACAAGTCAAACTATAGCCAATTATAAGCCAATTATATGCTACAGAATTCTAATTATAAGCCAATTATATGCTACAGAAGTCTAACTAAAACCAATTATAAGTCAATTATATGCTACAAAATTATTTATACAATCCAATAATCTAAACAACATCAACATTATAATCCAATTATACTCTACAGAATTATAAACAAGATCACATTACATTGGCAAATGTTCTATCTTCTGTTGGTCGGACATGAGATTCCATTCATGCATTTGATGGTCACCTAAATCATCCTGAAGCTGAGTTAAGAACCACATCTAGTTCTTTGTATTTTCTGCTTTTGTCATAGCATATGCAATAACGAATACATGATTGTTAGCATCAAGTGACATTGCAGTTAAGAGTTGACATCCATAATATTCTTTTAAAAAGCATCTAGGCCTATTAGTGGTCTACAACCCTTAATAAACCCATATCTACATGCATTTAAGCATATGTAAATTTTGTAAAACAGGGGTAAAGGCTGCAGAATTGGGTCAACACACATGTTAGTCGTGCTACTTGGGTTACTCGTATGCAGTTCTTGTAAATAATCCCACAACTTCTCATATTATGCCTTGTCGTTTCCAACAACAATTTTTCTAACTGCTTTCAAAGCCCCTTTGGATCATTTTTAGATGGAGTTGAACATTGTAGTCCTGCTTCATATGCTCTGTTGCTTCCCTCGGTGCGAGCTTAGGCTGTGTTGCTAACCTTTTTTCAGCTTATATGTGATCCACGCCCTATCGACCAAGTTGTTTCCATAATTCCTTCCACATGTATGTTTGTTGTAGAATGTCTTTATTTCAAATTCCATTGTTTTTTTAGTTCCTTGTCATGTATATCAACCATGGGCAGTTTTCCTTTGCATATTTAGCCCTTACCCTCTCTATTCTTGATATATATGCAATCTCTTCCATTCCAGACAAATATATCCTTCAAGGCATTTTAAATTTCTCTGTAGTCAAAAATTGCATTCCAAGCTCAAAATGAAGCTCTCCATATTCATTTTCTTCATTGAAACCAAGTCCTTGCATTGTCCTCTCATCCTTAGAAGAAACTGGGGTATGATAGTCTTCAGAGGGATATTCATAGTTGTAGTCATCAATGTCACTCTTTTCATTAACCACTACTGGGCCTCCCATGTCTGTTTCGCCATATAGCACATGTATCTAATCTTCCTCCTCCTCCCGGCATACCTCTTTGAAGATTTCTTACCATTTTTCTTAGGTGACACTTTTTTCTTGTTTGATGGAGATACCAATACTTTTTTTTCTTTGTTTTTTTGCCACATCTTTTTAGAGACTTAGACTTACTACTATCAGTCTCATAACCAGGAAGAGGAGGGTTGTCGGCCTCATCCTTGGAAATATGATATCTATCATCCGATGAAGAACCATCTGTGACCACAACATGCTCTTCCTCTGGTTCTGGCTCTGCTTGTAGCTCTAGTTCAATTTTCATTGGTTGACTTATAGGGTGCTCAAGTGGATGTAGAACTTATTTTTGTCTAGACAACTTATGGTGACTTCACACATGTCATTAATATCCTGGTCATCCTTAAGGATATGAAGCCCAAATTTCATGTTTTTTGCTCTTGGATCAAGCCAGCAAATTTCTTTGTATTCTAGATTCTAATCCTTTAAAGAGTTCTTCCAAGTCATTCTTGTTGACAAAATCAAGATCCATGGGTGGAAACTTCTCACTATTTCCATCTACGTACCGTAACACTCCATTTGAATCTTTCTTTAGTCTCCTACTATGATGAAAAACAAGGACAACAAACACATACATCTGCAAAAATCCTAACCACAATTCAGTAACAGAGTTAAACTTCTAACCTAATTAAGAGCAAATAACTATAATGCTACATATACTTATCAATCTGCCAACTACATGTCTATATCAGTTAAGAATTCTTAACTCATTCGTAAACACAAAGGTAGAAATTTTCAAAGTTAACATCACTAATATTGCTTTGCAACAACCCCAACTTATCTCACAAAGACAGTACTTAAGTTACCAATAAACCACACTTCACCACATCTACCCATAATCACAATGCATAACACTCGCAAAGTTATCAAAGCTAATTTCGTGGCCACTATCTCACACACTCTTCAATACACTACAGTAATAGATAAAGTAAGTAGAAGGGAACGAAACATTTCTTAGCGTTTCAAAGAAACTTTCCAAATGCAATCAATGTCTTGCCACACAGTGATGCAACATGCTCACACGTCCTCAACGTAACACTCTTTTCGAGGAAAGGATAAAGGTTTTCAGAATTAGAGCCAAACGTAAATAACGAGGGAGAGGAAGGGATTTTATGGAATAAGCCTATTTATGGAACGCAGTATTTTGCTAAAGGTCCAGGGGGTGATTTGTCTCTATTAGAAAGGACAAAAATTCACGTGGACAAGTTACTGACACATCAGGAAGTGACCTATTGGAAACCGGTTGCAGGGACTGGATTGTACATATATAAAAGCAGATAAGGATCGATTTGGGTTTTTATATTTGTTAGGAGGTGCGAAGTCTATTGGAAAAATGATTAGGGGCCGAAAATGACATTTACTTTTCTAGAAGACTTGACAAACTGTGTGTTTTGTAAGAAAAAACTCGAAACTATCCATCACCTTTTCTTCTCTTGGCATGGTAACTTTTTGGGATCGATTCTAAAATGGAGGAACTTGCAGTGGATATGGTCAGGTCAAGTTGGTAATTTGTGAATTCGAATTCTTAGATGCATTTTTGGCCATTCAGAACTTCACTGCTGCATGCTCAAGTGAAGATGATGATTTGATTTTTAAAGTTCAAAAAATGCTCCTATTTGATTGGTTGCTTGAGTTTTATTTGATTTTGTGGGAAGGAATGTGATTTTTGATGGACTACCAATAAGAGCTGGTGTTTTAGGTAATCACAAATATATAGGATGAGATTATGGAAGTTTTTTTATTACTAGGCAAGATTTGTTAGCTTTGTGAGTTGTGTTCTATTTTTAGTTTTCATTCTGTGGGATAATCGGCGGTGAAATGAAGTTCGTGAAGAGATTAAGAGAACTCGGATGAAACACATTTTTTTATATGTGTTTCTTTAGCATGCATAAGACATGATTTTTAAGGACTGAACAAAAGTGTTTTTTTTATTGGAAATGGAAATATTCATTCAATTGGAGCCAATATGTCGCACATGGCTAAATTGGTTACATGACCTGGGAGCTCCTCCATCCATACATAATTTGGAGTGGTAATTACCAATTGGGCTACTTTATTTTCATTTCTTTTCAAATGACTAAAGGAAACAAATCTAAATTTCTTGCATAATTCCAAGGCATCAGCAATGAATGATCCAAAATAAGAGTCAGAGATTCTTCCTTGTTTTAGAGCTCTCACTACTTCTAAATTGTCACTTTCAACAATAATCTCCGTGAAACAACACTCTGTAGCAAAGTTTATCCCCCATTGAACTGCATATGCCTCTGCTTCGTGGGCTTCCAAAGGAAAAGGTAAAGACCAGGTTGTCGCTGCCATTATTTGGCCCAACAATTTCTAGGAACCACACCTACCCCTCCTTTATTTCCCATGTCTTTCGCAGCGTCCACATTAATCTTCACCATCGAATTAGGAGGTGCTTCCCAAATTTTTTGATGGGGTCGATTATCTACCTGAGTGATGCGAAATTCTTCTTCTTTCCTCTGCGCCTTCTATAACTCTTCGAACACCCTGTTTGCAGTTTCAATTTTCTCTATAATTGGCAGCTCTTTCTCTTCAAACATGAGTTAGTTCCTGGCTCTCCATATTTGGTGAATTAAGGTACAGAAAAGTCCCTTCTCTTTTAGTTGGAGTTTTCCCAGAATATCAAGAAACCATTTTCTTAATGTTAAACCATCTTCTTGCTCAGTTCTTAGATTTAGCGGTGAGGCAAACCAGAATCTCCTTGCGAAGTCGCATTGCCTGATCAGATGCTCTTCGGTTTTCTCTCCTTCCCAATAGCGCATGCAAGTGGGTGTGCACCTAGCCCCTCTTCTGCTCAGATTCTTCTTGGTTGGCAGGGACTTATGTAGCAGCCTCTAGATAAAGTTGAGTGTCCTTTGGTGTGCCTTGGCCTTCTATAACTCCTTCCAGGTATTGTCCTCTCATTATTCTTCATAGTTGTTACCAGATTGGTGTCTGTTTTGAACTTTAATTTGTTGGTAGACTAATTTGACTCTGAACATTTCGTCTCTTGCCTTTTTTCATATAAATTTATCTGTCTGCTCTGGTCTTGGGATTGAAATTTCTTGAATTTGTCTAGCTTCAAATGGGGAAAAGATTTGGTTAATATGATCTATATTCTAGGCCTTTTTTTCTTCCCTTATCAGTGTTTCTACAGTAGCGTTAGGGTCTAGGATTTTTGGGGGAGACCAAATTCTGGAACTATTTTGTTTGGGGAGCCAGGGATCCTTCTAAATCTTGATTGTTTTTTCATCTCCAGTTCTCCCGCAGCCTCCGATCTCCAAAACACCCTTTGCTTGCCAGATTCTTCGCCATGTAAAGTTAGGGGAGAACCCAACTCCTGCATTCAGAAAATTTCTTCTATTGAAGTACCTGCTGCCTATTGTCCTAGCTGCTAGTGACTATGGGCTCCTCATAAGTCTCCAACCTTGCTTTGCCAGGAGGGCTGAGTTAAAAGCTTCTATGTCCCTGAAATCAAGCCCTCCACTCTGTTTTGGTTGACAGAGTTTGTCCCATTTCACCCAATGAATTTTTTTCTGTCCATTTTTAGCACCCCAATAAAATCTATTTATCATTGACTCTATATGATAGCATAGGCTATTTGATAGCCTAAAGCACCTCATGATGTAGGTAGGAATAGATTGGACTACCGCCTTAATTAGCACCTCCTTTCCTGCCTTGGATAAGAGTCTCTCCTTCCACTCTTTTAGCTTTTTCCACACCCTTTCTTGGACAAACTAAAAAACTTGTTTCTTGGATCTCCCCGCAAATATTGGAAGCTCCAAGTACTTCGAGTGTCTTTCCACAACCTTTATTCCCATCCATGCTTGGATAAGCCTTTGTCTGGTTGTTGGTACATTTCGGCTAAAAGACAACTCGCATTTTTTCAAGTTAATGCGTTGCCCTGAAGTTTGTTGGTATGTAGTCAAAGCATCTTTTGTTTTCTGGATGTCTTGAGTCGAGGCTCTAGTAAATAGTATGCTGTCATCCGCAAAAAATAAGTGATTAATCTCTAGCCCGTTCTTCGAAATTCTGATCCCATGTATCAAACTTCTGTTCTGAGTTGTACTAAGTAATTTAGAGAGTACTTCGACGCAAAGAATGAAAAGGTACGGAAATAGTAAACCCCCTTGCCTTAAACTTCTAGTCGGAGTTAAAGATTTTGTGGAGATTCCGTTGAAAAAAATGAAAAATGATGTTAAACTAATGCAATTTCAAACTGTGTTCGTCCATTTATTTGAAAATCTCATAGAAATGAGGATTTCTTTAAGAAAATTCTACTCCATTCGGTCATATGTTTTCTCTATGTTGAATTTTAACCCTATATAATTGTTTTTCTTACATAAATATTTACAATTTGAAGTAAATGTAGATTGAAAAGAATAACTAATTATTATGCATATTCAAATGCGTATATACAGTTATGATGGATTTTCCATTTTTATTGGACAAGTTTTAAGATTTTCTGCATTTAAACAACGAAAGATATGAATTTAATTTTTTTTATAAAGATGATAATGATGGCAAGCTTGGGCACCACAGCATCAATGCCGAAGACATTTGTTGTGGTTACGTTGGAATTCATTAGACAAAAAGTCATATAATGTCGTTTGAGGAAAAAAAAAAGTTAAACAAAATAATTATTAAAGCTATATTTAGATGTTGTAACTAAGACAAAAATATAAAGATAAAGAGACAAAAATAAAAAGATAAAGACCATTTTTAATATTTTTATATTTTTATATTATGTTTGAAACCATAAATAAAATCTTGTCAAATGTCTTTATTTTGTATTCGAAAAGATAGATACACTTAATTAAATACATAATAAAAGATATTATATATTTTTAAATTTTTTTTAAAATAAAATATTTTTTCAATTAAATCTCATCTTATAATAAAAAAAATTCTTTCATGTATCTTTTTGATCTTTTTCGATCAAATCCTAACTAATTTAACATTTATCTTCTTTACTTTACATTCATATTTTTTCTTCGTCTTTTTAATTTTTTATTTTCTTTATTCCACTTTTATATTCTTCCTTCGTCTTTTTCACCTTTTCGTTTTCTTTACTTTTTTGCTTCGACAAACTCTGATATTTACAAAATATATTAAAAATAAAAAAAATCATTAAAATGGTCTTCAAATTTTGTGTTCCCATATGTCCTAAATAGAGACTGATATAAAAGTTTGACTACGAGACATATACATACAAAACTATGTATTTTATCCCCCTCTCATAAACTAAACATATTACAAAATATAATATTGTCCTTTGTTTTTATTTCTCTAGTGCATCCAAACATAGCCTAAGACATGGTTATGACTTATGAGCACCATCGGTCTTTGTTACCACGGTAAAGAAAAAGTATTATGGTGATAAAGAATGTGTATACTAGTAAATTCATACTTTATAAACTTTTTTTTAATATTTATTGTTAATAAGGATCTATTTAATAAATTTAAAATAATTTAGAGATTCACTCGAAAGAAAAAAATAAAGTGATCTAATTGTAAATTTAATGCAAATTTAGGACAAATTTAATAAAATTATAAAAATTAATAGAATAATTAAATTTATAATAAAATATTATTATAATAGAAATAAAAAATTATAGTAAATTAGCATAAATTATGATAAATTAGGATGTTTATTATATGAATAATTATATAATTAAATGTTGAGATAGAAGTTGATATTAAATTATAAAATTTTTTATTTTTTAATATATGGCACAAGTAAGGATGTTTTTCGACGTAGTTAAAATTCGAAATATATTTTGTCGGATTTAAATTTATCATTTTATCTGATGTTATTTTTGGGTCATGTTTCAATTACCTATTTTGATCTAAAATTATATTTTAAAATTAAAAATATATTTTAAAATGAAATTATTAATAAAATATTATATTTTATTTTAACTAATATTTTTTATATTATAAAATATTGTGTTTATTTTAAACTAATTTATTTTGGTATAAATATGATATAATATTTGTTAAGAATAATTTTTAAAAATAAAATTTTATTATACTTGCATATACAAATTTTATATCAAATTAATTTAGTTTAATGCGATTTATTTTAGGTCAATTTAAAATTGAGTTAAAATAGACCAAATAAAATATTAAAATTAAATTTACATCTCTAAACACAAGCCATAATACTTATTCATGAGCGGTATCCCTTGTTGCGATCTTAGATTAGAAAAATAGATTTTTTCAAAATTTTTTAATTATTTTATTAAATATAAAATTTTACTATTTAATGTTTTTTCATATATTTTTTTTATTTTATTTAAAGAATATATAATGAAAAATATACTTTACAACCGTAATTGAGAGAAGAAATTAGAAAAAATTCATGGCTTAGATCACGTTTGTTTCTAAAAATAGGATACGACAAAACAAAACACTAAAAATAAGATACAGAAAATAGAAATACAAAACTTAGTGTTTTTGTATTCTATTTAGTGATATTTTAGAAGGAATTATAAAATTTAATTTATTTTTTATTAAAAAATTTGAAAAAAATATAATAATTATACAAAATTAACAAAATAATGATAAAAAATAAGTTATCTTTTGTTAATGTTTATGTGTCTTTTTTTGCTAGAATAGACACAAAATATTCTAATTCAGTGTTTCAAGACACAATATTTGTATTCATATCTCATCTGTCAAACATAAATTTTGTGTCTTTGTGTCTTTGTCTCAATGTTTTGTCTTTATAAACAAACATAACCTTAGAATTAGAGGAAGTAAGAATTATTTTAAATTGGCTTTTGAAAAAATATTTTTTTATTTTAAAATTTTTTAATAAATATAAATTATTTTACATTTGTATAATTTTTTAAAAAAAAATTTTAAATATTAAAAATGTCTTTTATTTCTAATTTTTTTAAAATAAGATATTATTAATTTTTAAAACAAATAAATAATTTACTCTTTTAAAAAAATATATTCAAATAAATTTTAAATTAAATAAAAATATTTTTTCTTCTTAAAATAATTTTTTTATATAAAAAATAAATCTAAACCAACACAAAAATGGATTCAAAAAATTGGAAGCAAAATTTAAAAAAATCGGAATCAATGGCTGGAATTGAAATATAATTGAGAGGGATTTGGAGTCCGAAGCTTAACTCACTTCAGCGTACCCGGAAAGCAGACCTAAAAAGTCTATAACCACTGTCAGCTGCGCACAAACTTGCCAAAATAATTGAATTAAAGTAAAAATAAATAAATAAAATTCAGAAAAAAAATCCACTGTCACTGAAGTTCGAATTCATTTCCTTCCATTTGCTTTATTTCTTAGGTGAGAAGTTTCTTCTCTAACGATCCGTATCCCAACACACTGAAACTCAAAAGATTTGTGCTCTCTGGCGCTTCTGACTCGTTGGAATCGGTCACTCTCAGTGATACTGTTTTACTGCTTCACCTACTGAGTCGACTCGCTCATTTCCTCTATGGTGAGCCAAATTTTCCTTTTTATTATTATTTTCTTTTATATTTCATCTAAGTTGCTTTCAATTGAGCTTTTAAGCAATCCCAAAATGCGTATGCCTTTTGGGGGTAATATTTTCCTTTCTGTTTTAGCATTTGAACTTGGGAGACGATTTTGTGGTATGTCTGTTTGTATAGCATCATATTCATAATTTTTTTATGGTAAATTTGTTTGTAAGTCTTCTGAGTTATGATTGTTTTATGAAAAGTTTCAATTTTTGAAGTTCTAAGACTTGGACACTGCTAATTTTTAGTTTCTTGTTGTGCATGCTGCTTATTTTATTTGGGAACAAATAATAGAGGATTTTGTTTCATCCAAGTTTTTTTTTGCTAGCTGTTATCTTCATTGCTTTTTTTTTTAAAAGAAAAAGAAATCTGATTTTACTTTATTTACACTCTTGTTATTTTTAGAATGTGGACTTGAGGTGCATGTGGTTGATATTCCATGGAAACAGTAGTTGCAATTGAACATAATGATGATGATGGAAAACTTGAAGACATTGGAGTTGATAGAAGTAGCTTTTCCTTGTCTTCTCCAAAGCAGATTGCAAACCCAGTTGTGTACAAGCTCGTCCGGGTATGCTTTCAGTGTCTTTTCTTTACTGCTTCAAGGTTTTATTTGTGAATGTGTTTGGGTTTGCAAATTATAGTTAGCTTTGCATTTTTCAGGTGTGGGGAAAGTTTGCAACTTTTTAGTTTATGAGTTCTTGGGAAAACGATCAAGATGAACGGAGTTGCCATGGTGGTACCTGGTGTTCTTTTTTTTTTGTATTTTTTTTTTCAGGATACCAGTACCCTTTTATGAGTTTTCAAGCATTTTTTCTAGGCCTTTTTAGGTGTGGGTGTGGGTATGTGTGTTCCTCAGCGTTGTAATGCACCTGTTTGCTACAGTAAAGCCTTGATTGTTAGCATGTTCCTTAATTTTGTTTCATTTTTTTTATGGAAACTCCTTCCATGGCATCCTTGATTGTTTGTTACATTAGCTGCTTCACTTTTGTAATTGTTAATGACTTGTTGACTTGATACATTTTAATATACAGAAAGGCCTTGGGATCTCTTAAACAAATTAACTTAACCAAATGGTTTTCCATCTTCCTTTTCTGGTCTAATTATTATTCTATCAAATCACAATCTTCAATTTCTGCTTAACTACTTTTGTTTGTTAATTAAACCAAGCTTCTCTGAGGTTTGATTACATTGCCTTAACCTGTCCTAGTTTTCTTCAATGAGTGAAATTAAATGCTGAAATTTGAAAATGGATTGTGACAATGTGTTCGGGTTCTGTTTTATTAGATGTTTTGAAATTTGAGTGGTTAGCTGTATATGTTTGATTCATATGCTAAATCCACTTCGGCCATTACACTTCCATTCGATCACCTTAACCACATCAAACTGGCAACCTGTGTGCCCTGATCTGATCTGGTTTTGAAAAACTCGGTGATTTTCAACTTTGCTGCTCTTCATGCTCAGCAAAAAACCATGTTCACATCCACGTCTTGCCGCATTCACGCCATTGTCATCACTAGATTTCTTTTGTCCTAGTGATACTGCAAATTCATGCTATGCTGTTTTGTTTTGTCGGGTAAAAATGTTGTCAATGTCATGTTAATTGCTGTTGAGCATTTGGTGCATCCATCATTGATGCACACCCAACTAAAGGAGAAGGAGAAGTATGTTTGAATTTCAATAACTGATTATGTGTTGCCTTCTTTATTTTCGGCAATTTATACTTCTGTCTAGGCTTTGTTCAATATTTTCTTCATGTCTAATTTAATCTTTAGGTTGAAGGTGATGGGAGGTTAGTGCCTGCAACAGATGATGAAGTAATGGAGATGGAGGATTTTCTTGAGCATGAAAACAGTGAAATGCGTGTTGTTGCAGACACTGGGCAAAGTTTGGAATGCATATCAATTGAAAGATCATCTTCTGGGAAACTTCGATTGGAGTGCCCAAAAGGTATATTCTCAATCTCAGTTGTTTGAACAGCATATTGACGCATTTCAGTAGCTGTTAGTCTGTTACATAAACTTAGCTACTTGTTACTATAGCCCTAACTCTACTAAAATCACAGATTTGGGTTTTTTTTCCTGCCTTAGTCTGCTCCTTATAGTAGTTCAAAGAATAAATTTTTTATGTTGGTGCCTTTAGTTGTAATGTTTGTATTATAGATAGCCTCTGTTTCCACCCATCGTTAATTTGCAATTGGTTTTTTCTGGTATAAAGATGCTATCTGGTTGAATGTGCTTCTCACACATAGTGCCTTAAGTTTTTGTTACCGAGACACACTGTTATTCTTGTTATTCCTTCCTGCAATTATTTTATTTGCTTGTTTTCGACTTTACTTTTTGTTCTCTAATTTAAATTGCTGACGGATGTTCTTAATTTGTTATTATATGGTTTTAACCTTTCTAAAATGATAGGCAAGTGCCATGGACGAACTTATTACCTTCCCTTACCAATACATTCTACATATTTTCTTTGATTAATACCATTTCCATTTCACAACTAGGCACTGCGGATGCAGATTTTGGGAAACTAAATGCAAAATTACAGGTATTGGGATCTCTTTTGGTTTCCTTCTCTACTTCTCTCTTTCTCTCTGAAATCTTGATTACTCTTCATTGCTTGTTTTTCCTTTGATTCCAACATTTTTTTAACAATGCAATTATGTTTGTGCATTTGGAAAACATGGTGCATCTAACTTGATTCTCTCAACCAATCACTGTGTGCATCTTTTTCAATAGAATCCTTTGGTGCTTACTTAAGGAGTTATCTGTATAGACCTTCCTTTTGTTTAACTATGTGTATAAGATGTGGAACGAATGATAAGCTATTTAATAGCTTACTTGATTTTACACATTTGTAAAGTATTTGAGGGAAGCTATTTCCTGTTATAAAAACAGTTTTATGAATGGTAGCACTAACTAATTGATGGTGCATCAGTGTGCTAGTACGAGAGCGAAAACTCTGTTTGCATTTACATTTTACATACACTGCAAGAAAGAATTTAAAATAGCTATATTGTAACTATGATCTTTCTTCCATTTATGTGAAAGTTTGGACTCAAGTCTCTTAGTTTCAACTTCTCTCTTTCAAATGTTTTATTGTTGGTGGACTTATCTTAGAAAGTGGCTCATGTATGATCCTCATTTTTTTTCCCTTTCCTTCTTTCTCCAGTTGGTCTGGGCTTTCTCTCTTTTTTTTGCTGTATGTCTACAAATCCCATTAGTATTATATTCTGTTTCTAGAATCCTTCTTGACCTCAAAAATTTTTTGTAGTACATTGAGCAGATGTTGCAAAAGGTCAAACAAGAAGAGAGACTTCGATTGTCTTGTGAATCACCTGTTCCTTCTCGTGTAAAGAAGGACGACCAGTGTTCTGATGATAAAGCTGTCACAGTTGAGAATAATCAATCTGATGGGCCACACCAGGAAATTCCTTCTTTAGCATCAAGCTTAAATTATACGCATAGTAATCAATCTGGGAGTGTTGATCAGTGTTCCAGACCTTCAGAAGGAGTGATTGAGAGCGGATCATCTGCTTCTGCTGTCTATTCCGCTTTGAAGTCCAATTTTTCAATGTTTGATGGAGAAATATGCTTGGACAAGCTATCCATCAGAGAACTACATGAACTGTTTAAAGTAACTTTTGGTCGGGAAACTACTGTGAAAGACAAGCAGTGGCTGAAAAGGAGGATTGCCATGAGTTTAACAAACTCGCGTGATGTTTCAGCAACAACTTTCATTATTAAAGATAACAAAATAGTAAGAAAATGTGAAGACAGTTCTGGAAATGGAGATGCTGAAGATGTAATCTCCATGGAAAATGCACCTGTAGAAGCAGATGTTAACTTGAAGGATTCATCTGCTTTGGACGGTTGTGGAACTGAAGATAATCAAGTTGTTTTTGAAACAAAACTGGGAAAACATGATATGGAACATGGATTGGGAGGTGAGGATCACCAAAGAGCTGCAAAAAGAATTCGGAAGCCCACCAAGAGATATATTGAAGAGCTCTCTGAAAATGAATCTAGAGAGCCCAACCCCATGGCATCGTTAAGTTCAAGTAGAAATATGGGACCTGGACTTTCTACAACTTCATATGTGAGGCTTTCTGGGGATGCTTCTTCAGAGGTGAGAACATTTATCACCAGGGTAGACTCACTCGGAGGTTCTGATGTTCAAGTTCCTTGTGTTTCTCGGGTTCGAAGAAGTCATCCAAGGAAAGATTTTACATCACTTACGGTAAGTGACACTGTTTCATACTTGATTATATGAAAGCGACACTTAGTTTTAACTTTATCTGCTCCATAGCATGGTTCATGCTTTATTGTAGGACAATCATGATTTTTTGTAATATAAACTAGGTAATACACCTAGGAACTTAGTACTTTCTACTTAGTACATTAGTCTTGCACCTGTAGGAAAATGTCTCTTTCTTGCTGTGCTTTTTTCCAGCATTATTGTACTCTTCTTGCGTCTTACTGGCGGTCTCCTAATAGTTCTGGAAACTGTTTATTTTCTGACTAATATAAACCGTTATAACTTTATTTCAGAAATTCCTTCCAATTGGCATTGCCAAGACTGCAAAATCAGATAATAAGGTTCTTGCAGAAAATGGTTCTTGTGCTGCTAGTGAGAATCCAGACAAAATCCTGAAGGCAAGATCCGCTCCTGGAAAGCTTCAGCCAGTGAGAGCAACTGAGACTTTGGTAATACTAAATTGTAGTTTCTTCTTTTCCACTACATTTTCTTTTAGTTATATATTTTATGTTTGTTGCACCTCCCCCCCCCCCCCCCCCCCTTCCCCTCATTTGTGTGTGTGTGTGTGGGGGGGGGGGGGGGAGGTGGGGGGAGATAATTTAAGTGGAGCTTCTTTAATATTGTGATGTTAATGGGATCTCTGTTCATGACAACTAATGGAAGTATTCGCTTAATAAACTGCACTATTTGTGCAATTTTTTCCTCATAGTCCTTCACTTTGGTACTTTTAAGGTCCTAACTTGCAAAGGGGAATAGGAGATGGCTAATCTGCTGCTGATATGCAATTTTTTCAACTTGAATTTCGAAAATGCTCTCTCGCACCCTTCTCTTTGAACGCATGTTTTAGCAGAAGTGATTGAGTAAGATTGATTGAGTTGATTCCAACTACACACACCACTGATTGAAGTGGCCACCAGTCATCCGGGGGGATCATAAAAAATATTTCCTATACTTGGAAGTGCATGCATTCACTGGCACTGCTAATCGTTTCTCTTCTTGGTACACTAGACCACCATAGATGCCACCCCGTGTCCCTCATTTTCATTCCAAGCATGCTCCTGCACACTGTAAAAAAAAAGTATAATGGGTCACTGCCTCGAGTTCTGCACCTCCCCTCTTTCTCTTCTCTTTTCTTTTGGTTTCTTTTTCTTAATGAGGCGGAGTGGAGGCAAGCCTTCTGGAGTTGAGTTAGAGAAGAGTTTAAGTGCACTTCCGTGACTCATTTTGTGGTCCTTTTATATAGAATTTCCATATTTACACCAAAACAACTGCTTTGTCCTCAAGCATGTGCATAAAGTGTTGTATAGATGCAGAGTCATGAACTTCTCTTTCTGCATTGCCTTATATGGGTGAAATATTTTGGAACTGGCCTTTTATAATTTTTGGAGGGTCTTGGGTTTGCCTATATATTTCATCATTTTATCCTCACTGAATTCAGAGATTTCGGAATTGTAAGAAGCGAAGATTTGTTAGCCGTCCCTAGTTTAAAAGTAACTAGAAAATAATTAGTTAGAGATTTTCTTTGGGGGTTTGGGATATGATTACCTTTTACCTTCTTTTGCTGCTTTGCTCATGGTGTTTTTAATGTTAATATGGTTTCTTTATCAGATGCTCAAAGCTATTTATGTTCTTTAATACACAGTTTATTCACTTAATTCAGTTTTGGTTTCATTGTGAGGATGCTTTATCCTCTTTGGTACTCATGTCCTCTCTCCTGATTAAATTTGAAGTCCCCCCCCCCCCCCCCCCCCCAAAACATGAAATTGCAGATATGCCATTGTTTCTTTTTTAATTCAATATCTACCATAATATAAACATTTTTGTTATTTTCATCGTGTTGTTGACGTTTGTTGTACAGCCTTCTTGTGAACCTGAAAAAGAGAAGCAGCTTCCAGGAGTAAGCACAAGTGAACCACAGCAGGAATTGAGACCAAAAAGGGTGGATCCACTCAGCCATACCTCAGAGGACAGTATAGTTACTGTTCCCACTGCTAAAGGTGGAATGAGAAGGAAACATCATCGAGCGTGGACTCTTGTTGAGGTAATGAAGTTGGTTGACGGTGTATCACGGTGTGGCGCAGGGAGGTGGTCTGAGATCAAACGGCTCTCCTTTTCATCACACTCGTATCGTACCTCTGTCGATCTTAAGGTAAGCAGTTTTGAGGTCTGGTCGTGTTAAAACTAGTCAGCAAAGTACATGGCTCGATTTTGTTGTCACTAAATTGCACTGAAAACAGATTTTGCTTTGCAGGACAAGTGGAGGAATTTGCTCAAGGCTAGCTTTGCTCAGGCACCTGCAGATGAAGGGGTAAGAGTCGTGATTTTGCAAAATTAATCTTGCTTATTAGTGAGTTTATATAAACATGATTTGTGCTTAAAAACTATTTGGAAATTAGTTCCTACAAACATTCCAGGAACTGTTTCAACATGCATGCGACTTAAGTTGCTTAATATTTTACTACCTGTCCAAAATTAATTAGGCATGGGAATTAAGGAAATTGGAAACATTTGATTTTTTAATAAACTAGATTGATTTTACAAAACTACCCTCAACTCTCCTTATCGCTTCTTTCCTCTTTCCTCTTCTCTTTAATAGGATGATTACAATTGGAAAAATTTGACCTAATTCTTCTGTTTACTGAATTCCTGAGTTGTTCTTCTCTGCCATCCGACCTATAATAACTCTTAGATTAGGAATTTGAGTTCCAACTTTATTTTCCTTGTTAAATTTGTTTTCTTGACATAGATGAACGTGCGGAAGCATGGTACAGCGCCAATCCCGGAACCGATTTTGCTACGAGTACGAGAGCTTGCGCAGATGAATTCTCAGGCACCTCCAAATTTCAGCTCAAGCAAGTTAGTAGCTGGTGCCGGAAATGCACACGGAGATAGACCAGGGTACTTGTAGTATTGTAAATAATACCCAAAAGAAAAAAAAAAAAAAAAAACAAAAACTTTGGAAGAAAGAGCTAACTCTGCATTTTCCTAGGCCAGCGCTTTGTGGAGCATAGGATACATGCGATCTTTTGTAGATTTTTTAGTGAACTGATGAATGCTTGTTAGAGTCATGTTATGTTGAGTTGTATGTTTTAACTGTTTTGATGATGGTTGTAAATTGTCCTAGTATGCTATAATGTTGGTTAGAATCATTAAACGGTTATATATTTAGTCATGGTAATGACGTTATTAATACTACCTACTCCTTATAATATATCCCCTTGTAGGCCATTCATATTTCATACAATTTCGATAGATAGGACTTTTTGCTTTATTTATTTGTGTATTAATTGTTCGACTTGATGCGGTTAAAGATTGACATGAACGTGCAGCCGAGGTATTGGATAAATGGCAGCATCATGCCATCATCTGTCTCACTAGGAGCTGCATGTAGTAGCTGTAATAGTGTGTGTGTGTTGTATAAGACAAAAAAAAAAAAAAAAGATTGACATGAATGTTAAATAAAATCTGGAAATTTTAACAGAACTGGTGATTCTTTGGTATATTTGATAATTATTAATAACAATAACAATGAATAGCCAACAAATTGTTAAATCAATAATGTTACATGAATAATTATCTATAGGGATATAGATTTGGTATTTATAAAAACAGATTTGTTACACATTCAAATTTTATTGCCTGCCATTTAAATTCAACTAAGTAAGTTCAACATTAACAAAAAGTGCTCTCATTAAAAGAGTGTATACCACGTAATCGAAATTCCAAACAAATGTTACCTCTTGCTTCGTACTCTAATATGAAAAACCGTTCACATTTCCTACTTAAAATTGTAATAAAGAAATTTAAAATCTCTCAAAAATCTTTCAAATTCTCTGTGGAAATTATAGGAAAATTCGGTTCTGCATTTGAAATCATCAACAAAAAAATACAAAAAAAAAGAATAAAAATTCTTCAAGATACTAACAAAACTATTTGTTCAGATTTCTCCTTTGCATTTCTTGCATTTTTACTAGTTTGGTTTAGAGTTTAGTGGATCAAGTTCGTTTATTTAGTAGATTGAATTTCTCTGATTCAATTTTTTTTTCTGTAACTAGGGCATCGAATGAAACTGTAGTAGTTGTACTACATTTTACTATAATTTTGGTTCATTTCTTAGTTTATTTGAGGTTCATTTGGATCCAGAAATAAATTCAATATGTTTTTGTTGATGATTGAGTCTTTTTGACTACTTGTTCAAATTTGAACTAATTTCATCTCATTTGTGAATTAACTGAGTTTCACTTGATACAGCTATTAAGTATTGACCAAAATTTTATTTCTTACTAAATAAGTTAATACATATTAATAAATTTCTTTCAATTGTATGAACAAATTGATCCTTTCAAGCATGAATATGGTCCAATCATTCTCTTGGACAAGATAAATAAATTGAAAAAAGTCATTGAGGGATCTAAAAGCATAAGAATCTCAAAGCCATCTACTATTCTCTCAAGTCCTTTCTATAGATTATCATCTGAGGAAATAGAAAGTAAATAGGTTCAATCTCTTAATTGTAATGAATTTTTATTGACATTCTTGAATACTATTTTGTAAGAAATTGTAAAGAGGCAAACACTTCTTTGACTCTTTGTAAATGTTAATATATATTTGAAAATTGTTTCTTAAGTTCCTTTTGATTTATTTGTTAAAAATGTATGGGATGTATTGAGATCACATTAATTTGAATGAATCTAGGTTCACACTAAATAGATTGAATGCATTTATCAAACTTCAACAACGACAAAAATACAAATAAACCGAAATTTATTCTAATAAACACCTAAACTGATTACCACAACACAATTATAGAAACTAATTTGAAAAACCAAAAAGTGACTATTCAATAAAACATAACACAAATTAGAAATTAATCCTCATTTTCAGTAAAGGAAAAACATTATATGAGTAAAACTCAAATAAACTGAATTCCAACTTAATTTGTCTTGATAAATTATTCATCGACAACACACCTAAACTGTAAATGAACCGAAATATGATTACAAGTTTATAACAATGCCATTGTCTAATAACAAATGAATAAAAAATTGTGCATTCTACCTTTGGGACAAATTGTTCATCGACAACACATCTGGACTGCAAATCAACCAAAATATGATTATAGCAACACTATTTTCTAATAATAAATGAATCGAAAATTGTGCATTCTATAAATTCAGAAACCCCTACGTTCTATCCAAATTCAAATTCATAAACAACACAGATTTTAGCAAAGAAAAATAAAATTATTCGTTCTCACTTTATTCAATTGCATTAGATTCCATTCAATTTGTCTTGAAATCATCCCAACCTTTGGGACAAATTGTTCATCGAAAATACACCTGGACTGCAAATAAACCGAAATATGATTATAACAACACCATTGTGTAATAACAAATGAACCAAAAATTGTGCATTTTATAAATTCAAAAACTCCTGCATTCTATCCAAATTCAAATTCATAAACAACACTGATTTTAGCAAAGAAGAATAAAATTATTTATTATCACTTTATTCAATTGCATTAGATTCCATTCCATTCAATTCAAAATTGTTGAAGAATGAAACTAGATAAAATTAAAAATGATTCAAACCTCGTCCACTTGATTCGATTCAGAAGAATAATCCAAATCGCTCTCATTCAACTTATTTGAACTTGAATAATTCATAATTTTAGAACACGCAAAAACGAAACGATTTTAACTACACTGTTCGATTTAAAAAAAAAAACAAATGCATATCAAAAATCTGAAGAGAAAAAGAGAATAAAGTCCAAGGAGAACACAAGAAAATCGAAGATGAAAACAAAAATATGAAGAGAAAGAGATGATAATCAAACAAAAATATAGAGAAATGAGAAAAAAATGGGACGTTTACGTTGAAGAGAACGAACAAGGGGAGGTCTATGTTAAAAGTCTGTTATAAATGGCGCGTGATTTTAAATCACTTGGTTGGACTTGATTAGTGAAATCACTTGGATGCAAAACATTTTTGTTATAAAAAAAGTTTGGTTATTCTATGATAAAATCTTGAATTATTATATTAGTTGATTAATAAATATGGTTAAATTTTATTTATATAGATCATTAGATTGTAATATTTATATAAAAAAATTAAACGATTAAAAGATATATAAATCATATAATGAATTGTCTTAGGAATTATATTAAATTAATTTTAAATGTGGTATAATTGTCCAATTGAGTATCTTACCTAAAAAAAAGGGTAAAAAATCATAATAAGCCATTGCTCTCCCAAATTTACGTATATCAGCCAAACCGAATTTCGTTTCAGCAATAAGCCAGATCATATATTAATATAATTCGAACCAAGTTGGTTCGAATTGCGTTTGGTAATAAATCAAACTAGGCCAGTTCGAATTATTTGTTGTGGGTTGTTAATAAATCGAACCAGCATGGTTCGAACTAATAATGAATGTAATTCGAACCAGATTGGTTCGAATTATAGAGAGATGCTTCTGGAAGTAATTCGAACCAGGCCGGTTCGAATTACACAAATCCTAGTTCGAACCAGACCGGTTCGAATTAGTTGGAGACCGAGGCCTATATATATGGGTGGAAACATGAGTTAGTCTCATTAGAGGGAGTAAGATGGCTAGTGAGGAGAGTTTTGTTGTTTTGGTTCACCACAGAGGATCTGTTAAGAGGAAAACCCGTTCCGGAGTGAAGTTCACAGATAAGAATCCTCTCTGTATTGTCGTTACTCCTACGACGAGCTATGATGACCTTGTTAGAGCCGTACTGACGAAGCTCGGTCTGGAGGGTGCAAAGCGGGTTAAGAGGTTTTTCTATCGCATTCCAATCATGGTGCTACAGAATATCGTGAAGTATGATTGCTTCACGATTAGTAGTGATGTGGACTTACAAGTAATGTTTCTTTGTCGGCGGCAGTTTCCGGAGGTGAGGACACCAGAGTTATTGGCACGGCTGGTTGATGTG
The DNA here is from genome assembly GCF_014773155.1 of Arachis stenosperma. Classification (NCBI taxonomy): domain Eukaryota; kingdom Viridiplantae; phylum Streptophyta; class Magnoliopsida; order Fabales; family Fabaceae; genus Arachis; species Arachis stenosperma. Next base: position 17,667,058 of record NC_080385.1, read on the forward strand.
GTATCCGGCTCATGCGGTTCGAACCGGAATACGACCAGTTTAGCCACTCCAGCAGGTTCTAGTTCCCGGCCTGCCGTTGCTTCTTCTTCCGTCCCTATGTATCCACCAGTGGTCCAACCTGTCGCCTCCCCGTCTTTTGCTGTTGACCTCAATGGCAGCGTAGGCGACGAGGTAGGGGCAAGGGAAAATATGCCGATCGCTTTAGTGGGTGTTGAACCGGTTGGCATTGGAGACGGATTTTTGGGTGATGCAGAGGAGGATGACGTCGAGCCGGATATGATTGACGATGACAGCGGTGATGATATTGGAGGGAGTGAGCCTGCATTGGCGGTAGGTGGTTCTAGCTCTGGCACACAGCAGTATCCACCACATTTTTCCTCTCTGGACTTGGATGCCATGAGGCAGGAGGGGGTTTCTGGGCACTTAGTTAGATTCGGAGCTAGAGATGCGGAAGGGACTGTTGGTCTGACAAAGTTCCAGGTTGGTCAGCAATTTTAGGATAAAGATGAGGCCCTATTAAGTGTCAAGACTTACAGCATCCGGCGAGGGGTACAGTATAAGGTTGTGGAGTCTGATTATCGTCGGTATGTGGGCAAGTGTTCTGAGTTTGGGAATGGGTGCACATGGTTGATTCGACTGAGTCTGCGGCAGCGCAAGGGCATTTGGGAGGTCAAACGATACAATGGACCTCACACTTGTCTTGCCACCTCCATATCCAGTGACCACAGGAGTTTGGATTATCATGTGATATCGGCGTTTATTATGCCAATGGTTAGGGCTGATGCATCCGTTAGCATCAAGGTGCTTCTGAATGCCACGGCAGCACACTTTGGGTTTAGGCCGACTTACCGGAGGGTCTGGATGGCGAAGCAGAAGGCTATTGCCCTCATCTACGGTGACTGGGATGAGTCATACAACGAGCTGCCCAGGTGGGTTTTGGGAGTCCAGTTGACGATGCCTGGAACTATTGCAGTCCTAAGGACTAGCCCCGTTCGAGTTGGAGGGCAGGTAGACGATTCTCAATGTTATTTTCACAGGCTTTTCTGGACGTTTCCACCTTGCATCGAGGATTCTGCCATTGCAAGCCGCTAATCAGCATCGACGGCACCCATCTGTATGGCAAGTACGGGGGAACGTTGCTCATCGCAATTGCACAGGACGGGAACTCCAACATTCTACCTGTTGCATTCGCACTAGTAGAGGGTGAGAATGCTGAGTCCTGGACATTCTTTCTCTCCCACCTTCGTCAGCACGTGACACCGCAGCCGGGTCTGCTGGTTATATCGGACAGGCATAACGGCATTAAGGCTGCGCTAGAGGCTCCTGATGGAGGTTGGTTACCTCTATCTGCATACCGCGCATTCTGCATTCGACACGTAGCTGCTAATTTTGCCCTAACCTTCAAGGGCAAAGATGCACGGAGGCTTCTTGTGAATGCGGTGTATGCCAAGACCGAGGTTGAATTTGATTACTGGTTTGATATACTGCGGTCTGAAGACCCGGCGATGTGTGAGTGGGCGAACTGGATTGATTATTCATTGTGGACTCAGCATCGTGATGAGGTTCGGAGATTCGGTCACATGACGACGAATATCTCGAAATGTGTGAACTCAATCCTCAAGGGTGTCAGAAACCTACCGGTATCCTCACTAGTGAGGGCAACATATGGAAGGCTTGCCAAACTATTTGTTCGCAAGGGGAGAGAGGCTGAGGCCCAGATGGGAACCGGACAACAATTCAGTCAACACTTGGTAAAGTGTATTGAGGCAAACCTGAAGACGGCGAGGTGCTTCACGGTGACTTTGTATGACAGGGATAATTCCGAGTTCACCGTGACAGAAACCACTCCGACTGGTTCCTTCTCATTGGGTAGCTACAGAGTATCGCTTGCCTCTCGGACATGTGACTGCGGCTATTTCCAGGCGCTTCATTTTCTCTGTCAGCACGCGCTTGCATGTTGTGCCTACTCACGGGTAAACTGGACTACGTATGTTCACAGCGTGTACCAGATTAGTTCGGTATTCAGTGTGTATCGGATGAGATTTACCCCTCCCATTCCAGAGGGATTCTGGCCACCATACGACGGGCCTACTGTCATACCGGACCCTGACAAGAGGCGTGCGAGAGAGGGTCGTCCAAGGTCCACCAGGATACGAACAAATATGGACGAGGCAGATCCGAACCGTCCAAAGAGATGTGGTCTATGTCGCCAACCCGGACACACCCGACGGAGTTGCCCACAGCTTGGTCGATCGTCCCACACTGGGGGCCCTTAGTAGCCATGTTATTAGCGTTAGTACTTGTTTTAGTTAAGTTTTAATGTTGATTTTTCTAATATAATGTATTGTGCATGCTGCGTTAAGTAATGAATATGTTATGTTTCACTTTGAGTCTTATGAATAGTCCCCTAAATGCAAAATTTAATAAATAAATGTATGTAACAGACTGTTTAATGGTGCGATGATGAAAAAAATATCACTAATAACGACTGCTATACATCATTTTTCAAAGTACATATCAATCAACAAACAACAAAGGAAAACATCTCTAAAATAAGAACAAAGTAACTCAGCTCCAAAATAACAACAAATTTATACATTAATGAACTCTAAGGAACAAAATACATGAAAAGTGAATCATCTAAACAGATGCGAGCCCGTAAAGCAACGACGGGGAACCCGTGCTCTCTGACCTCTGCGGATAAAAGGCTCCTCATCCTCGATCTCATCGGCGTCCTCGTCCGGGGCAGGCTGTGCCGGTGGCGCAAAATGAACGGGGGCAGCAGACGACCCAGCAACAGACTCTGAGGCCGCAGCGTAGGCAGATGGTGGGGTGCCTCCCAAACCAAAATGATCACCAACAGATGTCGTAGGAGGCTCGTTCAGATCAACATCTAACGGTACCTGCGTGCCGGATGTCTCACCACGCCTCCTGGCCGGCACGTCCTCCTGCATGATGGCGGTAATGTCCGCTAGAAACTGTGGACTCCCGAAGTCCGGATCAAGCGTATCTGCGCCAAGGAAGTCTGACCACTGTGATTCCGTAATAACTAATGGGGTACCCTCCTGCTGAGGCTGGTCATGGGCGGGTACACCGACGAAATAATCCCCAAGAGGCCCAGACCCAAGTCCAATGTCACCAGGCTCACCCCCATCACCCATGCCTGACCCATACCACTCACCTTCATATCCGCCATCGTGGGTACTAACACCACCAACTGCAACAGCCTCGGCACCATCCCCGCCCTCCGGATGCCATCGCTCGACAAATGCACTGACAAGGGCCTCGTCTAACCGGAACCATCTATCGTTCAGCCTTACAAGATGGTATAGTCCTGCCATCTGCAAGTACGGAACGTATCTGTCATCTAGTCGCATGCCCTGCTGCCGCCGCATGCTCCTAATGCATCGCTGGGGCTGCACATGACATTAACCGCATTGTTATAACCAACTTACATAAAACAATTAGCACATTCCACTAACATAAACCACCAACATAAAAACAGCTAACATAAAACTGGCTAACATAAAACCGGCTAACATAAAACAGCTAACATAAATCCGGCTTACATAAAACCGCTAACATAAAACCGGCTAACATAAAACCGGCTAACATAAAACAGCAAATATAAAACAACTAACATAAAACAACTAACACTAACCACTAACATAGAATAACTAAGATAAACCAATAACATAAAACAACTAACATAACCCACCAACTAAACCACCAACATAAAACAACCAACATAAAACAACTTGCGTTAACCACTAACAAAAATCGCTACCAGAAATCACTAAAAGAAACCGCCTACATAAACCACCAACTGAAGCACCATCTAGCATCAACATGCCACTAAAACCGCATGCAAAACCAATAACTCAAAAATACCACTACCACGAACTTATTTCTGTACTAACCTCCTCGTTGATGACCCCTGCTATATGAGCGACTCTGTCCAAGCGATATAACCGTGCCGGATCGTCCCCCATTCAGCAGAGAATTCCGTTCAGGTTTTCGTCGGAGAGAATCTGGGTCGTTTTCTCTGGGATTTGGTGGGGTTGGGGAAGGGAAGAATGGTTCGAATGAGACTGATTCGAACTCCTTATATAACCGAATCATGAGTAATTCGAACTAGCTTGGTTCGAATTACTCTTCCCTAAAATCGAACCAGCTTGGTTCGAATTACGTGCAACACTTTCCAATGAGTAATTCGAACTACCTTGGTTCGAATTATGAGCGTTTTGAGTTCGAACCTCCTTGGTTCGAATTATGCACATACCATTCTTACCCTAATTCGAACTTGATTGGTTCGATTTATTCACGTTTGTAGTTCGAACCACACTGGTTCGATTTATATATAAATATGCCTTGGCTTATTGCTGAAACGAAATTCGGTTTGGCTGATATACGTAAATTTTGGAGAGCATTGGCTTATTATGGTTTTTTACCCTAAAAAAATTTCAAGAATGATAGTAGTTGGTATGTTAATAACTTAATATAAAGAATTTAGATATATTCATCGTAATTGTTGTATATGTCAATAATTTAAATATCATTGAAATTTCTAAAAGTTTAAAATGATTTCACAATCACAAAAGTACAAATGTCTTGAAAGAAAATAAAAGTTTGAGATGAAAGATTGAAAAAACTAAATTTTATCTCGATTTATATATGAACAATAGTTGTTAGATTTTTTTATGTAAAAGAAAAATATTCTTCAAAGAAAATGAAAATGTCTTTGGTCTTAAAATATAAGAATTGTTTTTATTTTTATTATTTTTAGAATTGTGAGAAAAGAGAAAACAAGAAGTGAGAATAAAAAATAGAAAATAAAATTTTATTATTTTTATTTTTACAAAATTCAAAAAATAGAAAACACTGAAAATAAAAATTCAATCCAAATACATCTTAATATCTTGGCGTTATAAGAGAACTAATATATCTTGTTAATAATAATACACAACCCAATATATTATTACTATAAATTTATTAGTTTATTATAATTTCTCTCCGACTAGAATACATTGTAATAGAATCAAGGAAGTTTTTCAGTATCTCCTAAAAAAGTTGATATAGAATTATTTCACTTGTATGAACCCCAGTTACAAATAGCTATACAAATGCAATACAATTTTTTGATTCCCATAAATGGAAATTGATGTTCAACAAATTGCTCAAGTGATAATTTGATAGATTTATTAACAAAGTCACTTCTCACATCTTTTATTAAAAATTTGGCACATAAGATTAGACGTCGACTTTGATATCTTAAATACTATCATTAGGAGGGATTAAGCAACTACAACGTCCCCAATTTTTATTATCGACAAAAATACTCTTAAATATTTTAAAAATGTGTCAAAACTACCTATCCGTAAAGATAGACATGGCATGTGAACATTTTAGAGTGATGTGGCAAACAAAGTAATTTATATGGCAAACGGAGCAATGATGTAGCCCGCACCCTCTTCTCCTATCTCTTCCTGATTTCCTCTCGCCCTCCCCTCTTCTCTTCTCACATACCCTCTAAGTTTCCATCCGCATCACCTTTGTCAGTCGTGACAGAATTGTCGGCGAACTAGCACCTCTTCTTCTTCTTTCATTTTTTCGCATTTACTTTTCTTCTCTCAAACCTTAACCACTAACACAACCATCAACACTCTTATCCTCACCTTATAGAACCTTCTTCTTAACCAAAAGTCCTCAATTTCTCATATCCCAAGTCATCATATTTTATTAGAGTGTTTGCACAGGATACTTGGAGGAAAATAAGAGGACAGTGATGTTGGAGCTGCAAAAAGAAAAGAATCAATGTTGCTATCTCAATTATAGAACTCTATTCCCAAATTAAACATAACCTAATCTGAAATTACTTTTCTCTCAACTTCTATCCCTCCACTTTCGTGGCGCCATAGCCACCGTTGCTGCGAGAGCTTCGTCTTCTTCTCTTTTCAATGCTAGAAGCTGTTGTACAACGGCCAACAACTACCACAACACAATAACCATTAACAAAAAGTGAAAAGCATATAAAAAGAAGAAGAGAAGATCTGAGAATAAAGAAGAGAGAAGATGCAATTGAGGATGCATGACTTAATGACGACGACACCGGCAAAGATGACCGCGCCTTCTTTGCCTTGCGTCTCACTCTTCCCAGTGGCCTCCCTCCAGCGAGCTCTCTCTCCCTTGGAATCCAATAGTGGCAGCAGTCCAATCGACACCAGTAATGAACGAGACTTGACAACGACAGGAATAACCTAATTAAGAGTATTTTTATCGATAATAAAAATTTAGGTTATTTTTGTGAACGTTAGAATATTTCAAGAGCGTTTTTAGTGATTAATCCTAGAATGTACTTTTCGTTTTTAGTTAGATTTTTGTTCTTAATGATTATTTTTACAAAGTTTTTGATGTGACAATTCTCATTTAAAAATAATATATATATATATATATATATATATATATTATATAACTTTTTGCTATTTTTTGTTTCATTGAATTTTTTTTAGTGAGATTTTAACAAAATATATTTATAATAGATATTTAAAAATGAGTGTTATAAAGTTATGTTTGTTTATAGGCACAGGATACTAAAACAGAAATACAAAAATATAAAATTGTATTTTATAAATTAAACATAGATAAATATTTATGTCTAAAAATATTAAATTAATATATTTTGTATCTATTATGATAGAAATATGCAAATTTTTATGAAATTTAATGCAACCAAAAATTTGGCTTAAATTTGGTTAAGTTTGTTCTACTACCAAATCAATAACCAAATTCTAAATTGTTTAGCTTTGTAATTAAATACTAATAGTGAGAGTTTAAAGTCATAAATACTATACAACCACCCACCAAATACCACATAAATTTGTGTGGTTTTTATTAGGGGTGTTCGCGGTGCGGTTTGCATCAATTTTGAGTCAAAAACTCATTCGATTCGAACACTATGTTTATCTGCGGTGCGGTTTGGATTGGATGATTTTTTTAAAAAAATTCGATCCGATCCGATCCAGTTTCGAGTGGTTTGGATTGGATTGGATTTGCGGTTTTGTAAATTAAAAAAACTAAATATATATAACAAGTCTCAACATCAAATTTTAAATAACCAACAATGACATAGCAAGTCTTAACAATATCTTAAAAAATCAACGATAACATAACAATAGAAATAAAATTATAGGTTAGTTAAAATAAATAAATAAATCACATTTTGAACATAAAACATCTATTAAATAATAATAATACATGAAAAATATAAAAATGTATAATAAATTGAATATGTTATAAGTATAATTATAAACATAATGATAAAATAATAATATTATAACACATTGTGCGGTTTGGATTGGATTGGATCGGTTGTGAAAAGTAGATCCAAAATCCGATCTGATCTCGTGGTTTGTAAAAAATAAAATCCAATCAAATCCGAATTAGTGCGGTTTTAATCGGTTTTTGGTTTAGATTGGATTGGATGAGCGGTTTAATTTAGATCGGTTTGGATTTAAACATCCCTAGTTTTTATGTAGAAAAAGTTTAAAAACCCAATTTCTTGTTATTTTATATTAACCAATTTTAATAATTAGTATTTATAATTTAAGATATAAAATAGAAAAAATTATAATTTAGAGTCTAAAAATTAAAATAAATAAAATAATTAAAAAAATTAATTACTTAACCTTACTCTTTTGAATAATATTCTACATTATAATATAAATATATATTATTATAGAATATATATCATAAATCCTTTTTTTTTTCGGAAAAAACCCTTTATTCATAGAAAACATAGTACTTAGACTCTGAAACTAAAACAGTAAAACTGGAGTTGCACTTGTGTGAATATGACAAGGTGATTGATTACGTGTAACTAGGGACACCCGTCCCCTTAGTGTGGATTCCTCTAAACACAAAACAGAATAAAGAAATCAACATTTGATAATTCGAACATCTTCTTTTCCATTTGTCCACTACCCACTTTCTTCTCTTCTCTTCTCTTCATTTCGTTTCTTTTCCGTTACCCCCACCACCGCCGAACCTCGTGAATCGATCAACCACCGCCGGACTCAGAAATCTCAATCGCCGGCGAGATTCCCTGGCCATTGCACTCAAGGCTGACACTGCAGGTCTGCCATTCTGTTGTTCAGGTACTTCTTGTCCACGTCATCGCCACTCGGGAGTTCTGTTCAGTTCCATTGTTGCTATAATCAAATCGTCCATAGAGCTTTGTATTCTATACCAAAATTAATTTCATGATTTTGTTACTGAGGCGTTGAGTTCTGCTTTGATATTTTTTCATTGGGAACAGTTTCACCTCACGGGAAGAAGGGTCGATTTATTTCATTTGGGGGAAAATGCCTTAGGTCTTGTTGTAGCTAATGCTGAAGTTACATGAACCTTGCTTTCTGTATTTTATGGGTGAATCGTTGATTTGATCAGATTACTTTTTTATTATTTTATTTTATTTTATTTTTATCTGATTGAACTTATCCTGCTAAAAGGGTTTACTGCCTTGACCTTAATTATTACTGCGATGAATTGAGAGACATGTATATTTTTTGTTTGATTCTTGTTCTGTTTAACTTAGATCCCTTGTTATCTATATGCCTTATTTTATATGTGTAGTGGTTTGTGCCTATTATCTTTGAGCGGATTTAGTTTTCAATATCGCTTGAAACAGCTGTTTATTTTGTTTTAATCTCAAAGTTGCGGTGAGATATAAGTTAGATATAAGTTATATAACCGATATCCGATTTCAAGATGGATTTTGAAACCTGAAATTTGTTTAATGGTTTCCACATTTCTCAAAACTTCTCATAATTTTTGTGAAGCATGATGAAAAGTGAATAAAACTTCAAATTCTTCTAAATAAGGAAAAAAATTGCAGTGCAAGTCTTACAGGAGATTCAGTCATCTCTCAATATTCTGTATTATATTCCCCGCTGCACCTTAATTAATCCGACCTATATGTAGCTCTTTTCATAGGCCGATATGGATTCCCTAATCTAGACCTCTAGCTTTTGTGGGTAAAAGGAAGTTATGACTACACTTAACAGAAAATCAAGTCACCAATTTTCTGAAATTTGATTTAGTTAATTCCTAATCTACATTTACAAAATATGTTTCCTTTTGGGAATTGGGTTTTAGTTAGAAACTTATTTTTTTTTATCTTCCCATCCTATGATATTTGTGTGCATCCGGTTTCTAGTTTCTATTATTTGAATTTCTTGACAGCTTTAATATAAAGTATTAGGCAGACTGGTTATGCTGTTGTAATTGGAAGTGTTTCAGTTATTGAAGTTGAAGAATTTCATACATGTAACGATAGCATGTTTTGTCCTTATTCCGTACATAAACTTCACATCATGTTTTGTCCTTATTCCGTACATAATTTTTTTTTTAAATTTATCTATTTATTGATTCATTTATATTTGAATGCTATATTCTGTTTTATACTCTTGCCGAAATGAATTCCTTTTCCGCCAATCCTTCTGCATTTTTCTCACTTCATGTTGAATTTCTTTTACTGCTTTTAGGTAAGTTTGTATGCTGCTTAAGAAGGACCGATAAATCATAAAAAATAATAAATGGCCGACCAAAATGCTATGCCCTCCTGGTTAAAAAGTCTTAATATCAACAATATATATTTCATGAAAGATCATGGAGAATATGGAGTTGTAGCTGCTATAGTCATAGGCATCCTACTTCCTATCTTGTTTTCAACTCTTTTCTTGGGAAAGAGAAGAGGAAAGGTACGAGGTGTTCCAGTAAAGGTTGGTGGTGAGGCAGGTTACGCAGTGCGTAATGCTCGGAAAAAGGAGTTGGTTGAAGTTCCTTGGAAAGGAGCTACAACCATGGCTCATCTATTTGAACAAAGTTGTAAGAAATATACCAACAATCAATGTCTAGGAACAAGAAAGCTAATCGGAAAGGATTTTGTTACATCTAGTGATGGCCGGAAGTTTGAGAAAGTACACTTAGGAGAGTATGAATGGGAAACATATGGACAGGTTTTTGCTCGTGTGTGCAACTTTGCATCTGGTATCCTTAGATTTGGCCATAATATAGATAGCCGTGTTGCAATTTTCGCTGATACTCGATCTGAGTGGCTCATTTCCCTTCAGGTAAGTTTGCTTTATCAGCTTCATTTCTGTGTGTTATTTCATTTGTAGCCTTGAGGATAAATAATGGTTTTGTTCATAAATTTTTAACAGAAGTCATGCTGATTGCAGGGTTGCTTCCGACAGAGTATAACAGTTGTTACTATTTATGCTACTTTAGGGGAGGATGCCCTAATTCACTCACTAAATGAGGTAGGAAAAGTTATCTCTTGCATAGTTATACAGTGTGTAGTTAGATTATAGTAGTCATAAGAAAAGTATATGATCTAATAATATAAGTGGTATGGTATGTCGTTGCTTGGAATATCCACAGACCCAAGTTTCAACCCTGATATGCGACTCAAAGAAGTTGAAGATGTTGGATGCAATAAGTTCTAAGCTACCATCTATTCAGAACATTATTTACTTTGAAGATGAAGACAAAGATGCTTCCTCAGGAAGTTTGGGCAACTGGAAAACTGCATCTTTTAGTGAAGTTGAGAAACTTGGGAAAGAAAGTCCCATTGAACCGAGCTTTCCTTCCAAGGATGCTATTGCTGTTGTGATGTATACAAGTGGTAGTACAGGGCTGCCAAAGGTTGGTTTCTTCTTCAAGTTTTCTTGTATGTTATTATTCCTTTTTGTGTGTATGTGTGTGTGCATATCATATGTAAAATCTTATATTTCTCTTTCTAGTTTTCTGTGGGTGTGCTAAATGTTATTATATTTGCAGAATGATGCTTAATAAATGTATCAACTCTCAAAAACCATGTTCTTGTTAAAGCATGTAGTCTAGAGACCTTGGTATTCTGACTGGGGTCTTGCTATGGCTTATTATATGCTGGTTTAGGTGGTAAATATGCACAAGATCTGTACCATGGGGTAAAACTCTATTGTTAAAACTGATATCAGTGAAGAAATAAAAAATATGCTCTGTATATTGACTGGGGAAAAAAGCCACTGAATTTACACAAATAATGAAGAAAAACTCTCTATATCATCACTCTCTTTGGTTTTATCAGAGTGATATCAGCTTAGGTAGAGAAGAACAGAAACAAAAATGCAAGAAAATGTGTAAACAATTAAGGGAGCTAAGCAATCCCACTTTCTAGTGTCACCGAAATGAAGCCTACCCCTCTTTGACCTTCACCCCCTGCTGAGTCAGCAAGCTAGTTAGGCCGTTCCTGCTCTGTGGTCCTTAACATTCATGTACCTTCTACTTTTTAACATTATTAATTTGTATCGTTCAGCTGAATCATTTCTTGTAGATTGGTATGATACTAAGATCCCAAGGTGAAATACAGTCCAAATGGACTAACAAGTATGGTATAGAAAATAAAAAATGCTGCAAACAAACATACTCCTGGGTGGTAGAAGGACCTTTCACCTTCCTAGGTCTTGCTTTATGTAATATACATTCCCTCATTCATATACCAATCTAGCTAGTAACGGGGAAGAATCACTTCTTAAATACAACACCAAGCATCCCTGCATCTATGGTACTTTATTTAGCCTCTTGTCAATCAGAAGCCTCATCTTGTCTCCTTAGCCCTCTCTGTGCCACTGACAGTCTGCCTCTGATACCATTGTTAAGTAAGGAAAGTGGGAAAATCACATTTTGAAAGCTAGCTGTTAAGGGAGAAGAACCATCCTCCTTAAATACAATATTAAGCATCACATACTGCTACTGATGTGGTACTTTGGACATTTTACAATACCAAAGTCCGTAACTGTTTCCTACCCAAAAACCCGCAAATTCTTTTGCACATTTTCTCTTGTATGCCATGTCAACAAAACTAGCCCCCCTCTCCCCACTTTCTTGCTCCATTAGACCCATCTAGTTCCTCTGCTCATACTCATAACTACTATCAAACTTGGGATCAATACTTCCACCTCCCTCCCTAAAATATCTCCTTGTCCTCAAGGCATGGAGTGAAAAGCCAATGTTTTTGCTGAAAAGATTTCCTCCTAGGTGACAAACCATGAAACTTGGCAGGAAAGAATTCTTATAGTGTAGCTATGTTGACGTTGGTTCCATTGCTTAAAGAGTGCAGTTTCTTCTTAAGGAGATATTTCCTGTTCTTGAGTCAGTTGATTTTTGACAATTCTCTGGCAAACAACAGCTTGATCACATATATCTTGATCGTAAACTTTCTTTTCCTCCAAGCATGTGCCAGCATTAGAAATGGGATTTACCTTATATAATCCATTTTAGCCTGTGCAGCTGTGACACCACGTCCATTGCTTCATCTATGCATATCATAATATCAATCTCTGGCTCTCCAGTAGAACATTTGTTGTATATTAACATTGTTGAGCCAATATGATCTCCATATGCTCAATATATCTTCCGCCGTAATCTGATGATGTGCTAATTATTTGTACTTGTGTAGGGTGTTATGATTACTCATGGTAACATCGTAGCCACTACAGCAGCTGTTATCACGGTGATTCCAAATCTGGGTACCAAGGATGTATATTTAGCCTATTTGCCCCTTGCACATGTTTTTGAAATGGCTGCAGAGGTAATATCTTCTTAACCGTATAGTTGTCTCAATAGTTGATGTTGTTAACCCTAAGTTAAAGTGATTGTCCAGTCTGTTATGCTGGCTACCGGGATTGCAATTGGTTATGGCTCTCCTTTGACTCTCACAGACACATCTAATAAAATCAAGAAAGGAACCAAGGGAGATGTTAGTGTATTGAAGCCTACTCTTCTGACTGCTGTACCAGCTATTCTTGATCGTATTCGAGAAGGAGTTGTTTCAAAGGTTTGAACTGAACTCATTCTGGTAGATCTTTTGCTTGTAAATTTACAATTTTTTAAACAATTTACTCCTCCCTCTGTATTCTATTTGTCTTTACTGCACAAATCCCCCTATTATTTTTTCTTTATTAGCAACTCCAAATGAATTTGATTTTCACATTTTTTTTTGTTCAATATAAAAGGCTAAACAACAATAGAAATTGAGTTTGGCCACTGAACGATGAGATAGTGATTCGTTTGATGATTATTTAAGGCTAGTCAATATTTCGCACTCAGTTGTGGTGTTATTTGTTTCTTTGTTAACATTTAATAATATTTCCCTTTTTTTATCATTTAAGGCTATAAACAACAACAGGAATTGAGTTTGACAAGATAGTGATGCGATTGGTGATTCTTATGCGAATGAATATTTTGTACTTAGTGGTCATGTTATTTGGTTTCTTTGTTACAATTTAATAGTGCAAAAATCAAAGAGTTTTGGTTGGTTTTTCATAATAGAGGAGGAAATTGTACTAAAACTAAGTTTTCAATAACTACACTTAATGTATGGTCTTCCTAATGATTTCTACCAACAACTTTTAGATCTCTGTCCATCATTTTTAATGTGAATAGCTTCCTTTAGTTTATCTTTTATTTTCTGGTTTATATTGTTCTCACATAAGCAAACTATTAAACAAGTTTAAACTCTGTCCACAAACAATGTTGTTGATAATGTTATTTATCTTGACCGTCTCATCTGTCATCACTATTACACTGGCTTTGGCTCCTAGCTAGAACTTCGCTGTTCAATATTCACCAATATATAATTATATAGCATTACAGTTTTACTATTAGTATTATAAGTAGAGGTTAGAATTCCTCTCGTATAACAAATCACATAAGAGTAATATATTCTTTCTCTCATTTGTTGAGTTATTCTTTAATCTATTATTTTTCTTGTTAATCATGGATTTTAACAGCTGTCAGTAATTGCATTAACTCTGATTTTCTCTATCCACCCATGGATATTCAATGATTTAAACTACTAGGTAAATGGTTATTATTCTTCCTTACTCTTCTTTATATTGTAATTTAGGTTGAGGAAAAGGGGGGAATTGTGAAAAATCTTTTCCAGATAGCATACAATCGCCGACTGGCTGCAGTTAAGGGAAGCTGGCTAGGGGCTTGGGGAATAGAAAAATTGGTGTGGGATACCATTGTCTTTAAAAAAATTCGCCTTTTACTAGGAGGCCGCATACGATTTATGCTTTGTGGTGGAGCCCCTTTATCCGGAGATTCACAGCACTTTATCAATATCTGCATAGGGTGATGATTCCTTTCTTTGCACTATATACTTCATTCAACTAGTCATCTTTATACATGTGCTTCCATGTGTGTTCTACCATACATCTGTACCTTTAGGGGAATGTGGTTCTATTTTAATCTCTACCTTATCATTGAACATGTTATAGTCAACATGCTTATACTTTTTTCTGATTTATACTTGTATTTGTCCAAACACTACAGAGCTCCTATTGGGCAAGGATATGGGTTGACCGAAACATTTGCTGGGGCTGCCTTCTCTGAGTGGGATGATGACAGTGTGGGGCGTGTTGGTCCACCTCTTCCTTGTGCTTACATTAAGGTATGCTATCTATCCTGTCAATGAGAATTTTAGTGTTGAACAACCGACTTCTATTTGTAAATGTTGCTTTCTATTATGGTAATGTTGATTAATTGTTATAGTGTCTTGCTGCAATAGAACTTCCTGCTATTGACAGCAAAGAGCTTTAAATGGGGAAATTTTAATCTGTATTAATTTGGTTGTATAGCTAGTTTCTTGGGAAGAAGGAGGGTACAAGACTTCAGACAAACCAATGCCACGAGGAGAGGTTGTAGTTGGTGGATTCAGTGTTACTGGTGGTTACTTTAAGAATCAAGAGAAAACTAATGAAGTGTACAAGGTATGTTCAATCATGCACATATGCATGTCATTTTCTCCTCAATATTTCCTGCTTTGGATCTCCTACTGTTGCTTAAACTGCATTTCTCAAATTTTAACTTCTAATAGGTTGATGAAAATGGCTTACGCTGGTTTTATACTGGCGACATTGGGCAATTCCATCCAGATGGTTGTCTTGAAATCATAGATAGGAAGAAGGATATCGTCAAACTTCAACATGGAGAATATCTCTCTCTTGGAAAGGTGACTTAAGCTAATGCTATACCTTAATTCTTCTGGATTCCAAAATTAAGTGCTGATACAAGTTTCACAGTATTTTGTTGGGTTTTAAAATTATATTCCACTTTCACTCAATTGCAGGTTGAAGCAGTGCTATCTACTTGTAATTATGTGGACAGTGTCATGGTTCATGCAGATCCCTTTCATAATTACTGTGTTGCTCTTATTGTTCCATCACGCAAGTCTCTGGAGAATTGGGCTCAGCAAGCTGGTACTGAATACAAAGATTTTCCTGAACTCTGTAGCAAAACTGAAAGTACCAATGAAGTCCTGCAGGCCATTAACAAGGTGAGCTAATAATTGATGACTGCTTGTTTTGCTGCTATAGGGAGTTGTCTAGATTAGCTGATTATCCATTTAATAGAGTGAAACGAAGATAGTTTGAGTTGATCATATCTATGCCAGCTTGGTTAACTGCCACAGCTGCCAGTAACTAACATAAGAATATGATTCTCTAAACTACCGTTAGACTAGCGTGTTGCAGAAGCTATATGTTCTGCATATAAATACATGAACATACACTATAACTCATTAGTTCAATAAATTTCAGAATCCAGAACTCACTTTATCTCTCTTTCTCAAAACCCAAAAATATCCGTTCATAAGTTATGAATTATTGCTTGTTAGTAGTAGTTCCAGACAACTGTTAGAT
The DNA here is from genome assembly GCF_014773155.1 of Arachis stenosperma. Taxonomy (NCBI): domain Eukaryota; kingdom Viridiplantae; phylum Streptophyta; class Magnoliopsida; order Fabales; family Fabaceae; genus Arachis; species Arachis stenosperma. The sequence continues at coordinate 17,682,804 of NC_080385.1, forward strand.
AGATAAAGTCTGCATTTGCCATGTCTCTCTGTCTGTCATGTCGTCTTCTTTTTCTTTTTTAGCTCAAGCATAAAAGAAATGAAAAATAAATAAAATATTAACCATTTAAATGTTCATTCATGCCTAAGTTGCCATAGTGTCATGTTGAGTTGACAAACTATTCCAGTGGTGTCGCCGTGTTTGTATTGTTTTGGTTGGCCTGTCGCTGCTGTGACAAGGCTTATCTTCTATTTATCTTTTCATTGGGTAAATCACATTGTTTATTTACATTTATTTTGCAGGTTGCAAAAGCTGGAAAACTGCAGAAATCTGAAATCCCAGCAAAGATAAAGTTGCTTCCAGATCCATGGACACCAGAATCTGGATTAGTCACTGCTGCTCTTAAGATAAAGAGAGAACAGCTGAAAGCTAAATTCAAAGATGATCTGAAGAAGCTGTATGAATGAAGCATATATCATTTTTTGGGAATCAGTATCTTACCACGTTTCTTGACTGTCTTTTCACCGTATGTGATATCCGACTGTTCTGGCTTTACAACCCATAACACTTCGCTTGCTTCGAAAAATGAGCAATTTATGAGCAAGCATTTCACTTGAACGGTTCGGTTGTGATTCCGATGACATTTTGTTTGATGTTTAGGCTCTCCCTTCTTCGAGTGAATGGAGGAGGTGAAACTATTTTGTGACGCCTTATAAAGGCTCTTATTATGGTACTATACCATTATGTTCATGTTAATAAGAATTATGGATGGCACTGTAACGTATGACCTGCAAGGCTGCAACTAATTTAAAATATCCACAATTCCTTGCACAGATTTGGTGTTAAAATAAGATGTCCATCATCACAACTTTCTTGGCATAAAAAAGAACAGTCGGCTAGGATTTCAAGATTCAGAGGAAATGTTATTATTTCTTGGCCCTTTAAAGATATATATTTCTTATTTGTTTGCTTGCTGTGTCCTGTAAAATTCAACCATGTCATTCTATAATTCATTGACACCAAAAAATTTTTTACCCAGAATTTGTATTTCAAAAAAGTATTTGTATCATATAGTCCTCCAAAAGTAGTATATATTTTGACATAGGATTTTTAATATTTGATTTCAGACTATTTAACATTGAGAAAAGTTAAACCAATTTGGGTTGGTCGAGTAGTTAGCTCACTCGTCTACTTAAGCAAATGTCGAGGGTTCGAATCCTGCCTTGTGCATGTAGTAATTCCTTGGCTTTGGCTTGTGAAAGTTTTTTAATTTTTTTATTTAATAGATATAAAATAAATACATTGAAAATTTAAATTTTTTGTATTTTTAATAATTTTTTTTTAATTTGTAATCTTAATATATGTTCTTAGGGTACAAGATAGATAAACCCTATTTTTAAATATTAATAACTAACTGATGGTCAAAACATTTATGTTGAGTACAAAGTTTTTTCCTTAGCGCATATTTTGGAAATTAATCTATTTTTAACATTTATTTATATAAAAAACCGATTATCGTATAAAATTATCAATTATCTCACTAAATTTATCTTTATTTTAAGAATATATTACTTTTATAGTTTTATGTACCAAGATAATTAAGTCTAGCATTATTGAATTGCTATTGTTATTACTTTAAACGCAAGAAGAATCAATAATGTCCATTTAATCATTTCAAAATAGCCGCATAAAGAATTTTGATCTCAATATGATTCTTTTACAAATGAATTTTTTACATATAAATACTTAAAATACTGATGAATCTATTTATAAAAAATAAAATTATTATTGTACCGACAAAAAATAAATACAATAAATTTTATTTTTTATAGATGCAATATTAATTTTATTTTTTCGTACATAAATTTATTAGTATTTTAAATATTTGAATAAAAATAATAATTTACCCTTCTTTTATAGAATGTAGTAGTACGAAATAATGTCCAATTTGTATAGAAGGCTAACAAATATATTCCAACGGAAAAGCTCTGCATACAAGCCATTAGGGCTTGTATGCTTTACAAGTTCATTAAACAATAAAATCAAAATACGCGCTGCTCCACGTACGTTGATTACACGCGCTATATAACATCTCGTGTATATCTAACTACCAAATTTAAAATATTTGTTTCCTTCTTCGTTTTCGTTATTTTGAGATTTGGTTGTTCTTCTTCTCGTGCGTCTTCCCTCCTTCTTCTCCATCGTTCTTTTCCTCTCCTTTTCTCACTGGTATGTTCTTCGTTTACGTTACCTTTTTCTCTCTCTGCAACTCGAGCTTCGTTTTCTATTTTGATTTGTTGTTTTCTGAAATCAAAGTTTGAACTCATTTTGAAGATAATGGATCATTCAACCTCAGATTGTCAGCTGAATCCAGGCGAAGTGGATTATGAATTTGAATCTAACGAAGTTCCTGAGGTTTGATTTACATAGGATTAGTATGAATTTTCTTTCATTAATTTGTATAGCATTGTGTAATTGAAAAATTGCTGAACATTGACTGTGAAAGTAACACATTAACATGAATCTGTCGATTCAATGTATTAGTTGTGATTAATTACGTGGAATTTATAGCAGACGCTCGGGTGTAGATCAATTCTTCTTTGGGTGTATTTTAGCTAGAAGTGTGGGTGTATCTACACTTTACTGTTTTTTGTTATTTTAATTGAGTTGTTGTTGTTCAGGTGTATTATATTAGACATGATTGGGTGTGTTTTTAGTTTTTGACATGGTGTATTCTGCAGCCTGTGTATTTACAGTTTATGGCTTTAAAGGTCATTCTGTAGTTGAGTTGTTGCGGTTCGGGTGTATCATATTAGACATGATTGGGTATATTTGAATCATATCTATGGGTGTATTCACAGTTCTGACACGGTGTATTGTGCAGTCTCTCTCGGTTGTTGATGACGAGCTTGTTCCGAAGGTCGGAATGACCTTTACCACCCTTGAAGATGCTGGAAAATTTTACAGGAACTACGCCAAGGCTGCAGGTTTCTCTGCAAGAGTTCGGTGCACAAATAGGAAGGGAAACGAGATTAAGAATCAACTGATTACATGTAGCAGAGAGGAAAAATGGAAATCTAAAATATCTCCGACCGAGAAGACCAATCCGACAGCCGGTTTAAACTGTCTTGCAAGAATTTATATACACACATGAAGGATGTCGGTGCTTGGATCATTTCAAAGGTTGTGCTGGATCATTCACACCCTTGCTGTCCAAGCAAAGCAGAGATGCTCAAACAGCACAGGGAACTAAGCATGTCCATTCGTCATACGATAGAGAATAACGAGGAGGCCGGTATCAGACCAAGCAAAACCTACCAATCATTTGTTGCGGCTGCCGGGGGTCACCGCGAGTTAAATTTTATCGAAAAGGACGTGAGGAATTACATTACCAGGGAAGTGCGGAATGTTTCCGAACAAGAAGATGCAAAGGAATTCGGGAAATATTTCTTAAGAATGAAAGAGAAGAATCCGAATTTCTTTTTTGAGCTCGAACTCGAGGAGGATCAATCGATTAAGCTGGCTTTTTGGGCCGATGCAAGAAGCATAGCCACCTTTGAGTATTTCGGAGACGTCATTTCATTCGACACCACCTACAATACAAACAGGTAACAAACTGTCCCTGTTTATGATGCTAAATTAATTTATTTTTACGAATCCGCAGCAGAGGTGTATATTGGCTGTTTCATTGGGTGTATTCAAAGCATTTGTTGGGGTGTTGGTGCACGAAATTGCAATCATACTTTTGCAATCCCGCACAACTAACCAGCAAGTGCATTGGGTCGTCCAAGTAATACCTTGCGTGAGCAAGGGTCGATCCCACGGAGATTGTCGGCTTGAAGCAAGCTATGGTTATCTTGTAAATCTTAGTCAGGATATCAGAAATTATCAGGATTGATTGTAAAAGCAAAAGAACATGAAATGGTTACTTGTTTTGCAGTAATGGAGAATAGGTTGAGGTTTTGGAGATGCTCCATCTTCTGAATCTCTGCTTTCCTACTGTCTTTCTTCATCAAACACGCGAAGCTCCTTCCATGGCAAGCTGTATGTAGGGTTTCACCGTTGTCAGTGGCTACCTCCCATCCTCTCAGTGAAAACGTTCCTATGCTCTGTCACAGCATGGCTAATCATCTGTCGGTTCTCGGTCAGGCCGGAATAGAATCCACTGATTCTTTTGCGTCTGTCACTAACGCCCCGCCTGCTAGGAGTTTGAAGCACGTCACAGTCATTCAATCATGGAATCCTACTCAGAATACCACAGACAAGGTTTAGACCTTCCGGATTCTCTTGAATGCCGCCATCAGTTCTAGCTTATACCACGAAGATTCTGGTTAAGGAATCCAAGAGATATCTACTCAATCTAAGGTAGAACGGAGGTGGTTTTCAGGCACATGTTCATAGTTGAGAATATGATGAGTGTCACGGATCATCACATTCATCCGGGTTAAGAACAAGTGATATCTTAGAATGGAAGCAAGCATGATTGAATAAGAAACAGTAGTAATTGCATTAATCCATCAAGACACAGCAGAGCTCCTCACCCCCAACCATGGGGTTTAGAGACTCATACCGTGGAAAGTACACAAAGAAACGTGCAAAGTGTCATGAGGTACAGGTACAATGTCAAAAGATCCTATTAATAGTGAACTAGTAACCTAAGGTTTACAGAAATGAATAAATGACAGAAAAATCCACTTTCGGGCCCACTTGGTGTGTGCTTGGGCTGAGCATTGAAGCTTTCATGTGTAGAGACCTTTTCTGGAGTTAAACGCCAGCTTTCATGCCAGTTTGGGCGTTTAACTCCAAGTTTTATGCCAGTTCCAGCGTTAAACGCTGGAAATTCTGAGGCTGAATTGCCACGCCGGTTTGGGCCATCAAATCTTGGGCAAAGTATGGACTATTATACATTGCTGGAAAGCCCAGGATGTCTACTTTCCAATGCCGTTGAGAGCGCGCCAATTGGGCTTCTGTAGCTCCAAAAAAATCCACTTCGAGTGCAGGGAGGTCAGAATCCAACAGCATCTGCAGTCCTTTTCAGTCTCTGAATCAGATTTTTGCTTAGGACCCTCAATTTCAGCCAGAAAATACCTGAAATCACAGAAAAACACACAAACTCATAGTAAAGTCCAGAAAAAGTGAATTTTAGCTAAAAACTAATAAAAATATACTAAAAACTAACTAAAATATACTAAAAACATACTAAAAACAATGCCAAAAAGCGTACAAATTATCCGCTCATCAGGTGTACCTAATGATTTTGCATTCTTGACCATGGTAATTTGTTTCAGGTATAATTTGGTCTGTGGTTCTTTTGTCGGGGTGAATCACCACGGTCAGTCAACACTTCTCGGATGCTCTTTGATGAAGAACGAAGAAATTGAATCATTCAAATGGTTATTTCAATGCTGGCTTCGTTGCATGGGAGGAAACGCTCCGAAAGGGTTTCTCACCGATCAGTGCGCATCAATGAAAAGGGCTTTAGAGGCCTGTATGCCAACAACAGTTCACCGCTGGTGTATTTGGCACATCTTGAAGAAGATTCCAAGCAAATTAAACGGGTACAAGGGACATGCCGATATCGAACAAGAAATGAGCCATGTTGTTTGAAACTCTCACAGCAAAGACTCATTCGATAGGAATTGGAACGATTTTCTGCTGAATTTTGGTCTTGCGGACAACAAGTGGCTTTCAGGTAATGTGTTTTTAAAATCTGCAGCAGAGGTGTAAATTGTATGTTCTCTCGGGTGTATTTTACAGTCTGTGTTTAGGTGTATTATGCAGATCTGTACGAAGACCGTCACATATGGGTTCCTATCTATCTGGATCACCACTTCTGGGCAGGGATGAGAAGCACACAAAGGAGCGAGAGCATGCATTCATTTTTTAACAAGTACATCACCCGGAACAGCTCGCTTATTCAGTTCATCAAACAATACGATAATTGCCTCGGAAGCAGGGAGCAAGCAGAGAGAAAATCAGATGCTGCAGATTTTCATACGGTCATACCGTGTGCAACCAAATCCTCCATTGAAGCTCAGTTTCAAGATGCGTACACTCATGCAAAGTTTAGGGAAGTCCAAGCGCAATTCAGAGGAAAGGCGAATTGCATCACCAGATTAAAGAATTCCGCTCTAGGCTATTCAATATACGAAGTTGGAGAACAAGTTTTCAGCTCAATATTCAACAAGTTCGCGGTTACCTACGACTCAGTTGCAGCCGAGGTAAAATGCCAATGCTTATTATTCGAGTCGAGAGGGATACTGTGCCGTCACGCACTAAGCGTGTTAAGCTTCGAACAAGTAAGCCAAGTGTCCCCTAGATATATACTGGAACGATGGAGCAAGAAGGTAAAGAGGCGACACACACACATCAAGAGCAGCCACGACGAGCCACTAATGGAGCCAAGAAGCAAGAGGTTCGACCAATTGGTTTTTCGTTTGCAAAATATTTGCGAATTTACCTCCGAATCGGAGGAGCTGACTGCAATTCTGCACCGTGCGTACGATAACGTCATGGCCGAGATGGAAGCATTAAAAGCCAAAAGGAAGGGGACATCTTCTTTATCCCATGAAGACGCCAACTTGGAATCCGTTAACGAGCTTCAAAACCCGCCAAGGATTCGAACAAGAGGATGTCCAAAAAACAGGCTAGGTTCAAAGCTGGAGAAACAGATTGCAAATGCCACAAAGAAGAAGAAGACGAAAGTTTTAAGCGAGGTAAAAGTAATGTTCTTTAAATTTGTGGCGATTGAGTCTATTTTTCTCGTTAATAGTTTAGCTAATGTGTGAGTGTTATATTCAGATAAACCTGTTTGATGCTGCATCAGCGGCGCATTCAAATTCCAGCCAATATCAAGGACACGTTATGAATTATCAGTTCAGGGTACCAGCAGCAGGGGATAACTCTTTGGGTGTATAGTTTTATAGAATATGGGTGTAAAAGCACTGTTTCTTTTGGTTGTATTTTTGTTAATTCACAATTTACATATAGACACATATATAGATACATATAGAACAAAAGTTGTAAAAATTCGCAGATTATGGGTGTATATTTCATTTGATGTTTTTCTTCATATTTTAGTACATGTAATTCATACATTTTGAATACAGCACAGACAGTTGGGTGTATATTTTATGCAATCTTGGGTGTATTATTAGACTTGCGTTGGGTGTAACAGTTTATAATTTGCGTTTATATATGCCTTGATTTTTTGCTTCATATTTTACCACATGTAATACAGTTTTTGAATACATCACAAACAGTTTACCAGCACAGATAGTTTAACTATGGGAAAAAATATACATGGAATAGAAGTTGTTGATAAATGGCAAATATTTACATCATTTGTTCAATTTACATACTACCCAGCAGTTGGATTACCCAGTTTCTATATCAGCAGAATTAATCTGACAAAACGGACTCAATAATACAGAGGATGGCTTCGACAGCCTTATAGCACTACTCTCTCTAATTGCCCGATCTCTCTGTTTATTCATCTCACTGAATAGTATCCGGGAAGCATACTCCACTCTATAGTGGTCCACCTCCTCCTACAATTAAAAAGTATATTCTGTTTAAACAACAATATTAATTCAGTAAAGTAATACAGAGTTATATAGTTCTAAAGACAGTTACCTGTGGCCAATTATCCCATTCATACTTCCCCTTTTTGATGTTTTCCGGCTCAATTAACTCAAGCCACTTCATAACGTAGATAGCGCAGTCATAGCTGAAAACGAAGAAAATAAATTACAAATCTCATTTAGGAAAGTTTAATGTTCAGAGTCACAAATTTATACCTTGTTTTTTGGCCTGATATTTTAACATATGATGCTTTAATTTTCTTCTCGTTCTCCCCTTTCTGCAGAGGTTCTCCGCCGGCATATGTTATCGATCTTGAAAATACATATCCCTTAAATACCAAAACAAATCAGAAAATACACCCGAATGAATGGACAAGATACACCCAACGGAATGGACAATATACACCCAACACAACTAACGAAATAGACCTATCTATTAAAGTAAAGAAGACAGAGGCAACTTACAGTGAATTTATTAATGTCCTTTCTCTCATCGCTTGGAGCTTTTTTGTGTAGTGGGTCAAGTATTTGACATTTCCGCTTTGTTGTATTTATCAGCCATAACCACCAATGCCCCGAGTGGCAAACAGGAGCAAAAATCTGAAGGATTGCCACATTTCAACAGTATGTTATTTTATTTGGCATATAAGAAAATAAGCGTACTAACGAATTTAGCAAACGAAAACTTACATATGGATGCGAAGTTAATTTTTTTCTATTTATGAAGGGAATGAAACTCGGGTAGACTTCCACCCTGAATTCTTTTTTCGTTTTCGGTGATATGAATTCCCCCTTTGGGTGATCCGAAAGTGCCATGCTCTGCAAGAATTGCGAAACAAGAAATGAAATACTGAAAATACACAACTTACACCCAATCGAACCTAAAAAATATACCCAAATCAATACAGAAAATACACCCAAAGTTCGTAGAAGTAACACTTACCACAATATCGGGGGGGAGACAGTATATTTGTTCCTGAAACCTCTTTTCATTTTTCTGGTTTAGGATGAGGCAGATGGCAGATACAATCTAGAAATATATGCCGAAATCAATTTTACATTAATAAACATTACAGTTGACTTTGGTGTAAAAACATTAATGTTAGTCTAATATTACCTGAGATTCTACTATCACTTTTTGCCTGGAGGGATGCAAGGTGCATTCTCATCAAAATGTATTCTCCTTGGCCAATCAGAGTGCACATCTCCTCATACTCGTTAGTATTGCCATCTGCGTCTTCCTTCAGTCTCGTCCCCCAGATGTAGCACTTTTGTTTCATATCATCTGGAATTTGATTTATTCCCCCAGGAGTTTCAAACTTTGCAGAACTTTCTCCCCCAGTCTCCCTCTGAATTTGTGGACTTTCGTCTTTTTCCTTCGCCGCATTGCTTGCTAATTTTTGGACCAAATTGTCTAATTGTTCTAGCAAATTTGCAGTTTCTGGAGATTTTTCCCTTTCTGTCTCATGCGTTGACGCCCCCTCCTGGCTTGAATCAGTCAATCCAAGGCTGAATGATGGCATCCCTGGATCTGTTTTAGGAACATAGGTTGCTGTCCGTGCCATCATCAACAGGGCAGCAGCGTCTTCTGCGGCTGGATGACTGCGTCATGATGTATAAGAATAAGAGTAAGAATAAATATACGGATGATAAGCAAAGATTGATTTTAGTCTGATGAACTTACATTTTAGTTGGAGCTGGGGGAAGCGTGGGTGTGGTTTCTTGAAGTTGTTTGGGGGGTTCAGGAGTGCTGCACAGTTACACAAAATTAATCATGGCGTAAAAAAAATTGATCAGGAACAATATACACCCAAACTGTTAGCAAATATACACCTAAACTCTAAACAAATATACACCCAATACTATTTCTTACGTTTCTGTAGTCCCTTCAATCCGTAGCATAAGGGTTGGTTCAAAATCTGTCTCAGTGGTTGTTTGGGATGCCGGCACAAAAACCTGGATCGGGACTCTAAACAAGAAGAAAAATGAAAGGTTAACAACATATTTGAAAATAATAAGGTTATAAGGTTGAAATATTCTTGGGAAAACTCACACTGCAAGCGCTTCCGACGGTGTTTGTTCCCTCACAACCATCATATTCGAATTAGTCGGACTCAACCTAAAATACACCCAAAGAAGGTCAAAAAATACACCCGAACAATTCAAAAAGAAGACAGGCTTTGTTTTTTGAGAACTTACATACTTGCAGTTTTTGCTTTTTTTTGCTGCCTTTTTTTTCTTGAATAAAATAATAAAGGGCTTTTTTTTCTAAAAAAAATATATACAGAATTAGAAGTAGAAGGTAATAGAAGAACAAAAGTAACGGTTATTTGAAAGAGAAATTACATGCTCTGTGACGGCTGGTTTACACTACTCTGTTCTGTGCGTCCTTGAGAGGAAGGATCATCACTTCCCAAGTTCACAGCCGGTAGTCTAAACAGATTTCATGTTATTCAGACAAAATAAGATACAGATATAAAATACACCCAAATGAATGCACAAGATACAACCAACCGAATGGACAATATACACCCGACAAAACAAACGAAATATCCCAACTTAGTAAACAACATACACCCAACTTGATCCACAAAATACACCCAAATGGTTCCACAAAATACATCCAAATCATGATAACAAGATTTTATTAAATAATAAAGCTTCTTACGTTTCAGAGGACACATAGCGACCTTCTGTCGATCGTAGGTTAGGTTGGTTCTCCCTGCGAACAAAACAAAACAATTATTAGCAAACAAAACACACCAAAATCTCAAATACACAGCCCAGCAAGACATACCCCTCTGCAGCAGATTTATCAACGTTTTTCCTTAGCCATTCATCGAGTTCGTCACTTGATATTTCATATCTCTCACTACATTCATAAAATAAGATGTTAACAAAAATAATTACGATGATAGACCGTAATATAGCTTACGAGGTACTGTACCCGTCAAAGTATTGATCTTCTTCAGGAGGTGAATCCTCCACAACAATTTTTTTTTGTTGTGTTCTGGGTGGAAAAAAGAGAGTACCAATCAGAAATAAAAAATTAATTTTATCACAGAATATTATCCAAAGAATTACTTACTTTTTTGGTGTTGTTTTTGTTTTTTTTCTTTTTCTTCTCCTTCTCCGCAGGTGATGATTCTTCGCTCCTATAAGTTAATAATAGACACTTCAGTTAATACACGAAATCTTTATAATGAAGCCAAAAGAAAGGAGTAATAATTTCAGGACATTACTCATCACTTGGTTCAGATTCAGATTCTGAATCAGAATCTGACTCCTCTTGCCTCTGCTTTCTTTTTTTGGAGTCCATTCTGGAAGGCAAACAATCATCATTTAGAACATACTAAAAATACACCCAAATGAATTCACGAGATACACCCAACTGAATATACAATATACACCCAACGCAGCAAACGAAACACACCCTGCTTAATAAACTACATACACCCAACGTGATCAAACAAAATACACCCAACTCGAAAAAGAAATTACACCCAAGTATGGTACTTACTTTTTTCCCTTTTTGCTGGGGTGTTTTCTTCCTGAATCCTCTGAGTCTTCTTGAGCCTCAGACTCAGAGGTAGAAGTGTCACTGTCAGTAGTTTCTGTCTCCGAAGACGATATTGGACTCGCCTTCCTTTTTTTTTTGTTTTTTTGATTTCTTGTTTTTTTTCTTTTTTTCTTTTTTTTTTTTCATTTTTTCTCTTGTCTCTGCCATCTTCACAATCCCCTGAAACATGAGATATTTTAGTTAGCAGCATTCAGGTAAATAAAATACACCAACTTATTATGTTTACTTACCAAAATTTCCTCTCTTTCTGCAGTCATTCTTTCCACTAACTGCTCCTTAGTCCAGTTGGCAATCCAGGGCTTTGGTGGTCTTTCAGCCATGTTCTTGCCTTTGTTTTTTGAAAGATGAAAGTAGATTATCATCAGGGCGAAGAGGCAGCCATTAATTGCCTTCTTCTTCTTCTCCTGGTAGTCTGTGATGCCCTTTACCATGAAGGTCAAAACATGCCCCCCCCAGTTTCTCTCCGATATGCCGTCCATCTTAAAAATTGGGGCCAGGTGCACGGGCGATATTTTGTTTATCGTCGTTGGCAAAAGAAACGCCATCTGTATGTAGAGGATGAATATCCTCTTGAACATCAGGCGTTCCTCTTCGTTGCCAACGCCGATTTCCATCATTTCATCGGTAAGCCTTTTGAGGGTCTTACCCTGGAATCTTCTATAAATTATTTTGTCATCATCAGAAAGTTTCTTATACTCAACTTTCTCAGGAAATAGATCTCCTACAAAAAGGAAGACAACAAAGTATCCAAGTCGGTTCAAATACACCCAAGCATCAACTTAAATTCACCCAAGCAACAACTTAATATACACCTATAATTTTAAGCTAGTTACCTGTTGCATTGATGCCAAGCGCATGACCTATTTTTTTTGGGGTTATTTGGAAAGAACCATATCCTGTCTTCAGTCTGTTCTCCCCAAGTTTGAAGTTGTTTGCCAGCTCCCTTAAGAGTTGGTGATCCACCCTTAGTGGTGGGATGTGCATCAACCCACCAAATCTGAGATCCCTCACAATCGCCTTCTTCTCCTCAGTCATGTTTCTAAACTTATCACTCAGGAGATGTGTGGCACACTTAAAGTCTTTTGTTTGGTTTCTTGCTGCCATTTTCTCTGAAACGAAAAATACACCCAAAGATATCAGTAAGATACACCCATATATATGAGTCAGATACACCCATTGATAACAGTAAGATACACCCATATATATGAGTCAGATACACCCAAAGATATCAGCAAGATACACCCATTGATAACAGTGAGATACACCCATAGATATTATTCAGATGCATACATATAGATATTAGTCAGATATCACTCAACCATGCTTCAATATCAAGCCACATTACAAGGTTAAGCAGTATACACCCCCCAATCTACGGAATAAACCCCCAAAAATCAACAACAATAGCAGGAGAACTTAGAACAACAACGTAGAACGACGTAGAACTTAAAAGAATGATGTAGAACTTAGAACAGTGTAACAAAGAAGCAAGAATAATAGTAAACCCTAGAAGAACGACGTAGAAGAAAAGTAAAATATACAGGAATCTTAATGAACTTACGTTGAGTATTGTTGCTTTGTTTTCTCTTCAGATTCTTCACGGAGAGTTTGATGGTGTTTTGATGGAGGTTTCGAACAATGATTTGTATATTTTGAACTTTGATTTTCGCTCGAAAATGGGAGAGTTTCCTTGTTTTTAAAGCGCTTTGAGAAGTGGAAGAAGTGGAAGAGTCTGCCATACGTAACCGTTTGAGTGTTGAGCGCGTGATTTTGACGCGCCATGTTATCTCTCTTCATGCGCGTGAGTTCTATTTGAGTTGGGCCAACTTGTAAGTGTAGCAGGCCCGAAATTCCAAATATTTTACTTCAAAGGATACACTAGAAATGTACCCAAAAAATAAATAAAAAATAAAATAACAGCAGCACAAAAACGACAGGGTTTTGAGGACTTTGCAGATTTGTGGGGTTGGGGTCTGGGGAGTGGGGAGTCCTTGGGGTTAAAAATGTTTGTGGTTTTTGGCGGTAGGCCGGTAGCATAACGAATTAACGATGGGAGCACAACCACCGCCACACGGCAACCCCGCCGAACAAGCGCCAACAGCAACGCCAACACCTCCTACCCTCTCACAAGATCAATTTCTCTCCTGGAAGCGCCAGAAGGTTCTCTCTCTCTATTAGGGTTTTCTTGTAAACTTGATCTACGACGTTGTTATTTTTCATACAATAATTTATGATGAACTTATAGGTAAAAAATTAAATTCACAAATTAATCTTTCATAACTCTTAGGTGATTAGAAACTGTTCAAATTTCTTGTATTGTAGTGATGATGTCATTAACAAAGTATAAGAGAGCCTTTCTTTGCATGTTAGCGTGGGGAGCGAGTAAGTTGTGATAATAAAGGAGGTTTAGGCTACTATTATGAAAAGTGGTTAACCATCTTGTATTACTGTTTGAATTCCACTGTGCAATAAGAGGCCTCTGTAGTCTTGTTATTGAGCATGGTTGTGACTAAATTCCTTAGGACAGCTGGATTTTCAGTTTATGCACTGATTTTGATGCAGTAAATGTTCACTTGAGGGGTTATTTGCACGTTGGGATTTTAGAGGGGAATAGAGGGAACTGAAGGATGTGTAGTGTAAAAATTTAGTCAAATTCTGAGTCACAGACTTTGATCCTCAAAATTTTAAAATATAGATTAGTTTACCTTACATGATGACAACTAAGATAGTATTGAGAATATGTTTAGATTAGTTCACCTATATTACCTTTATTTGTTACCAACATACTCGATTCACATGGGCTTGTAATACATTTTCAGGAATTTCAAGATCTAATTTAGCTTGTCTGTTATCTATGACATGTTGGAAGCCACTGGGAATGCATCCATGTCATCCAACGTGACATATTAATGAACACACGACAACACAAAAATGAAAATGAAATTAAGGACTAATTTGACTCTTTCTGTTAGAAAGGTTATTTTCGAAATTAGAGACTAAAATGACTCACGTACAAAACTTGATGGATCAAAGGGAAGTATACTCATTTTATCATATGATTTCCTTTTAGTTTCTAACTTTTTGTATTATCTGGACACTGTATATGATTTGTTTGATAAACTGCGTTTGGCACATTATACTTATAGTATTATAGCTGAAGTTTATGAAATTAGTACTAAAACAAACTGTTTTCTAATTTCTAAGATAAGATGGCACATGCTGCCGATATAGACTTTTATTTACAGTAGAGTGGATGTGTATTATGTATTCTGAAGTTTTGGTTGCATTTGTGATATATAATACCTTTGAGATGAAAAGAGAAAAAGCAAGGAACTTAGACTACAAATATATTCAATTCTGGAGTGGATCCTCTCATGTCAATTTTTCACATGACTTGTCTCGTGTAATCTTTGATACATCAATTTCTAGTATCAAATGTCATGTATGGCGGATGGGCATAACAAATCAATATAAAAAATTCAGAAGAGGTTCCATCCCCATTCAATTCAAAAGTCAGGCCTTCTGCTTGAGCAAATTAATTTATTCTCTCTCTCTCTCTCTCTCTCTCTCTCTCTCTCTCTATATATATATATATATATATATATATATATATATATATGATTACTTTATATTGAAACGAAAATTGGATAACCATATGGCATGGTTATTTATTAATATTGATATCGTATAATGTGTAATATTACATTGGTGTTTTGGAACTTCCTAGGTGAAAAGACTGCCAAAACAGATTGAAATTCTTTTATGCTAGTTGTTTGTGAGGAACCTTTTTCAGTTGCATGGAGTTTTTCATTTTTTATCCTCCATATGGTGTTGAAGCTATAGTATTCATGCAAATTTCTGCAGGATGCAGCTGAATCAGCCAGAAAAGCTGAGGCATCGAGGAAACGCGCAGAGGATATTGCTGCAGGAACAGTCCAGATGAATGGCAGGGAGCTATTTCTGCATGAGCCGTGGGTCTTTGATAACTCACGTTATTAAGGTTTCAAAAGCTGTTTATGGTCATGATTTGATTACTTGTTTTATGAATTAGTGTCTTCATTTACGCTTGTACTGGGAATGGCGTTCTCTTAGATGTTCATATCTTGGTGGCATTAGTTTTATTTTATCTTACTTCTTCACAATCTGATAAGGAGCAATTTATGTCTGAAATATAAATTGTGTTCAAATTATAGCAGTAAAGAATTTTTTCCCCTTCTCACTTTCATGTTAAAATCGTATCTTTGTACTACCATGAAAATTACAGAATTTTAAAAGTTACGTTTATAAGTTGTTCATGGTGCTTAGAGTAGAACAAAAGAAAGTCATTGAATTGCTGATTTCACTTTTCAACTTTATGATTGATTGGTATTTTCTGTTGCTATTTAACATCAATTTCATGAATTAGATCATTATGTGAAAAATGATACTAAAAATTACATGAAGCACTGGCTGGTTGATACGCAAAATGGTTAATGAAGTTTGTGAACTTCAATGAAAAAATGATTAGTATTTCAGTTTTGGCCAAAATGATTCTCAATTTGACGTGTAGCACATATATAGAATGGCAGATTAAAAAAAATCTTTTAAAGTAAAGAGAATGATAAAATGATAAAGTAATACTTCAATTATTTTTGAATTTGTAATTTTATCATTTGAGTTCCATTATATTGATTAAAAGATGATTAAAGTATTATTTTATTACTTCATCCATTTTTTAATTTAGTGTTTATTTGTGTATCATTAAATTGATAAAAAAGATATTTTTTAATAAAAAAGAATTTTTTTTATTTTTTAATGTGTTTAATAAATTTCTAGCATTAAAAATAAAAATACTAAAAAAATTAAAAAATATATATTTTTTGAGAAGTTATAATTTATATTTTTTTAAAATAATTAAAAAAATATTTTTTAATAATAAATAAACAAAAAAAAAGTATTTTAGATATCTGATTCTTCTTTTTGTCATTGCAAATTAAGAAGGAAGATATGCTTTTCAACTCACCCAGTGAAAATACAAGGGAACATCTTTGCTAGCCCTAACAATAATAACAAAGAAAATTAGACGAATATTTTCAGAAACCATTGCAATTAGCATTAAATATCTACAATAAACAATAAAATTAAGAGGGGTCAATTAGATGAAGATTTGAGTGTTTGATATGAACGGTAAAGTTTTCGGAAGAAGATGAAGTTAGGGTGATGGAGCCAGAGACTTTAAACCTGCACTGCTCATATACTCGACTAGTTGCACAGATACTTGATAACAATGGAACATGAATCAAGAATTGAATGCATAAAGTTAAGTTCAAACTATGAGAACAAAAACTGAAATGCAGTAGAATAGAACTGAAGTTTATTCATTGAGATAGAAGAATATTGTGTACATTGAAGCAGGGATACTGCTCTATATATAGAGTTCACAAGAGCTGGACATAGCAATAGGTAAAAAAGAAACGGAAAAGCTCTGCATACAAGCCATTAGGGCTTGTATGCTTTACAAGTTTATTAAATAATAAATTTAAGATACTCGCTCCTCCAGTTACGTTGATTACACGCGCTATATAATATGCCGCGTATATCTAACTTCCAAATTTAAAATATTTGTTTCCTTCTTCGTTTTCGTTATTTTGAGATTTGGTTGTTCTTCTTCTCGCGCGTTTTCGCTCATTCTTCTCCATCGATCTTTTCCTCTTCTTTTCTCACTGGTATGTTCTTCGTTTACGTTCTCTTTTTCTCTCTCTGCAACTCGAGCTTCGTTTTCTCTGTTGAGTTGTTGTTTTCTGAAATCAAAGTTCGAACTCGTTTTGAAGATAATGGATCCTTCAAGCTCAGATTCTGCGCTGAATCCAGGCGATGTGGATTATGAATTTGAATCTAACGAAGTTCCTGAGGTTTGATTTACAGTAATTTGTATAGCATTGTGTAGTTTAATTATCTGGAATTTATAGCAGACGCTCGGGTGTAGATCAATCTCTTCTTTGGGTGTATTTTAGCTATTAGTGTGGGTGTATATACACTTTACTGGTTTTTTGTTATTTTTAATTGAGTTGTTGTTGTTCAGTTGTATTATATGTATTATATCAGACATGATTGTGTGTGTTTTTAGTTTTTGAGATGGTGTATTCTGCAGTCTGTGTATTCACAGTTTATGGCTTTAAAGGTCATTCTGTAGTTGAGTTGTTTCGGTTCGGGTGTATCATATAAGACATGATTGGGTGTATTTTGTATCTTATCTATGGGTGTATTCACAGTTCTGACACGGTTTATTGTGCAGCCTCTCTCTGTTGTTGATGACGAGCTTGTTCCGAAGGTCGGAATGACCTTTAGGACCCTTGAAGATGCCGGAAAATTTTACAGGAACTACGCCAAGGCTGCAGGTTTCTCTACAAGAGTTCGGTGCACAAATAGGAAGGGAAACGAGATTAAGAATCAACTGATTACATGTAGCAGAGAGGGAAAATGGAAATCTAAAATATCTCCAACCGAGAAGACCAATCCGACAGCCGGTTTAAACTGTCCTGCAAGAATTTATATACACACATTGAAGGATGTCGGTGCTTGGATCATTTCAAAGGTTGTGCTGGATCATTCACACCCCTGCTGTCCAAGCAAAGCAGAGATGCTCAAACAGCACAGGGAACTAAGCATGTCCATTCGTCGTACGATAGAGAATAACGACGAGGCCGGTATCAGACCAAGCAAAACCTACCAATCATTTGTTGCGGCTGCCGGGGTCACCGCGAGTTAAATTTCATCGAAAAGGACGTGAGGAATTACATTACCAGGGAAGTGCGGAATGTTTCCGAACAAGAAGATGCAAAGGAATTCGGGAAATATTTGTTAAGGATGAAAGAGAAGAATCCGAATTTCTTTTTCGAGCTCCAACTCGAGGAGGATCAATCGATTAAGCTGGCCTTTTGGGCCGACGCAAGAAGCAGAGCGGCCTGTGAGTATTTCGGAGACGTCATTTCATTCGACACCACCTACAATACAAACAGGTAACAAACTGTCCCTTTTTATGATGCTAAATTAATTTATTTTTAATAATCCGCAGCAGAGGTGTATATTGGATGTGTCATTGGGTGTATTATAAGCATTTGTTGGGGTGTACCTAATGATTTTGCATTCTGGACCATGGCAATTCGTTTCAGGTATAATTTGGTCTGTGGTTCTTTTGTCGCGGTGAATCACCACGGCCAGTCAACACTTCTCGGATGCTCTTTGATGAAGAACGAAGAAATTGAATCATTCAAATGGTTATTTCAATGTTGGCTTCGTTGCATGGGAGGAAACGCTCCGAAAGGGTTTCTCACCGATCAGTGCGCATCAATGAAAAGGGCTCTAGAGGCCTGTATGCCAACAACAGTTCACCGCTGGTGTATTTGGCACATCATGAAGAAAATTCCAAGCAAATTAAACGGCTACAAGGCACACGCCGATATCGAACAACAAATGAGCCATGTTGTTTGGAACTCTCACAGCAAAGACTCATTCGATAGGAATTGGAACGATTTTCTGGTGAATTTTGGTCTTGCGGACAACAAGTGACTCTCAGGTAATGTGTTTTTAAATTCTGCAGCAGAGGTGTAAATTGTACTGTATCTCGGGTGTATTTTACTGTGTGTGTTTGGGTGTATTATGCAGATCTGTACGAAGACCGTCACATATGGGTTCCTATCTATCTGGACCACCACTTCTGGGCAGGGATGAGAAGCACACAAAGGAGCGAGAGCATGCATTCATTTTTTAACAAGTACATCACCCGTAACAGCTCGCTCATTCAGTTCGTCAAACAGTACGATAATTGCCTCGGAAGCAGGGAGCAAGCAGAGAGAGAATCAGATGCTGCAGATTTTCATACGGTTATACCATGTGCAACGAAATCCCCCATCGAAACTCAGTTTCAAGATGCGTACACCCAAGCAAAGTTTAGGGAAGTCCAAGCCCAATTCAGAGGAAAGGCGAATTGCATCACCAGATTAAAGAATTCTGCTCTAGGCTATTCAGTATACGAAGTCGGAGAACAAGTTTCCAGCTCAATATTGGACAAGTTCGCGGTTACCTACGACTCAGTTGCAGCCGAGGTAAAATGCCAATGTTTATTATTCGAGTCGAGAGGGATACTGTGCCGTCACGCACTAAGCGTGTTAAGCTTCGAACAAGTAAGCCAAGTGTCCCCTAGGTACATACTGGAACGATGGAGCAAGAAGGTAAAGAGGCGACACACACACATCAAGAGCAGCCACGACGAGCCACTAATTGAGCCAAGAAGCAAGAGGTTCGACCAACTTGTTTTCCGTTCGCAAAATATTTGCGAATTTGCCTCCGAATCGGAGGAGCTGACTGCAATTCTGCCCCGTGCGTATGATAACGTCATGGCCGAGATGGAAGCATTAAAAGCCAAAAGGAAGGGGACATCTTCTTTATCCCACGAAGACGCCAACTTGGAATCCGTTAACGAGCTTCAAAGCCCGCCAAGGATTCGAACAAGAGGACGTCCAAAAAACAGGCTAGGTTCAAAGCTGGAGAAACAGATTGCAAATGCCACAAAGAAGAAGAAGACGAAAGTTTTAAGCGAGGTAAATGTAATGTTCTTTAAATCTGTGGCGATTGAGTTTATTTTTTAGTTAATTGTTTAGCTAATGCGTGAGTGTTATATTCAGATAAACCTGTTTGATGCTGCATCAGCGGCGCATTCAAGTAGCAGCCAATACCAGGGACAAGTTATAAATTATCAGTTCAGGGTACCAGCAGCAGGGGATAACTCTTTGGGTGTATAGTTATAGAGAGTATGGGTGTAAAATCCCTGTTACCTTTGGGTGTATTTTTGTTAATAGACAATTTACATATAGACACATATATAGATACATATAGAACAAAAGCTGTAAAAATTCACAGGTTATGGGCGTATATTTCAGTTGATGTTTTTTTTTTTCATATTTTAGTAGTTGTAATTCATTCATATTGAATACTGCACAGACAATTGGGTGTATATTTTTACTCAACCTCGGGTGTATTATTAGACTAGCGTTGGGTGTAACAATTTATAATATGCGTATGCTTTTGATTTTTTGCTTTATGTTTTACCACCTGTAATACAGTTTTTGAATACATCACAGACAGTTTATCAGCACAGATAGTTTAACTATGGGAAAAAATATACATTGAATAAATTGAATGGCAAACATTTACATCATTTGTTCAATTTACAAACTACCCAGTTTCTATATCCTCAGAATTAATCTGACAGAACGGATTCAATAATACAGAGGATGGCTTCGACAGCCTTATAGCACTACTCTCTCTAATTGCCTGATCTCTCTGTCTATTCAACTCACTAAATAGTATCCGGGAAGCATATTCCACTCTGTAGTGGTCCACCTCCTCCTACAATTAAAAAGTATGTTATGTTTAAACAGAAATATTAATTCAGTAAAGTAATACAGAGTTATATACTTCTAAAGACAGTTACCTGTGTCCAGTTATCCCATTCATACTTCCCCTTTTTAATGTTTTCCGGCTCTATTAACTCAAGCCACTTCATTACGTAAATAGCGCAGTCATAGCTGAAAACGAAGAAAATAAATTACAAATCTCATTTAGGAAAGTTTAAGGTTCAGAGTCACAAATCTATACCTTGTTTTTTGGCCTGAAATTTTAACATATGGGGCTTTAATTTCCTTCTCCTTCTCGCCTTTCTCGAGAGGTTTCCCGCCGGCATGTGCTATCAATCTCGAAAATACATATCCCTTAAATACCAAAACAAGTCAGTAATACACCCGAGTCAATTGACAAGACACACCCAACTTAATATGGAATATACACCCAACTCAAATTTCAAAATAGACCTATCTATTAAAGTAAAGAAGACAGAGGGAACTTACAGTGAATTTATTAATTTCCTTTCTCTCAGGGCTTGGAGCTTTTTTGTGTAGCGGGTCAAGTATTTGACATTTCCGCGTTCTTGTATTTATTAGCCACAACCACCAATGTCCCGAGTGGCAAACAGGAGCAAAAATCTGAAGGATTGCCACATTTCAACAGTCTGTTATTTCATTTGGCATATAAGTAAATAAGCGTACTAACAAATTTACGAAACAAAAACTTACATATGGATGCGAACTTAATTTTTTCCTGTCTATGAAGGGAATGAAATTGGGGTAGGCTTCCACCCTGAATTCTCTGTTCGTTTTTGGAGATATGAATTCCCCCTTTGGGTGATCAGAAAGTGCCATGCTCTGCAAGAATTGCAATACAAGAAATGAAAACATGAACATAAACAACTTACACCCAATGTAAGCTAAAAAAATACACCCAAACCAATGCATAAAATACACCCAAAGTTTGTAGAAGTAACACTTACCACAATATCTGGGGGGAGACAGTATATTTGTGCATGAAACCTCTTTTCCCTTTTCTGGTTTAGGATGAGGCAGATGGCAGATACAACCTAGAAATCAATTTTAAATTAATAACCATTGCAGTTGACTTTGGTGTAAAAACATTAATGTTAGTCTAAAATTACCTGACATTCTATATCACTGTTTGCCTGGAGGGATGCAAGTTGCGTTCTCATCAAAATGTACTCTCCTTGGCCAGTCACAGTGCATATCTCCTCAAACTCGTTAGTATTGCCCTTTGCATCTTCCTTCAGTCTCGTCCCCCAGATGTAGCACTTTTCTTTCATATCATCCGGAATTTGATTTGTTCCCCCCGGTGTTTCAAACTTAGCAGAACTTTCTCCCCCAGTCTCCCTCCGAATTTGCGGACTTTCGTCTTTTCCCTTTGACGCACTGCCTGCTATCTTTTGGACCAAACTGTCCAATTGTTCTAGCATAGTTGCAGTTCCTGGAGATTTTTCCCTTTCTGTCTCCTGCGTCGATGCCCCCTCCTGGCTTGAATCTGTCAATCCGAGGCTGAATGATGGCATCCCCGGATCTGTTTTAGGAGCATAGGTTGCTGTCCGTGCCATCATCAACAGGGCAGCAGCGTCCTCGGCGTCTGGATGACTGCATCATTATGTACAAGAATAAGAGTAAGAATAAGAATATACGGATGACAAGCAAAGATTGATTCTAGTCTAATTAACTTACATTTTTGTTGGAGCTGGGGGAAGCTTGGGTGTTGTTTCTTGAAGTTGTTTCGGGGTTTCAGGAGTGCTGCACAGTTACACAAAATCGATAAGGAAGAGTATACACCCAAACTCTTAGCAAATATACACCCAAACCCTAAACAAATATACACCCAATAATATTTTCTTACGTTTCTCTAGCCCCTTCAATCTGTAGCATAGGGCTTGGTTCGGAATCTGCGTCAGTGGTTGTTTGCTGGGATGGCGGCACAAAAAATTGGATCGGGACTCTAAACAAGAATAAAAATGAAAGGTTAACAACGTATTTGAAAATAATAAGGTTATAAGGTTGAAATATTCTTGGATAACTTACATTGCAAGCGCTTCCGACGGCGTTTGTTCCCTAACAACCATCATGTTTGGATCATCCAGAGTCAACCTAAAATACACCCAAAGAAGTTCAAAAAATACACCCGAACAATTCAAAAAGAAGACGGGCTTTGTTTTTTGAGAACTTACATAATTGCAGTTTTTGCTTTTTTTTGCTGCCTTTTTTTTCTTGAATAAAATAATAAAGGGCTTTTTTTTCTAAAAAAAATATATACAGAATTAGAAGTAGAAGTTATTAGAAGAACAAAAGTAACGGTTATTTGAAAGAGAAATTACATGCTCTGAGACGGCTGTTTTACACTACTCTGTTCTGTGGGTCCTTGAGAGGATGGATCATCACTTCCCAAGTTCACAGCCGGTAGTCTGAACAGATTTCATGTTATTCAAACGAAATATACATCCAACTTAGTAAACAAGATACACCCAACTTGATCCACAAAATACACCCATATTGTTTCACAGAATACATCCAAATCACGATAACAAGATTTTATTAAATAATAAAGCTTCTTACGTTTCAGAGGACACATAGCGATCTTCTGTCGATCCCAGGTCAGGCTGGTTGTCCCTGCGAAACAAGATACAATTATTAGCAAACAAAAGACACCAAAATCTCAAATACACAGCACAGCAAGACATACCCCTCTGCAGCAGATTTATGAACATTTCCCCCTAGCAATTCATCAAGTTCGTCACTTGATATTTCATATGTCTCACTACATTCATAAAATAAGACGTTAATAAAAATAATTACGATGCTAGACCGTAGGATAGCTTACGAGGTACTGTACCCGTAAAAGTATTGATCTTCTTCAGGAGGTGAATCCTCCACAACTGCTTTTTTCTTTTTTGTGGTGTTCTGGGTGGAAAAAAAAACAGTACCAATCAGAAATAAAAAATTAATTTTATCACAGAATTTTATCCAAAGAAGTGCTTACTCTTTTGGAGTTGTTTTTGTTTCTTTCTTTTTCTTCTCCTTCTCCGCAGGAGATGATCCTTCGCTCCTATAAGTCAATAACAGACGCTTCAGTTAATACACGAAATCTTTATAACGAAGCCAAAAGAAAGGAGTAATAATTTCAGGACATTACTCGTCACTTGGTTCAGATTCAGATTCTGAATCAGAATCCGACTCCTCTTCCCTCTGCTTTCTTTTTCTTGAGTCCATTCTGCAGGCAAACAATCATCATTTAGAACATACTAAAAATACACCCAATTGAATTCACGAGACACACCCAACTGAGTATACAATATACACCCAACGCAGCAAAAGAAAACACACCCTGCTTAATAAGCTACATACACCCAACGTGGACAAACAAAATACACCCAAACCCAATAATGAAATTACACCCAAGTATGGTACTTACTTTTTCCCCTTTTTGCCGGGGTGTTTAATTCCCGAATCCTCCGAGTCTTCTTGAGCCTCAGACTCAGAGGTAGAAGTGTCACTCTCGGTAGTTTCTGTCTCCGAACACGATGTTGAGCTCGCCTTCCTTTTTTTGTTTTTTTTATTTCCTGTTCTTTTTGTTTTTTTTCTTTTTTTCTCATTTTTTCTTTTGTCTCTGCCAAATTCAGAATCCCCTGAAACATGAGATATTTTAGTTAGCACCATTAGGGTAAATAAAGTACACTAACTTATTATGATTACTCACCAAAGTTTCCTCTCTCTCTTCATTCATTCTTTTCACCAACTGCTCCTTAGTCCAGTTGGCAATCCATGGCTTTGGTGGTCTTTCACCCCTGTTGTTGCGTTTGTTTTTTGAAAGGTGAAAGTAGATTATCATCAGGGCGAAGAGGCAGCCATTGATTGCCTTCTTCTTCTTCTTCTCCTGGTAGTCTGTTATGCCCCTGATCATGAAGGTCAAGACATGCCCCCCCCAGTTTCTCCCCTCTATGCCCTCCATCTCAAAAATCGGGACCAGGTGCACCGGCGATATTTTGTTTATCGTCGTTGGCAAAAGGAACGCCATCTGTATGTAGAGGATGAATATCCTCTTGAACATCAGGCGTTCCTCTTCGTTGCCAACGCCGATTTCCATCATTTCATCGGTAAGACTTTTGAGGGTCTTACCATGGAATCTTTTATAAATTATTTTGTCAGATTCAGAAAGTTTCTTGTAGTCAACTTTCTCAGGAAATAGATCTCCTACAAAAAGGAAAACAACAAAGCAACCAAGTCAGTTCAGATACACCCAAGCATCAGGTTAATATACACCCAAGCAACAACTTAATATACATCTATAATTTTGAGCTAATTACCTGTTGCATTGATGCCAAGCGCATCACCTATTTTTTTTGGGGTTATATGGAAAGAACCATATCCTGTCCTCAGTTTGTTCTCCCCAAGTTTGAAGTTTTTTGCCAACTCTCTCAAGAGTTGGTGATCCACCCTCAGTGGTGGGATGTGCATCAACCCACCGAATCCAAGATCCCTGACAATGGCCTTCTTCTCCTCAGTCATGTTTCTGAACTTATCATTCAGGAGATGTGTGGCACATTTGAGGTCTTTGGTTTGGTTTCTTGCTGCCATTTTCTCTGAAACTAAAAATACACCCAAACATATCAGTAATATACACCCATATATATATGACTCAGATACACCTATTGATAACAATTAAGATACACCCATTGATAACAGTAAGATACACCCATATATATGAGTCAAGACAGCCAGATATTCGCAAGATACACCCATTCATAACA
Organism: Arachis stenosperma; assembly: GCF_014773155.1. Taxonomy (NCBI): domain Eukaryota; kingdom Viridiplantae; phylum Streptophyta; class Magnoliopsida; order Fabales; family Fabaceae; genus Arachis; species Arachis stenosperma. The sequence continues at coordinate 17,708,113 of NC_080385.1, forward strand.
GTGAGATACACCCATAGATATTATTCAGATACACCCAACAATGTCAAACAATATACACCCATTCATTACAGGGAGATACACCCATAGATATTATTCAGATACATCCATATAGATATCAGACAGATATCAGTCAGCCATGCTTGAATATATAGCCACATTACAAGGTTAAGCAGTTTACACCCCCGAATCTACGGAATAAACCCCCAAAAATCAAGAAAAATAGCAGGAGAACTTAGAATAACAACGTAAACGACGTAGAACTTAGAAGAACGACGTATAACTTAGAAGAACGACGTATAACAAAGAAGCAACAGTAACAGTAAAACCTAGCAGAACGACGTAGAAGAAAAGTAAAATATACAGTATTTTAATGCACTTACGTTGAGTATTCTTGGTTTGTTTTTTCTTCAGATTCTTCTTCACAGAGAGGTTGATGGTGTTTCGATGCAGTTTTCCAACTACGATTTCTATATTTTGAAAGTTGATTTTCGCTCGAAAATGAGAGGATTTCGTTGTTTTGAAAGTGCCTTGAGAAATGGAAGAAGTGGAAGAAGTGGAAGAGTCTCCCATACGTAACCGTTCGAATGCTGAGCGCGTGAGTTGGACGCGGCATCTTATCTCTCTTTCATGCGCGTGTTTCGTGTTTGGGCTGGGCCTACTTGGTTGCTTGTATGCTTGTATGTGTAGCAGGCCCGAAAAAGAAAATACCAGAACACCTGAATAAAATAACAGAATTGGGAAGTTAGTTTTGGGTCTATAACTACCATTTTACATTTACTCACCCATAGCCCATCTCAAACTTAGCAGTGGGTTGAAGAACCACTCGAAGTTTGTCTCTAAACTTGTGAAACAGAGGAGTTGAAAGTGATTTGGTGAAGATATCCCCAATCTGATCTATGGAGGGTATATGAAAAATATAAAGCTCTTTTTTATCACCATTTACCTAAGATAGTGAAGGTCAATTTCCATATGTTTGCACCTTGTATGAAACACTGGGTTGGTAGCCAATGAACAGGCTATTTGATTATCACAATATATGGTAGGTGTTATTGATTGTTGGACTCTAAGTTCCTTTAGAAGTTGCTGAATTGACACCAATTCTGACTGAGCTGCTGCCATGCTTCGGTATTCTGCCTCAGTGCTGCTGCGGCTAACCTTGTCTTGTTTATTGCTTCTTCAAGATTGCTTCCTAAGTATACACAATAACTAGTGGCCGATTTTCTGTCCTCCAAGTCCCCTGCCCAATCCGAATCTGTAAAGGCAAGCAATCTCAAGTTAGTACATTTTTGAAATCTAATACCTGTTGACATTGTATCTGCCACATATCATAGTATTCTTTTCCCTGCTTTCCAATGTTCAATTGTTAATGAATGCATAAACTAAGAGACCTTGTTAACAGAAAAGGCAAGGTCAGGTCTAGAGATAGTCAAGTAGAAGGGATCCAACAACTTCCCTATACTGTCTCAGATTCTGAAAATGGGCAGCACCATTAGATGTTGTTAGCTTCAAGGATGAGACCATAGGAGTTGGAGTTGGATTGACAGCATCCATATTAGCTTTTTGCAACAAGTCCCGAGCATACTTTTGTTGAGAGACAATGATAGATCCATCTGTTAAATAAGAAAATTCTAACCCAAAAAAGTAGCTAAGTTTACCAAGATCTTTGAATGGAAATATGTTGTTTAGATCAGAAATTAGTTTATTGACTTCACCACTGTCACTGTGAGTGACAACAATATCATCAACATAGGTCAAGAGGAAGATTGTAGATTGAGTAGTATGTTTAACAAAAAGTTAAATATCACTTTTAGTTCTAGTAAAGCCAAATTGTAACAGAGTTGCAGTCAATTTATTAAACCAAGCTCTCAGAGCTTGCTTTAATCCATAGATTGCTTTGTTTAATTTGCAAACTTGAGTTGGATTCCTAAATTGATAACCTGCGGGTGGAGACATGTATACCTCTTCTTCAAGAATGACATTAAGAAAGGCATTGTTCAAAATCGAATTGCCGTAGTGTCCATCCGAGAGATAGGGCCAGAGTAATCACAATTCTCACTGTTGTTGGCCTCACAACTGGACTGTATATTTGACTGTAATTAATGCCCTCGACCTGCAAAAAACCTTTTTGCAACAACCCTGGCTTTGTACCTAATTATGTTACTAGAAGGGTCCCTTTTTATAGGAAAGACCCATTTAGATCCAATAGCAGTTTTATTGTTTGTTAAATTAACTAGATCCCAAGTGTTCCATCTGGCCAACGCCTGAATTTCAGCATCCATAGCACTCTTCCAGTAGGAACACTGAAGAGCTTGCCTAACATTCTTGGGAATGTTATCGATCAAATCATAAGGTTCTTCTGTACTAGCAACTAAAGTTTGAGGCCTTTGACTTCTGGTTTTTGATCTTGTTAGCATATTATGAGTATTAGAAGGGGTAGTATTAGTTGTGTTTGTAGGAGGATCTAAGGGTAAGGGCACTTTAAGGGCAGAAATTGGAAAAGAAGGATCGGACCTAAGACTAGTATGAGAAGAGGTATGGTCTAAAGATTGGGTGTCAGGATTGGTGGGTGATGAGGATGAACCAGGTATGTCTATAGGAGGTGAGGGTTGCGATGAACCATCACAGGCTGCAGGGGAGTTCTGAGGTGGTGGTGAAGTGATAAAAGTGAAAGTGGACAGATCACTAGAGATGGTTGTATCTGCAGCTGTACTTTTATTGCCAAAGAAAGAAATATATGGAAAATCTGTTTCATCAAAAATCACATGCCCTGAAAGATGAACTTTACCATCCTTAGTCATACACTTATAGCCCGATAATGATTGTCATAGCCAAGAAATAAACACTTTTCTTATTTAAAGGCAAATTTAACTTTATTATAAGGTTTTAAGTAAGGAAAACATTGACACTCAAATATTTTCAGATTATGATAAGCTGACAATTTACCAAAAAGAGTTTCAAAGGGGAATTTATTTTCTAATGCAGAACTGGATAATCTATTGATAATAAACACTGCAGAAGTAGCTAATAAAGATAGTCCTACCTCTGTTATATGCTTGTGTCTTCTCTCCACACTACCTTATTCTTGGTGTGTGTGTGAGGACATAAAATTCTATGCATAACACTATGTTCAGTGAGAAATTGAGTAAAGGAATGAGACCTGAATTCCATACCCCTATCACTTTGTAACGCTTTAAGCTTCAATCCGATTTGTGTTTTCATAAACACTTTGTAATTTTTTAAGGCTTGTAGAAATTGTGATTTATGACTCAGTAAGAAAATAGTAGTGTATTTCGTATGAGCATCAGCAAATGATATGTAATACCTAAATCCATTTCTAGAAAGCCTAGGGGTTGGTCCCCAAAAATTATTAAAAACTAGATCTAAAGGTGTTGCATAAACAGATTCAGATTTAGTAAAAGGAAATTGGTGCATTTTGTCCATAGTGCAACATTCACATATTTGAACAAGATTAGAATCAAAAGAAGCAGAAATTCCACATGTTTTCAAAACATAATTAACGTTATGCATTGAACAGTGACCAGACGTTAATGCCAAAGGTCAATAGTTACATTCTTATTGCTTTGAGCTACAAATGCTGTTTGAGTAAGGGGTTTGGTGTCACTCCTATTACAGGAAACTGAATTATTCAAAGAATAGGGATATTAACTGATGGATTGGACTATATGAGGGGCAGAATGACAATACAAATGAGGTTGTTGTCCAACTATCGATGGTCTTGAAACATGGTGGGGGACTAAACAGGTGTGCAGTTCACCAAATTTACGTACCTCCCTAATGAATTAAAATAGGATTGATAGACATTCTCCCCAAAATAATCATGATAAAAAAGAATATACATTACAATATAAAACAACGCTTACCAATATCCGAGATTCTGTTGGAGGGCAACATAGAGATTCCAAAGACATCCTGCTGCAAATTGCCTGCAATGCACATAGTACTTTGATCAATCCAACTCCACAACTCGGTAATTAGAACTTCTTCAAATGTTGTAATTCTTCACATCTTGCATTATTGTCTCTCTGCTTTTAAATCTATGACCAATGCGAAACTCCATACCACCGTCTGTGTTGTAATCGTCCTTACCCGTATTGAAAAATTGAGTTTTCTCGTGCATTGCGTCAAGATCCAATGTATGATAGTGGCTGGGTATAATGATAACTCCGGAATTAGTTGCGGAGTAGGCAAAAGATACCGAACTGATCCACTGATTGGAGTCTCTAGTGCAAATTTTTCCTCATCATCATCCTCAAAAGAACCACTTTCGTTACTATCGGCAACATACTCTTTGTTGGACTCCTCACCGTCCACATCCATGTGTACCACTAGACTAGCACAGTACATGGGCGGTGATGCAAGAGATGGGTCATCCTAGAAAAAATTTGAGTGGCCAGAACCACCACCACTAACATCACCAACCTTCGTAGAAAGCTCCATCACTTGTTCTGCCATGATTCTCCCAAGGACATCAAACATGAGGTGCACATGCTCATCGCCATCGAGCCAAAATAGATGAAACTGAAATACATCACTTTTCATCGGTGCTAGTAACCTATACCCAACTCTTCCAACATTTTTTGTCCCATTAGCACTGAGGTTCGTCAATATTAGACTCTTTAACTCAGACAAAGAACTAGTACGTAACAAAATAGGATTATCAGACTCAAATATAATCTCAGTGTCACTATTTCGCATGTGACAATTGAGATATACACTTACAACAATATATCCACTACCACTAGATATTTATACTAAATTTATTGAAGAAACAGAGGAGACGAAGTGAAATGTTTATAGAGAAGAGTAATGGTTGTAGATCCTTTTATAGCTGATCGAAATTTGTCGTACATTATCTTGTTTACCGTGCAAAAGAATTAACTTTTCTAGTATCTTGATTACAGTGTAAACAAGTTGAATTCAAGTGTATCTCATTTACAGTATAAACTAGGGCTGTTCATAGTTTGGTTAATCAAAAAACCAAACCTGTTTTTGGGTTAGCCAAAAATATAATTTGGTTAATTAACCAAATTGGTTTTATGTGATAAAACTAGTTATTAACCGGTTAGAAAATTCAAAAATCGATTTTTAACCGGTTATAAAAATAAAAATCAGTTTTAAAAAATAACTATTTTTTAAACCGGTTTTTCACATAAAAATTGGATTTTTAAAAAAAATTTAAAAATCGATTTTAATCAGTTAAAAATCGGTTTTTACAAAAAAAAAATCAGTTAACCAATTTGAACACAAGAGTTGCATAAATTTTGGTTTTGGTTCTAGTTTTGGTTAATCGATTAAAAACGGGTTTTTAAAATTATTTTATTAAATTGGTTAACCAAAATGCAGTTATAATTTTTTAACCGATTAACCACAATTTAGTTATTTCATGAACACCCCTAGTATAAACAAGATACATGCATATCACTCTTCCCATGTATCACGTATGCAAACGTAATATGTGTACAACATGACATGTGGCTTATTTTGTTTACAATATAAACGAGATATACTTAAATTCAACTCGAGATATGTAAAGTAATGCAAAATGGTATTTAAACTACAAATTACTTATATTCATAAATAAAATAATTAAATTATTTATTTAAAAAAATTCAAAAAATAACCATTTGTACTTATAAAAAAGATACGCACGTTGATAAAATTAAATCAAAACAAACTTTGTATACATGAAAGTTTAGCCCTATTTGTCAAAAGCATTCAGACGTTAAAGACGCGTTAGAGACATTAAGTGAGAGTCTAACATGGCACGTTAAGGGAGGATGTGACATATAATCTTTTGTTTTTATTATTATTTAGTTATTTCTAATTTTTCCAGCTAGATTAAAATAGAAAATCAGACTCTATTCACATCAAACACCTTTATCCTTTCACTCCCATTAATACAAATTAATAGACAAGCATGATTTACCTTTCATAGAAAGCAGCCAATGAATCACCTCCCAAAAATACTCAACATTCCATATTGTAATAAGGTGCTTTCTGTGGTACCTATTATGTTACTATGGCTATGGTGACTACAAGCAAATTACCAATTAAATGTGAACACTTGATTTTTCTAAATTACTTAATATTCAATTGATTATAAATTACTTAATTAATAAATACGAGAACTACATATTCTTCATATTTGCAATTATTTTTTTTGTTTGACCAAAATAAATTTTAAACTTTATAGTTAAATATAAACCGTAAAATATAAAAATATTAATCTTTGACACTTGTTCGATACGCGTATCTTTTGTATCCAATTGTATCTTAATAAAATATAAAAATACTTTTTTAAATACGTTTGGACACACTCAAATATTATCATGTATCAGTGTATCCGCCATCCTTATTCTTAACCTATATCTTAAAATAAATTTTAAAATATTATATATTATTATCTATTAAAATAAAAAATATTATTTTCGAAATGTCTTTATGTAAATCGATATGACTTAAAATAAATTAGTTTACATGCACAACACATTATTTTAAACAAGAACGATTTACTAGAACTTGGAAATAGGAATGTTCAAATCTAAACCGATTTAAATTAAACCGCTCATTCAATTCTCTCAGATCGAAAACCGACTAAAACCGTACTAATTTGGATTTGATTAGATTCTATTTTTTTGCAAAACGTTGAATCGAATCAGATTTTGCATCAACTTTTCATAGCCGATCCAATCCAATCCAAACCGCACAATGTGTTATAATATTATTATTTTATTATTATATTTAAAATTATACTTATAACATGTTCAATTTGTTATCTATTTTTATATTATTCATGTATTATTATTTTTTAATAAATATTTTATGTTCAAAATATTATTTATTTATTTATTTTAATTAACCTAAAATTTTATTTCCATTGTTATATTATTGTTGATTTTTTAAGATATTGTTAAAATTTATTATGTCATTATTAATTATTAACTAACCTAGAATTTATTTCCATCGTTTATTTTGGTACCTATTTTTCTAATTTACCTTGCAGTAAAATTCCATGTGTTACCGTCTCACCACTAATTAACTAACATTTCTTTCATAATTCTTTTGCCAAATGTCACATATCTATTAGTGGGTCAACACTTGGCCACCACTAGGCACTATTAGTTATGTCACCAGAGATTGGCCCTTGTAACAATACCACGTACTACTCACAAAAGCATTTCTCAGATAGATTCTTCTCTTGGTTCCTCATGAAGATGAAGCTTTATCTCCATTGAAGGTACCATTCAAAGCACAAGGGTTGGATCTACTACGTGTTGTCATTTTAGGATTTTTAATTTGAGGCAAATGAAAGAGAAGGGTAGCATTATAATGTTAACAATATCCTTGACACGTTAGAATAGCAATAATATATCACATCCTCACTTAGCATGCCAAATTGGACTCTCACTTAACGTTTCTAATGCGTCTTTGACATTTGGATACTTTTGGCAAATGGGATTAAATTTTTATAAGTATAAAGTTTTGATCTATCATAGATAGTTTTATCAGTATTCATATCTTTCATGAGTATAAATAGTTATTTTTTCAAAAAATATCTGTCAATTTCTCTCCATTTTACTGGTGAGCTTTGGTGAGATTGGCGGTGTTCGCCTGTCTCTTTTTTTTTTGGTTTAAGCATAAAATAATTTTCCAAACCTAACCTATTCTTTAAATGACTAAATCTCTAGTTGACTAATTATTCTTACTTTTAGTTTTTTTTCTTATGGATAATTGGTTATCAAGTTATGGGTTTTCTTTTTTATTTTAATTTATTTGATAATAATAATATTTTTCTTTTCAAATTTTTGAAAAAAAATTATTTTTACTAAGTTAATATATCCACTTGCAAATTCGTCAAAAAAGGGTGGTGTCAATTTTTTAAATCACCTTTTTAGACGAAATGCTTCCCATTTGTTAGGGCAGAACAAATATATCATTTTTCACTTTTATAAACGGTCAATGTTAAGAAGATAAAGTAATCCATAAAAAATTTGACAAAATATTATTATATGTGTAAGAAAAATTGTATGATGTGGTTATATAAAACATCCACACATGTGGATATTACGTGTTTCTCTCTAGTACCTTACATGTGGAGGGGAATCGGATGTGACTGCTGCTCTAAAGGGCTAGTGTTGTTGGTTTAGTGAATGATAATTACTCCACTCACATAGATTCATTAATGTAGAAAAGAGGTCTAACTTTTTTGGTTTAATGGAGTAATGTGCCACGTGAAGTGATTGTTAATGGGCTAAGATTTAATATTTTTTAGAGTATTGGAGTAACAGCTTAGGACTATTGGTGGTGAATGGGTTGAAAGTGATTTTTTTTTCAAGTTGAACAAAATTTGTGGATGAACTCGGATTGTGTATACGAGAATTGCGTATATGAAGTCTGGATGTAGTTTCCAAGAATAGCATGGAGTAACGGGGAACAGAATCCATTTATTATATTAACATATGAGCAATACTGACGATAATAATGAACTAATTGAGCTGAATTTTTTAATAATTAATGTTTGTTATAATAATGAAAGAGATTTTTTTATTATAATATTCATATTAAAAAATAATTTTAACTATACTTATTGTCAAAATTAAAGTTAACTTTAAAAGAAAGAAAAAATGACAAATAAATATATCTGTATTTTCAATTAGATAAAGAAACAACACAAATTTTGTTAAAGTGCGATAATTGATATTCAAGTTGCATATAGATTCGATTAAAAATGATAAAATTAGTTACTATTGACTATATGCCAAAAATTAAAAAAAATCTAAAATTGAAATTAAAATAGCTAAATCATCCTCTAGTTATCAAGTACTAAAAAGAAGTCTCTTAAATTAATGCAAGGTATATAAAAATAAATTTAATATTTAGTTTTATCAAATAATTGTTGAGACTTGAGATCTTTAAGTTGATTATTATATATTAACTGTCTGGTAAAACATTTGAAAGTAATAACAATTCTAAACAAGTTATGATTGAGTTTAATGAAATAATATTGCCAGGTTAATTTAATCAATACAATAATTTTATATAGAGTCGTATTCAATAAAATATTTTTGATATGTTCATCTAAAGGGGAGAACAAATTTAACAATTTAATGAGAGCAAATAAATAATACTTAAACCCTAACCTCTAAATCCTAAACCATAAATCCTAAACTCTAAATCCTAATTCTAAAACATAAACCGCCGAGCCTAAATTATAAATTTTAAACCCTAAAACTTAGATCAGAAAATATAATATGTGAAACATGATACCTAAACCAAAAAACGTGAACCCTTAAACCCTAAACATAAGAATACTATACCTTAAACAGTAAAATCTAAATCATAAACCGTAATGAGCCAAGACATCATAGATTTTGAACCGAAATCATACTTTTTAACCATAACTGTAAAACACTAATTCCTAAATTATGAAGCATAAATTGTAAATCGCTAACCATAGCCTGTAAAATAAAGAAATTAAACTAAATTTTTAAGACACATACCTTAAACCGTAATGTATATGTGTTAAACAACAATATATAGAAGCTAATATGATGTACTTGTAATATTGTGCCGATTTACAAGCATGAGCGATAGGACTGTATCTTGTATGTGTGTCTATCATTCCCACTTTTTTGTGTGATGTCAGTCTATCATTCCCACTTTGTGTGTGACTTATAAATTTGTGATTACTAATTTCACTAGTCAGTTGTGTGTGACTTATAAATTTGTGATTATTAATTTCACTAGTCAGAATGTGTTATGAGATATTCTTTTCTTAGAATTTAAATGAATATATTTTCACCAAAATTAACAAACCCCTCTATGCTCTTTATTTATCTTTTGCTATCTCATTTCTTCGTCATTTTGTAGTGTTGCTACCTTTCTATTAAAAAAAAAGTAATTTTAATCAAATAGTAAAATTCAAGTATATAAATGCGTAACTATTATGTTGTTGTAATGAATTTATAATATAAATTATTGATCCGTTGTAAAGGATAATGCGGATGAGACACTAACTTTGATAAACAATTGAATCATAGATAGTGAAAATTTATTATCTAATATATCATAGATAGTGCAATTTTATCATCTAATATAGTACTAAATAAAACAGGACTGAGAGCACTACAACAAATATGAGTAATAGAACTTGAAAAGGGATTTTGATATTTTATTTATATATTATTTCTGTTTTTGATTTAAAGCATGCATTGTCAATTTTTTTGTTATTTTGAATTAATTATGTGAATATGATTTTTTAATTTTATTAAGTAATAAAGTATATTTAGATATGCAATAATAAGATAATAAAATGACATGAGATAATTATTTAAAATAACAAAATTTCAGATAATTGACGTTAATATTAACTCACTTTTAATGAGAATTAGTTTTACAAAATTAATCTTATTTGAATCCTCATTTACAAGCTTTAATGCATAGACATCGTATGATACATATCATACTTTTAAAAGAAAAAAACAAAAGGATGAACCTGTCCAAAATAATAACTTTTATAGTTACCGTTGCTATTATTATTGGCCTATATTATTATTATTAAGTTTAATTTTGTGGTTATTACTATTATTAGTGGTATAGTCTTATCGATGATCATAAAATTAGTTATAAGAAGATGGAGTATCCGAAATAGTTCTAATAGTAAGGTTTAGGGTAGGTGACATTAGGGTTGCCCATAGGTTATGCATTCTTATTCTTGACGGGGCGCATGACCATGTTCATAGTTTTATTTTGAATTGGTAGTGAAGATATGTGACGTGGTGTGTGTATAGTGAATTTTCTTAAAAAGTATGATCCAATAAACAAGATGATTACCTACTCTTGTTGGAGTACATTTATGAACAATTAATGTAAATGATTGTTTGAAATATTTAGTTATTAAAAAAAATCTTTTAAACAAAAATTATTCAGCAAGATCGATACGTGTAATTATATTTATTGAAACATAAATGAAAAGATAATTAAAGATATATTTGCCGTTTTGTAAAAGAATTTGGTATTTTTTGTTAAATATTATAAATATTAACAAAAAGATTTGACTATTCTTAATAAATTTGTTGTAAAATATTTTTTCTAAAAAATAAATATTATTGATGGTCATTTTGACTAATTTTTCATATTTTTTATCTTTAAGATGTGGTGGAAGAAAAAATTGAAAATCATAATTGCTTTGATCAAATAAATAGTATATCTCTCCAGTAACTATTAAGTATTTAAATTTATATGATTTCTTTTGTATTCCTTTTCGTATGAGTTTATATTATAACAACGCGTTACAGTGATAGCTGAAAACACTTTAGGCTAGTAGATGAGGATCATTTTTCAGAACATTTTATACTATGTTTGAATATAAGAGAAATACTTTTTTTTTGTGGACCTGACCATAATTTCTTTCTCTTTATGGCCAAGAAAAATATAACGAAAAAATGTTATTTTTAATATATTTTTAACATTATCCTTAGTTATATAATCATTAATAAATATCAATATAATTTAAGTTTCCATAGTTTGAGTACTACTACGATAATATAGCTTTCGAAAAAAGAACTACATATGTCAATGAATAAATTAAATCATATACTTAACTTAAGAATACAATATTTTATAATAGTTTTAAAAGATATTAAAAACTAAATAGATAAAGATATGCCAACGAGCTATAGCTCAAATGGCATAGTCTCCTTATACTCACTTAGGAGTTGCGGGTTTGAGTCTCCCTATCTTTGATAAAAAAAAATAGATAAAGATATGTAAACAATTTTTTCATCCATTTTTTTTCGAAAAACACATAAAGGCTTTTATTTTGCAGTATATGAGTCAATGTTGGATGAGAGAGAGGGTCTAAGTTGCGCTACTGTTGTTTCCTCTCCCATTTCCCCTTTCCTCTTCGGATAGACCTTTTCTCTTATACGCGTTAGTGGTGATGAGCAGTGATGGTGGTCGGTTTCCGATCTATGTGGTGCGTGCGGGGTCGTGTTCTCAGCATGTATAGATCATGGCAAGAGTGCGACCAACAAGTGAACAGTTATTGGAACAGTGAACATCGTGGCTTTCGTGATTTGTCAGAGGCTCTTGTTTGGTTGCGTAACACCACAGCTCCTCCCGCCTGTCAGCCAACACGACCTGTTTAACTGGTGAGAAGAAGATCGTCAAGACTGCTAGAAGGGGCCTTCTGTTCTATCCCTTCCTCTCAACAAGTATCTTCGAGAGTAGTGGTAGCTGGCAGCTAGCACTGTGGTGGTGGCGATAATTTCGGTCAACAGGGAGGTGAGATGTTATATATAATTTTTTTAATAAAGCTTGTACCTGGGTTTTCATTGAAATATTTTTTACTGCCGGAAGGAATGTCATATTATTGATGTGGGTCGTATAGTGATGGAGCTAGTTACAGAGAGTGCGTTCATGCATGTTGAAGACATGGAGCTGATGTTGATGTGAGCATGCTCATTCTTCCAGATTGGTGTCCCAATTTTTGTTCCTCAAGAAATCAACTCAACCGATGATAATGTGCTTTTCGCCTTCACGGTGTTTCTTTCCCACAATGCCAAAGGTCTAGATCTTGTGGCTCATGGTCCGTTGTGCTACGAGGAACGTTTTGCATCAAGAAGTTTCATTCATAATGGTTGATAATAATCTTTCTGCTACAGGTTATGCTATGCGTGATTACAATTATCGCGTTCTTAGACGTGTCACGGAGCAGTTGAATCAAGTCAACAAGGAGGAAGTTGACAGATTGAATGAACGAATTTGTTCATTGGAGCTTGAAAACGAGGATCTTAGGGGACAAGTTGAAATATTTGGGAAAATGCTAGACAAATAGACTGTTGTTTTTAATCTTTTCTTTTGTGTTACATAGATCTTGCAAGCGTTGGGTTGTAAGTGGTTATGCTGCTGGTGTTTTGGTTGGGGTTTAGGTTGAAAAGAAACTTAATATGTATCCTAATGTAATACAGTTTTCCTGTGGAGTTTCAGTCAGGTTTAATGAAGTGCTTATTTTGGTAAACAATAGTATAACCTCTTTCCCAACAAATGTTTGATGCATATAAAACTTGATTGGAAAAATACTTATTTCTGGTTGGTAATTAAAATCAAGTTTCAATTGCTATAGAAACTATAAATTTTGAGCTTGTAATTATCTACTAAAGAAATAACTTTGTTATCGGAATAAAGTTTTTAATCTGCAATCACCTATGTCATTCCCATAATGAAAATTACAAAAATACACCATAACATAAATTCTGACAACATAGTTGACTGTTTATTTTAAACTATTTTTAAATTAATATTTAATTATTCATTATCTTATTCGCAAATTATTTGTTGAAAAATGCTTACCTCAATAACATTTGATATTATTTAATTGATTCCTTTGGTGTAACACTAATGGTAGTTGCAATTTTAAAATAACCCTTATGTTATCCTATTTTTAAATTCTTTAAGATTTAGAAAGTGCATAACAAAAATCATTAATTATTAATTTTTCAGAAATTTAATACATTATATATCATAAATATAGAATTTATTTATTTTGAATATATTCATTAATTTAAACCACTTGAATATACTATACACGTTGAAGAGTATTCAACAAGTAACTAAGATGGGATCCACAATTATTTAACATTTGCGTCTGTTACGAATAGTGGGAAATTCAAACACATTACTGGAAGCATACAAAATTTAAATAATTGTAATGGCTTAACTTGACAACATTAACTTAGCAAGGGTCGGCGTGATTAGTAGGAACCAATGGTCTTAGTTAGCCTCTATTATTTATTTAATAACAAGGTGCTATTAGTGATTTGGTGATGGACTCTTTAGATATTTTTCTTGTGAAGAATGGATTTGATATTTTGATTGATGGGGGCGCATCTTCAGTAGTTGATTGCTTTTACTTGATGGGACAATAAGTTCAAATGAACGACACTTCACACACAACCTTGCTCTGATGGTGAGTATGTATTTTAAAAGTGAAAGTGTGATGCTTTATGGATTAAGCATGATGATATAATACGAAGTATTCCTAATTGTAGACAAGACTTCTACATGGGCCTTGTCTGACTTCATTGAGCCAAGAAGAACAAGGCCCAAGTCCATTCACTATGCTTGAGTTACTGTGGTAATATAAAAATGCATGCAGGGTTGGGGGACTAAATCACTGTTCATACAACCTTACTCTCTTTCCACACATCAACACCACGTCTTGGTCATATTCACTGATGGAGAAACCAGTGTCCCACCTAGTGGTAAGGGAAAAGAGGTGATGAACTTTAGTGAGGATACTCCGGCATCCCAATCTGAGCTTGGCCGGTATAAATTATTAGTTTGTACAAGCATAGATAGAATGAGTTGTGATAGAAACTGATCCCCTGTATGATGTTTTTTTTTTTACTTTACTACAAGGAAGGACGCACCGATGCTAGTGAATGGGACAACACAGGACCAGAAAGTGTTACTTTTCCTTGGTAAATTAGGGAGGTATGAGTTCTTATGTGGTCAAGTTTCTTTCCTGAAATGCACATGTCACGGAGGTTATACTATGGTTGTTTTTTTGTGCTGCGTCATATGCTGATTAGATACTGACCCATTACACTTGTAGCATCTAAATAGGGATGAGGAAACAACGAAGACCATGCTGCAGTCTCATGGAGACCAAATCAAGAAATTGGCAGAAGTGGTTGAGGGTCATAGCCACATACTCGGAGCTTTGATAAAGAATGTGTTCACAAAAGAGGATTCTGTGCCAACTAATAAGAATGATGGAAAGACTGTTTTGGCAAAAGAGAGAAGTGGTCGACCTCGAAAGACCAACAACGCCAGAAGAAGACAGGGACTGGATTTATCTCAAGGACAATACCAGAGTTGAAATTGAAGAAGTCGAAGATGGCAGATAGTTCCCTGAAGGTTAGTAATGGTTGGTTTGATGTCATGTATGAGGAATTATATGTCCTATTTAGATACTATTGCATGAATATGGCCTTATGTATTTATATCATGTCTTTCTCATTTATGGTGATGTTGGTTAGCGAAAGCTATACTTTGAGGAGGAGTTTACTACCGATGAGATGACAGAGGTACACCAAGATGGCCATGGATCCCCATTCACCTATTACACTCATTCTAATGCCTATATGGATGGTGTTGGGATGCCTGCAGTATGACCATTGTCATCGTATTGATGATTATGTAAAATTAGACATCATTTTTTTTGCTTCGGGAGTTTCCGCTGCCTAACTTATATTCGTTCTCAGTGTATGGAATTACTATTCCCCGCATGAGAGGATGGAGTTCGTGGGAATAGAACTTGCTGTCGCTGCATATATTTTTGCGAAAGATCTACCAAAGAAGTTAGGCTATTCACATGCATCAAGTTTGTTGTCATTTTTTTACTTTGGTTGATTTTCTTGTTGCCGGAACTGCATGAAAAAAGGCTAATCATTCCCTTGTCATTTTCCACGGTTGTGGTACTGACAATATGAATAACAGCGAGGTCATCGTCTCAACTGAGCACTGTCTTAGAGACAAGCGTGCCCTGCACACACTCTGTCCTGGAGAAAGGGTCATGGGTTACGTAAGAACGAGATATTTTCTTCATGCCATCCATTTTTTTTAACAAAATCTTGAATCACACTGTCTGAACCTTGTCTTAGTTGTTAATATGTCATTTTTTGGCATCCCATTTGATAGGTGATAAACCTAGTTGCAATCTTGTGCATAGAAGGCACTATGTCTGAGTCAGTATTCAAGAGGTGGTGGCTTCCCACCTTTTTACAGGTAAGGAATGCACGACACATTTTCTAAGTGTTATAAATTTTTTTTAAAATGGTTCTTACAATTACAGGAAATCACGGTGAATCCAACAAATTACTACCCAAACACGCTGGAGTACATCAAGAAAAAGTTCATGGGAAAGGCGGACAAACTTTTTAAGGTAACGTTATGCATTTGTTATGAGGCCAAGTCTCTGGTGGCCAAGATATTGATGCCTAAGAATGGCTATTCTTTGACTATCCAATACAATGTTGACATGTGAAATGGTAGTTTGAAATAGTTAGTGTTGCGTTTAAGAGAGAAAAGTGTCTTAATGATGTAAAGTATGATAAAAAAAAAGTTTTTTTTACCGTATGTCTATTTATGGACATTGATAATACAGGAGGAGTGTGAGTATAATTTGATAGTATACGTGTCATTGGAAAGATGGTGTTGCTGTGGCCCGTCGGAGATGACGAAGGGAGGCTCGGAGTTATGGAGCCTCGCCAGACAAGAATGATACTACTAGTAATGCACAAATAATCATCCACAACCGATTCTTTCCCCAACATTGGTATCTCCAAACAGGGGAGCCACCGCCAATAGGGAGCATCAGCAATGATGCCGCCAACATTCTAACGGCACAGCTATGGACCAAAGGAAGGTGTATAGCAGCATTTTCCTCTCATCTGAGCTCGATTGCACAAATTGCCATTGAAGTTGAAGAAGGAGACTGTTCTGCCATAGGTCTTCTAATCACCGCCGCTGCTGGGAGAGGTTCTGCTCCTGCCAACGAAAGCCACTGCCACCCACTCCAATTCTAAGAATCGAAGAGCAGTGTACCCTGCGACCAAATCTCCATCTCCTTGTCTTCAAGCTAACGCCCAGCCGAGGATACCGTGAAACCACCGCCGATGAGAGGATTGCAATGCCGTTTGATTTTTGATTAATGCCTCTTGCTTAACTCAGCCATCATCTTTCCAATGTCTTTCTGTGCTTGCCTTGCCCAAAGGATCAATTTGCACAGCAGCTGTATCATAAGCACAATTCATCAGGCGATACAAGTCATGCAACAGCTATGGTGTGTGTTTAGCACAAATGGGTTGTTTGTGAATCGAATTGTACTCAGTTCTCTTCTCTTGGTGTGGGTCAGGTCACCTGGTCAATGTCATGCCGAAAAAATAAAACACTCGCATAAACAATTACCATCTTAATTATTACATTTATCGTCCCTTCACCTTAGTCAAAAGCTTCTCCACATGCAAGTCAGCCTATCATGTGTCTCTTTCTTATTGGTCCAAAGCTTATAGCCATTATAGCAACACTAAAAACAAAGCCACCAGAGACAACACCTTGTTATGATTTCTCGAATGTCTCCATAAAAGGGAACAACCATACTTGATTTAATGTTCGCAGGTTTACGTTCCCCTCCATACGGATGATCATTGGTACTTGATGATTATTAATTTTTTTCAACTGGAAGTTGGTGTATCTTGACTCTCTAAAAGATTCAAAGTTTAAAAAGGCTCGTAAGGATCAGATGCTATACGTGGTAAGCGTGAGTAATATTCGTATGTTTTCAAGGAGCGAATGATGCACTTTCTTGGTATATATAAATAGATGCAGCTTGTCTTTTGGATGAAATAGGCCTTTTTCTTGGAGAACTTGTTAGTTGCTGACTTTTTCTACGAAGGAACCCCAAATGAAATACACAAGCCGTCAACGTATGAAATAGTGGAGCCGGAGATCAGACAAGCTGACGGATCGTAAGTATTTGTGTTTATAAATTTTTTAGTATTTTGCCCAAATATTTAACATAATTAAACATCTTGAACGAGATGAAGTAAATTTTTTTCAAGTGGATAAACTCATTATTTGATATAGAATGTGTTCAAATGCTCCTGTGCATGAATAAAGACCCATTAGTTACACTAATTGCGTTCACAGCCCATCAAAACACTTGTTTAAACACATTAAGAAGTAAATTTCTTTGGAATACACTTTCATTAATTTCAAAATTATCTTATATCAAAATTAATTATATTGTTGATTTAATGGTTAAAAAGTCTAGTGGTCAGGGGAAGAACATTACATTGCATACATTGATTAATATCATTGACAATGTAAATTCTTTTTAAAAGAATGCGCGTTTTCCTTTAAAATTTCACGCACTAGCAATCATTTTTTTTATTATTGGATCGATCAATCTCGGGACCCTGTTGCCTAATACTATTAATGTCAATAATGATTGCAGAGTGTTGGTCGCCCAATGGATGATCCAGTCCCATTTATAGAGTGACTACGATCTATCGATAACAATTTAACACGGTTGATGTCTCGTCATTAAGGGTGCAAGCCACAGTTGATAATATATTTTTTGGTGTAATGTTTGCCTTTTTCTTAGGTGGTTAACGAACATACAAGAATGATACTGGTGGTTGATCTTGTTGTGGGGAGACACAACCCCATTCAAGCTGAAATTGGCTGGAAGGCAGTAGAAGATTGGGACAAAAGATGCAGAAGGTCAAATAGAAAAACCACGAAGAAGACTGGCCGATTAAAAGTTACTGCAAGTCCTTCCATATAGACTAAAGGCAGAAATATTGTATCTGTTTTTGGTGCCCAGTGATGGGCTGTTTAGACAGTGCAGCAAGACTTTATGTTGTAGAATACCCCTTTAAATCCAACCAACATTCACTCACCAATGGGCTGATTGGTTTATATAAAGAGGCTATGTTTAGTCTGTCTTTTTTTTTTAATTCGTCACACTTGATGGGTTTCATTGTTATATCCTGCTCCTCCTTCGGTAAGAAGCAACTTTTGTGTTATTTTGGGCCGCTATGACGTTTTCAAAAGATGTACGCGTAATGATTAATATCACCGTCAAGTACGATTCCTCCCTTCAATTATATCTCTTCTGTTGCATATTAGTTATGTTGCTAGTAAAAGTAATTAAAGGTTATTGGGCTTACTGGGCCTTTTAAATAAGGGAGAGTCCTTTTTCGGGAGAAGTTAACTAATTATTAACCCAACATCCTATTGAGTGCATTAAGCGTAGTTAACAGCTTTCAATGACTTCTTAGTCCCACACAGATAATTATTATAACTATAGTTTAGCATTGCATTACCCCTTAAATTGTGTGAAAAATAATTAAAACAATAATGGTAAGTTTTCACTTTTATTATTATATGCACATAATAACCATTGTCACTGCTCGACTAATAAATTTATTTTTGATTTATGATGAGCGGATAATTTATACGCTTTTTGGCATTGTTTTTAGGTAGTTTTTAGTAGGATCTAGCTACTTTTAGGGATGTTTTCATTAGTTTTTATGCAAAATTCACATTTCTGAACTTTACTATGAGTTTGTGTGTTTTTCTATGATTTCAGATATTTTTTGGCTGAAATTGAGGGACCTGAGCAAAAATCTGATTTAGGCTGAAAAAGGACTGCTGATGCTGTTGGATTCTGACCTCCCTACACTCGAAATGGATTTTCTGGAGTTACAAAACTCCAAATGGTGTGCTCTCAACGGCATTGAAAAGTCGACATCCAGAGTTTTCCAGCAATATATAATAGTTCATACTTTATTCGAGATTAGATGACGCAAACTGGCGTTCAACGCCAGTTCCATGCTGCATTCTGGAGTCAAACGCCAGAAACACGTCACAAACTAGAGTTTAACGCCAAAAACACGTTACAACTTGACATTTAACTCCACCTCTGCACGTGTAAAGCTCAAGCTCAGCCCAAGCACACACCAAGTGGTCCCCGGAAGTGAATTTCTGCATCAATTACTTATTTCTGTAAACCCTAGTAACTAGTTTAGTATAAATAGAACTTTTTACTATTGTATTAGACATCTTGGTTTTAGTCTTTTGACCATTCGGTCTTTTGATCATTCAAAGGGGCTTGCCATTCTGCCATGCCTGGACCATCACTTATGTATTTTCAACGGTGAAGTTTCTACACACCATAGATCAAGGGTGTGGAGCTCTGCTGTACCTCGAGTTTTAATGCAATTACTACTATTTTCCATTCAATTCAGCTTATTCTTGTTCTAAGATATTCGTTGCACTTCAACATGATGAATGTGATGATCCGTGACACTCATCATCATTCTCACCTATGAACGCGTGATTGACAACCACTTCCATTCTACCTTAGACCGAGCGCATATCTCTTGGATTCCTGATGCACGACGCATGGTTGCCCACGCCTGACAACCGAGCCTTCCATTCTGTGAGATCAGAGTCTTCGTGGTATAAGCTAGAATCCATTGGCAGCATTCATGAGAATCCGGAAAGTCTAAACCTTGTCTGTGGTATTCCGAGTAGGATTCAGGGATTGAATGACTGTGACGAGCTTCAAACTCGCGAGTGTTGGGCGTAGTGACAGACGCAAAAGAATCAATGGATTCTATTCCGACATGATCAAGAATCGACAGATGATTAGCCATGCTGTGACAAGTATTTGGACCATTTTCACTGAAAGGATGGGATGTAGCCATTGACAACGGTGATGCCCTACATACAGCTTGCCATGGAAAGGAGTAAGAAGGATTGAAGGAAGGCAGTAGAAAAGCAGAGATTCAACAGGAACACAGCATCTCCATACATTTATCCGAAATTCCCACCAATGAATTACATAAGTATCTCTATCTTTATTTTATGCATTATTTATCTTTATTTTCGAAAACCATTATAAACCATTTGAATCCTCCTTATTGAGATTTACAAGATAACCATAGTTGCTTCATACCAACAATCTCTGTGGGATCGACCCTTACTCACGTAAGGTTTATTACTTGGACGACCCAGCACACTTGCTGGTTAGTGATGCGAAGTTGTGAAGAAAGTGTTGAGTTAGTAGATGCGCATACCAAGTTGAATGCCATTGTTAGAGATCACAATTTCGTGCACCAAGTTTTTAGCGTCATTGCCGGGGATTGTTGAGTTTGGACAACTGACGGTTCATCTTGTTGCTCAGATTAGGTAATTTTCTTCTTAATTTGTTTTCAAAAAGTTTTTTAAAAAAAAAAAATTCTTTTTCGTTCTTTCTAAAAATTATTTTCGAAAAATCAAAAAATTAATAAAATCATAAAAACAATAAATATTTTGTGTTTCTTGTTTGAGTCTAGTGTAAATTTTTAAGTTTGGTGTCAATTGCATGTTTTAAAAATTTATGCATTTTTCGAAAATTCATGCCTATGTTCTTCATGATCTTCAAGTTTTTCTTGACAAGACTTCTTGTTTGATCTTTAAATTTTCTTGTTTTGTGTCTTTTCTTGTTTTTCATATGTATTCTTGCATTCATAGTGTTTAAGCATTGAAAATTTCTAAGTTTGGTGTCTTGCATGTTTTTCTTTTCTCGAAAATTTTTCAAAAATAAGTCTTGATGTTCATCTTGATCTTCAAAGTTTTCTTGGTGTTCATCTTGACATTCATAGTGTTCTTGCATGCATCATTTGTTTTGATCCAAAATTTTCATGTTTTGGGTCATTTTTGTGTTTTTCTCTCTCATCATTAAAAATTTAAAAAATAAAAAAAAAGCTTTTCCTTTTTTCTCTCATAAATTTCGAAATTTTGAGTTGACTTAGTCAAAAAAATTTTAAAACTTAGCTCTTTCTTATAAGTCAAGTCAAATTTTCAAATTTAAAAATCTTATCTTTCTAAAATTTTTTTCAAAAATTAAATCTTTTTCATTTTTCTTCTTATTTTTGTCGAAAATTTTAAAAAATTATTTTCAAAATCTTTTTCTTATCTTTATTTCAAAATTGAAAACTTCACTAACAATTAATGTGATTGATTCAAAAATTTGAAGTTTGTTACTTTCTTGTCAAGAAAGGTTCAATCTTTAAATTCTAGAGTCATATCTTTTAATTTCTTGTTAGTCAAGTAATCAATTTTAATTTTAAAAATCAAATCCTTTTCAAAATATCTTTTTCTTAAAAATCATATCTTTTTATCATATCTTCTAAAATTATATCTTTTTCAAAAATTTGATTTCAAAATATCTTTTCTAACTTCTTATCTTTTTAAAACTAATTTTCAAATCTCTTTCAACTAACTAATTGACTTTTTGTTTGTTTGACTATTTCTTATCTTTTCAAAACCAACTAACCACTTTTCCCTCTCTAATTTTCGAAAACTCCTCACCTCTTTTTCAAAAATTCTTTTTAATTAACTAATTGTTTTAAATTTTAATTTTAACTTTATTTCTTCTTTTAATTTTCGAAAATCACTAACCCCTTTTCAAAATTAATTTTCGAAAACTCCTCTCTCTCATCTTCTTCAATTTATTTATTTATCTACTAACATTTCTCTTCTACTCAAGAATTCGAACCTATCCTCCCCCTTGTGTTTGGATTCTTACCTTTTCCTTCTTCTATTCCTTCTTTCTTCTACTAACATAAATGAATCTCTATACTGTGACATAGAGGATTCCTCTTCCTTTTCTGTTCTCTTCTCTTTCATATGAGCATGAACAAGGAAAAAGGCATTCTTGTTGAAGCTGATCCTGAACCTAAAAGGACTCTGAAAAGAAAACTAAGAGAAGCTAAATTACAACAAGTCAGAGACATCCTTACTGAAATTTTCGAACAAGAAAAGGATATGGCAGCCGAACCCAACAATAATAATGCAAGGAGGATGCTTGGTGATTATACTACACCTACTTCCAAATTTGATGGAAGAAGCATCTCAATTCCTGCCATTGGAGCAAACAATTTTGAGCTGAAACCTCAATTAGTTGCTCTAATACAACAGAACTGCAAGTTTCATGGACTTTCATCAGAAGATCTCTACCAGTTTTTAACTAAGTTCTTGCAGATTTGTGAGACTGTTAAGACTAATGGAGTAGATCCTGAAGTCTACAGGCTCATGCTTTTCCCTTTTGCAGTAAGAGACAGAGCTAAAACATGGTTGGACTCACAACCTAAAGATAGCCTGGACTCTTGGTACAAGCTGGTCACGGCCTTCTTGGCTAAGTTCTTTCCTTCTCAAAAGCTGAGCAAGCTTAGAGTGGATGTTCAGACCTTCAAACAAAAAGATGGTGAATCCCTCTATGAAGCTTGGGAAATATACAAGCAGATGACCAAAAAGTGTCCTTCTGACATGCTTTCAGAGTGGACTATTCTGGATATATTCTACTATGGTCTATCTGAGTTCTCCAAGATGTCACTAGACCATTCTGCAGGTGGATCCATTCACCTAAAGAAAACGCCAGCAGAAGCTCAAAAACTCATTGACATGGTTGCAAATAACCAATTCATGTACACTTCTGAGAGAAATTCTGTGAATAATGGGACGCCTCAGAGGAAGGGAGTTCTTAAAATTGATGCTCTGAATGCCATATTGGCTCAGAACAAAATGCTGACTCAGCAAGTCAACATGATTTCTCAAAGTCTGAATGGATGGTAAAATGCATCCAATAGTACTAAAGAGGCATCTGAAGAAGAAGCTTATGATCCTGAGAACCCTGCAATAGCAGAGGTAAATTACATGGGTGAACCTTATGAAAACACCTATAATTTCTCATGGAGAAATCATCCAAATTTCTCATGGAAGGATCTACAAAAGCCCCAACAAGGCTTTAATAATGGTGGAAGAAACAGGCTCAGCAATAGCAAGCCTTTTCCATCATCTTCTCAGTAACAGACAGAGAATTCTGAGCAAAGTACCTCTAGCTTAGCAAACATAGTCTCTGATCTGTCTAAAGCCACTTTAAGTTTCATGAGTGAAACAAGGTCCTCCATTAGAAATTTGGAGGCACAAGTGGGCCAGCTGAGTAAGAAAGTCACTGAAACTCCTCCTAGTACTCTCCCAAGCAATACTGAAGAGAATCCAAAAAGAGAGTGCAAGGCCATTGATATTGTCAATATGGCCGAATCCAAGGAGGAAGGGGAGGACGTGAATCCCAAGGAGGAAGACCTCATGGGACGTCTCCCAGACAAGAAGGAGTTCCTTATTGAGGACCTAAAGGAATCTGAGGCTCATATAGAGACCATAAAGATCCCATTAAACCTCCTTCTGCCATTCATAAGCTCTGAAAACTATTCTTCCTCTGAAGAGGATGGAGATGTAACTGGAGAGCAAGTTGCTCAATATCTAGGAGCTATCATGAAGCTGAATGCCAAGTTGTTTGGTAATGAGACTTGGGAAGATGCACCTCCCTTGCTCATTAGTGAACTAGATACATGGGTTCAGCAAACTCTACCTCAAAAGAAACAAGATCCTGGTAAATTCTTAATACCTTGTACCATGGGCACCATGACCTTTGAGAAGGCTCTATGTGACCTGGGGTCAAGTATAAATCTTATGCCACTCTCTGTAATGGAGAAGCTGGGGATCTTTGAGGTACAGGCTACCACATTCTCATTACAGATGGCAGAAAAGTCAGTAAGACAAGCTTATGAATTGGTAGAGGATGTGTTAGTAAAGGTTAAAGGCCTTTACATCCCTGCTGATTTCATAATCTTAGACACTAGGAAGAAGGAGGATGAATGCATCATCCTTGGAAGACCCTTTATAGCCACAGCAAGATCTATAATTGATGTTGACAGAGGAGAGCTAGTCCTTCAATTGAATGGGGACTACCTTGTGTTTAAAGCTCAAGGATCTTCCTCTGCAACCATGGAGAGGAAGCATGAAAAGCTTCTCTCAATGCAGAGTCAAAAAAAGCCCCCACAATCAAACTCTAAGTTTGGTGTTGAATTCCCACATTCAAACTCTAAGTTTGGTATTGGGAGTTCACAACATTGACCTGATCACCTGTGTGGCTCCATGAGAGCCCATTGTCAAGTGGTGCACGAAATTGCAATCACACTTTTTGCAATCCCGCACAACTAACCAGCAAGTGCACTGGGTCGTCCAAGTAATACCTTGCGTGAGCAAGGGTCGATCCCACGGAGATTGTCGGCTTGAAGCAAGCTATGGTTATCTTGTAAATCTTAGTCAGGATATCAGAAATTATCAGGATTGATTGTAAAAAGCAAAAGAACATGAAATGGTTACTTGTATTGTAGTAATGGAGAATAGGCTGGGGTTTTGGAGATGCTCCATCTTCTAAATCTCTGCTTTCTTACTGTCTTCTTTATCAAACACGCAAGGCTCCTTCCATGGCAAGCTGTATGTAGGGTTTCACCATTGTCAGTGGCTACCTCCCATCCTCTCAGTGAAAATGTTCCTATGCTCTGTCACAGCATGGCTAATCATCTGTCGGTTCTCGGTCAGGCCGGAATAGAATCCATTGATTCTTTTGCGTCTGTCACTAACGCCCCGCCTGCTAGGAGTTTGAAGCACGTCACAGTCATTCAGTCATTGAATCCTACTCAGAATACCACAGACAAGGTTTAGACCTTCCGGATTCTCTTGAATGCCGCCATCAGTTCTAGCTTATACCACGAAGATTCCGATTAAAGAATCCAAGAGATAACTACTCAATCTAAGGTAGAACGGAGGTGGTTGTCAGGCACACGTTCATAGTTGAGAATGATGATGATTGTCACGGATCATCACATTCATCCGGATTAAGAACAAGTGTTATCTTAGAATGGAAGCAAGCACGATTTAATAAGAGACAGTGGTAATTGCATTAATCCATCAAGACACAGCAGAGCTCCTCACCCCCAACCATGGGGTTTAGAGACTCATACTGTGGAAGGTACACAAAGAAACGTGTAAAGTGTCATGAGGTCCAGATACAATGTCAAGAGATCCTATTAATAGTAAACTAGTAACCTAAGGTTTACAGAAATGAGTAAATGACAGAAAAATCCACTTCCGGGCCCACTTGGTGTGTGCTTGGGCTGAGCATTGAAGCTTTCAAGTGTAGAGACCTTTTCTGGAGTTAAACGCCAGCTTTCATGCCAGTTTGGGCGTTTAACTCCAAGTTTTATGCCAGTTCTAGCGTTTAACGCTGGAATTTCTGAGGCCGAATTGCTACGCCGGTTTGGGCCATCAAATCTTGGGCAAAGTATGGACTATCATATATTGCTGGAAAGCCCAGGATGTCTACTTTCCAATGCCGTTAAGAGCGCGCCAATTGGGCTTCTGTAGCTCCAGAAAATTTACTTCGAGTGCAGGGAGGTCAGAATCCAACAGCATCTGCAGTCCTTTTCAGTCTCTGGATCAGATTTTTGCTCAGAACCCTCAATTTCAGCCAGAAAATACCTGAAATCACAGAAAAACACACAAACTCATAGTAAAATCCAGAAAAGTGAATTTTAGCTAAAAACTAATAAAAATATACTAAAAACTAACTAAATCATACTAAAAACAATGCCAAAAAGTGTATAAATTATCCGCTCATCACAACACCAAACTTAAATTGTTGCTTGTCCCCAAGCAACTGAAAATCAAAATAGGATAAAAAGAAGAGAATATACTATAGACTCCAAAATATCAAGGAAACATAGCTCCAATTTGATGAGCGGGACTAGTAGCTTTTTGCCTCCGAACAGTTTTGGCATCTCACTCTATCCCTTGAAGTTCAGAATGATTGGCATCTATAAGAACTCAGAACTCAGATAGTGTTATTGATTCTCCTAGTTAAGTATATTGATTCTTGAACATAGCTAGTATATGAGTCTTGGCTGTGGCCCAAAGCACTCTGTCTTCCAGTATTACCACCGGATACATACATGCCACAGACACATAATTGGGTGAACCTTTTTAGATTGTGACTCAGCTTTGCTAAAGTCCCCAATTAGAGGTGTCCAGGGTTCTTAAGCACACTCCTTTTGCCTTGGTTCACAACTTTATTTTTTTTTCTTTTTCTTCTCTCTTTTTTTTTCGAAATTTTTTTTTTGTATTCACTGCTTTTTCTTGCTTCAAGAATCACTTTGATGATTTTTCAGATCCTCAATAACAGTTCTCCTTTTCCATCATTCTTTCAAGAGCCAACAATTTTAACATTCTTAAAACAACAAATTCAAAAGACATATGCACTGTTCAAGCATGCATTCAGAAAGCAAAAAGTATTGTCACCACATCAAACTAATTCAACTAGTTTCAAGGATAAATTTCGAAATCCTGTACTTCTTGTTCTTTTGTGATTAAAACACTTTTCATTTAAGAGAGGTGATGGATTCATAGGACATTCATAACTTTAAGGCATAAATTTTAATTTTATTAATTATGAATTAAGAACAAGACTCAAATATAGATATAAGATGTGAGAAAAAAAATAAAAATAGGAATAGAAACAAAAGAAAAAAAATGCAAAAATAGGCTCCTAAAGATAGAGGTTTTCACAGAGTTAGGACTCAACAACCTTGATTTTGAGAAGTAGATGCTCCCTCAGCTTGAGAGGAGAGCTTTTGGCGTTTCATGTCTTGGAGTTCACGCCCCTGCTTCTCTTGTTCCTTCAGCAATTTGCAGAGCATGCAGTTCTGATTCTGCTGTTCTTCCTTCAGTTGCTCCATAGTTTCTTGCAACTTGGTGATAGATGCTTCTAGGCTGGCCTAGTAGCCAATTTCAGGGAATTCAGGGAGGAACTCCTGCGCCCTCCTTTTGATAGAGTTGTCTTGCATTTGTCCTTCCATTGACTTCTTGGTGATTGGATGTTCAATGGGTATGAATTCATCTACTCCCATCTTCACCCCAGCCTCTTTACAGAGCAAGGAGATCAAGCTTGGGTAAGCCAGTTTGGCTTCAGTGGAATTCTTATTTGCAATTGTGTAAATCTCACAAGCAATCACATGATGGACCTCCACTTCTTTTCCAAGCATAATGCAATGAATCATCACTGCCCTCTTGATGGTGACCTCAGAACGGTTGCTAGTGGGCAATATGGAACGCCCAATAAAGTCTAGCCAACCTCTTGCAATTGGTTTGAGGTCTCCCCTCTTGAGTTGGTTTGGGACACCCTTTGAATTGGTTATCCACTTAGTCCCAGGGAGGCATATGTCCTCTAGAACTTGATCCAACCCTTTATCTGCTCTCACCATCCTCCTATTGAAGGAATCAGGATCATCTTGCAGTTGAGGTAGTTTGAAGATTTCTCTTATTTTGTCCAGATGGAAGTACATAACTTTCCCTCTGACCATGGTTCTGTAGGTATGGTAAGCAGTTCCAGTCATTCTCTGCTTATCTGTTAGCCACAGATTTGAGTAGAATTCCTGAACCATGTTCCTTCCAACCTTTACTTCAGGATTGGTTAGAACTTCCCATCCTCTGTTTCGAATTTGCTCTTGGATCCCCGGATATTCATCTTCTTTCAGATCAAATTTCACTTTCGGGATCACTGACCTCAGACCCATTATTTTGTGGTAATGGTCTTCATGTTCTTTGGTTAAGAACTTCTCTTGATTCCAAAGATTCTTTGGATTACTCTCTTTCTTGCCTCTCAAATTGGTTTGTTTTCCCTTAGGAGCCATGATATTGATGAATCTTGGCTTAGTGATCACGGAAAAGCACACCAAACTTAGAGGTTTGCTTGTCCTCAAGCAAAAGAGAAGAGAGAAGAGAGGGGGAGGAAGAGGAAATTCGAATGGTGTGGTGGAGAGAGGGAACCAAACGTGTATTTATAAGGTGGGGGGGAGTTTTTCGAAAAATTGAAAGGAGATTTGAGAAGATATGGAGAGAAATTGAGAAAAGGGTGATTTTTTTGAACAAAATTTGGGAATGATTTGAAAGATTTGAAGAGTGATTTTAGATATTTGAAAATTTGAAAGTGAATGATGAGAGATTGAAATGTATTTTTGTAGAAAAATATGGGTGAAAAAAGGAAAGTTTGAAAAAATCTGATTTGAAAACAAAACTGTGGTCCCCCCCACCTTTCTGGCGTTAAACGCCCAGAATGGCACCCATTCTGGCGTTTAACGCCCACTTGGTGCCCTTTTTGGGCGTTTAACGCCCAGCCAGGTGCCCTGGCTGGCGTTAAACGCCAGAAATCCTTTATCACTGGGCGTTTTTCCAAAACGCCCAGGATGCTGCACACCTGGCGTTAAACGCCCAGAATGGTGCCCATTCTGGCGTTTAACGCCCAAAATGGTACCATTACTGGCGTTAAACGCCCAGAATGGTACCCATTCTGGCGTTTAACGCCCAAAATGCCCCTTACTGGCATTTTTTCGCCAGTAAGCTCATTTTCTCTGCTTTTTGAGCTGAATCCTTCTGTAACTCTGTGAATTCCTTCATTTTTGATACTTGCCTCTGTAGGAACAATTCATACAACCTCCTAATGACTGGGTTGCCTCCCAGCAAGCGCTTCTTTACTGTCTTTAGCTGGACCTTCACTGAGAATCACTCAAGTCTCAGTTTTGAGCATTCCTGCTCAAAATTTCCTTTAAGATAATGCTTGATTCTCTGTCCATTAACAATGAACTTTTTGTCAGAATCAATATCCTGAAGCTCAACATATCCAAATGGTGAAACTCCTGTAATCACATACGGACCCCTCCATCCGGATTTGAGTTTTCCTGGAAACAATTTGAGCCGAGAGTTGAAGAGCAGAACCTTTTGTCTTGGCTCAAAGACTCTGGTTGACAACTTCTTGTCATGCCATTTCTTTGCCTTTTCCTTATAAATTTTTGCATTTTCAAAGGCATTGAGTCTGAACTCCTCTAGCTCATTTAGCTGGAGCAATCTTTTTTCACCAGCTAACTGTGCATCCATGTTTAGGAACCTGGTTGCCCAATAGGCTTTATGTTCCAGTTCCACGGGCAGATGACAGGCCTTCCCATACACCAATTGGTATGGAGAGGTTCCTATAGGAGTCTTGAATGCTGTTCTGTATGCCCACAGAGCATCATCCAAGCTCTTTGCCCAATCCTTTCTTCGGGCTATTACAGTTCGTTCTAGGATTCTTTTTAGCTCTCTGTTAGAGACTTCAGCTTGCCCATTTGTCTGTGGATGATACGGAGTTGCCACTTTATGGCTGATTCCATATCTAACCATAGCAGAGTATAGCTGTTTATTGCAGAAATGATTGTCCCCATCACTGATTAGTACTCTGGGGACGCCAAACCTGCTGAAAATGTTTTTCTGGAGGAATTTCAGTACAGTCTTGGTATCATTAGTGGGTGTAGCAATTGCTTCTACCCACTTAGATACATAGTCCACTGCCACCAGAATGTAAGTGTTTGAGTATGATGGTAGGAATGGCCCCATGAAATCAATTCCCCATACATCAAACAATTCTATCTCTAATATCCCTTGTTGAGGTATGGCATATCCATGAGGCAGGTTACCAGCTCTTTGGCAACTGTCACAGTTACGCACAAACTCTCGGGAATCTTTATAGAGAGTAGGCCAGTAGAAGCCACATTGGAGGACTTTAGTGGCTGTTCGCTCACTTCCAAAATGTCCTCCATATTGTGATCCATGGCAGTGCCATAGGATCCTTTGTGCTTCTTCTCTGGGTACACATCTGCGGATCACTCCGTCAGCACATCTCTTAAAGAGATATGGTTCATCCCAGAGGTAGTACTTGGCATCTGAAATTAATTTCTTTCTTTGCACACTGCTGTACTCCTTGGGTATGAACCTCACAGCTTTAAAATTTGCAATATCTGCAAACCATGGGGCTTCCTGAATGGCAAAGAGTTGCTCATCTGGGAAAGTCTCAGAGATCTCAGTAGAAGGGAGGGACGCCCCAGCTACTGGTTCTATCCGGGACAGATGATCAGCTACTTGGTTCTCTGTCCCTTTTCTGTCTCTTATTTCTATATCAAACTCTTGCAGCAGCAACACCCATCTTATAAGCCTGGGTTTTGAATCCTGCTTTGTGAGTAAGTATTTAAGAGCAGCATGGTCAGTGTACACAATCACCTTTGATCCCACTAGGTAGGATCTAAACTTGTCAATGGCATAGACCACTGCAAGTAATTCTTTTTCTAGGGTTATGTAGTTCTTCTGTGCATCATTTAGAACACGGCTAGCGTAATAAATGACATGCAGAAGTTTGTTATGCCTCTGTCCCAACACTGCACCAATGGCATGATCACTGGCATCACACATTAATTCAAATGGTAATGCCCAATCTGGTGCAGAGATGACTGGTGTTGTGACCAGCTTAGCTTTCAGGGTCTCAAATGCCTGCAGACACTGTGTGTCAAACACAAATGGTGTGTCAGCAGCTAGCAGGTTACTTAAAGGTTTTGCAATTTTCGAAAAATCCTTTATAAACCTTCTGTAGAATCCTGCATGCCCCAGAAAGCTTCTGATTGCCTTAACATTGGCAGGTGGTGGTAATTTTTCAATTACCTCTACCTTTGCCTTATCCACCTCTATTCCTTTGCTTGAAATTTTGTGCCCAAGGACAATTCCTTCAGTCACCATAAAGTGACATTTCTCCCAGTTTAAAACCAGGTTAGTCTCTTGGCACCTTTTCAAGACAAGTGCTAGGTGATTAAGACAGGAGCTAAATGAGTCTCCATATACTGAGAAGTCATCCATGAAGACTTCCAGAAATTTCTCTACCATATCTGAGAAGATAGAGAGCATGCACCTCTGAAAGGTTGCAGGTGCATTGCACAGACTAAAAGGCATCCTCCTGTAGGCAAACACGCCAGATGGGCAAGTGAATGCTGTTTTCTCTTGGTCCTGAGGATCTACTGCAATTTGGTTGTAGCCTGAATAGCCATCCAAAAAGCAGTAATAATCATGGCCAGCTAGTCTTTCTAGCATTTAGTCTATGAATGGTAAAGGAAAATGATCCTTTCTGGTGGCTGTGTTGAGCCTTCTGTAATCAATACACATGCGCCACCCTGTGACTGTCCTTGTAGGAACCAGTTCATTTTTTTCATTATGAACCACTGTCATGCCTCCCTTTTTGGGAACAACTTGGACAGGGCTCACCCAGGGGCTATCAGAAATAGGATAAATAATCCCAGCCTCTAGTAATTTAGTGACCTCTTTCTGCACCACCTCCTTCATGGCAGGATTTAGCCTCCTCTGTGGTTGGACCACTGGTTTGGCATTATCCTCCAACAGGATCTTGTGCATGCATCTAGCTGGGCTAATACCCTTGAGATCACTTATGGACCACCCAAGAGCTGTCTTGTGTGTCCTTAGCACTTTAATCAGTGCTTCCTCTTCCTGTGGATTTAAAGCAGAGCTTATAATCACTGGAAAAGTGTCACCCTCTCCCAGAAATGCGTATTTCAGGGATGATGGTAGTGGTTTGAGTTCAGGTTTGGGAGGTTTATCCTCCTCCTGAGGAATTTTCAAAAATTCCTTTGCTTCCTCTGGTTCTTCCTGATCAGTTTGAGCATCTTTGAAGATGTCCTCAAGCTCTGATTCTAGGCTTTCAGCCATATTGATCTCTTCTACCAGAGAGTCAATAATGTCAGCGCCCATGCAGTCATTTGGTGTGTCTGGATGCTGCATAGCTTTTACAGCATTCAATTTGAACTCATCCTCATTGACTCTCAAGGTTACTTCCCCCTTTTGTACATCAATGAGAGTTCATCCAGTTGCTAGGAAAGGTCTTCCTAGAATGAGAGTTGCACTCTTGTGCTCCTCCATTTCCAGCACCACAAAGTCAGTTGGAAAGGCAAATGGCCCAACCTTGACAATCATATCCTCTATTATGCCTGATGGATGTTTAATGGACCCATCAGCAAGTTGGAGGCATATCCTGGTTGGTTTGACTTCTCCAGTCAACCCAAGCTTTCTGATAGTGGATGCAGGTATTAAATTGATGCTTGCTCCAAGATCACATAGGGCTGTCTTGGTGCAAGTGCCTTCTAATGTGCATGGTATCAGAAAGCTTCTAGGATCTTGAAGCTTTTCTGGTAAGCTTTTTAGAATGACTGCACTGCATTCTTCAGTGAGAAACACTTTTTCAGTTTCTCTCCAATCCTTCTTATGACTTAAGATTTCCTTCATGAACTTAGCATAAGAAGGTATTTGCTCCAGTGCCTCTGCAAACGAAATCTTTATTTCAAGAGTCCTTAAATAGTCTGCAAAGCGGGCAAATTGCTTATCCTGTTCCGCTTTGCGGAGTTTCTGAGGATAAGGCATCTTGGCTTGATATTCTTCAACCTTAGATGCTGCAGGTTTATTCCTTACAGAAGTGGTTGAAGAAGCCTTTTTAGAGGGATTACTGTCAGCACTCTCAGGTGTCTGATCTTCCCTTGGCGTTCGAACGCCAGGATTGGGTGAAAATTGGGCGTTTAACGCCAACTTTTCCCCCTTTTCTGGCGTTTGAACGCCAGAACTGGGCAAGGAATGGGCGTTTAACGCCAGCTTTCCTTCCCTTTCTGGCGTTTGAACGCCAATGACATTCCTCTCTGGGCTCTTACTGTCCTCAGAGGGATTTTGAACAGTAGTTTGTTTGTCCTCTGTCAATTGTTCCTTGTTTGGCATTTTACTCTTTTGAGCAGTGTTATTCAAGGTCTTCCCACTCCTCAATTGAACTGCTTGACACTCCTCTGTTATCTGTTTAGATAATTGTTATTTTGCCTGATTCAACTGTAGTTCTATGCTCTTGTTAGCAACTTTAGTTTCATAGAGCATCTCTTTAAATTCTGCTAACTGTTCTGTCATCAGGAGTAATTGTTGATTAAGCTCAATTATCTGTTCTTGAGGATTAGAGTCAGTGACTACTGCCATGGCTTCCTCTTCTAGAGAGAACTCATTGCTAGAGTACAAATATTGGTTTCTAGCAACAGTGTCTATAAGCTCTTGAGCTTCTTCAATTGTCTTCCTCATGTGTATAGATCCACCAGCTGAGTGGTCTAAAGACATCTGAGCTTTTTCTGTAAGCCCATAGTAGAAAATGTCTAACTACACCCACTCTGAAAACATTTCAGAGGGACATTTCCTTAGCATACCTCTATACCTCTCCCAGGCATTGTAAAGGGATTCATTATCCTCTTGTTTAAAGCCTTGGATGTCCAGCCTTAGCTGTGTCATCCTCTTTGGAGGGTAAAAATGATTCAGGAATTTGTCTGACAACTGTTTCCATGTCTTTATGCTTGCTGTAGGTTGGTTACTTAACCACCTTTTAGCTTGATCTTTTACAGCAAATGGAAACAGTAATAGTCTGTAGACATCCTGATCCACCTCTTTATCATGTACTGTGTCAGCAATTTGTAAGAACTGTGCCAGAAACTCAGTAGGTTCTTCCTGTGGAAGACCGGAATACTGGCAATTTTGCTGCACTATGATAATGAGTTGAGGATTTAGCTCAAAGCTGCTTGCTTTGATGGGAGGTGTACAGATGCTACTCCCATATACAGCTGTAATGGGGTTAGCATATGACCCCAGAGTCCTTTTGGACTGATCAATCCCACTTATGTCCATAATGGACAAAAGGGAAATGACTATGATTGCAAACAGATAAATTTTGTTTTGTTTTTTTTTTTTTGAATTAACGAAAAAAAATAAAATAAAACAAAGGAAAATTAAAATAAAAAAATTCGAAAATAAAAAAGAAAATAAGATCAAAGTAAATTGAGAATTGAATCAATTAGTCAAATAAAAAGATTTTGAAAATAGCAATTAAAAAGATATGATTGAAAAATGTTTATGAAAAAGATTTGATTTTTGAAAAGAGGAAAGAGAAAAACACAAAGAGACACCAAACTTAAAATTTTTTGAAATCAAAAACTAATTTTTTTCGAAAATTTTTAAGGGAAGAACACAAAGAGGACACCAAACTTAGAATTTTTATGAATCAAAAAGGGACTAAGAACATGCAAAAATCGAAAAATTAAAAGAAAAACAAAAGCATGCAATTGACACCAAACTTAAAATATGGAACTAGACTCAACTAAAAGACTCTAAACCAACAAAAATAAAACAGTCCTAATCTAAGCAACAAGATAAGCCGTCAGTTGTCCAAACTCGAAAAATCCCCGGCAACGGCGCCAAAAACTTGGTGCACGAAATTGCAATCACACTTTTTGCAATCCCGCACAACTAACCAGCAAGTGCACTGGGTCGTCCAAGTAATACCTTGCGTGAGCAAGGGTCGATCCCACGGAGATTGTCGGCTTGAAGCAAGCTATGGTTATCTTGTAAATCTTAGTCAGGATATCAGAAATTATCAGGATTGATTGTAAAAAGCAAAAGAACATGAAATGGTTACTTGTATTGCAGTAATGGAGAATAGGATGGGGTTTTGGAGATGCTCCATCTTCTAAATCTCTGCTTTCTTACTGTCTTCTTTATCAAACACGCAAGGCTCCTTCCATGGCAAGCTGTATGTAGGGTTTCACCGTTGTCAGTGGCTACCTCCCATCCTCTCAGTGAAAATGTTCCTATGCTCTGTCACAGCATGGCTAATCATCTATCGGTTCTCGGTCAGGCCGGAATAGAATCCATTGATTCTTTTGCGTCTGTCACTAACGCCCCGCCTGCTAGGAGTTTGAAGCACGTCACAGTCATTCAGTCATTGAATCCTACTCAGAATACCACAGACAAGGTTTAGACCTTCCGGATTCTCTTGAATGCCGCCATCAGTTCTAACTTATACCACAAAGATTCCGATTAAAGAATCCAAGAGATAACTACTCAATCTAAGGTAGAACGGAGGTGGTTGTCAGGCACACGTTCATAGTTGAGAATGATGATGATTGTCACGGATCATCACATTCATCCGGATTAAGAACAAGTGTTATCTTAGATTGGAAGCAAGCATGATTGAATAAGAGACAGTGGTAATTGCATTAATCCATCAAGACACAGCAGAGCTCCTCACCCCCAACCATGGGGTTTAGAGACTCATACTGTGGAAGGTACACAAAGAAACGTGTAAAGTGTCATGAGGTCCAGATACAATGTCAAGAGATCCTATTAATAGTAAACTAGTAACCTAAGGTTTACAGAAATGAGTAAATGACAGAAAAATCCACTTCCGGGCCCACTTGGTGTGTGCTTGGGCTGAGCATTGAAGCTTTCAAGTGTAGAGACCTTTTCTGGAGTTAAACGCCAGCTTTCATGCCAGTTTGGGCGTTTAACTCCAAGTTTTATGCCAGTTCCAGCGTTTAACGCTGGAATTTCTGAGGCCGAATTGCTACGCCGGTTTGGGCCATCAAATCTTGGGCAAAGTATAGACTATCATATATTGCTGGAAAGCCCAGGATGTCTACTTTCCAATGCCGTTGAGATCGCGCCAATTGGGCTTCTGTAGCTCCAGAAAATCCACTTTGAGTGTAGGGAGGTCAGAATCCAACAGCATTTGCAGTCCTTTTCAGTCTCTGGATCAGATTTTTGCTCAGAACCCTCAATTTCAGCCAGAAAATACCTGAAATCACAGAAAAACACACAAACTCATAGTAAAGTCCAGAAAAGTGAATTTTAGCTAAAAACTAATAAAAGTATACTAAAAACTAACTAAATCATACTAAAAACATACTAAAAACAATGCCAAAAAGTGTATAAATTATCCGCTCATCATCAAGCTATTGACATTAAATAAGCACTTATTGGGAGGCAACCCAATTTTTATTTATCTAATTTTATTTTTATTTTATTATTCTTTTATGTTTTATTAGGTTCATGATCATGTGGAGTCACAAAATAATCACTAAAATTAAAAACTGAATAAAAAATAGCAGAAGAAAAAGCACGCCCTGGAGGAAGAGCTTACTGGCATTTAAATGCCAGTAAGGAGCATCTGGCTGGCGTTCAATACCAGAACAGAGCATGAATCTGGCGTTGAACGCCAGAAACATGCAGCAATCTGGCGTTTAAACGCCAGGATTGCACCCTGAGGAAAGCTGGCGTTCAACGCCAGAAACATGCTGCAGACTGGCGTTGAACGCCCAAAATAAGCATAGAACTGGCGTTTAATGCCAGAAACAAGCACCAATCTAGCGTTAAACGCCAGGATTGCATGCAGAGGGCGTTTTACACGCCCCATTGGTGCAGGGATGTAAATCCTTGACACCTCAGGATCTGTGAACCCCACAGGATCATCTCAGGATCTGTAGACCCCACAGGATCCCTACCTACCTCAACTCACCTTCTCTCTTCTTCATACAATCCAATAACACTCTTCCCCAAAAGCCCTTCACCAATCACCTTAATCTCTCTTCCCAATTACCCCCTTCACGACTCACATCCATCCACTCTTCCCCATAAACCCCACCTACCTTCAAAATTCAAAATCACTTTCCCACCCAAACCCACCCTAAATGGCCGAACCTACTCCCTCTCCCTCTCTTCCATTTATTTTCTTCTTCTTCTTCTTCTCTTCTTTCTTCTCTTGCTCGAGGGCGAGCAATATTATAAGTTTGGTGTGGTAAAAGCATAGCTTTTTTTTATTTTTCCATAACCACTTATGGCACCTAAGGCCAGAGAAACCTCTAGAAAAGGGAAAGGGAAGACAAAAGCTTTCACCTCCGAGTCATGGGAGATGGAGAGATTCATCTCAAAAACCCATAAAGACCACTTCTATGAAGTTGTGGCCAAGAAGAAGGTGATCCCTGAGGTCCCTTTCAAGCTCAAGAAAAATGAGTATCCGGAGATCCGACATGAGATCCAAAGAAGAGGTTGGGAAGTTCTGACGAACCCCATTCAACAAGTCAGAATCTTAATGGTTCAAGAGTTCTATGCCAATGCATGAATCACTAGGAACCATGATCAAAGTATGAACCCGAATCCAAATAATTATCTTACAATGGTTCGGGGGAAATACTTAGATTTTAGTCCGAAAAATATAAGGTTGGCATTCAACTTGCCTGTAATGCAAGAAGATGCATGCCCCTACACTAGAAGGGTCAACTTTGATCAAAGGTTGGACCAAATCCTTATGGACATATGTGTTGAAGGAGCTCAATGGAAAAGAGACTCAAAAGACAAGCCGGTTCAATTAAGAAGACTAGACTTAAAGCCTGTGGCTAGAGGATGGTTAGAGTTCATCCAACGCTCCATCATCCCCACTAGCAACCGATCCGAAGTAACTATTGATCGGGCCATCATGATCCATAGCATCATGATTGGAGAGGAAGTAGAAGTTCATGAAGTCATCTCTCTTGAATTCTACAAAATAGCCGAAAAGCCCTTTACCTTGGCAAGGCTAGCTTTTCCTCATCTCATTTGCCATCTATGCTACTCAGCTGGAGTTGTCATAGAAGCAGACATCCTCATTGAAGAGGACAAGCCCATCACTAAGAAGAGGATGGAGCAAACAAGAGAGCCTATTCATGGATCTCAAGAGACGCATGAGGAAGCTCATCATCAAAAAATCCCTGAGATGCCTCAAGGGATGCATTTTCCTTCAAACAACTATTGGGAACAACTTAATACTTCTCTAGAAGACTTGAGTTATAACATGGACCAATTAAGGGTGGAGCACCAAGAGCACTCCATTATTCTCCATGAGATTAGAGAAGATCAAAGAGCTATGAGGGAGGAGCAACAAAGGCAAAGAAGAGACATAGAAGAGCTCAAGGACATCATTGGTCCTTCAAGAAGAAGACGCCACCATCACTAAGGTGGACTTATTCCTTAACTTCCTTGTTCTTATTTCTCTGTTTTTCGATTTTTATGCTCATGTTTGTCTATGTTTGTGTCTTTATTACATGATCATTAGTATTTAGTAACTATGTCTTAAGGCTATGAATAATTCCATGAATCCTTCACCTTTCTTAAATGAAATATTTTTTTAATACAAAAGAACAAGAAATACATGAGTTTTGAATTTATCCTTGAATTTAGTTTAATTATATTGATGTGGTGACAATACTTTTTGTTCTCTGAATGAATGCTTGAACAGTGCATATTTTTTATCTTGTTGTATATGAATGTTAAAATTGTTGGCTCTTGAAAGAATGATGAACAAAGAGAAATGTTATTGACAATCTGAAAAATCATGAAATTGATTCTTGAAGAAAGAAAAAGCAGTGAAAAAGAAAAAGCTTGCGAAAAAAATGGCAAAAAAAATAAAATAAAAGAAAAAGAAAAAGCAAGCAGAAAAAGCCAATAGCCCTTAAAACCAAAAGGCAAGGGTAAAAAGGATCCAAGGCTTTGAGCATCAATGGATAGGAGGGCCCAAGGAAATAAAATCCAGGCCTAAGCGG
Organism: Arachis stenosperma; assembly: GCF_014773155.1. Taxonomy (NCBI): domain Eukaryota; kingdom Viridiplantae; phylum Streptophyta; class Magnoliopsida; order Fabales; family Fabaceae; genus Arachis; species Arachis stenosperma. The sequence goes on from NC_080385.1 coordinate 17,746,884, forward strand.
CTAAATCAAGCTGTCCCTACCCATGTGCTTGTGTCATGAAGGTCCAAGTGAAAAGCTTGAGACTGAGTGGTTAAAGTCGTGATCCAAAGTAAAAGAGTGTGCTTAAGAACCCTGGACACCTCTAATTGGAGACTTGAGCAAAGCTAAGTCACAATCTGAAAAGGTTCACCCAGTTATGTGTCTGTGGCATTTATGTATCCGGTGGTAATACTGGAAAATAAAGTGCTTAGGACCACGGCTAAGACTCATAAAAGTAGCTGTGTTTAAGAATAAACATACTTAACTAGGAGAATCAATAACACTATCTGAAATTCTAAGTTCCTATAGATGCCAATCATTCTAAACTTCAAAGGAAAAAATGAGATGCCAAAACTGTTCAGAAGAAAAAAGTTACAAGTCCCGCTCATCTAATTAGAACTAATATTCATTGATATTTTGAAATTTATAGTATATTCTCTTCTTTTGATCCTAATTGATTTTCATTTGCTTGGGGACAAGCAACAATTTAAGTTTAGTGTTGTGATGAGCGGATAATTTATACGCTTTTTGGCATTGTTTTTAGGTAGTTTTTAGTAGGATCTAGCTACTTTTAGGAATGTTTTCATTAGTTTTTATGCAAAATTCGCATTTCTGAACTTTACTATGAGTTTGTGTATTTTTCTATGATTTCAGGTATTTTCTGGCTGAAATTGAGGGACCTGAGCAAAAATCCGATTTAGGCTGAAAAAGGACTGCTGATGTTGTTGGATTCTGACCTCCCTGCACTCGAAATGGGTTTTTTGGAGCTACAGAACTCCAAATGGTGTGCTCTTAACGGCATTGAAAAGTAGACATCCAGAGCTTTCCAGAAATATATAATAGTCCATACTTTATTCGAGATTAGATGATGTAAACTGGCGTTCAACGCCAGTTTTATGCTGCATTCTGGAGTCAAACGCCAGAAACACGTCACAAACCAGAGTTAAACGCCAAAAACACGTTACAACTTGACATTTAACTCCACCTCTGCACGTGTAAAGCTCAAGCTCAGCCCAAGCACACACCAAGTGAGCCCCGGAAGTGGATTTCTGCATCAATTACTTATTTCTGTAAACCCTAGTAACTAGTTTAGTATAAATAGAACTTTTTACTATTATATTAGACATATTGGTTTTAGTCTTTTGATCATTCGGCCATGCCTGGACCATCACTTATGTATTTTCAACGGTGGAGTTTCTACACACTATAGATCAAGGGTGTGGAGCTCTGCTGTACCTCGAGTTTTAATGCAATTACTACTATTTTCCATTCAATTCAGCTTATTCTTGTTCTAAGATATTCGTTGCACTTCAACATGATGAATGTGATGATCCGTGACACTCATCATCATTCTCACCTATGAACGCGTGATTGACAACCACTTCCATTCTACCTTAGACCGAGCGCATATCTATTGGATTCCTGATGCACGATGCATGGTTGCCCTCGCCTGAAAACCGAGCCTTCCATTCCGTGAGATCAGAGTCTTCGTAGTATAAGCTAGAATCCATTGGCAGCATTCATGAGAATCTGGAAAGTCTAAACCTTGTCTGTGATATTTTGAGTAGGATTCAGGGATTGAATGACTATGACGAGCTTCAAACTCGCGAGTGTTGGGCGTAATGACAGATGCAAAAGAATCAATGGATTATATTCCGACATGATCGAGAATCGACAGATGATTAGCCATGCTGTGACAAGCATTTGGACCATTTTCACTGAGAGGATGGGATGTAGCAATTGACAACGGTGATGCCCTACATACATCTTGCCATGGAAATGAGTAAGAAGGACCGAAGGAAGGCAGTAGGAAAGCAGAGATTCAACAGGAACACAGCATCTCCATACATTTATCCGAAATTCCCACCAATGATTTACATAAGTATCTCTATCTTTATTTTATGCATTATTTATCTTTATTTTCGAAAACCATTATAAACCATTTGAATCTGCCTAATTGAGATTTACAAGATAACCATAGTTGCTTCATACCAACAATCTCTGTGGGATCGACCGTTACTCACGTAAGGTTTATTACTTGGACGACCCATCACACTTGCTGGTTAGTGATGCGAAGTTGTGAAGAAAGTGCTGAGTTAGTAGATGCGCATACCAAGTTGAATGCCATTGTTAGAGATCACAATTTCGTACACCAATTTATCACTCAAAAAGGCACATCACTATTACTAGTGATTTAATTAAATTTTCTTTTTCATTTGTGTTAAGAATGTAGAAAAAAAAATCAACTGGTTTAACTCAATTTTCATGATATTCATATACTAAGATGCTAACAAAACTAAAATAATATCACCACCCTTTTTGTACCTATCATGCCCACAATCCATAGGAAGGCCATACTTAGTATAGCAAAAATTCTGATAAAGTGGAACGGAAATGCTGAAAAATTTTCAAAAATTTTGCCAGCTAAATCATTCACAGACTCGTAGTTGCCACCACTTACTACAATTCTTTCCCCACTCAAGAAAGCTCTTAATATCCTACCATGCAAGTGTAATTTTGTTTTTTTTCACTACATAATTGTTCCTTCCAACACATTTTTAGCAGCTTTAAATGAGTTTGCATTAGGTTCTTCAATGAAACTTAGAAAGTGATGAAGATATGTGTATGCTTAAACATGCAACAAACTTTAACCACCAGTAATTAACAATTTTTGCCACAAACTAATCCAGACTTTTGATTCTATTTGATGCAATGACCAAATACTCAATAGAAAAAACTAGAAAAAAACTTAAACAGCTTACTCTCCGTGCAAGTATGCATGGTAGTGGTAACAGTAAGGTCACATTAAAAGTATATGAATCGTGGCAATATCATACTCATATATGTATGTAGTCCATATTAACCAACATGCGGAATAATCCAAATGTACTGATCACAATATCTAACTAGCTAAACACACTATTTCTTACCAATGCCTATCTTTGTATTTTTCTGACTGAGACGAGATTCCACGACATAACCGAAACCTCGAACCAAATCCTCATTCAGCTACACCTTTTTGGACAAGTTGTCTGACATTTCCAGCACCTAAAATAGTGTGATTTGTCATATAACACTCGTGGTCACATAACACTCTTCATGTCAAACCCTATTAGTCTAACATAGTAATTGTTTATGCATGCAACTACACACTTGTTGACATGGACCGATAACATCTTTGGTTGTGAACGAATTCTGCACACGATTTCTTCCAAACACAATAGTCTTCATGGAATTTACCTGAGACATGCCAACATACCTACCTCCGAACCCTTCTTCTTCCCCAATCATTTGGTCATTGGATCCAGTGACATCCAGATCAGCACCATACATAATTAACGCATATTACCAATTCTAAAAGAACAAAAAAGATATTCACATAACAAAAAATTGAAGAATAAACCGTTATTACCAATTCTCGAAGCTAATTAACATCCATCACAATTTAACAGCAAAGCATTTTATACACCAAAAAAATTACCTCAATGCATTGTCCTTCGTCAGCTTGATCCGAATCCAACTTATCTAGTCGATGTCTTTTTCCCTTTCGAGATCTTCCCTTTATGCAAGTCCTCTTAGTATGTCCCGTCTTGTTGCACTTAGCACACTTTCTCTTAGACGTCTTCCTCTTATGACGCTTTGGTGCTCCCTTTGTTCTCACGACAATAGGATCTCAAATATCACCGCATGCCTTTGAATTCGTTGGATGGACACCTTTGGCAAATTCTGATTCCAAGGTTGCACAAAGGCTACGAATCCCGTCCAAAGCAATAGTGAATAAACTAACCTGCTGAGCACTTAAAAAGAACAACCAACGTATGCCTCCAATGCTTTTGCTTCTTTCGTCCAACGCTTCAACACTACACTACCAGGTATTGCCAACAAGTGTTCATGCTTCATCACAAAAAATATATGTTTGCATGGAAACCCTTGAATTTTCCAAAAATTACAACGACATTCTAATTTACCCATATTCTTATCACATAAAACCATAATACGATGGCCAGGATGACCATACTTCTCAACTGTGTAAACCTTCATGGTCAACGACCTCCTCACACTGACAAAATTAATTGAAGATACACTCTCAATCTCCTTTTTTACATCCCCAAATGCCGCTCGCGTGTAACGAGAAGCTGCATGACGCTCAAGGGACTCCAACGAGGTTGTCAGAACCGGCACACTAGAAATGGACCTGAACTATGCCGGCAATTCATTATTCCTATACTCACACACAAGAAGTTCCAGATTCCAAACAAGCTCCAACATACTATTTTTCTATTCAAGAAAATTCTTACATACATAATTTATCCCTTCACACTGTGATGTTGTTCGATACCTAGCACAAAACTTCTCGCACAGGAAAGCATTTTCCCACATCTCCTTCTTTCCATACACTTGGTTCCACCACATTGCATCCTGCAAGCCCTAATCGGCTGCGGCTTGGGCCCACTCTGCCTCAAAGTCTTCAACCCCTCACGGTTGTGATTCAAAATGACTTTCTTGACCCTCCACAATGACCTTTCCTTATCTAGATATACACACATCCTCGCTTCACAATTCATCCTTGTCTCCAGCTTGTGAGGCATCTTCATATCAACCCTTTTATAATGTTTTTTACCTTTCTGTCCCTCTCTATTGCAAAAAAATCTTCTCCGAACCAAACTACCCTCCTCATCCTTCAACATATTACCCCTTCTAAATCCAAATTCGTAAAATTTTCCTAATTTCTTATAAAACTCATATACATCATCTTTGCTACGAAAAACCTTCCTCAAAATATCATCTTCCGTTAGTTTTCGTAACATCTCCATAATCAACTGCGTCTGTATAACCAACTCCATCTTCACACATTATATTAAGAACATCATCAACCTGAGGGACGTCCATCTCAATGTTCACAATGGAGTGCCGACTTCAGAAATCAAACCTACAAATTAATCTCACAATGACAACATATTCCAACTTGAAACCCTAAAAACCAACCACACAAACATCGTCTCTACCACAAGAAAATATTATGCTACTTGCACTACGAACCGACCACAATATACCCTTTTGTTATTTTAAAAACATGCAGGGATCCCCTATAAAATATCATGCTTCTCGTTCTGCCCCATCATGCTTCTCGTATTTCATCGTTTATTAAATGCCTCCGATTATAAACATGAATGATCTTGACAAATAATTTTTGAATATTTCTTTTCAAATACTACATTTGTTTCTTTTTTTTTACCGACACAAAGTACTATAAACCATGTTGTATGCATTCAACCAAAACAAAGCGAGCATACATTAATTAGCAAAGAAGACTCAAGTCTATTAACTCAGAATAAATACAGGGAACTCAAAACAAAATTAGATCCTTGTTAACTAGGAAAATTAACAACAACAAACACTATTAACTCTTCAAACTTAACAATAACAAAAAATTAACACAGACAATTATAGATTACCAACATCATAATTAACTAAGAAGTCAGCGAGTGATAAAACATATAATTAATAAAAATTATTCACATAAATAGCGAACCAGTTGTAGATAGAATGACTTTACCAACGAAGACATGCCAAGGAGAGAACCAACCACTGCAATGATGACAGACAAACGATTAGCATCGGCGACGACATGAACCTCACCTCCGTTCTTTGCGTAGCGACACCAAGCTGATAAGTGGGAGTCTCTGTGTGGGCGATTCCGGCAGTGACGACATCTTCTGGGGGACGGCAATAACTCGCCGATGGAGAAGGGAGGGGGTAGGCAGCACTAGGGTTCAGGTTAAGTCCCCATTATATGGTGTAGGAGATGAATGACATAGGTGAGAGGTGAGAAAAAGTTTTTTTTTTTCGTATACGAGGTGAGAGAGACTTTCTTTCTTTGATTTCGGTCTTCTGGGAGATTCATCCAATTTTTTTTATCAACATTAACTCTTTGTTTTTGTCACATAGTAAACTTTTATTACAACTCTTTTTGTTATTCCAAAGCATTTCTTATGGATAATCTGGGTTGGGTGTAGATTTTTTTGATAAACTACTATAAAACCTATATGGAAAACAAAAAAAAAAATCCACCCAAGCCTATTAACCCCTGATGGTTTCAGTGGCTAAGAGAAGGGGGGTTGAATCTTAGCCCATTTTTTTACTTCTGAACACTTGCTGGTCTTTGTAATACTTTCTGGAGACTTTTTTATTTTTGTCTCGTCCCTAACCACGAGACTTTTCTTTTTGTCTCGTCACTTGGCACGATATATTTTTTGGTTTTATCTCCTGTGCAGTAGAAACAAAAATGGAGTAGAAGAGAGAGAAAATTACACACAGTATATCCTGGTTCAGCTGCTAAGTGCAGTGCAGCCTACATCCAGTCTCCATCACAAATATGATGGAATTTCACTATAATCATTCTTGATTACAAGCACCAATTCTCCCTAGGAACTACCCTTCCTATCTGGGACAAGTCCAGAATCTAATCCCAAACTGAACTTGACTTGGTCACTGCCAAGATTTTAACTGTAAAGTGCTAACCCAACTTACAAGGGGATTCCCACAGAATACTAAACAGAATACATTGAAGGAGAAGAACATATGTTAGCTCAGGTAGCTCTGAGAACCCTGTGCCTTGCACTCTCACACTGTCTCCTTGCTTCAACCCGTGGCTGTTCTCTCTTTTTATAGAAGAGGGAAGCCTCCACACTTGAAGCCAAAAAACCAAGCCAACTTCTTCTTCTCCAAGAACAAAACCGGTTCGGCCAGAGAGAGAAGAGGTAACCCATGCACAAGGTTGTCAAACTCGCGAGTCTAGGTAAACTCGTGGAGCTGACCTAGACTCGACTCGTAGACTCGACTCGTAGACTCGTACGAGTTTACCTGTTATACATTTTTAAAAAAAAAATATATATCATGTATAATATATATATTTACTCAGATATAGACATTTAAACCTAACAATTTCAACATCAAAACACATAATAAATTAACCTAATACTAAAATTACAAGTTACAACAAGTACTTTGGATCACACATTTAAATCCTTCACAAGTATTTATCTAGTTCAACATAAAACACACAATTACACAATCAAAGGTTCATAAGACATAACCAAAACACAAAAGAAAACAACAAAGCAACAATTAAATTTCTAATAAACTCTAAAACTCAAATCCTCCAATATCTTCATCTTCCATGGCATCAACATCATCATCTTCACCATCTTCATCAGAAACATCATTTCTTTCAGCCTCAGGTTCAACACGGCCAACAAAATCTTCATCATCATTCACATGTTCATCTTCTTCCTCTATTAAATTTTGTTGTGGATCCCCAATAAACTCATTCTCACCTCCCTCACCCATGTTGAATTCATTACTATTCATACCTGGAATAGCAAATTCATTACTATTTGGATCATCATTAGTATTGTCATTCATTGGCAAGTGAGAATGCTCAACACTTTCAGCAATATTTTCATTAACATCCTCAGTTATCCACTCATCATCAGAATGCACTGCATCAAATTCAAGTTCTGGAGTTTTTCTAATTTGCTTGCCCTTTAACTTCAAATTATACATCACATACACTAGATCATTCATTTTCTTTTGATGCAACCGATTTCTTCTCTTTGTATGAACCTACAAACATATAGTGCCAATAGTTAATAAAAATACAAAAATTAAAATTAAAATAAATAATGAATAGTTCTAAGGAAGTAAGGAATAAGGAATTACCATTTCAAATGCACTCCAATTACGCTCACAACCAGATGAACTACAAGTTAAGCTTAGAACTCGGATAGAAAACTTCTTTAGTTCTGGACAACTATCTCCATAGAAGTCCCACCACTCAGCAGGTAGCATGGTCTTCCTACTACTCTTTGCAGTTTCATTACCAAAGAGGCCTCTAGCATAATGAAAGTCAGGAAGCTGTAGACCAACCTTTTTCCTTTCTTCCTGGTTAGGAACCAGTTTTTTCAAACAACTATATAGACCAATCTTAATGTCAGCATCATCAACCATGAAATTTGGTTCATAGTGATAATGAGGATTAAGATAATACACAGCTGCATGCAATGGTCTATGCAATTGACTTTCCCACCTTCCATCAATAATTTTCCATATAGGTTCATAACTAAAAATAACAATGCAAATGAATAAAAATAAGAAAATTAAATAAATAACTGAATATAAGAAGAAAACATGGTAACATGATACATTGATAATCAAATATTAAAGCTTTCAATTAGTCAAAACTCAAGATTACCTCTTTTTAACACAACCGAAGTTAGTCTTGATTGTTTCTTTGGCGTTTCTCATGCCTTCAAAGATGAAACCCATGGCTGGTTTTTCATCTGAATCAACCAAGCGAAGGACTGTAATGAGAGGAGCAGCAGCCTTGAGGCATATGACAATATTCTTCCATAGCCTACTATCCAAGGCCATGTTTTGAACTCTTATTCCTTCAGGCGTTGATGCAACCTTAGTTGTCTTCCAATCAGCAGAAGTAAACATAGTCATCAACGGTCCTTTATTATCATGAAGACAAGTGAGAGTCAAATACGCAGTGGCGAATCTTGTGGCACCTGGCCGAACCAAGTCCTTTCCCTTTGTAAAATTCCTCAACATGCTAATGAGCATACTCCGAGAGTAGATAAAAGTGGTGATTTTTCTTCCCTTTTTTATGGTTGTTTCATGCACCTTTAGCTTCTTTTCAAAATCCTCCAATATCAAATCTATGCAGTGTGCAGCACATGGTGTCCAATACAAACTTTTTCTAGTCTCCATCATTCTTTCTCCAGCAGCCTTATAATTAGCAGCATTATCTGTAACAATTTGGACTACATTCTCTTTACCAAGAAATTCTACGGCATCTTCTAGCATTTTGACAACTTTATCCGTTGTTTTCGAGATGTCAGAAGTGTCCAATGAATAAAGAAAAACTGTTCCTTTAGGGCTGTTCACCAAAAAATTACAAATACTACGCCTTTTTTTATCAGTCCATCCATCCGACATGATTGAACAACCAGTTCTCTTCCACTCTGCTTTAAATTCAGTAAGCATTTCATCAACATTGTTCACTGCTTTCTTTAATTGGGTTTCTTTTAACTCATGGTAAGAAGGAGGTTTATAGCCAATTCCATATCTACCAACCATCTCACAAAACTTTAAAAATTCGGGATTCTTAATAACATTGAAAGGAATAGCACTTGTATAGAAAAATATGGCACATTGTTGATCACATTGTTACTTTAGATCCTTCTTCATCATTTGATTTATTGTTGATTGAACTTGAGCCCCTTTTCCTTTTGTGACAAAGTTGCGAATATCTTTCCCCTTTTGTTGAGAATTGTCCTTTTCCTTTTCTGTTTGTTCAGGATAATCCTCATCATCACCAAATCTTCTCTTCTTCAATGATGCTTCTTTAGCCTCCACACAGACTTTCAACATCACAGCCTTCACTTCTTCAGGTACTGAAGCACAAGGCTCTGAATCCTCTTTAGTACCGGCAAGATGATGCTTGAATCTGTAAATCCCTCCGCTTATAGTCTTTGAGCAATAATTACACTTCACTTTTTTACCATTGCCTTGAACATCAATCCCATGTTTCTATCCTATATCACTTCTATTTCCAGTTGCATTTTTTCTCCTAGAAACAGCAGGTGTAGGTCTAGGAATACTAGGAAGCGAAGACCCTATCCCTGAACCAACATTCTCAGACATTTTGTATTTTTATCCCTAAAAATCAACAACCCAAACAACAAATTCAGATTCAGATTATCCACTAACTAAATTCAGATTCAGATTATCCACTAACTAAATTCATAACTAACACTAGTTTCAGCTACACTTACAACAATAATGTTTAAAAGATGAAAATTTTTAGCATCATAAGACTTAATCAATAATCATCAGTTCATCACTCCAAATGCAGTACAGCAAGCAATTTCATTTAAACAAATTTCTCATTGTCATATGAACCCCCTTTGAGGTCATCAATATGATCAAGCACAAACAAATTAAAACAATGGCAACCAGAGTCAACCACCAATACTCCAATACTCACTTTATCACACAAGACACAACAGATACATTTTTATTTAAACTAACAATTCAGACTTCAGACTTTCAATTAAACTAACACAGTAAGTCAGTAACACTAACTAACAATTCAGACTTCAGAGTTTCAATTCAGTGAATTCACTAATTCAGACTTCAGATTTCAGTAAACTAAAGACTAAACATAACTACATAACAGAAGCAGAAAACAAAAGAAAAAATATATATAGCAGAAGCACTATCCACACATTTTAACCATGATTGAAGCATGAAGCATGAAGTACAAATTACAGAAGCAGGCAAGCAGCATCAGTTTTTTTTCACACATTAATTTTTTTTCAACAGATCAAACGCATATCAGGGCCTTAATAAATTTGCAAAATTGAATAATTGCAACCAAAATTGTTAGCATTTGAATTAGTTTAACAAAATTACCTTGGAGATGGGCAGACTTTATCACTTGAAGCAGATCGGCAGTGCTTCAGTGAAGAAAAACAGAACAAGGCTAACGAGGGCAGAATAGGGGAGGGGAGGCAAACGGCATGGTGGACTGGTGGTGGGCTCTGGCACTGTGCGACTCTGCCTGGTGGTGGCCTGGTGGGCTCTACGAGACTGCGACTCTGCGTGGTGGTCCTTCACTGGGCTCTGCGACGCTGCGTGGGTGAGAGGTGGGGGACGAGCCGACGAGGGATGAGGCGAGGGGAGGTGAGACCGTGAGAAGGCGAGGGGTCCGTCTGGACTCTGGCGTCCGGCCTCTGCGTGGCGGCGCAGACAACGCCGCCGTTAGATGGTGGAGGGTGTGAGACGAGTGAGGCTGGCCGTGAGGGTTTGGTTGAGGGAGTCACTAGGGTTTCGAACTTTAGTTCACTCCTTCATTAGTGGGTGTGGGTGGGTTTAGGTTGCGGGTTTGGGTTAACGCCGGTTCTGTAGGTTTTTTTTTCTGGGCCAAAACGACGCCGTTTTGGCAAAAATGGGCAACGAAATTAAACTCGCTGACTCGCTAGCAAACTCGCGAGTTTGCACGATTTTATCCAAGTCTAGCCGAGTCTACCCAGAAACGAGTTTATGTCCGAGTCAACTCGATTCCACTACCTAAACTCGTAAACTCGTACGAGTTTACGAGTTAACTCGCGAGTTTGACAACCATGCCCATGCAAAACCCAACATGCAAATACCTCTAGTTCTTCCTTGGTCATCAGTCTTCATCAATCCGAGCGCTCCATCCTTGGCTTGCTCTCCAAGATGGATTTCTGGCCCTTGATGCTTCATGATGATGATGGCTTCATCTGCTCCAATCTCTGCCTCTTCCATCACGTAGCCATCCTAGCTACCTTCTGTGGTGGTTGAGCAGAATCAGAGACAAGTCATGCCTCCAAGAATCTTCACCTTGCTGGCCGAATCTCTTTCTACCTTTTTTTTTTGGTATGAAGAAGCCAAGATCTCATTACCATATCTTACCATTCATGGTTGAAGATCTCAGCCACAGCATACTTTATATTTTTTATATTTTCTTGCCATCATCATGATGGTCTTGATACTAGCTCTTTCTTCTTGTTGTTGGTAGCTTGCTAATGCTTCCATGTTTCTTGAAGGAAATGACCGAGAGAGAGAGAGAGAGAGAGAGAGAGAGAGAGAGAGAGAGAGAAAGACTAGAGAAAAAGAAAAAAAAACAAAGCAATGAGTGTTATCAAAAATAAATTAATTAGGTGCAACTTTCCATGCTTTGTGTGGCAACGTGTAGACTTCCATCAATGCCATCAAATCACTTTGCTTTTTCTCTTTCATGTTTCCAAGACAATAAACACAATTGAATAAATTTGAAATCCATTCCTTAGTGGGAGATTGGTGTCCGTAGAAACATGCAGCTATATAACAAAAATTGGATTTCACCATGATGATAAAAGAATAGCTTAACCGTTGGGCCCTATTTCCTTTTTAATTTTGGACCAACCTATTTGGTCTTGCACCAACAATTGATTTGGGCTTACACCATTAAATCTGACCCAACTATCACAATAAAAAATTCAGCCACATATTCTTAGATATATTTTTGCACAAGGCTGAATTTTATTCCTCCATTGGGCTTGCTATTTTTTTCGGCCCGACACAAAATCTGCACAACAAAATTATTAATTAAGCAAGTATGAATTAAGATCAAATTAATAATTTTGTAATTAATTATTTTTAATAATGTTTGTTCATCATCAAATTAAATTAGAGTTTTCCAAACTTATCAATCTCCCCCTTGATGACAAACATTATTAAAATTGAAATGGAAAGAAATTAAAGATTAGAGTATAGAGTACTCCCTTTGAATATTTGAATTTCTCCCCCTTTTAAATTGTCACATGGCTCTCCCTTAATATATGCTGTTTTTACCAAGGGAAGCTTTATACCTGTAATAATTTTATCAAGTCTAAGGCAACAATGTTATTCAACATATTTAATGTAAGATATTGAATGGCTTGATTTATGAGCATAATTGGATGATAATCAAAACTCATTTGTTATCAATAATTTGATTTTCTGCTCAAACATACAAAGTAATCAACCAAAAATCTTTTTAAAGAATTGCTGTTCAATCAGTTTTAAAACATTTTCCAATCAACACATCAGAGTAACACAGTTATGGTAGGAAAATATTTTAATCATGGCATGATCATTTCAATAACAGCAACTTTCAAAGATTTTATTTCCATATTAATGCTTAAAGGAACTGCCAAAAAAATAAAGTATTAAGCAGGCATGTTTACCAAGATAAATCAAAAGTATATTCCTAATCCAAAGCATATTCATCAAGGTAAATCAATTGCCTCCACAAATGCATATTTCTAATCAAACATCAGCAGGCACAATACTAAAACAAATGCATCACATGCATCAAGCAGATCACCACAACAAGTAATTGAAACAAGGGTGATCCACAAAGGATTTCATCTCCTATTTTTTCTATTTGTCTTAATTTCAATTTTTCAGCCAATTCTCCCCCTTTTGTCATCAATGGGGTCTTGCAAAAAAAATGAGAACAACATACAAAAGGCAGAATATTTGTTTTTCACCAAAACACAATAGTCCAGTCAGCACACATGCATTTGAGCAAATGACAATCAAAGTTCAACTCGAAATAAATCCACTAACACAAAGTGCTCAAAATAGAGCCATATCAGAGCATAAAATAGAGCAAAACAGGTATGCAAAACAGTGTAACAAATCAATGAAACATAACAGTTTCAATTCAGCCTTTTTTCTCTTCTTCTCCCCCTTTTGTCATCAAGGAGGGACCCTGCAAAAAAAATGAGAAAGAAAATAATGCAGTCCATAATAATTCAAGACAAGTGAACATAGTTCCTAGGATCAAGGGACAAGGAAAGGATAAAGATTTGATTTGACAACTTCCAAAAAAAATGAGGAACGGGCCAGAGTGAGGTCAAAAAGATTTGGTGGGGCCCAAAATAATTGACTTCAGTTCAGTCTCCCCTTGTATCATGGCCCGTTCAACACATCTTGAAATTTGTCTCCTGCTTTCCTATAAGACAAAACCAAACAGAATCAGAAAGTTCACAAATTTTCAACAGAACTTAATTCTATCATTCCCAAACTGTTTCTTAAGGTGCAAAATCTGTCTTCACATAAGAGCTTAGTAAAAATATCCGCAAGTTGATCTTCGGATTTTAAAAATTGGATATCAATAGTTTCCTTTTGTACATGTTCTCTAATGAAATGATATTTAATTTCTATGTGCTTGGTTCTTGAGTGCAAAACAGGATTTTTAGAGATGTTTATGGCACTCATATTATTACAAAATAAGGGTATACTATTGATCTTTAATTTGTAATCCTCTAATTGTGTTTTTAACCATATTAATTGTGAACAACAAGCAGATGCAGAAATATATTCAGCTTTGGTGCACGAAATTGTGATCATCAATGGCGCCATCAACATGGTACGCACAATTGCAATCTCAACTCTTTATCACAACTTCGCACAACTAACCAGCAAGTGTACTGGGTCGTCCAAGTAATAAACCTTACGCGAGTAAGGGTCGATCCCACAGAGATTGTTGGTATGAAGCAAGCTATGGTCACCTTGTAAATCTCAGTCAGGCAGACTCAAATGGGTATAGATGATGAATAAAACATAAAGATAAAGATAGAGATACTTATGCAATTCATTAGTGAGAACTTCAGATAAGCGAATGGAGATGCTTTGTCCCTTCCGTCTCTCTGCTTTCCTACTGTCTTCATCTAATCCTTCTTACTCCTTTCCATGGCAAGCTGTATGCAAGGGTTTTACCGTTGTCAGTGGCTACCTCCCATCCTCTCAGTGGAAATGTTCAACGCACCCTGTCACGGCACGGCTATCCAGCTGTCGGTTCTCGATCATGTCGGAATAGAATCCAGTGATTCTTTTGCGTCTGTCACTAACGCCCCACAATCGCGAGTTTGAAGCACGTCACAGTCATTCAATCATTGAATCCTACTTAGAATACCACAGACAAGGTTTAGACCTTTCGGATTCTCTTGAATGCCGCCATCAATTCTAGCTTATACCACGAAGACTCTGATCTCACGGAATGGCTGGCTCGGTTGTCAGGCGAGCGCTCGGTTGTCAGGCGATCAACCATGCGTCGTGTATCAGGAATCCAAGAGATATTCACCCAATCTAAGGTAGAACGGAGGTGGTTGTCAGTCACACGTTCATAGGTGAGAATGATGATGAGTGTCACGGATCATCACATTCATCAAGTTGAAGAACAAGTGATATCTTGGAACAAGAACAAGCTGAATTGAATAGAAGAACAATAGTAATTGCATTAATACTCGAGGTACAGCAGAGCTCCACACCTTAATCTATGGTGTGTAGAAACTCCACCGTTGAAAATACATAAGAACAAGGTCTAGGCATGGCCGTGAGGCCAGCCTCCCAAAGAGGGTTCAATCATAAAAACATGATCAAAAGATCTAAAGTGATCAAAAGATAAAAATACAATAGTAAAAGGTCCTATTTATAGGGAACTAGTAGCTTAAGAATTACAAAGATGAGTAAATGACATAAAAATCCACTTCCGGGCCCACTTGGTGTGTGCTTGGGCTGAGCAATGAAGCATTTTCGTGTAGAGACTCTTCTTGGAGTTAAACGCCAGCTTTTGTGCCAGTTTGGGCGTTTAACTCCCACTTTGGTGCCAGTTCCGGCGTTTAACGCTGGGAATTCTGAAGGTGACTTTGAAAGCCCAGGATGTCTACTTTCTAACGCCGTTGAGAGCGCGCCAATTGGGCTTCTGTAGCTCCAGAAAATCCACTTCGAGTGCAGGGAGGTCAGAGTCCAACAGCATCTGCAGTCCTTTTCAGTCTCTGAATCAGATTTTTGCTCAGGTCCCTCAATTTCAGCCAGAAAATACCTGAAATCACAGAAAAACACACAAACTCATAGTAAAGTCCAGAAAAGTGAATTTTAACTAAAAACTAATAAAAATATACTAAAAACTAACTAAATCCTACTAGAAACATACTAAAAACAATGCCAAAAAGCGTACAAATTATCCGCTCATCAAGCTTCAGCTGTGGATAGGGCCACGATTACTTGTTTTTTGCTTGACCACATGTTGAGTGATCTCCCAAGAAAGCAACACATGCCGGATGTGCTCCTTCTATCCACCCTATCTCCCGCATAATCTGCATCACAAAACTCTACTGCAAAACTCATCAGATTTTGGGTACCATAAACCATAATTACTAGTTCCCTTAATGTACCTAATGATGCGTTTAACGGCTAAAAGATGGGATTCTTTTGGGTGAGATTGAAACCTTGAGCATACACCCACACTTTGACCAATATCCAGTCTAGAGGATGTTAGATACATGAGTGAACCAATCATTCCTCTATACCTTGTTTCATCCACATCTTTTCCATTATCATCCTTTTCAAGTTTAGTGTTAGGATGCATTGGTGTTCCCATTGGTTTAGAATTTTCTAGGCCAAATTTCTTGATTAGTTCTAGTGCATATTTTCCTTGGTGAATAAAAGTACCACTAGGAGTTTGTTTAATTTGGAGGCCAAGAAAGAAAGTTAGCTCTCCCATTAAACTCATTTCAAACTCACTAGTCATGAGTTTTCCAAACTCTTCACACAAGGACTCATTGGCCGATCCAAACACAATGTCATCCACATAAACTTGAACTATAAGAATATCATCATTAGATGCTTTAATAAACAAAGTAGTGTCAGTGGTACCCCTTTGAAATTGATTTTCTAATAGAAAGGCACTAAGCCTTTCATACCAAACTCTTGGAGCTTGCCTAAGGCCATAAAGAGCCTTTGAAAGTTTGAAAACATGATTTGGAAAATCTTTATGTTCAAAACCAGGGGGTTGTGCCACATACACTTCTCTATCAATAAAGCCATTAAGAAAAGCACATTTAACATCCATTTGAAACATTTTGAAACCCTTATGGGCAGCATAGGCAAGAAGCAACCTAATTGCTTCCATTCTAGCTACCAGAGCAAAAGATTCATCAAAATCTATACCCTCTTCTTGATCGTAACATTGGGCCACTAATCTAGCCTTGTTACAAACAACTTGTCCATCCTCACCAAGTTTATTTTTAAACACCCACTTAGTACCCGTAACTTTCTTACCATCTGGATGAGGTACTAGTGACCAAACCTCATTCTTGTCAAATTGAGCAAGCTCTTCTTGCATGGCTTTCACCCATGATGGATCTTCAAGAGCTTGATTGACATTATTGGGCTCCAATTGTGACAAGAGTGCAAAATTGCTTGGTTCGGATTGCCTTTTGGTTGAGGATCTTGTGGTTACTCCTTGAGAGGGATCACCAATAATGAAGTCATGAGGATAACCCCTCATGGATTTCCATTCTCTAGGCTTCCTTTGTGGTGTTGAGCTTTGATGGGTTTCTGTTGGTCTTACTGTCTCAGATTCTCGTGCTGCTCAGGAGACAAAATAGAAATGTCTCCTCCATTATGACGAGACAAAACTGGACTGGTAGATTCTTCATTTTGGGCAGACTTGGGATTTTCTTTACTTGTTCCAGCTTCTTCACAATCTGAATCATTATCTATCACAGTACTGGGAATTAAGTTAGAATCACAAAAAGTAACATGTATGGATTCCTCTATAGTTCTATGATCTTTGAGATAAATCCTATAGGCCTTGCTAGTGGTAGAGTATCCAACAAACATTCCTTCATAAGATTTTGGATCAAATTTTCCAAGATTTTCTTTGTTATTTAGCACAAAACACTTGCATCCAAAAACATGAAAGTACTTAAGATTTGAAGGGGTTCCTTTCCATAGCTCATAAGGAGTTCTTTTCAATCCTTTTCTAATTATTGTCCTATTCAAAATATAGCATGCTGTATTTACAGCTTCAGCCCATAGGAATTTTGGAACCTCATTCTCACATAACATAGCCCTAGTCATTTCTTGAAGGCTTCTATTCCTTCTTTCAACAACCCCATTTTGTTGAGGTGTTCTAGGACATGAAAAATTATGAGAAATTCCAAATTCATCACAGAATTTTCCAAAATCTTGGTTTTCAAATTCTTTTCCGTGATGACTTCTCAAATGGGCCACTTTTAAATCCTTTTCATTTTGAATTTTCTTGCAAAGAGTTGAGAAGGCATGAAATGCATCATTTTTATGAGCAAGAAAAAGTACCCAACCAAATCTAGAGTAATCATCTACCACTACCAAATCATAGTGTTTACCTCCTAGACTTTGAGTTCTTGTTGGACCAAAAAGATCAATGTATATCATCTCTAATGGCCTTTTGGTTGAAATTCCATCTTTTGGTTTAAAAAAGAATTTAACTTGTTTGCCTAATTGACAAGCATCACAAGTAAGATCCTTATCAAATTTGATTTTAGGAATTCTTTAACCAGATTTTTCTTTACTAGCTTAGAAATTTGGTACATGCTAGCATGACCCAACTTTCTATGCCATAGCCATTTTTCAGATTCAAGAGATGTAAAACATGTTACATTTTGTTCTTTCAAGTCCTCAAGAGTTAATCCATACACATTTTTGCATCTTTTAGCTTCAAAAAGAATATCCCCAGTTTTTTTCACAAACACACAAACTTTCTAAAAATAACTTCAAAACCTAAATCACACAATTGGCTTACACTAAGTAAATTATGTTTCAAACCATTTACAAGAAGAACATCATTTATACAAGATGAAAAGCTTTTACCAACTTTACCAATGGCCACTATCTTTCCTTTACCATCATCACCGAAAGTGACAAGTCCTCCATCATATTCATCAAGCTTTATGAAGAAGGTTGTCTTTCCGGTCATGTGCCTAGAACATCCGCTATCCATGTACCACATATTTTCCTTCCGTTTGGATGCTAGGCACACCTACAAAACAAGCTCAAGTGACCTTAGGTATCCAAATCTTCTTGGATCCTTTCACGTTAAATGATCTCTTATGTCCTAGTCCATTATAATCAAAAACAACTTTATAAACTTTATCACCAATCATCCTTTCACCAAAAAAACATTGAATGGGAAAGTGGCCATTTCGGTTGCATAGTCTACAAAACCTTGGAGTTGCTGTTTTATTAAAGTAGGTTGGGTTTTGAAACCTTGTGTCATTAGAAGATGAAGTAATATTTCCAAAACAAGGTTTTTCAACAGATTTGAAAGTCTTTTGAAACCCCAAGCCAATTTTATCAAAAAGTGGTTTTTGACTAGCCAAAATTTGATTTAAATTTTCAGAACTTTGAGTGAACTTGGCTAGGTCATTTTCAAGGTTTTTGATCCTTTTTTGCAACTCTTCATTCTTTTTAAAACAGTTTACATATGCAACAACAGAATGGTTACTTTCACAGCTTTTAAGTTGATCTTTTAACTGCTTATTTTCTTCAACAAGTTCAGTAGTAGTTTCGGCCTCCCTTAGCTTTTTCTTAAGAAAATCATTTTCAGCTTTAAGAATGGTGATTTGTTGTTCAAGATCTTGGTTATCAAGCAAAAAACATCTTATTTTTTTAGAAAGGTGGTCTATCATAAGATGAAGATCTTCAGTGTTAGGTGATGAGCGGATAATTTATACGCTTTTTGGCATTGTTTTTAGGTAGTTTTTAGTAAGTTTAAGCTACTTTTAGGGATGTTTCACTAGTTTTGATGTTAAATTCACATTTCTGGACTTCACTATGAGTTTGTGTGTTTTTCTGTGATTTCAGGTAAATTCTGACTGAAATTGAGGGACTTGAGCAAAACTCTGAAAAAGGCTGACAAAAGGACTGCTGATGCTGTTGGAATCTGACCTCCCTGCACTCAAAATAGATTTTCTGGAGCTACAGACCTCCAATTGGCGCGCTCTCAACGGCGTTGGAAAGTAGACATCCAGGGCTTTCCAGCAATATATAATAGTCCATACTTTATTCGAAGAATGACGACGAAACTTGGCGTTGAACGCCAAGTTCATGCTGCTGTCTGGAGTTAAACGCCAGAAAAACGTCATGATCTGGAGTTGAACGCCCAAAACACGTCATAACTCGGAGTTCAACTCCAAGAGAAGCCTTAGCTCGTGGATTGATCAAGCTCAGCCCAAACATACACCAAGTGGGCCCCGGAAGTGAATTTATGCATCAATTACTTACTCATGTAAACCCTAGGAGCTAGTTTATTATAAATAGAACATTTATCTATTGTATTGGACATCTTTTGACAGTTTAATCTCTTTGAATATTCGGTCACTTGATCATGGAGAGGGCTGGCCATTCGGCCATGCCTGAACCTTATGCTTATGTATTTTCAACGGTGGAGTTTCTGCACACCATAGATTAAGGGTGTGGAGCTCTGCTGTACCTCAAGTATTAATGCAGTTCTACTTTCTTTTATTCAAATCTCTCTTATTCTTATTCCAAGATATTCATTCGTACCCAAGAACATGATGAATATAATGATTAAAGTGAATATCATTATCATTCTCGCTTATGAACGCACGTGATTGACAACCACTTCCGTTCTACATGCAACAGAGCTTGAATGTGTATCTCTTAGATTCCCCAACAGAATCTTCGTGGTATAAGTTAGATAGATGGCGGCATTTATGAGGATCCGGAAAGTCTAAACCTTGTCTGTGGTATTCCGAGTAGGATCCTGGGAATCCGGAAAGTCTACCTTGTCTGTGGTGTCCGAGTAGGATTCCAGTAATGAATGACTGTGACGTGCTTCAAACTCGCGAGTGCTGGGCGTAGTGACAACGCAAAAGAATCAAGGGATTCTATCCCAGTAGGAGCGGGAACCAACCAGTGATTAGCCGTGCTGTGACAGAGCACGTGAGCATAGTTTTCACTGCGAGGATGGGATGTAGCCATCAACCATGGGTGATGCCTCCAGACGATTAGCCATGCGAGTGACAGCCGCAGAGGATCATTTTCCCGAGAGGATTGAAAGTAGCCACTGCTGATGGTGAACCCCTATACACAGCTTGCCATGGAAAGGAGTAAGAAAGATTGAGTTGAAGCAGTAGGAGGGCAGGCGTCCTTGGGCCATACAGCATCTTCATATACTTAACTGAAATTCCTACCAATGAATCTACATAAGTATTCTATCCCTTTTATTATTTCTATTTTATTATTAATGTTCAAACCCATAAATCAATATTTAATCTGCCTGACTGAGATTTACAAGGTGACCATAGCTTGCTTCATACCAACAATCTCTGTGGGATCGACCCTTACTCACGTAAGGTTTATTACTTGGACGACCCAGTACACTTGCTGGTTAGTTGAACGGAGTTGTGAATTCAACCAGAGCCACAATAGTTTTTGTGTACATACCAAAGAGCCAATATTGAGGATCACAATTTCGTCCACCAAGTTTTTGGCGCCGTTGCCGGGGATTGTTCGAGTATGGACAACTGACGGTTCATCTTGTTGCTCAGATTAGGTAATTTTCTTTTCAAAAATCTTTTTCAAAATTTTTCTTTTTATTTTTCGTTTTTCTAATAATGTTTTTCGAAAAAAAATAATAAAAATACAAAAAAAATTAGAAAATCATAAAAATCAAAAATATTTTGTGTTTCTTGTTTGAGTCTTGAGTCAATTTTTAAGTTTGGTGTCAATTGCATGCTTTAAAAATCTTTTCTTGCATTTTTTGAAAAATCCATGCATTCATAGTTTTCTTCATGATCTTCAAGTTGTTCTTGACAAGTCTTCTTGTTTGATCTTGATGATTTCTTGTTTTGTGTTGTTTGTTGTTTTTCATGTGCATCTTGGCATTCATATTTTTCATGCATTAAAGATTTCTAAGTTTGGTGTCTTGCATGTTTTCTTTGCATCAAAAATTTTCAAAATTATGTTCTTGATGTTCATCATGATCTTCAAAGTGTTCTTGGTGTTCATCTTGACATTCATAGCATTCTTGCATGCATTCATTGTTTTGATCTAAAAAGTTCATGCATTGAGTATTTTTGTTGTTTTTCTCTCTCATAATTAAAAATTCAAAAATCAAAAAAAATATCTTTTCCTTATTTCCCTCCAAATTTTCGAAATTTTAGGTTGACTTGGTCAAAAATTTTTAAAATTAGTTGTTTCCTACAAGTCAAGTCAAAATTTCAAATTTTAAAAATCTTATCTTTTCAAAATCTTTTTTCAAAAATCATATCTTTTTCATTTTTTTCTAATTTTCGAAAAAAAAAATTTCAAAAATCTTTTTCAAATTATTTTCAAAATCTTTTTCTTATCTTTATATCAAATTTTCGAAAATTAGCTAACAATTAATGTGATTGGTTCAAAAATTTGAAGTTTGTTACTTTCTTGTTAAGAAAGGTTCAATCTTTAAAGTTCTAGAATCTTATCTTGTAGTTTCTTGTTAGTGAAGTTAATAATTTTAAAATTCTTGAATTAAATCTTTTTATCTTTTATTTTATCTTTTTTAAAAATTTTATAGTTTTCAAAATTTGATTTCAAAATATCTTATCTAACTTCTTATCTTCTTATCTTTTTAAATTTTGATTTCAAATCTTTTTCAATCAACTAACTAACTTTTTGTTTGTTTCTTATCTTTTTCAAAACCACCTAACTACTTCTCTCTCTTCTATTTTCGAAAATATCTCTCTCTTTTTCAAAAATTCTTTTTAATTAACTAATTGTTTCAAATTTTAATTTCAATTACATTTATCTCTAATTTTTGAAAATCACTAACTCTTTTTCAAAATTATTTTCGAATTCTCCCTCCTCTTTTCTTCTTCTATTTAATTATTTAATTACTAACACTTCTCTTCACCTCTCTTCATCCAAAAATCCGAACCCTCTTCTTCATTCTTCTACCCCCTTTCTTTTTCCACTAACATAAAGGAATCTCTATACTGTGACATAGAGGATTTCTCTTTCTTTTCTTGTTTTCTTCTCTTTCATATGAGCAAGAACAGGGATAAAGGCACTCTTGTTGAAATTGATCCAGAACCTGAAAGGACTCTGAAGAGAAAATTAAGAGAAGCTAAATTACAACAATCCAGAAGTAACCTTTTAGAAATTTTCGAACAAGAGAAAGAGATGGCAGCCGAAAATAATAATAATAATGCAAGGAGAATGCTTGGTGACTTCACTAAGCCAACGTCCAAGTTTGATGGGAGAAGCATCTCCATTCCTGCCATTGGAGCCAATAACTTTGAGCTGAAACCTCAGCTAGTTGCTTTAATGCAACAAAACTGCAAGTTTTATGGACTTCCATCTGAAGATCCTTACCAGTTTTTAACTGAGTTCTTGCAGATCTGTGAAACTATAAAGACGAATGGGGTTGATCCTGAAGTCTACAGACTCATGCTTTTCCCTTTTGCTGTAAGAGACAGAGCTAGAATATGGTTGGATTCACAACCAAAGGATAGCCTGGACTCATGGGATAAGCTGGTCACTGCCTTCTTGGATAAATTCTTTCCTCCTCAAAAGCTGAGCAAGCTGAGAGTGGATGTGCAAACCTTCAAACAAAAAGATGGTGAATCCCTCTATGAAGCTTGGGAAAGATACAAGCAGCTGACCAAGAGATGTCCATCTGACATGTTCTCAGAATGGACCATATTAGATATATTCTATTATGGTCTCTCTGAATTTTCGAAAATGTCACTGGATCATTCTGCAGGTGGATCTATTCACCTGAAGAAAACGCCTGAAGAGGCTCAAGAACTCATTGACATGGTTGCAAATAACCAGTTCATGTACACTTCTGAGAGGAATTCCGTGAACAATGGGATACCTCAAAAGAAAGGAGTTCTTGAAATTGATGCTCTGAATGCCATATTGGCTCAGAACAAAGTGTTGACTCAACAGGTCAACATGATCTCTCAAAATCTGAATGGATTGCAACATGCATCCAACAGTACTAGAGAGGCAGCTTCTGAAGAAGCTTATGATCCTGAGAACCCTGCCATGGCAGAGGTTAATTACATGGGTGAACCTTATGGAAACACCTATAACTCATCATGGAGAAATCATCCAAATTTCTCCTGGAAGGATCAACAAAAGCCTCAACAAGGCTTTAACAATGGTGGACGCAAC
Source organism: Arachis stenosperma (assembly GCF_014773155.1). Lineage (NCBI taxonomy): Eukaryota > Viridiplantae > Streptophyta > Magnoliopsida > Fabales > Fabaceae > Arachis > Arachis stenosperma. The sequence goes on from NC_080385.1 coordinate 17,770,473, forward strand.
AGGCTGGGCAATAGCAAGCCATATCCATCATCTTCTCAGCAACAGACAGAGAATTCCGAACAAAACACTTCTAATTTAGCCAATGTAGTCTCTGATCTGTCAAAGGCCACTTTCAGTTTCATGAATGAAACAAGATCCTCCATTAGAAATTTGGAGGCACAAGTGGGCCAGCTGAGTAAGAAAGTCACTGAAACTCCTCCCAGTATTCTCCCAAGCAATACAGAAGAGAATCCAAAAGGAGAGTGCAAAGCCATTGACATAGTCAAAGTGACCGAATGCACAAGGGAGGAGGAGGACGAAAATCCTAGTGAGGAAGACCTCCTGGGACGTCCCTCAAACAAGAAGGAGTTTCCTATTAAGGATCTAAAAGAATCTGAGGCTCATATAGAGACCATAGAGATTCCATTAAATCTCCTTCTGCCATTCATGAGCTCTGAAGACTATTCATCCTCTGAAGAGGATGAAGATGTAACTGGAGAGCAAGTTGCTCAATACTTAGGAGCTATCATGAAGCTGAATGCCAAGTTATTTGGTAATGAGACTTGGGAAAGTGAACCTCCCTTGCTCATTAATGAACTGGATTCTTGGATTCAGAAAACTCTACCTCAAAAGAAACAAGATACTGGCAAGTTCTTAATACCTTGTACCATAGGCACCATGATCTTTGAAAAAGCTCTGTGTGATCTGGGGTCAGGGATAAATCTTATGCCACTCTCTGTAATGGAGAAGCTGGGGATCATTGAGGTACAGCCTGCCTTGTTCTCATTGTAATTGGCAGACAAGTCATTGAGACAAGCTTATGGGTTAGTAGAGGACGTTCTAGTAAAGGTTGAAGGCCTTTACATCCCTACTGATTTCATAATCCTAGACACTAGGAAGGAAGATGATGAATGTATCATCCTTGGAAGACCTTTCCTAGCCACAGCAGAAGCTGTGATAGATGTCAACAGAGGAGAATTAGTCCTTCAATTGAATGGGGAATACCTTGTGTTTAAGGCACATGGCCATCCCTCTGTGACAAAAGAGAGTAAGCATGAAGAGCTTCTCTCAGTTCAGAGTCAAGAAGAGCCCACACAGTCAAACTCTAAGTTTGGTGTTGTGAGGCCACAACCAAACTCTAAGTTTGGTGTTAAGATCCCATATCCAAACTCTAAGTTTGGTGTGGACAACTATACAACATTGACCTGATCACCTTGTGGCTCCATGAGAGCCACTATCAAGCTATTGACATTAAAGAAGCGCTTGTTGGGAGGCAACCCAATTTTATTTATCTAATTTTTATTTTATTCTATTTTATTGTTATTTTGTGTTTTATTAGGTACATGATCATGAGGAGTCACGAAAAAAATCAAAAAAATTAAAAACAGAGTCAAAAACAGCAGAAAAAAATTTTCACCCTGGAGGACGCACAGGCTAGCGTTCAACGCCAGTAAGATGCATCTGGCTGGCGTTCAACGCCAGAACAGAGCACCATTCTGGCGCTGAACGCCAGAAACAAGCAACATTCTGGCGCTGAACGCCAGGAATGTGCCCAGAGAGGAAAAACTGGCGCTGAACGCCAGTAACAAGCATGAAACTGGCGTTCAACGCCAGAAACATGCTTTACATGGGCGTTGAACGCCCAGAATGTGCACCAATGGGCGTTTAAACGCCAGAATGATGCACGAAGGCATTTTACATGCCTATTTGGTGCAGGGATGGAATTCCTTGACACCTCAGGACCTGTGGACCTCACAGGATCCCCACCTACCTCGCCCTCTCTCTCTCCATTCATGGTCATCCCTTCTGTTCTTCATTCACCACTCACTTCTATCCACTCTTCCCCACTCACCTTCAAAATTCAAAACTCTTTCCCACCCAAACCCACCCAATCCCACCCATATAGCCGAATCCATCTCCCCTCACTCTCCTCCATTTTCATTCTTCTTCTTCTTCTCTTCTTTCTTCTCTTGCTCGAGGGCGAGCAATATTTTAAGTTTGGTGTGGTAAAAGCATAGCTTTTTTTTGCTTTTCCATTACCATTAATGGCACCTAAGGCCAGAGAAACCTCAAAGGGAAGACAAAAGCTTCCACCTCTGAGTCTTGGGAGATGGAAAGACTAATATAAGCCGTCATAGCTCAGTGGTAGAACATGTGGCTGCAAATCAAGAGATCCCGGAGATACCTCAGGGGATAAATTGTCCTCCACACAAATAATTGGAAGCAACTAAGGGTAGGAACACCAAAATTACTAGGAATCAAGCAACAAAGGCAAGGAAGGGACATAGAAGAGCTTAAGGACATTATTGGACCTTCAAGAAGAAGACGCCACTAAAGGTGGATTCATTCCTTGTTCTTTATTTCTTTCTATTTTTCGGTTTTTATGCTGTGTTTATCTATGTTTTGTGTCTCTACTCCATGATCATTAGTATATAGTAACCATGCCTTAAAGCTATGAATAAATTCCATTAATCCTTCACCTCTCTTAAAAGAAAAATGTTTAATTCAAAAGAACAAGAAGTACATGAATTTCGAATTTATCCTTGAATTTAATTTAATTATGTTGATGCGGTGACAATACTCTTTATTTTCTGAATGAATGATTGAACAGTGCATAATTTTGATCTTGTTGTTCATGAATGTTAAAATTGTTGGCTCTTGAAAGAATGATGAACAAAGAGAAATGTTATTGATGATCTGAAAAATCATGAAATTGATTCTTGAAGCAAGAAAAAGCAGTGAAAAAGAAGAAGCATTCAAAAAAAAAGGGAGCTAAAAATAGTATATAGAAAAAGAAGGAGCAGTAGAAAAAGCCAATAGCCCTTAAAACCAAAAGGCAAGGGTAAAAAGGATCCAAGGCTTTGAGCATCAATGGATAGGAGGGCCCAAGGAAATAAAATCCAGGCCTAAGCGGCTAAATCAAGCTGTCCCTAACCATGTGCTTGTGTCATGAAGGTCCAAGTAAAAAGCTTGAGACTAAGTGGTTAAAGTCGTGATCCAAGGCAAAAGAGTGTGCTTAAGAGCTCTGGACACCACTAACTGGGGACTCTAGCAAAGCTGAGTCACAATCTGAAAAGGTTCACCCAGTTATGTGTCTGTGGCATTTATGTATCCGGTGGTAATACTGGAAAACAAAGTGCTTAGGGCCACGGCCAAGACTCATAAGTAGCTGTGTTCAAGAATCAACATGCTTAACTAGGAAAGTCAATAACACTATCCGAAATTCTAAGTTCCTAGAGAAGCCAATCATTCATAAACTTCAAAGGAAAAAGTGAGATGCCAAAACTGTTCAGAAGCAAAAAGCTACAAGTCCCGCTCATCTAATTATAATTAATATTCATTATATTCTGGAATTTATAGTATATTCTCTTCTTTTTATCCTAATTAATTTTCAGTTGCTTGGGGACAAGCAACAATTTAAGTTGGTGTTGTGATGAGCGGATAATTTATACGCTTTTTGGCATTGTTTTTAGGTATTTTTAGTAAGTTTTAAGCTTACTTTTAGGGATGTTTTCACTAGTTTTGATGTTAAATTCACATTTCTGGACTTCACACTATGAGTTTTTTGTGTTTTTCTGTGATTTCAGGTAAATTCTTACTGAAATGAGGACTTGAGCAAAACTCTGAAAAAGGCTGACAAAAGGACTGCTGATGCTGTTGGAGGGCTTTCCAGCATATATAATAGTCCATACTTTATTCGAAGAATGACGACGAAACTTGGCGTTGAACGCCAAGTTCTGCTGCTGTCTGGAGTGATCAAGCTCAGCCCAACATACACCAAGTGGGCCCGGAAGTGAATTTATGCATCAATTACTTACTCATGTAAACCCTAGGAGCTAGTTTATTATAAATAGAACATTTATCTATTGTATTGGACATCTTTTGACAGTTTAATCTCTTTGAATATTCGTCACTTGATCATGGAGAGGGCTGGCCATTCGGCCATGCCTGAACCTTATGCTTATGTATTTTCAAACGGTGGAGTTCTGCACACCATAGATTAAGGGTGTGGAGCTCTGCTGTACCTCAAGTATTAATGCAGTTCTACTTTCTTTTATTCAATCTCTCTTATTCTTATTCCAGATATTCATTCGTACCCAAGAACATGATGAATATAATGATTAAAGTGAATATCATTATCATTCTCGCTTATGAACGCACGTGATTGACAACCACTTCCGTTCTACATGCAACAGAGCTTGAATGTGTATCTCTTAGATTCCCCAAACAATCTTCGTGGTAAGTTAGATAGATGGCGGCATTTATGAGGATCCGGAAAGTCTAAACCTTGTCTGTGGTATTCCGAGTAGGATCCTGGGAATCCGGAAAGTCTACCTTGTCTGTGGTGTCCGAGGATTCCAGTAATGAATGACTGTGACGTGCTTCAAACTCGCGAGTGCTGGGCGTAGTGACAACGCAAAAGAATCAAGGGATTCTATCCCAGTAGGAGCGGGAACCAACCAGTGATTAGCCGTGCTGTGACAGAGCACGTGAGCATAGTTTTCACTGCGAGGATGGGATGTAGCCATCAACCATGGGTGATGCCTCCAGACGATTAGCCATGCGAGTGATAGCCGCAGAGGATCATTTTCCCGAGAGGATTGAAAGTAGCCACCGCTGATGGTGAACCCCTATACACAGCTTGCCATGGAAAGGAGTAAGAAAGATTGAGTTGAAGCAGTAGGAGGGCAGGCGTCCTTGGGCCATACAGCATCTTCATATACTTAACTGAAATTCCTACCAATGAATCTACATAAGTATTCTATCCCTTTTATTATTTCTATTTTATTATTAATGTTCAAACCCATAAATCAATATTTAATCTGCCTGACTGAGATTTACAAGGTGACCATAGCTTGCTTCATACCAACAATCTCTGTGGGATCGACCCTTACTCACGTAAGGTTTATTACTTGGACGACCCAGTACACTTGCTGGTTAGTTGAACAGAGTTGTGAATTCAACCAGAGCCACAATAGTTTTTGTGTACATACCAAAGAGCCAATATTGAGGATCACAATTTCGTCCACCATTAGGGTTATGAAAGACTACCTGTTTAATGTTATCTGCCATGAGACATGGTTGTGACTTGGTCTCGAATTCTTCATCACTGTCTGAGTCATTTTCCAAGTCCTCCCATGATGCCATCAGCCCATTTTTCTTTCTTCCTTTTGGCTTCTCTTCTTTCTTCAACTTAGGGCAATCTGACTTGAAATGCCCGGTTTCTTTCAGTTGTAGCATGTAACCTTGCTGAGATCCTTTCTTTGTTTTCTAAAGCTGTTTCCTTTGCCTTTCTCCTTGGACTTCATCATTTTTCTGAATTTTTTGGCAAACAACACAAACTCATTTTCAGAAGAATTATCACTGGATTCATCATCCAGGGGGTTAGTCACAGATGTAAAAGTAATTCCTTTCTTTTTTGAATCTTTTTTCAAATAAGTATTTTCAAAAACAAGTAAGTTTCCTCTCAAATCATCATATGTCATGGAATCTAAATTACTACTCTCAGAAATGATTAAAGCTTTCGTTTCCTACTCTTTAGTGAGACATCTCAGCACTCTTCTCACAAGCACAGAATCAAAATGTGTTATTCCCATAGCATCCAAGCCAACAATGATGGTGTTGAATCGTTCGAACAGTTCATCAATAGATTCTCCTTCCTTCATTGCAAACATTTCATAATCTCTATTTAACATGTCTATCCGAGTCTTCTTCACAATGGTGGTTCCTTCATGAGTGATTTGTAATTTGTCCCAAATTTCCTTT